>NC_137858.1:15503375-16240875 GCF_948465745.1 Chenopodium album | reverse complement strand
CAATCCTCAAAACATAGAGTGATAGAGGTTTAGGTGGAATTGGCATTTTACTCCTTAGTCTCTATGTGGTCTATGACTATGGATGGAGATCTTATTCTACCATTGGTAAGATGATCTTGTGTCACCACTTTGTTTCCCTAATAAGAATTTGAATATGTATAAATGGAGATCTTGTGTCACCACTTTGTTTCGCTAATAAGAATTTGAAAATGTATAAATGGAGATCTTATTCTCCCAATCGTAAGATTATGAAATTATCTAGTTTGTTGATCTTGATTACTACTCCGATCCGTATGACTTTGATAAGATTCTTTAGCTTTGCAACATTGCATTAAAGTACTGTACTGCAATTCCTCAATAGATATGACAAATTTTTTTTTTCCCAACCTTTTGGCTAATCTGAATTTGAGAACTAGTTGTGGATGCTTAGATTCCTGTCCCTTAGACCCTTACCAATGGGGATTGAACACGCGGTCCTCTCTACCAAATGTAGCTCCAAGGCTCCCAATCACCACTATACCAACAAGCAATTGGTAGATCTGACAATTTTATTAGTGTGCGTGTTAACTTTCATGATATATTTGCCTCAACAGGAACAAAGTGGGTTGGCTAATACTTAATTTAAGTGTGCTATGTATGATGTATCATCCGTGTAACTTAAATTAAGTTAATCATTGACATATTTTATCATCAGGGTTGTTTTAGCTCCATTGACCCGACAAAGATCATATGGAAATGTTCCTCAACCGCATGCAGTTTTATATTACTCCCAGCGGACATCCAATGGAGGTTTGCTCATTTCTGAAGCAACTGGAATTTCTGACACTGCTCAAGGGTACGTCTAAGGCAGCTAGCTTTAGCTCCACATACACTTATTAGTAACAAGAGAAATAAGAAATTCTTCCCTTAGCTTCAAACCTCTTTGATCGATTGTGTAGGTACCCAGATACGCCTGGTATATGGACAACAGAGCAAATTGAAGCATGGAAACCAATTGTTGATGCTGTGCATGCAAAAGGCGGTATATTTTTCTGTCAAATTTGGCATGTTGGACGAGTTTCTAATAAAGGTAACTATTTTTTTTGTGAAATTTGTGTGAAACAATTGAAAGTTTGATGATTACTTTGAAGAGGGGGAGTGGAGAAAATTGGATTTTTGGAGTGAGAAAGAGATGGGGAAAAGGGAAGAGAAAGTATAAAAGATGGGTAAAACAAGAGGTGGGTGAAAGATGGTGAAAAGAGATTAGAAGAATCTCTTCTAATCTCTCTCTTTTTCTTTTTTTTTTCTTTTTTTTTTTGAAAAAAAAAACAAAAATACTCGGGTTGCCTACCGGGAGCGCTTCTTTAATGTCAGTAGCTTGACGAAAAGCCGAAGATTGGTTTCTTCACTAAAACCTACAACAACAAGTTAGTCAAAGAAATCAAAGAAAAACAAATCTATACAAATGAACCAGTCTCACATGTTTCACAAGTAACTCAATGCTCAACGCCATTCCCTGGCAATGGCGCCATTTTGGTAGAGGAAATAATCTGTCGTTGGACAATCACCCTTAAGCCAAACACTATTTCTACCTAAACTAACCTAAGACAAGTCTAGGGCAAGTAAAGGATCGTATCCACAGAGAATGGGTATGAGTACACCGAGAATATGAAACGGTTGCAATCTAGTTCGGTCACAAATGGGAGGTTTGATTAAATAACTACTATATGGAGACAAACACTAGGGGGGAAATGGGGATCGACACCAACCAAACCAATGGATCAAATCAATAGGCAAGCATGTACACAAATTGGGTGATAGAAAGGGCACTCAACATTGTCTTCTTTTGAAGTCACCACACTAAGCATTCTTAAACCAAACTCAACTAGCAAGATAGGTCAACCAAGTCTTAACAATAGGAAGTAGACTACTAACTCGGGTTTGTCTTTCGATCGGTTCGAGATAGTACTAAGGCACAAATAATTGGGATTTCTCACCTAATTATCGCAACTAAGACTACTACATCATCCAAACAAGGAACCGTAATCAAGATAGAAATTCGGTCTAATCGTACAAGAAAAGGTTCACTTCTCTCGAAACTACAACACTAAGCATTCCTAAACTAAACTCGACTAACAAGATAGGCCAACCAAGTTTTAATGATGGGAAGTAGACTACTAACTTGGGTTTGTCTTTCGATCGGTTCGAGATAGTACTAAGGCACAAATAATTGGGGTTTCTCTCCTAATTACCGCAACTAAGACTACTACATCATCCAAACGAGGTACCGTAATCAAGAGGAATTTAGCATAATCATACAAGAAATGGCTCACAACTAGACCTCATCTTTCAATGCAAGCATAGAAGTGAATACATGAGCAATAAGTGACCATCCAATTACACATGCAATTAACCAATTTTTTAACAATCAATCATCAACCCAAAATGAACATGCAAACACAAACATCAATTAACCCATGGTTTGGTTGGGTCTTCACCCAACCCCTAGTTAAGAAACTACTCACTAAACATGGTGAAAAACATTCTAACAACAATATCTAAGTTCAAAATTAATCTATCAAATTGAAGAGAGTAGTAAGAACAAAGTAGATTGAACATGCAACAACAATTAACCAAGATTAAG
Source organism: Chenopodium album (assembly GCF_948465745.1). Taxonomy (NCBI): domain Eukaryota; kingdom Viridiplantae; phylum Streptophyta; class Magnoliopsida; order Caryophyllales; family Amaranthaceae; genus Chenopodium; species Chenopodium album. The sequence goes on along the minus strand of NC_137858.1, from coordinate 16,238,252 downwards.
AGAGAAATCTACAATTCAAGCAATTAAAAACAAAAAATAAAGAGTAAGAGATAGAGGAAAGAGATTACTAATGAAGCTTCAAGGTTGAGAAAATGTTGAAAGTGAGAATGCAAACTTCAATTCATCTACTTCAATGATAGAGTTTGAGAGAAACTAGACTAATTAATAAGAGTTTAGAGAGTTAAGGGCCTAAGAAGACTAAAGGGAAGAAGGTGATCTTCTCCAAGGAAGAAGATGCAGAAAACTGAAGCCAAGGGTCGTATTTATACACCCCGAAATAACATTGTAAATCCGCCCAAAAAGTCAGGTCTGTATGTAGGAGCGCTCGTCTCTAAGGCTGGAGCGCCCTCTCCTGTCTCTTGCGCGCCCTCTCCTCCTGCAGCAATTTGAGGCAGTTTGTGGAAGATCGGGGAGGAGCGCCCGCTCCTAGATCTTGCGCGCCCTCTCCTCCTGCAGCAGTTTGAGGCAGTTTGTGGAAGATTAGGGAGGAGCGCCCGCTCCTACTATGGTGCACGACCTCTCCTAGCTGGGAATTAAGAGAGGCATATTGTGAAGCTTGGGGTAGGAGCGTCCTCTCCTTATCAGGGGGTTGCACGCCCTCTCCTCTTGTGCATTGCTCCCAATATAGTTCTTCATGTTCATGCTATATGACCAATTTCTCCTTGCATCTACAAACACGAACACACACATAAAAAGGAATGGGGAAGCCAAAAGTTGTAAGCATACACAAAAAGGAGTCGGAAAGGGGGTAAAGAGAGGAAAATGACAACAAAATTGTGTTAAAAATGCCATGATAAGTGGACAAATAAAACACTTATCACCAATAGACCAAAAAATCGGTTACCAGTTGAAAGGTAAACTTTTTTTTTTGTTTTTTTTTCTAAAATAAATGCCACATGTCAGCACATGATTAGGGAGTTTTGCTAGCGGATCTAGGTGGAAATGAGGGTAATTAGGGAGGTTGGGGTGGTTTCACGAGCGAGGTGGTTGAATTCGGTGGAGTGGAAGGGGAGGGTGGCGGAATCCTGCTGGGCGAGGGGGATGTGGGGGGTGGTTGGTAGGGAGGAGAGGGGTTTTTTATTTTTTATTTATTTAGTTATTAATTTTTTTTAAAAATTGTTGTTTTTTTTATTAAACCAGTCACGTCATGCCACATGTCAAAGCGACCTGTTATATTAGGTTGATGACCGATTGGGACTGCTAGAGGAAAATTGGGTCAATAGTTAGGATTATTAGAAAATAAACGTTAGTTAGGACTATTGCAGGTAAATCGCCAATAGTTGGGATTATTAAAGTGTATTTTTCCATTATTAAATTTCGTATTTAGGTTGTATTGTCATTGATTGGACATTTTATGTTGATTAAATTTTCCTTAAGTTGATTAATTGTTTTTGGTTGGTTTCTGATTAATTCTACTTGTACTTCATAATTTTAATTTTTTTTTTCTTATTATTCAGTATTCACCTAGTTGGGTCCTTTTTTAACCTCTTTTTATCGACTCTCCCTAACTCAAGTTTGCTTGTTGCCAGGTTTCCAACCAAATGGCCAAGCTCCAATCTCTTGCACAGATAAGGCTTTAACATCAACAGTTCGGGCTAATGGTATAGATGTTGCAGAATATTCAACCCCAAGACGATTAACAACAGATGAGATACCTTTAGTTGTGAATGATTTCAGAATTGCTGCTAGAAATGCAATACAAGCTGGTAAGTTTTCACTCAACTTGAGAAAATATCGTGGGAGACTGTATCTTTGAGTGTGTATAACAAAATGGTAGCATGTAATTTATATCTTTATATGTCTATCTTTATTTGAGTTCCGCAAAATGCTTATAAACCCAGACAAATATAATTCAAGCCTTTTTATAGCTTTGTGAAAGCCAAAGCCTCCGCGGCTTAATAAGGTGTTGGAGGGGGAACATGCACGGGTAAGAACATACTTATGTTTTCTATTGTGTTTTGTTTGAGTTTATTTAGTAAGTATATACGATGTTAGTTTGACACAAGACATTGTTTCCTTCACCTAATATTATTTATCTAGATTAAAACTTATACTACTAAATACAAATTTCTCTCTTTAAAGATGATAAATTATTTCCAATGTTTCGGCAATATGCCATACACAAAAACTATTGCCATGTAGTCGAACCTAGAAGGCTTGCTCTAGAAGAAACTATTGTAGGTTTGCTCTAGAAGTAGTTGAAGCAGTAGTGAAGAAGTAGTGAAGAAGATTGGTGTGATAAGGGTTGGGTTTCAAATGTCTACCTTTGCCGATTATATGGAATCAGGAGACTCAAATCCTGAAGCTTGGGCTTTTATATGGCTAAAGCCCTTAACAAGTTTGGAATCCTTTATTGCCACGTAATTGGACCTAGGTTAACTATTGTTGACGAGATAAAGGAATGTCCACATAGTTTACTGCCTATGAGGAAGGCTTGCTTTCAATAGTACTTTCACAGTCCCAAAAAGATCATCCCATTTGCATTAAAATAACCACCAATTTGCAACAATATTTTTGCAAATTAGTTTCTCCATATAAAATTTTGTTTTCCACATGTACTTTTATTACTTTCTCTCTCTACTTTTTTACAAACCCCATATAAATTTATTTTTTCAATATACTTTTACTTCTTTTTATTTAACTTTCTTAATACCCGCGCAATCAGCCTAAAAGAGTCGTTCTTTTTGAGACGGAGGGAGTATATGTCATCATTTACATATATGTTATTAAAAAAGTTTGTGAGTTAATAGTAATTAAGTTGTGTACTGTGTATGTTACTAATTGATTCGATTCCCATTGGTGCACTGGATGTGAATTTTTTGCTCTTGTTAGGCCAGCTTGAAACCCATGAATATGGTTTATGAATTTATTTGGCTTTGTAAGATTGGTGTTCTTGTTGTTGGTCCATGCATGTAGATTTGATATCTTGATCCTACTAATTTAATCATCTCAAAACCAGTGAGGGTCTTTAGGGATTTAGGATGGAAAAAACTATGTTGGAATAGCACCTGTGTCAAATGACATGGATGCAATAAGGACATGAAAAACCTTCTATTAAGTGTTTTTGAATCCCTTTAAATTTTCACTCTTCTAGAGAGTTTGATCTATAGATAGCTATGCTTCATGCTTACCTAATTATCGTGTATAACTTTCCTTTTTAGGGTTTGATGGTGTTGAAATCCATGGAGCTCATGGTTACCTCATTGATCAATTTATGAAAGATCAAGTTAATGACCGAACAGATCAATATGGTGGATCTCTAGAGAATCGTTGTAGATTTGCTCTAGAAATAGTTGAAGCAGTTGTGAAAGAGATTGGTGCAAATAGAGTTGGTATTCGTATTTCTCCCTTTGCCAATTACATGGAATCAGGTGACTCAAATCCAAAAGCTCTGGGACTTTATATGGCAGAATCCCTCAGTAAGCATGGAATCCTTTATTGCCATGTAGTCGAACCTAGGATGATAACTGTTAATGAGAAGACGGATTGTCCTCATAGCTTACTACCTTTGAGGAAGGCATTCAATGGTACTTTTATTGCTGCTGGAGGTTATGATAGGGAAGACGGTAATAAGGCTGTGATGAAGGGCTATTCTGATCTAGTAGCTTATGGTCGCATGTTTCTGGCAAATCCAGATTTGCCAAGAAGATTTGAGCTTAATGCACCTCTGAATAAGTATAGTAGACAAACCTTTTATAACTCTGATCCGTCTGTAGGCTACACAGATTATCCGTTCCTTGAAGATGCAATGTAGTCCTGAATCTCCTGATAGCAAAATATGCAATTATGGCTGTTCTTCTATCAATTTGTGGAAGGTATTGTTATTTGCTTATGCAATTATTGGTTCACAAAGAGCTACAGAAGGTAATTTGATGTCGTTGATGAGAACTTGTGTGTAGTGTGCAGCATCATGTTGATCATATTCCATTTCTTTATCCAATTACAATAATATAAATATATTCTTGCGGATTGGCTTTAGCAATAAAATTTATAATTTGTTCATTTCTCCATCATTTATATGAATGCAGCAATACATTATTTTTAATTGGATTTTTTTGTCAAAGACTACCTAATAAAACTCAAATTTTATATATATATATAAAAAAAAAGTTACTCCCTCTGTCCCAAATTACTTGCAACGGTTTGGCTTTTTGCACTATTCACACGTCTCCCTTTGACCATCTTTTTTAACTATTATATGAAAGTCAACGTAATCATGCATGTAAGATGTTGTTGGGTCTATTTTAATGTATAGTTTCTTAATATAAACTTTTTATAACTTATATAAATATATAATAAAAAATATCAACGGTCAAACATGTGCATCAGTAAGCGTGTCCATTCAAAATGTTGCAAGTAAATTGGGATAGAGGGAGTACCTAATAAAAAAAATGTTGTATAAATTATCTAATAAAAAGTAAAATATTGTAAGAAACTACCTAATATATACTTCCTCCGTTTTCTTATAGATGCAACACACACTTTTTCATGGTATTTAAGAAATGTGGGGTTCACATGATATAATACACTTTAAAATGGGATGAGTGGTTGTTAGGAGTGTAATTTAGTGGGTCATGTGCTTTAAATAAGGGAAATAATATAGTTTTTCTCTAAAGTAACTTTCCTTTTATAGTGTGTTGCAAGTATTGTGACATTTCCTTTTTAGGAAAGTGTTGCAAGTAAAAGAAAACGGAGGAAGTATAATATAAAATGTTGTAAAATACTACGGGCCTGTTCTCATTGACTGAACTCAGCTGAACTGAACTGAACTGAACTGAGCTAAACTAAGTTAAACTGAACTGAACTGAAATGAAAATTTTATAAGAGAAGGAAATTAGGAGCTGAACTGAACTGAGCTGAGCTGAGCTGAGCTGAATTTCAATGTATGAGAACAGGCCCGTACCTCTACGGAAAATAAATCCACCATTGACCCACATCAAACACGCCCAAAACCAGCACTTTCACCCCAAAACCAACACAACCTACTGGAAATTGCGTCCACATTTACAAAACAATTTTCAATCCCAATACCACCACCTCTAACCCCAAAAAACAAACATCCTAAAACATGAAATTACTCTCACCAACTCGGAATATCCTCTAACTACCCTGAAAATAATCTTACTACCATGAAAACCCACTCCCATGGCGGTTTTGGCCTTTGGGGGTGTTTTGAGTGTTAACGCCATAAAATTAGGTTAACGGTGGAAATTCAGCCAAAGGTAGTATTCTACAACATTATACCACTTATTAGGTAATTTATACAACATTTTTTTTATTAGACCCGAAACCCGAAATTGACCCGACGCGACCCATACCCGACCCGAAATGGAGTTGACCCGATCCTGACCCGACACCCGAACTGACCCAACCCAAAATCGACCCGAATTGTTTGACCCGAACAGACCCAATACCTGAAATTGACCCGAACTAACCCAATACCTGAAATGACATGAACTAAAATTACCTTATAATTGAACTTAAAATGTTTTGTACCAAAAATAACTCAAATTGTTCATCTTTAATCGTAGATAAGCTCATAAACTGAATTGGTAGTGTTGTTAAAACAATAACAAAATATATACAACGTATAAAATTATTGATTGGAGCTTGATTCACAAATGAAACAACCCGAACATGACCCGAACAGATTTTGACCTGACTCGAATATGACCCGAAGCATACTTGACTTGAAATTGACCCGACCAGAACATACCCGACCCGAAATTGACCCGACCCGAAATGGACCCGATTCCTGACCCGAAGTTGACCCAAAACCCGAATCGACCCGACCCGAATGTTAGCTGACCCGAAATGACCCGACCCGAATGACTCATTTCCCAGGTCTAGTAATGATCCCCAACGCCACCATCTTCTAATATTTTAAAACTGACATTATTACAATTTACGACATTCACTACGAATATTGCAATTTTATTTTCAGGAGAAATACAACCAGGCTTTCATAATAGTATTTCTTTTTTTTTGACAAAATAATATTATTTCTATTGCTCACTAAGACCCCGTTCTTTAGAGCTGCTCTACTCTGCTTTGCTCTGCTGAAATCTGCTCTGCTTTGCTCTGCTCTGCTTCAATCTGCTCTGCTCTACTTAAAATTAATACTTAATATTGAATTATTATAATAATAATAATAATTAATATTTAATAATAATAATAATAATAAAATTATATTTAATAATAAAAATTAAATAATATTTAATACTAATTATAATAATAATTAATATTTAATAATAATAATAATAATATTTAATATTTAATATTTAATATTTAATAATAATAATAATATTTAATAATAATAATAATTGATATTTACTAATAATAATAATGATAATAATAATAATAATTAATATTTAATAATAATAATAATAATTAATATTTAATAATAATAATAATAATTAATATTTAATAATAATAATAAATAATTAATATTTAATAATAATTAATTTTTAGTAATAATAATAATAATTAATATTTAATAGTAATAATAATAATAATAATAATAATAAACATTTAATAATAATAATAATAAATAAATAATTAAAATTTAATAATAATTAATATTTAATAATAATAATATATAATATTTAATAATAATATTATTATGAAAAATTAATATTTAATAATAATAATTAATAATTAATATTATAATAATTAATATTTAATAATAATAGTAATTATAATAATGATAATAATATTAATAATAATACTTATAACTAATAATATTAATTATAATAATAATACTAATAATATTAATAATAATAATAATAATATCTGCTCTGCTCTGTTCTGCTGAAATCTGCTCTGCTGAAATCTTCTCTGCTCTGCTCTGCCCAGAAGCTCAAAAGAACATTGCCTAAGTCACTATGTACGTTGCTTGATTGCGCCAGCCGGATCGTTAGGCAATTCATGAATTCATATTATTGTATGCTGATTAACAAAATTCATAATATAAAGACTTTAACATTAACTAATCATTCAAATATATGCTGTCAAATTGAAGATACAATTTCCAAGATTAACAATAGAAAATACCTAATTAAAATATCTAGTCAAAGTATTTGGCGGAGAAGATTGATGATTAATAAATATAACAAAATAAAAAATTATATAGGTCATGTTTAATTCACCTAATTTTTCCATATTTAAAAAAAAATTCAAATCACATCAAATCAAATAAAAGAAAATAAATTCAGATTAGACCAAACAACAAAAAATATCACTTCGTAAGTTTTAACATACTTTATCATTTTATATGAGGCTATTGAATGCTAAATATCTTTAATTTTGTCCTAAAAAAATTATGAAAATTATATATTAATAAAATACACATTATTTTGAATTTAACAAAACCCCAAATGACATATTTTTTTCTTTATAAATTATCATGCACATAAGGTCAAAGCTTGGTCTAATCAGACAATCAGACAGATCATAACAGATCAGGTCAGATCAAAAAAGCAAAAATAAGGTGAAGTAAAAAAAAAACGGTGGAGTATCTAATCTGCTATGGAGTATGCAAAATGGTCGATCAAGTCTATATTATGTTTTCATACGAAGTACGTACTAGTATAATTAGACGATTCTTCAAACTTATTTTCAAATTTGATGGTTTCAATTTTTAGTCTATGACCCTGTTGACTTTACCCTATTTTTGTTGAATTGAAATTAGTTTTATTGAACTTAAATTATTTTTGTTGAACTAAAATTTTTTTTTTAGTGAAATGACATAATTTTTTATGAACTAAAATTATTTTTACTGATTCCGTTTTTTATGTACTTATTTAAAGTTACTGATTTTGACTAAACTTAAATTATTTTTGCTGAACGAAACTTATTTTTTACTGCAATGAAATTATTTTTACTAAATATTATTATTTTGAGGTGAACTAAGCACGGCCTATGACTATTGTTTAACTAAAAATTTCATATAAATGATATCATTTTCAATTAGGATTGAATTTAGAAACTGTGAAGAATTAGTTTTGAAAACATGAATTTCCTAACAATAATTGGTGCAAATGATGGAGAGAATAGAATATCAAATATAGCTATTTTTATAATTTTGGACAGCAATATTTTTTAAATTATAACTACTTTAACACTCCTCGTTTATATTTATTAATATATTGTAATAACGGATTTTTCGCCATATGCCCTTGAGTTTTTCGTTTATTCACCATATACCCTTGAACTTTTTAAATTCATCATATACCCCCGAGTTTTCACAAAAATACACCATATACCCTTGATGACTAATGATTGTTAATTTCGTCAAACATTAGGGTTAATTATGAACCGAATCTATCCTAAATACATTCCCCTACCCCTAAACCACCCACATTCCTTTTTCCCACCCCAAAACCGCCCTAAATTTTCTTTTTCACATCCTCACAATCAAATATACAGATGTGATTATGGAGAATTGGCCTGGAGTGGTTTTGGAGGCTTGAGAAAGGAGAGGAGTGGTTTTGGGGATGAGTGGGAGAGATCTGAGGTGGTTTCGATATATAATTAACCAAATTCCACTCATCTTATTTTCATTAGGGGTATATGGTGAATTTTTATAACAACTTACGGGTATGTGGTGAATTTGAAATTTTTCATGGGTATTTGGTGAATAAACAAAAAGCTTAAGGGTATTTGGTGAAAAATCCGTTGTAATAATGTACTACTCCCTCCATCCCTTTTTTACATTTCCATTTCTACAATTACACGGGAATTAAAAAAGCTTATAATAAAACAAACAACAATAAAACAAAGTACAATGGGAATTACAAGACATTAATTGATGTCTTTGAATATAATAAAACAAAGAACATCTATTTCACCAAATGCCACTGAGTATTTATAAAATTCACCAAATGCAATCAAGGTATTCAAAATTCACCAAATGTCATCGCGCTTTTAAAAAATTCACCAAATGTCATTAATGACTAACGGCCGTTAATTAGTCATTAAAATTAAATCATGACACGTGTCATGATAAGATTGGTTCATTTTAATAATTTATTTTAATTAATAAAAATAATACTTTTTTCTTGATTTTCGTGGCAAAAATTGCTCGGGTATAGTTTTGGGGGTCATTTTGATCATTTATGGGTACAAATTAAGCTTGGAATTGACAATAAAAAATAACGTAAATGCTCCATTTTGTGTTTTGAAAAATATTTCGATTAGCGTGTCGTGATTTTTTAACCATCAAAATTGATCAGGTAAGGTTTTAGGGGTCATTTTGATCTTTCGTGGGTATAAATTAAGCTCAAAATTGGCCAAAAAAAACATAAATGCTCCGTTTTACGTGTCCAAAAATATTTCGATTAGCATGTCATTATTTCTAACCATGAAAATTGATTGGGTAAGGTTTAAGGGGTCATTTGATCCTCTATGGGATCAATTTAAGCTCGGAATTGACCAAAAAAAATAACATATATGCCCCGTTTTGTATGTCGAGATTGTAATTTTATTTCGGGAAAAAATATAAAACGGGGTATATACGTTATTTTTTTGTTGATTTCGAGTTTAATTTGTACCTATAAAGGTTCAAAATGACCCCCAAAAACCTTACTTGAACAATATTCGTCACGAAAATCGAAAAAAGTGTTATTTTTATTCATTAAAATAAATAATTATTGTGTATTAATTTTAAAAGTAATTAAATAATTATTGTGTATTAATTTAAAAAGTAATGATATTTGGTAAAATAATTTTCCAAAGTAATGGCATTTGGTAAAATAAGAATTGCATTAATAGAAAACTAACGTTCATATGCTATTAGTGGCATGAGGTGTCATTGTATTGTTTGTCAGTTGCATTTGGTGAATTTTGAAAGCCTTGATGACATTTGGTGAATTTTGTAAGTACTCAGTGGCATTTAATGAAATAGCCGAACACAGAATGAATAATATTTAATGATGCACATGTCATCGATACTTTGAAAAGAATAAGGACCTATCATATTCATATAAAGTGATGTACATGGATTTTGAATTTTTTAAAGGTATTAATAAAAGTGAGAATGAGAAAATAAGAGTGAAAAAATAGAGAAATCATTAATTACAAAACAGAAAATTATGGATAATCTGAGATATTTGGTAAAAATTTACTTATTAAAAAAGAAAAGTAGGAATATAATTTTGAAATACCAAAAAAGAAAAGTAGAAATGTAAATAAGGGATGGAGGGAGCACACTTTTTTTTTTTTTTGAAAAAAAGTCGTCTCTACTAAACTTGATGCACACTTTTATAATTTTACCATAAATCCATAATGCAACTTGTCTGATTTAATACTCCATAATTTTTATTAAAAAAATTGTTTTGAGGTGATTGAGTCCTATAAATGCTCATAGGCATCCAATGATACTTGAAAAGACAATTATACCCCTAGCTCGTTTTTAAATACTTGCTCCATTTTATTTTTTTGGAAAGCTTTTTACAATATTAAATTAATTTCTCTCACCTAGTGGACCCATCATAAATCATATTTTCATATTCTCTCTCCTCCAATTCTCTCCACTACTTTTGCTTTTTACAATTTTTTATTCTTCCACCAACCCCACTACCTTCATATTTTATTACTTTCTCCAATTTCTCCGCGCATGGAGAAATGGAGCAATTATTTAAAAATGGAGGGAGTATCTCACAGTGGTATAATATTAGATTTACCATTTATATACTTATTTGTACTATCAGCAAAATAATTATACCATTGTAACATTTAATGGTACTATTTTCCTATAAAATGGTACTTTATTTTCATGGCCTATGCCTGAAAATTAAATTCATAAAGGCGCTATGCGCTAGTAGTTTGGGAGTAGTGGGATTCTCTTACCTCTCTCTATTGTCAAGTGTTGACCTACAAAGCTATGTTACGCTAAATCGGTGAGTGGTATCGGTACAGTAAAGTCCTTCATCTTACCTTCCAAACAAAAATCAGAAACAAAGACAAGAGTATGGTAATAAATTATGGAAAGTCAAATCATTTTAGGAAGAGCATAATGAACAAGACTTTCTTCGATCTGTAGACACCCAAATGTGTCTCCCCAAAACCAAATTCTCATAAAAGTATCAACCTTTCGCGTCTAGGGCAAAGGTAACTTTGAACTTGGCTAGGTGTGTCTAGGACTAGTGTGTGCAGTATGTTATTTTGTAAAAGCTAGTTTAGAAAGCAAGAGGAAGAAAGAATAAGCTATATTGCTTATTAAGAGAGAGAAGAGAGAAAATTGTGTTGATGATTGAAAGCAGAGGTCCAAGGCATTTATCACCAAATGACAGACATTAACGCCAGGCGACAGACATTAGCGCCAGGCAACATATTCTATCGTCTAGTGCTAATTAAAAGATAAAACGCGCTTTATACGAAATCATTTTCCTAATATAATTAAGTAATTAGACTCCACGTTTGTCAGTTTTAAGATCAGATTTATCAAAATAAAACACTTATTTTATTCCAAATAAAACTGTTTAACATAATAATTAATCTTAATTCCATTAGAATTTAAAAGAACCTTCTAGATTATTCTAGAAGATTAAAATCAATGCTAACAACTTTAGGAATAATAATTAATAGTCCCTCTTCTAGATCATTGGGCCGCATATAAAATTCATTTTAGGCCCAATTTAGTATTTTGGCCATAACTTCCTCATTATTCATCAGAATTAGGCTTATTATATATAGTTGGAAAGCTCTTTGCGAGCCTAATCCAACTACACTATTATTGGACCCTTATCATGGACCAAACTAAATTGGACTAACTATTTTCATAAATAGAGTACGAAAAGAAATATTTTCAAAAACAGAAAGAAGTTTTAATAAAAATAACCACATCATTAGACTTTTCACACTTTCACTTTATTCGATAATCAAACGACGTGAAAAGTATTCATCACTGGGTTTGGTTTTGGGGAGACACATTTGGGTGTCTACATCTTCATTAATTTACAGGTTTTGAGGTCAAGATAACCTCTCTTTTTTTTGGTAGAGGAGAGGGGCAAGCCCCATACAGCAAAATAAAATACGAAAAAAGAAAGCAGAGAACAAGAAAACAGAGCAAACAAAAACAGAACAAAACAGCTACTATGTCATAGAGACATTTATTATCCTAGTAGAGCACTAAGATCATCCCCTTCTCGCTCTAGACTCCGGCACCATCCTTGAAAACGCAACACCTCCCAAGTCCTCCAATAAAACTACATGAAGATCCCTCGGGATCGCCTCAAAGATGGTAAGTTTTTGGTCTGCTAGTACCCCAAAATTAGCGAGCCAATTGGCCGCTCGATTAGCTTCCCTATAGCAGTGCGACACCACAACTTCCCATTCTCTCAATTCCATAAGTGCCTTGCACTTACGGATCATATGTATGTAAGGAGAGTTGGTTGGAATTTCATCCTCCAACATACCAGCAATCACCTTAGAATCCACCGAGACATGAACTTTTCTATGCCCTCCATCCCAAGCCACCTGCAATCCTCTCATAACCGCCATCAATTCAGCCTTGGTACAGGTGCAAACTCCACAATTAATGGCAAAACACTCGAACAATTCACCTGAACTTCCTCGAATAAGGCCACCTCCTCCAGCATTTCCTGGGTTGCCCTTCGCCACGCCATCAGTGTTGAGTTTAACCCAGCCTAAATCGGGTTGAATCCAACGAATGAAAAGTTGTTCTCTCTTCCTTTTCCCTCCCTGATTTCGCATCACATAGCTTCTTTCCATCGCTTGTTTAATCAATCCAACCCGAGAAAAAATAAAACTCACTTGATCAAGGGGTATCTTAGGCTCCGTATTGAAACTTCTCTCGTTACGCCACCTCTAGAGCCACCAGCACCCAACTGAAAATACTCTCGGCCATTCCTCACCTTTAGTCGGTTCTCCACCTTCAATATTCTCCAATACCCAGTCCAACACAGATGTAGCATTTGACTCGAACACCGAATTACCTCCTAATTTCGACCAAATTCGGCGAGCTGCTGGGCAATCTTTCAGAATATGAAACTCGCATTCTTCGCTTTCTCCACATAGCTTGCATCGAGGGTCATCAGTAAGACCCCTGATGAATCTATTTTTATTTGTCATCAGTCTCCCCTGAACAGCCAACCACAAAAAAGAATTTGATTCTTTGTGGTACATGAATCTCCCAAATAAGTTTCCACCCTCGCACTTCCTCAATTGAAGTGTAAGTTCTTTCCTTGATGATAGCAATGGCTGACTTTATGGAAAAACCCCCAGACGAATTCCCATTCTAATAGACCTCATCTATCGCCTCCTCATCATTGATCACATGGTTCGAAGCAATCATACCCAGCACTTGTTCTGAGAGATAATCTGCAAACAACTCAAGTTTCCACCCTGTGTTGCTATCCCACATTTCATTCACTGTCATGTCTTGATTATGGAGTGGAGGTTCTCTATTTGCCAACTCAATTAATGGTTGTTCCGTAGCCCAACGGTGATGCCAGAAAAATGTTCGATTTCCATTGCCCACCGCCATATTAATTCCCTTCCTCACTACATCAATGCTGCTCATTATGCCTTTCCAAACCAGAAAAGCATTTGACTTGTCTCGAAACATATCAATGTCGCATCGGTTGTCACAATATTTAGCTCTCATGATCCTAGACCATAAAGCATTGGGTCCAGCCAATAAGCGCCAGCCAAGCTTGGCTAAAAATGCTTTATTTGCATCTCTCATGTTATTGAAACCCAAACCTCCATTCCCCTTAGGCCGAGTTATATTATCCCATGACACCATGTGACATCTCCTCTGCCCATCACGCTCTCCCCATAAAAATTTCCTATTCCTCCTATCGATCTCATCGCAGGTTGATCTAGGTAATTTCACCAATTGCATCACATAGCTAGGCAACATACTCATAGTAGATTGGATGAGAGTTGCTCTCCCTGCAATTGAAAGGGTCTTTGTTTTCCACCCTGCTAATTTTCCATTCACTCTATCTACCAAGTATTGATACTCTTTCTTTGAAGAACGCCCATTTGACATTGGGACCCCCAAATAAGTGCCAAAATCCTCAGTGTGTTTCATAGCCAAAAAATTGCATATATTATCCCTGACTTCAAGATTCGTATTGCTCGAGAAAAAAATTCTCGATTTTGCAACACTCACCTTACTCCCCGAGGCATCACAGAAAGCATTTAGACAAGATTGGATCAGTTTTTCCTGATCGAGAGATGCCTCACTAAACAAGACCAAGTCGTCAGCAAACGCTAAATTTGACACAGCCAGCCCATTACGACTTGCCCTAACTAGAATCCACCCTCCAAGCTTAACTTCCCTGTCAATTAAATGGGCTAAACGCTCCATACATATCACATAGATATATGGAGATAGTGGGTCGCCTTGCCTGATTCCCCTTGTCGGGGTGAAAGCCTCCATAGGTTCGCCATTCCAAAGAATACGAAGCTTAGCCGATCTAATACACTGCATAGTAATTTCAACCATGGCTTGAGGAAGTCGAAGTTCCATTAAAGAGTCTCGGATGAAATCCCAACGAAGACGGTCATAAGCTTTTTCGAAGTCAATCTTCAAAGCCATTATCCCCGTTTTCCCTTGCTTTGCTCTCATAGTGTGAAGCATATCTTGCATAGTTACTACATTGTCCGTAATTTGCCTTTTCGGTACAAAACTACACTGAATAGGAGAGATAAGAGTAGGAAGCACCGGTTTCAATCGATTCACTATGACCTTCGTGACCAATTTGTAAGTAAAATTGCATAGCCCTATTGGTCGGAATTGATTAGCCTTCTCCGGAGTATCATTCTTAGGAATAAGAACTAAAAAAGCATCGTTGAGTCCCTCCGGGAAATCTTTTCCATCTAACACATCCTCTACCATACTAAACACACATCCTCCAAGTGTTCAATTTCCCAGCAAATTGATGTAGAAAAGGGATTAGAGGTTCATTGCAATCCCAATTGTCAAGAACAAAGTCATCGAAGGTGCTGTGAGTTAACCACGCGGCTTGAAATCTGAATGGTTTGATGGCCATTGGAATGGGAGAAAAACTACAAGTGCTTATCAGGATAGGGCAGTGATCCGATTGAGATTTTGGGAGATTACGAACCGCCCCCTCTTCAAACTGTAACCTCCCGTTTTCGTTTGCTAGACCTCTATCAAGGCGTGCTGACTTGAATGTGTTCGGAGACAGGCCACGAAACCACGTATGGGCCGGCCCAGAGCACCCCAAATCCATCAACCCCATGTTATCAATCCAGTTAGAAAAATCCAAACAGCGGCGCTGCATCTCCGATCCTCCTGATCCATTTCTTTCCTCCATACTGTTTGTATCATTAAAGTCGCCAGCTAGCAACCAAGGCCCATTGTAAGAGTTTTTTATTTTTTCAAGTTCATCCCATACCTCTTTACGAATGGTAGTATTTGGGCTAGCATAAATAGCAGAGAAGAGCCATGGATTTTCCTCATCTTTTTCAATTAAAACCGTGAGGTGCTGCGAATGCTCATCATAAACTGAAATCGAAATTTTGTTCGTCCTCCAAAACATCCAAATACCCCCACTGAAACCCTGAGCTTCTACCCTTCTTTGACCAGAAAAACCAATTTTGTTACATATTAGTTGGGCTTGATCCCCACTCATATGAGTTTCCACCAGCACTAAAATAGTTGGGTCGTTAATACGCACCAATTCTTTGATGATGGTTACCTTATTCCCTACTCCTTGCACATTCCAGATTAAAATCTTAATTGACATATTAAACGAATGAAAATTAGGGTACCTATCATACACGTTCAAAGGAACGTTAGACAACAAGCTTAGATAAGCTTCCCGAAGGGCTCTCATCGGGCCGTCCGTCTCCATTGGGAGTGAAAAATTCACCAGCATGCAAGGTGGGTTGTGCTCCGGAGGTATGAAGGTGATGAATTCCATCATTGCCTTGTTCGCTAGGGGATGTACCACAATCAAACTCGGCCCTTCCATTGGATAGTCCACAAAAGTCTCGTAACTCGGTGCTATCCTCAGCTCCAATGTAACTGGAATCTGCCAGGGGTTCATGATTGGTGTTCGAATCAATTTCAGCCAAACACCCTTGGTTCGAACGAATTAATTGATTTCCAATGACCTCCTCTAAATTATTTTCCTTCCCACTCTTACTAATCAATTTCGAAAGAGTGGAAAAATTGGAATCTGACTTCTTGAAATTACCTTTCAAAATCAAAAAGGCCTTATTTTTAGAAGTCATAGATCCCCTGTTATCCTTTCCTAATTTTTTAAGGGAATTTTGGCTGATATTTGGGACTGGGATTTTCGAATTATCACCCAAAATTCTACCATTATTCAAAATCCTATCTTTTACCAAATCAACATGACTTATCACTCCTTCCATATGTTGCTCCAAATCAACTTGATTTACCTCAGAAATATTTTCTCGCCCCTTTTCTTTCCTCACTTCTTCCATCAGCTGAGTTGTTTCCGAATTGGGATTAACCAATATTTCCATGGAATTATTTTTACCTTCCATATCAACTTCCATATTTAAATTCCTTGAAGTCACAATATCCCCTTCCAAAATTGGATTATCCTCACCTAAATCGACAGTTGTTTCCTTAATATGCTCCCTGCAAGGTTCTTTCCTTGTTTCTACCCCAGCTGATGGATTACAGTTTTGCCCTTCTGAGTTAACCAAGGTCTCATCCTCAATGCCAAAAATTTCTAACCTTGAACCACTATTCCTCTTTTCAGAGTTGGCTGGGTTCGATGTCTGTTTGGGTTTCCAGATTTGTTCAACTTGTCTGTCTCGATGGTTGGTTCTCTATCCCTGGATCCCCTGCTTGTTTTTGTCTCCTTGACCCTGCTTCATGGGTTCAGCCCTATTCTTTTGAGGTGCTCTCCTTGATGGCTTCTGAACTATCATCCAGGCACCATACTTATCTTTTACCTCCGGACGAATACCAATATTTTGGCTCTTATCGAATACACCGATATTACCTAATTGCACATTCCTCTGTTCAGGCACATGGATGTCTCCTTGGGCATCAAAAGCCTTGCAATCCGTGTCCTTATGTCCTAATCTACCACACTTAAAGCATATCAATCTTAATCCTTCATATTGAACTCGCCACACTCTGCCATTCATCTTGAATTTCGACAATAGAGGCTTAATCAGATCCACTTCGATGCAAAATCTAACATATTGACCTCTATCCTTTGACTCAGTGTTCTTGTTGATTTTGATCACCTTTCCAATGTTTGAACCGATCTTATGTAGGAATTCACTGTCAAAATACTCTACTGACAATTGAGGTATACGCACCCACGCTGTAAGTTTCTTGATAGGCTCCTCATCAGAGACAAAGTTAGGGACCCATTTACGGATTGTGAGATAGCTATCTCCTATCATCCAAGGGCCATCCGTTAAAACATAATCATAATCCTCAAGATTGCTGAATCGAACCACATAATAGGCATGTCCAACATCTGTAAGGGCTATCTCTCCCTTCAAGTTCCATCGTAGCTTTAGGCGCTTCATGAGAATCTCATAGCTGAGTCTTCTATCGAACAACTTAATGATCAAGGCATGTCTCCAAGGGTTTCGAAGCCTCCTTTTTTCCTCTTTTGTCAAATAGATTATTGGACATCCCTCATCATCTGATTCACAGTCCAAAGGGATATCATCATCCGATGCCAAATTGTCTTCATCCAGTTCCCCATCATATAGAGGGTTGAATCCTCTGTTGAATCCTTTCGCCATTTGGCTATACGACACTGAGGGTTGTTGAATCCCTGTTTCCTGCCTTGTTTCAGCCACAAAAGAAACTTCTTCCATAGACATTTCATTTGAATTAGATCATGTATCAGGTTGATGTCGCTTATACTTTTTGTTAGATCTTTGGAGAAGGTCGTTTTCCTCGCTCGAGAGAGATAACCTCTCATTAGTATATTTATATCACATCCTAGGCGACATACATGACCTATATCGAAATACATAGTAGTCATACTAGCCAACTACTCTACTTCATACTAGTTTTGTACTTTTGTTTATTTCCCAATTATTTAGGACTTTAGGAGTAATATTTTATCATTGAGTTGTGTAAAAAGAAAAGGTATCGCAAACCTCAAAGAAGAGACCAAGAAAAGATAAAATTCCAAATACCCAACAAATTATCACCCATTTCTGTAATCATAGTCTGCCTTACTTCCAATTAGAGGTGATTATTGGGCGGGCCGGGCCGAAGCTAATAAATTATACCCACTTCTTGGGCTGGTCTGGGTCGGGCCAAGCTTCGGGCCGAAATTGTTGTGCCCAAATCCGCCCAAAATGGTTGGGCCATGCGGGCTTATCGGGCCAATTTCGGGTCGGGCCTAAAAAATTAACTAAATATACATAAAAACGTAATCCCAAACTTGCCCATAAATTTTAATTTTTTGGGCCGGATCGAAAAATTCTGCCCAAAGTCCGTCCAAAATCAAGCCGGGCCAATGGGCCAGGCTAACCTTGATCACCTCTACTTACAATTCTTGGCGAGGTAATTGATACCCAACAACAGCCTCCACAAAATGAGTCAACATCATCTACCTCCGAATCTAGTGCTGCTCAAGTGATTGAATCGTCACAAGTCCAAACCCAAATTCAAACCCAACACCAAATGAATCATACAGTAGAAATTCGCCTATAGATGATGTTCTAGCCACAGTAGTGGAACATAATCAACAGATAAGTTGTTTTTCTTGGTGCTTCACTTTCGTTACTCGATTTTGCTTACATATATTTACCATCCTGATGGTTCAAGCATTTGGTGCTCTAATTTTGTCCCTTTTTGCCATTTTTTCCACCATGACATTTCCATTTATAGTGATGTCGTTTTTATTTGCTCGATTATTACTTCCGTTATTCACGCATGGTGACAGCTATAAAAAAGCCCTTCAACTTACTCATTTCCTCCGCATTGGGTTGTACACACAACTGCCTTTTGTATTTCTCATTGTTGTTGTCATTGTGTTAATAATATTACGCACAACTTATAAACATGAATACATGATCCCCTAATTAGGATTCCAAACGTCCCAGTTATACAGTTGCCAACTCGAGCAAATATTTTATTTTTTTTAGATCTTTTTTATATCATCCCACGGTCTTTTTCTTGCTAGCCTGTATAGATTCAACAAACTATAGATATCATCACCAGTTACATTGGGTCACCAGATATCATCCCACGGTCATATTTTATTTTTTTTGTGTAAGATTTTACTTAAATTCGTCCTCTACTTGTGTCAAAAAAATTAATAAATAACTAAATACAGTAAATAAATTGGTACTCCAATGATATTGTTTTTTTTTAACTAAGATTTGTCATAGGTTCAAAATCTTATTTACCCTTTTCTTCAAAAAAAAAATCCTTATTAACGCCTTTTTTAAGTGAAAACTCAATTTTAGTGTATAGAGAAGGTACATGTTCTAACCACGTAAAATTTGTCACCTGCATACGGTTAACATCATTGAGTGTATGCCATTTCAGGAAAGGACACAAAACAATTGTTTGTTACTTGCAAATACTTTAAGCAGTGCCAAGGAAGTTGGAAGTTGTCTAAACACGATAATCAGTGTCCTCCTAGTCGTAATAACTTTCATATTGTGGCTGCTGGTCACAAAATTAGCATCCATCAAAGTATTTGTGATCATTGCTTCACCATTGCTCGCTGCGACTTTTGTATTTGGAGATACTTGTAAGACCCTGTTTCAAGGGATTATATTCATATATGTGGTGCACCCTTTTGATGTCGGCGACTTGTGTGTCATTGATGAGATAATGGTTGGTCTTTCATCTACATATTTTTTTGCAAATTAGATCGTGGACAAATGTGTACATAATGATGTTTAACGTAAAAAGTGTAAGATGGAATAAATTTTTTCCCTTTATCTATTTCAAATGCAGATGGAGGTCAAAGCAATTGACGTTTGGAAAACAACTTTCTCAAAAATTGGTACGCAAGAAAAAGTAATACATCCAAACTCAGAGTTATGCAAGATAAACATCATCAACCACAAGTCTGACTTTGATTGGAACGACTATATAGAGCTTGATGTTAATTTTTTAGACGGGGAAAATATCAAAATTCTAAAAGAAAAAATTGAAGAGTGAGTTCTTGATTAGTTTACAATTTTTTTATTTAAATTTTTGCTTTCTCATTGTATTCAATTTTAATTAGGAGTGATTTCCCTGAATAATGCTAAAATACAAATTAATTCCCTAAATAAGTTGGTTTTAAAACTATTTCCCACAATACCGTCCTTATAGGATCGGTTCCTAGGTTTGAAATTTAACAGTATAAAACCGCTAATACCAATAGAGGTTCTATCATATATAAAACCGCTAATACTATTAAAGGTTCTATCATAGAACCGCTAATACCATTAGAGGTTCTATGCATAGAACCTCTACTTTAGCTCACTAGCAACTCTTTATATAGAACCGCTAATGGTATTAGAGGTTTTACATAAAGAACCGCTAATACCAATAGAGGTTCTATAATAGTTAAAACCGCCAATAATGTTAGCAGTTTTATGCTTGCAAATACCGAACCTTAAAACCGAGCCTAGGTGGACGGTATTGTGGGAAATAGATTTTAAACCAATGTATATAAGGAATTAGTTTATATTATTACATTATTTTGGGAAATCACCCTTTAATTAGTAAATCTACAATTTTCTATTACATTAGTCATCTTGCAGGTAATGAAGATAAGTTCACACCAATTAATAATTGGGTGGCAGTGACGGCTAAAGATAACTTCAAGATTGCGATTAATTTCAGACATAATGTCAAATTTAAAAGTCGCACACATTTTGAATGTCTTAAAGAGAAGTACAAGTTATGATCTGAGTTGGTTCTCTGCATCAAAAAGTTCATTAATCAAATCTAGAATAATGAGGATGATTAAAATCTTCAGGTTTGTATTTGTGCTATAAATGAAATTTATCAAATTATGTAAGTACCATTTTAATTGTTTAATTAACGGTTTATATCTAACTTGTCAATCTCACCTCATTTCCAGGGAAAATCAATCAAACAATACTACAATAGTGATCTAATCAAATAACGAACAGTGGCAACTTAAGGAGCTTCCCATTGTTATTTCGGCAAAAAAAAATATGGAAAAAATCACTGAAGTTTATTTTTTCATTATGGCAATTTATAAGCATTCTGATTGACTTTTCTTTACCTTTATTTGTTAAAAAGTATTCATTATGGTAAGTCAAAAGATTAATCCAAGGACACATGTAAGTGACATAGGAAAAAAAGCAAATAAATAAAATATTGACATAAATTATCCATCTTTCAATGATCTCAACGTATAATCCCACCTTTTGTATCTGTAGACACCTGAAAATGTCTCCCCAAAACCAAACCCGATGATGAACAACCTTTCACCGCCATTATTTAGTCGAGTTGAGTATTTGATCCCGGGAGTGCTTAAAATTCATGTTCAATCGAATTCAGTTCATAATATAATCCATGGATCAGTCTTGATGTTTAGTCAAAACATAGTTCTTTTTAATTTTGGCCCAAATCACTTTATTTTATTTAACTCATTTATTATTTTGGCCCAATTAATAATAATAAATAAAAAATGGCCCGAAATTATCAATCGGCACTTAAAGATGCTGAACGGAATTAGGGTAAAAATAAATCTAGACGGAAAAAAGGACTACAGGCTCCCGCGTCACGGCTAGGGGTGTACATGAACAGGACCGGACCTGAAAACCGACCTGACCCGGACCTGTTGGGACCGGACCTGACCCGGACCTGTAGATTCAGGTCCGGTCCCGGTCCTTGAAAATCAAGGTTTCCGGTCCCGGTCCGGATCAGGTCCAAACCCGGGGTTTTCAGGTCTGGACCTGAAACCCGTAAAAAATGCGCTTTTTTATTAAAAAAAAAATCCCAAATTTCAAAAGAAGTCAGTTGCATTTTTGTAAACCCACTAACCCTAACTCACTCCTCACTCACTCTCTCTCTCTCAGCCGACACCACACCAACACCCACTCCCTCCAGACCACCGCCCAGGCGCCCAGACACCAGTCGGCAGTCGCCACCGCCCACCAGACCAGCAGCGACTACACGCTGCATCACCTGCGAGGCTGCGAGTCTGCAACGACTACACCCTGCATCTGCACGAAAACGGTGTGAATTGTAAGTTCTTTTTTTTTTTAAATTAAATCTAATTATATTTGGTATTGCTTACAAAGATTGTATTGCTTATAATTCTGGGTTTATAATTCTGATTTGGTATTCTGATTTTCTGGGTTTATAATTCTGATTTGGTATTGCTTATAAAGATTGTATGATGTTTGCATGTTTGTAAGTTATGTTTTGTAGTTCATTTTTTTCGAATTCATGATTTTTTTTGAGGTTTTTTTAGTTCTGTTTTTGATTCATTTTTTTCGAATTCATGATTGTACAGATTTATGTATTTCATAACACTTATGCATAATCTGCTATTCTGCTGTATCTGTGTACTGTGTTACCCTTAAATACTTATCTAATCTGGGGGACATGGGGGTAGATTGATAAATCCGTCTAAAAGATTGATAAATCAAAAAAGATTGATAAATTTGTTTAAAGTAGATTGATAAATTTGTTTAAAATCTGTTTCTTTCGATTTTAGTTCATATTGTAGAATTTGTTGCCTTGCTGCCTTGCTGGTGTATTGTATATTTGCATGTATTTTTTTTTATTTTGTGAATTCAATTTGAATTGTAATTGATTTCTATCGTTTTATATGTTTAGGATCAACAAGAACCACGGATTCTTACTCTTGCAATGTAAGTTGTTCTCACATTTTTTTATAAAATGTTATGTGTTTATAATTGTTACTTAAAAATTACTTATATTGTGTATAATTATATTGAAGATGGAGAGCTCTCAATCCAAAAGATCTGCTGCTTTTTCTCAAGAAATGTCACAGCCACTTTCTGAAAAGGATATGGAAGAATTGCAATCTACTTTGCCTCCAGATAAGAAGTTAAAAGCGGGGCGGGAATACATATGGAACAGAAAAAGTAAGAGGAAAGCTGAGTATTGGAAATATTACTTAGAGTATGTTGAGAATGGAAAACTACGAGCTGAATGTAAGTTTTGTACTAAAACTTTTGCTGCTGATGGTAATCTTAATGGTTCAAAAAATGTTAAAAATCATGCTGAATCATGTCTTGGTAATCCTATCAATATAGAAAAAGAAAAGGGCAAAGAAAAGCAAACTAAATTGTATTTTGATCAAGAACATGAGAGTGCTGGTGAATTGAAGTGTGGGAGTAGGAATATTAACTTGAATGATGTTAGAGAGGCATTGATTCACATGATTATTGTTGATGAGTTACCATTTAAGCATGTGGAAAAACCTGGTTTTAGGCATTTTGTGCAAGTTGCATGTCCACAATTTCACATTCCATCTCGTGTTACCATTGCTCGTGATTGTTTAAAGTTGTATTATAGTGAAAAAGATAAATTGAGGGAAATGTTTAAGACATGTCAAAGAATTTCTATGACCACTGATACTTGGACTTCAATACAAAGAATCAATTATATGTGTCTTACCGCTCATTTCATTGATCATGATTGGAAATTGCATAAAAAAATTATAAATTTTTGTCCAATTTCTAGTCATAAAGGAGAGGCTATTGGAAAAGCAGTTGAAGCATGTTTAGAGTATTGGGGTATTGATGATAAACTTTTTACTGTCACTGTTGATAATGCTTCTTCAAATGATGTTGCTTGTGCACACTTGAGTAGAATGGTTAGAAGAACAGGATGTATCAATGATGGAAAAAATCTTCATATTAGATGCATTGCTCATATTATTAATTTAATTGTGTGGGATGGTATTAGAGAGCATGGTGTGTGCATTGATAGAGTTCGAAATGCTGTGAAATTTGTTAAGAATTCCCCTGCTAGATTACTTAGATTCAAAGATCTTGTGCAAAAATCAAACATAGATTCTAAGTCTTCTTTATCCTTTGATGTTCCCACTCGTTGGAACTCTACATACATAATGTTGGAAACGGCTTTGAAGTTTCAACGTGTTTTTAGTGGGTTATCTCTTCCTGATGGAGAGGATTTGAAGGACAATGAAAGGCCTCCTGAACCCGAAGATTGGAAAAAAGTGAAGAGGTTGGTTTTGTTTTTAGAGGGGTTTTATGTGTTGACTAAACGTGTTTCTGGTTCCCATTATGTGACAGCTAATAAAGGTTTAGGTGAAATTGCTTCTATGTATGATATGTTGAATAGTTGGGAACAAAGTGAGGATTTGAATTTTCAAGCTATGGCTATTGCAATGAAAAAAAAGTTTGATAAGTATTGGGGGAATGTGGATAAAATGAACAAGTTCATTTATGTTGCTCTTCTTCTCGACCCTCACTCTAAGTTGGTTATTGTAGAATTGACACTAATTGATATGCATGGAAAGGAAAAAGGTATGAAACTTGCTAATGATGTGAAGGAGTTCACTTGCACTTTATTTGAGGAATATAGAAAAATGTATGCTTCTAATATTCCTCAAAGTACCCAATCTGGAGATAATATGACAATGGATGTTGATAATAGTAGAAGAGTGCGATTTGATGATTATATGAAAAACCTAAAAGAAAAGGCAAAAAGAATGAAGGGGACAAGTGGATATGCGATAAGTGAGTTGGATAGGTTCTTAAATGATCAATTAGGGCCGGAGGAGGAAGAACAAGATACATTGACTTGGTGGGGTAAGAATGGTGAGCGTTATCCGATTCTTAATCGCATGGCACGTGACATACTAGCCATTCCATTGTCCACTGTTGCATCGGAATCTGCTTTTAGTACGGGAGGTCGTACTCTTGATCCATTTCGGAGTTCTTTAACTCCTAAGGTAATGCGTCTTTATCTTTTTTATTTTATGAAATCAAGTTAATTATATCTAAATATGACTTTGTTTATACATACTTAAGTAATACTTTTGTATTGAAGATGGTTCAAGCGCTACTTTGCACACAAGATTGGCTTAGAGCTAAGAGAGAGTCAATTGTTGATGTGGAAGAAAATTTGAAAGAGTTAGAAGAAATGGAGAAATGTAGTATTAATTTTATGTAATTGTAATTTTGTTACACCAAATTTATTATTTCATTGTTATCATTCATTAATTAATATATTCTATATTGTTTTTTTTATTTAGAGGTGCAACATGATGTATCTAACGATGGAGACGATGAAGTTGTTTTCGTGGACTCATTAGTGTGAATCACGCAATCAAAGGGAAAGCAACTCGCCAAAATTCAAGTTGTCTTTGGATAATTTATGTATTTCTAGTATTTGAGACTTAGAGACTTTATGTAATTTAATGAATTATTTGTTATATTTGAGACTTATAGATTTTATGTAAGTTTTGTTATTGATATTTTCGGATTTTCTGTAAACAGGTCCATAAACAGGTCTATAAACAGGTCCAACAGGTTATTTATTTTCTTTAAAAAAAAAACACACAAAACAGATCTGTTCAGGTCTAGACCTGACCCGGACCTGATTTCTCAGGTCTGGACCTGACCCGGACCTGCTGAATCAGGTCCGGTCCCCGGTCCTCAAAATTGGCTGATTCAGGTCCCGGTCCTAACAGGTCCGGTCCAGGTCCGGTCCGGTTTTGGACCGGTGTACAGCCCTAGTCACGGCAGTTGTCCACCGTGTCACGGGAACCAGTGTCGCGCCACGATTGGATTCCCCGTGACACATTGCCTCTGTTGTGACACGGGGATATTCCGTGTTCTTTCCGCGTAAACCCTCACGCATTTTATTCCCCATACCCTAAAATATTTCCCGCGCCACACAGATGTCCACCTTGTCACGGGAATTTGTCCCGTCTGACGGTGGGTTTCCCCGTGACACGGTGCCCACTACCGTGGCATGGTGGGATTTTTAGGGTTTTTATCCGCATTTTAGGGTTCTGTGTGTTCCCCTACTCATTTTCCCTATAAATAACCCTTATTTCTGATGTACGGGGCATCAATTAACTCTCTCATTCTTTCTTCTATGCTCTAGCCTAAACACTAGCCTACCCTTTTATCTTAAAATACCTTCCTTAAGCACTCCTAGGAGTCCGTACTTTACCCGAGGTTCTATCCTTAAACCACGGCGTGAAAGGTAGAACTGTTTGAGGGTTTGGCCCCAAATCAATTCTATTTAATTTAATTTAATTTCATTCTAATTATTGCTTTATTAATTTTCCTTGAAGTTACTAACGCGTTTATTGTTTTTATAGTTGCAAGCAAACAAAATCAAAGTAAGGATTCATGTTCCTTTTATTTCTATTATTTTTCTAACGTATATTGTTGGATTTATTGTTAAATTGCTTCCGATATTAATGTTTGTCCTTATTATTATTTATTGATCACCATATTGCAAGTTTAAAGCAAATATGTAATTGAAAATCACGACTAATAAGATAATTTGGACAACCGGTTTAGGTTCCTTTAATCTTGGTGTTTAATCAAGTGATCACAATATTTTAGAATTATGTGTGCATTAATATTCAACCAATTTAGCATAATAATAGTTTGGAGCAAATTGAATATTTTGTTTGTATGCCTTTGAGATCGCAGGAATACTTTTCACAATAAGAATCGAGTAGAGGCCAATACGGGCGAACGTGACTCCATGACTCACTTCGTAATATATCGTTGGAAAGCTCTTTTCAAGCCCCATCCAACTACACTATTATTGGACCCATGTCACGGACCAAACTAAACTGGATTGGCTACTTTTAATAAAATAGAGTTGTTTTCAAAAACAGAGAGAAAGAATTTTAATAAAAACTAACCACAACACTCGACTCTTCACACTTTCACCTCATTCGATTATGGTTTGACGCGAAAGGAATTCATCACTGGGTTTGATTTTAGGGAGACACAAATGGGTGTCTACACTCGCCAGTAGACGGGAACCTCAAATCAGGGCCAGCCCACCCAGGCTCACCCTGATACTGGATCGACAAAGGCTGAGGCTGCTGCGGCTGCTGCGACGACGAGCCAACCTCGTACGTCCCACCACCCATCGAAGGAGCCGATGTCGCGCCTCCTTGGCCCATCGGCCCAGTATATGTACCCTCAGACGATGAGCCCAAACCCTCCAAAGTCTCTGTACGAGCGGCATTAGCTCGGCCACCCCGGCCACAAGAAGTAGTGCGGCTACGCCTTGAGCCAGACCTGGATGGCTCCCTCCTAGCCTTAGGTTTCGTCTGAGTAAGGGGTGAAGGAATAGGTTGTCCCTGCAAAATTAAATCTAGTCAGATGCAAAGAAAGTATGAAGATAAACGATGCAAAAGAAAGAAGAAGAGATACCTCCTCAGCAACGTTGTCACGACGACAGGTAGCTCGGTTTCGCATCCTCACCAGCTGGCTGCAAAAGGCGTCTATACACCTCGCCATCGTTGTCACCACCTCACGGGAAAACTGTCAAAGAACAAGGTCAGTAACAATACAAGATAATACAAGGAAATAGTAAACTGATAACTGACCCTAGTTTGGTGACGAGGAATAGACCGCTCTACAAAGCGTTGATCCTCAAGAGCCGGAGGAATCATCTCCTCAACCGGGCCGTACATCCCCTGATAGCTGATAGATATCCAAGAAGGAACAAATTCCGCAGGTCCAGCCTGGAAAAAAACAAGCCCAAGTGATTAGAATCCACTTGGGGGCTACCTCAAAAAGTAAAAACAAAGGGACAAAATGCATACCGCCGCCTCCTCTGACACGGTAGGGGCCGGAGCTAGAAGCGGCAGGAGATTCTCCTCGTAACTCTGCCCTAAGCGGGCGTGAGATCGCCAAGGAGTACTAGCAGGCGACCTACGCGCCAAGTCTATCACCATCGCCTCGTCGAACATATATCGAGGCGGGCAAGCAGGAACAATGAATATGTTGGAGGAGTACTGGATAGCCACTCCCTCACCGAGGTACACCGTAGCCTCGTACGTCTCCTGGAAGTAGCGACGCTCGCAGCCAGCGTAGGAACAGCCAAATCGACCCAAGGCCGATACACTACGACAGGCTCCTACAAAACATGTCTATAAGGTAAAAGTCTACTTTAAAAGGCAATACAAAAGACAAGTGTCCAAAAGAACTTACCGAAAGGATCAAGTCTCGGACATGGGTAGTAACAGCTGTTTAGGGTAAAAATACCCCAGGTACGTGGCCCAATCTCATAGTGACACGTGGCCCAATAAACAGGTGACACGTGGCCCTATGAGAATGTGACACGTGTCCACTGGTCATAGTGACACATGTCAGCCATCTCTAAATGCCCCAATGCTAAAATCAGAAAGAGAAAAGGGCCCTGATGACCTCAGGCCCAAATCCCGAGAAAACCTTGAAAGCCGTAAAACGGCGCCCCTTACGACACGTGGCGACTTCTGATTGCGCAGCCAATCATGTCACGAAATTCTAGGGTATAAACCCTAGAGGGGTACATGTTCTCACCCCTATAAATACCCCAATCATTTATGATGGGAGGGGGATTTTGCGACATAACAAAAATACAGAGCATCAAAAAGCTCCAACTTCTCTCTACTTTCTCTCTCTAGCCTTTTCCGTTTCCGTTCACTAACTTGAGCGTCGGAGGCGAATATTCCGTACACCGGAATATTCGTTATTTTGCAGGTGTCCGAGTCTCATTGCCAGCAGAGCGTGACCAGTATCCGAGGGAATCACAAAAAACCCCGAAACATCTGGCGCCGTCTGTGGGGATACTCGTCCGTTATGGCAATAGACGGTCAGGCACCTAATTCTGGACCTCGTCCAGGCGAAGATGGATATGTAGAGGACATACATACTACCATACACTCAAGCAATCCTTTGACCGCCTCATTTGAAGAGGCCGAACAACCTTCCCCGGCTGCTTTAATGGCCGAGCTGACTAAGCTCCGCAAGGAGTTAGCGGCTGTCCAGCAAAAAGGGGGAGGAAGTATCTCTAAGAAAGCAAACAACAAGACCAATGCAACCGATGCTGGTAATACCCCATTCCGTCGTCCACACGGAAGATCTCCCCGAGTCCCTCGGACCAATTTCTCTGACCTGCTGGCGAAAACACAGTCGGCTGGGGGGAAGGGCAGACAGCCAAAAAGAGTAGAGGCTGAACCGTCCCAGCGTTTTAAGGATGCAAGGGATTACATTCGGCACAAACAAAGGGAGAGGGCCGCATACTCTGACACGGCCTCTACCCCAACCATGCCGGAGGGAGTCTCCAACCAATCTTTCTCCCAATACACCAACACGGCTGCTTCTAGCAAGAGTCATACTATTACTCCCCGACCAGTTCAGCCGTTGCCATATCAGCCCCCTCAGGTACTCAATGGGTGGATGCAACCAACTCCCCAAGTTTTTGGGCAAAATGGGCCGTATGGTCAGACGTTCGGCCAGACTCCCTACCTGGCTGGAACGTCCGCTCAGCCTCAGCCCATTGACTGGCAGATGCGTTTGTTGAATTTGGGAGATAAGCCGCCTCCGTTTTCGCAAGACATATTAGCATCTCCTCAACCAGCAAAAGTCAAGAGTGTACTAGTGGGTGCCTATGATGGTACGGGCAACCCAGAAGAGCATGTTACCTCGTACAGGAATCTGATGTACTTGCAAAGTGTAGATGATGCTACATGGTGTAGATGCTTTCCGGCCACTCTCAAAGGGGTAGCTCAGGATTGGTTTAACAGCCTCCCAGCCGGGTGCATCAATTGCTTTACCACCCTCAGTTTGTTGTTTGTGGGAAACTTCTCATACAACATCCCACCAAGAAAGACAAGTCTCAACTTGGCTACAATTGTCCAAGAAAAGAATGAAGGACTACGTTCGTACGTCCAAAGGTTTAACCAAGAAAAAGCCCAAATTCATAATCTTCCGGACGAAATGGCTTACTCAGAATTTCTCCGGGGATTAAGGCATAATGGTTTTAAGTTTGATTTGGTAAGAAAAAAGATTCGGTCATACGCAGGTGTATTGCGGGAAGCCGAAGCCTATATTGAGGCCGCGGATTTTTGTTCGCTCACCAAATCAGAACAGCCGGCCAAGGGGGCTGAGAAGAAACAATCTTCTCGGCAAGACTCGGCCGGTCGAAAGAAAGAAAGAAACAAAAGAAAAGAAATCTGGGTAGCTGATGACCAGCAACCCAAGTCAAAGAAAACCAAGACATACGAGCCTCAGTATGAGTTCAACAAGGATGGGTACTCTATTTTGATGGAGATAAAAGACAAGTTTGAGTTTGAGAAGCCTCAGCCTCTGAGAGGCTCAGCCCAGTACAGGAACAAAAACAAGTATTGTCATTACCACAAGGATGTGGGTCATGACACGAATGAGTGTATCAATTTGAAGAGACTGTTGGATAAGTTGGCCGACAAGGGTCTACTGAAACCCTATGTGACCAAATCCAAATTCACCTTCAAGCGGACAGACAACACGTCCGAGAAAAAGCAACAAAGCGAAAAGAAAAATGACAAGGAAGATGATGGGAATAGCACTGATTCAGGTTTTGTGGCCGTCATATCAGGAGGCTTTGCCTCAGGCGGCCCTACCATGAAAGGAATCAAGCAGGACGCTCGAAACCTGTCAAATGTGATGCAAATGGACGTTGTTAAAGCCGAGCCATTTCCTGAAGTGATCATAAGTGAAGCTGACCGTGGTGAGGTCAGAGCTTTGCACAATGATCCCATGGTCTTTGTAATGAAAATAGCAAATTTGAAGGTGGGACGGGTATTGATTGATACGGGCAGTTCGGCCGATATCATAAGTCTCTCTGCCTTGAGGAATTTAAGCTTCCCAGAAGATGCTCTCCAAGATATAACTCATCCTTTAGTAGGATTTGGGGGGAATATCATTCATCCAGTCGGATGGATTGACCTTCCCATCCGTTTCGGGCAGAAGGGGGAAGGAAGAGACATGGTCGTCCGTTTCCTTGTGGTAAAAGAGTTGACTGGGTACAACGTAATCCTTGGCCGCCCTACTCTCAATGCAGCCAAGGCGGTCATAGTGCCTCACTTGATGTTGCTCAAGTTTGAAAGGTCAGACGGAAAAATCGGAACAATTCAAGGAAGTCAGAAAATGGCCAAGGAATGTAATCAGCTGGCCGTGAAGCCAACAGCACGCGGCCCAAAGTTGTCCGAGGTAAAGGAGGAAGGAGCCTCACTCCCAGCATACCAGGTCGGCCAGAAGCGTAAGGCGACCAGGACAGAGGAAGCCTAGCAACTAATGACTGTCGGCCGGCCAGATGAGTTGAGGCCCCAGCCGGCCGGCAGCCACCAGGATATAGTGCTTGACTCCAACCACCCAGAACGGACAGTTAGTGTCGGCACTATAGCCTTGGAATTGCTTGGGGATGAGTTAGTGCGGCTG
The DNA here is from genome assembly GCF_948465745.1 of Chenopodium album. Lineage (NCBI taxonomy): Eukaryota > Viridiplantae > Streptophyta > Magnoliopsida > Caryophyllales > Amaranthaceae > Chenopodium > Chenopodium album. The sequence continues at coordinate 16,206,875 of NC_137858.1, read as the reverse complement.
TTAAGAGAATTCAAAGATGTGTTTGCATTTGAAGTTGGTGAAATGCCAGGAATAAGCCCTGACCTGGCCGTGCACAAGTTGGCCGTGAATCCTTTGATAAAGCCTATCCGCCAGAAGAAGAGAAATCACGGAGAAGAAAGGAATCAGGCGGCCGCAGCAGAGGTAAAAAAGCTGCTGGACGCCGGTTTCATTCGGCAATGCTTTTACCCAGATTGGGTGGCCAATGTAGTTCTTGTGAAAAAGCCGAATGGGACTTGGAGGATGTGCGTGGATTACACGGACTTGAACAAGGCGTGTCCTAAGGATAGTTTCCCCTTGCCTAAGATCGACCGCTTGGTTGACTCTACAGCCGGACACGCCCTCATGAGCTTCATGGACGCATACTCCGGATTCCATCAAATTCCTTTGTGGGAAGAAGATCAAGAGAAAACAGCGTTTGTGACCGAGCAGGGGTTGTACTGTTACAAGGTTATGCCATTCGGCCTCAAGAATGCCCCTGCTACATTTCAGAGGCTGGTTAATACAGTCTTCAGAGACCAGATCGGCCGTAACATGGAGGCGTACATTGATGACATGATTGTCAAGTCAAAAGAGCCGGCCGACCATCTCAAGGATCTACGAGAAACGTTCGCCGAACTCAGGCGGCATAAGATGATGTTAAATCCAAAGAAGTGTGTATTTGGTGTTGAGTCCGGCAAGTTTCTCGGATTTTTGATTGATCAACGTGGAATCGAGGCCAACCCTGAAAAAATTCAAGCCGTCCTTGACATGAAGTCTCCAAGAACAGTCAAGGAAGTGCAAAGACTGACCGGTTGTTTAGCAGCCCTTGGAAGATTTTTGTCAAGGTCAGGGGATAAGTGCCGTTACTTTTTTCAAACCATAAAGAAGAAAGCCATGTTCGAGTGGACAGAGGAGGCCGAGGAAGCATTTGTACAGTTGAAAAATCACTTGCATACATTGCCTCGCCTCGTCAGTCCGTTCAAGAATGAGAAACTATACATCTACCTTGCCATCTCTGAACACTCTCTAAGTGCCGTCCTTCTCGCTGAAAGAGACGGCCATCAGGTCCCAGTGTATTTTATCAGCCATGTACTTCACAATGCTGAGCTGAAGTACCCTCCAATTGAAAAATTTGGCCTGGCCTTGTACATGGCATCTAAGAAGCTGCGGCCATATTTTTTAACACATTCAATCGTGGTCTATACAGACCAACCCTTGAAGAAGCCGTTCTCAACTTTGGAGGCAAGCGGCCGCATGCTCAAGTGGGCCTTAGAGCTCAGAGGTTTTGACCTTGTATTTGAGCCAAGGAAGGCAATCAAGGGGCAAGCCTTTGCAGATTTTTTGGCTGAAATGACACGGCCTGATCTTCAGCCGGCCGGGGACCGAGTTTGGAAAGTGTTTGTGGATGGTAGTGCAACAGCGACCGGGTGTGGCGCTGGTATTATATGTGAATCTCCTGAGGGAGACAAGTATGAGTACGCGTTGAGGTTTCAGTTCCAAGCGTCAAACAATGAAGCTGAGTACGAAGCATTGTTGGCCGGCCTAAGGATGTGTAAAGCGGCCGGGGCAACCAAAATTGAAGTATGCTCGGACTCCCGGCTAATAGTCCATCAGGTCAATGGTGGCTTTGAGGCCAGGGAGCCGGCCATGATGAAGTACATGCAGCTAGTTAAAAATGAGGCCGAAGGCCTAGAGCTTTTCTCTCTCAAGCAAGTTCCCCGTTCAGAGAATCATCAAGCGGACGCCCTCTCCAAATTGGCTTCCTCGGCGTCATGTGATACTCCTAGATCAGTGTTTTGGGAGGTAAAGGAAAAAAGGAGCATTGATGCCGAGCCCGTTCATATAATAGATAGAAGTTCAACCTGGATGGACGGAATCATTTCCTACTTAAGGGATGGAATACTTCCGGACGATCCGAAAGAAGGTTGGCTATTGAAGAGGAAGGCGGCCTGGTTTGAGATGAAGGACGGAGAGCTATTCAAAAGAGCCTTTGTGAAGCCTTACCTTAAATGTATAACTCCCGAAAGAGGGCATGATGTGTTGGATGACCTTCATCAGGGGCATTGTGGTTCACATATTGGAGGCCGAGCCTTAGCTGAAAAGGCGACACAGTTGGGATATTACTGGCCGAGCCTAAAATCGGACGCCATGAAAATGGTGAAAAAATGTGACAAGTGCCAGAAATTTTCAACCCTTATTCATCGTCCAGCAAATAGCCTATCAGCCATCAGTAGTCCACTCCCCTTTGCCAAATGGGGCATGGACATTTTGGGGCCGTATACTCCTGCATCCGGCCAGAGACGGTATGTATTGGTGGCAGTAGACTACTTCACCAAATGGGTTGAAGCTGAGGCCGTCCGGGGCATTAAATGGACGGATGTGTCAGCCTTCATTTGGAAAAGCATTATCACTCGGTATGGGGTGCCTCAGTCAATGGTGTTCGACAATGGACCCCAATTTGAGACGCGTCAACTCAAAGAATGGCTGGGCGACCAAGGCATTACCCATTGCTTTGCCTCGGTCGGCCGACCACAAGCCAATGGTCAAGTTGAGGCCTATAACAAGTTGATTGCAAATGGGATCAAGCGCAGGCTTGAAAAAGCAGGCGGCCTATGGGCAGACGAGCTGGTCAATGTACTATGGTCCATACGGACAACAGCAAAGAGTTCTACAGGGGAGACTCCATTCTTTTTGGTCTATGGAGCTGAGGCCGTACTCCCAATTGAAATGTATGAGCCCACTTTGCGGGTAATGCTTTATGATGAATCGGCCAATTGGGAGGCCATGAAGACCGCCCTAGATTTCCTTCCGGAAGCTAGGGGCAATGCGGCGCTTAGGCATGAAATTTATCGCCTAAGGATGACAAGGGCATATAACCGCCGAGTGTCTAAGCGGCCGCTCAAGATGGGGGATCTAGTGTTGAGAAAAATGGAAGCTGTTGGTCGTGCCAATGAGGACGGCAAGTTGACTCCAAACTGGGAGGGACCGTACAGAATCAGGGAAGAAGTCCGAGACGGCACATATCGCCTTGAGGCAATTGATGGCCGTCAGATCCCACGGACATGGAACACTGATAACTTGAAAAAGTATCATGTTTGAGCTTGGTTTCTTTAAGTACTTAGCCAAAAAGCTGTTTATACAGCTAGGTCTACTGACCGAGCCTTGTAATTAAAGCCGTACGGCCACAACAATGTACTTTTGACAAAAATTAATGAAAGTCAGGCATTGTTGAATTGTTTGTTGTTTTTATGTTTAAAGGCCGAGTTAATAAGGAAGCAAGGTTGCTTCCAATAAAGTAACGCGGCCTACCATTCTTTTTGAATGGCCGAATTAACAAGGAAGCAAAGTTGCTTCCAATGTAGTAACACGGCCTATCATTCTTTTTGAATGGCCGAATCAAAAAGGAAGCAAGGTTGCTCCCAATATAGCAACTCGGCCACACACAAAAAAAAAAAAAAAAAAAAAAAAAGAAGCTGATTTAATTCAGAGATCAATGCGTCCGCCCAAATCTAGGCGGACGATTGAGGCAAGGTATCCCGAACTTGTGTAGAGAACAAGTGTCCTTTATAAATAGGGCAAGGGCATACCTAGGCATTTAGCCCGGCCAATCAAGGAATCTCTGAGTTGAGATAATACTCAGGATTTCTAGGGTACGTCCGAGCGATAGATTCAACGGACCACTCGTACAATGATAGCCGAACGGCCGATTAAATTAATTCGGTGCTTCACCTAGCCCAAGGGCAATCATTACTATGATTTGATTAACCTGCTAGCCGTCATGCCCTTTTAAGGCATAAAAACTACCAAGTTAATCAAACCACTTAGAAAATGGACTAGGCGAACACCGAATAAAGGGGCATACCCCTAGAAGCGTACGAAAAGGCATAATACTGAGACGTACGGAAAACTTGCAAAAAGCATAAAATTTGCAAAAAATTGCCAAGTATGAAACAGAAGTAAGAGCCGCCATAAGGCGGACAAAGCTTTCATTAATAAGACCGCACAAAGGCGGCCGAAATGCTTACATAACCGCTTGTACAGGCGGCCTCAAAAAAAAAAAAAAAAAAAAAAGTACAAAATAAACTAAGTACACAGTAAGCTGAAAAAGAAAAGGAAAGCTGAGCAGACGGCTGCTGGAGGACCTGAGCTCTACTTAGCCGTGTTATCTGTGGCAGGCTCCTCCGCTATCTTGGCGTCCTTGGCCGGGGCAGCCTTCTTGTCCGCCTCCTCCTCCTCCTCATCCCCGTCCTCTCCGGACTCGGGGGAAGTAACTACTAGTTCTGGAGGAGGCATGCCGGCCTTCCTTGCCTCTTCTTTAAGGCAGACGTACTGAAGCCGCTTTTTGAAGCGTTCCTCGTAGTAGGCGGCTTCACCTTCGTCCACCATCAAGTTGAAGGCATCATAGAAGTATGCCTTAAGCCTGTCTTCTGCATTTTGCTCGATGCGGATGACTTCTTCAACGCTGATCGGCCGAGGAGTTTTAAGTTGCTCCTCATAGTCCGCAAGGGACTTCTTTAGGGTTTCCACCTCGGCCTTCAACGCGTCCGCTTCATCTAGCGCAGACTTAAGGTTGGCTTGTGCCATCTTCAGTTCGCTCTTCAGGGCCTCGGACGCCTCGAAGCCCAACCGCCATTTTTCCTTTTCCAGGACGGCCTCGTCCCTCTCAACCCTCATGGCCTCCCTGGCCAAGGACTCCTGTTCGAGTGCCTGGCCCAGTTTGACCAGGTCCTCTGTTTGCCGCGCCGCTTTGTCGGACAGCGCGGTTATTTGGGTCTCAAAGTGTACCCTTTGGACGGCGGCCGTCCCAGTTACAGCGTCCTCAGCTTTCCTGATTTCAATCCAAGCGTTCTTCAACCGTTCATTCTCCTTGTCCTTCCAATCTAGGAAGGCGTTCAAACGGAGGAAGAGCTGCGGACAGAAGGAAGAAACTCAGTCAAAAATATAAAAAGTTGGCTAAGTGTTGGAGAGCAAAAACATAAGGAGATAGAAGTCTACCTCGGCACTGCAGTTCAGCATGGGGCCGAGGAAGCCTTCGTTGATCCCCCGCAGCTTATCACGCTGCGCTTGTGGGACCGCGCGAACCATGGCCTCGCGCATGGCCTTCCTGTCCGCGCCAGTCAGTGACTGGCCGGGTACCCTCAACTGCATCTCCTCTGATATATCTGCGGACGACCGTGTAAGAGAAGTTAGCTGAATTTTACAACAGACTTATAAAAAGTGAGGAAAAAGATGGCTAACCAGTGGAGAAGGTTGGAGGAGAACGGTTGGTGGGAGGAGGCGGTAAAGGAGCTTCCTCCTCTTCCGGACGGCTCCCTTCAGCGTCGCTGGACGGTGGGTTGACCAGCACCGTCCCGATCCAGCGACCGGTCATTTGTTCTGGGGTTAACCTATCCCCACCGTCCGAAGGGACGGACTCCTCACGGACCTGACCAGCAACAGGTTCCGTGGGCTTGGAGGCCCCGCTTTGTGTCAGCCGGGGTTGTTCTCCTTTAGACTGCGTTGTAGCAGTCTGCGACTTTGCCATGGCCGCTGCTTGAGAAGACGTCTTGGAAGCAACCGTCTTTCTCCTCTTGGATGCGTTCGCATCAGGAGTGGACGTGGCCGGCTGCTTCCGCCTGGCCTTCGGGGTGGAAGAGGAGGTCTGCAAAAACACCAAGTCAGAACAATTTGATGGCGTCCGTGCGATTTGGGAAAGGAGCTCCCTGTCAGCATGCATGAACGGACATAGAGCGTCCGTGCAAACTCAGGAAGTAGGCTCCTTCCAATATAGCAGAGCGGACGCATTAAGAAATGAGAAATTCAAAAAATAAGCTAAGTGTTTACCTCTTTGAGTTGCTCGTACATCTTGAAGCGAGCCTTGTATCTGGCCAAGTCCACCTCGGACATCTCAACCTCCGCTTTTTGGGCCGAGTCAAGCATAGCGTACGCCTCCGCTGCAAAAACAGAAAGCAAAAGTGTTAGAATATTTTTCTGAAGAATTCTATGTGCGTACAGAAAAGTTTATATATCTAGGTGCCCACCTTGGGGCATGTTCTGGTACAGGCCGTACGCAGACATGAAGATAGGGTCCCTAAGCCAATTGGCAAGTGGAACCCAATGGCTAGGAACCCGTTCAGTTTTGTTGCCCCGCCTGACTCGATTAACTTTGAAGTACTCGAGCTGGTGTTCGTGGCTTGGGTGGATGGGCGGCTTGTCAGGCTTGAGGTCTCCGCGTCCGAGTTGAATAGGCTCTGGACGGCACCTGTTCATGCGGAGGTTGAACTCCGCGTCCTGAGTTTTGATACGGTAGAAACGGTGCTTCCAGTCCCTCCACTTACTGACACGGTCGACCACGACCATGTAATCCCTGGTTGCACTCAAGATAAGCCAACCATCCACCTCCTTTTCCAGCCGAGTGAGTGAGTGCATCTCACAAAAGACCGCAAAGTCTGGTGTAAATTTCTTAGCGATGCACGTCACTAAGTACCCAAAGATGTTCAACCAACTGTTTGGCGTCAGTTGGAAGAGGCCGATGTCATACTCGTCCAGGACAGTCCGGACGAATGGGTGAAGAGGGAAGCGGAGCCCTACATCAAAGGCGGCCCGGTAAACGCAAAACGCTCGTTTGCGCGGCTTCTCCTCATCCCAGATAGCCACAGCAATGGCCTTCCTGGGGACTTGAATCTCGAATCCCTCCCCCAAATGGAGGGACTCCTTATACTTCTCAAAATCTTTCTTTTAAAACTTTAGGGCTGTCTCCCCAATTGTACAGGCGTACGGGTCCCTAAAGTTATCAATGTTGGCGACGGTCTCTTCGGCCGCCTCCTCGCCCTCGGCCGTCTCACCCACGGCCTCTTTTTCAACTTCCTCCTCTTCCACTTGGTGAGAAGGGGCACTCCCAAACTCTGAAGACAGCACTCTGTCCAAATCTGCTGCCTCGGCCGAGCTTCGGCCCCTTGAGCTTGGGACGCCCATCGAAGAAGGAACGTCCTCCTCGACCATTGGACGCTTGCCTTTATCCTTGGCAGCGTCCGCCCCATTTCCCGAAGGAGGGGCGTTGCGAATAGGCAGAGCGGACGGTTCACGGATTGAGATTCCTGTTAAGGGTCTGTCCGCCCCACCCAGTTGAGGCCGAGGTTGAGAAGAAGGGACGGACGAACCAGAAGCGTCCGCCCCCGGGTTGGAAGGGTTGTCCATACAGGCTACCAGTTCAGCCCCATCCATGACTGAATTGGCAAATTGAGGGAACCTAAGTTCCGGAGCGGGTGCGGACGAGGCGCCTTCAGCTCTAAGGCGTTCCTCGAAGGAAGAAGTGACCTCCACGGCCAAGTGATGAGAGCCAGTGGAGGCGGTCGTTGTTTGGGCGGTGGAGTCAGTCTCCACCATTGTACTTGGATCACTAGGGTCATAAGGGACCCTAGGATGAACCAGACTTCCGTCTGGGTTCCTGGCCGCGTTAAGCTCACGCGTACGCATGGTTCTCGCCATTGCCTGTTGGGACAGAGAAGAATAAGTGGGGGTGAGTATGTACGCATCAGACATAGACTCACTCCAGGGAGGAGACAACTCTTCTCCGTCCACTCTAGATTCCTCAGTCCCAGGCGAACGGCCGGCCTCATGAGAAGAGTCGGACGAAGCCGAGTATGGATCCAGAATTGAAGTAAAAGAAAAAGAAAACGAGTAAAAGAGAAGATGTAGACGGCCTACCTCTGTACGTTCTGAAAGTTCTGAAGGTGGTGGTGAAGTTCTTGAAGATTGACCGGAAAGCTCAAAAATGCCCGGAAAACTCAAACTCACGGCGGCGCTCTTGAAGATTAAGGGAAAAATAACTTTCTCTCACTAGAACGCTCTGACTTCTCTCTAGAATTCACAATTGGGTAAAGTGTGAAAATGAGAATTCACCTCCCATATTTATAGAGTGAATTCAGGAGGGCAAAATGGTAAAACCATCTTTCCCGCCTAAACACTCAAACGGTAATTTCTTGAGAAATCACTCGAAGAAAGGGCCAGGACGACGTTAGGGTTCTGTTAACTTGTGAAAGAGACCAGATGAACAATTAACACCTTCAGCACTTAGTCTCCAAAAATTGAGAAAATCTAAGAGGAAAAGCGTCCGCCCAGTTCTCAGACGTACAAAGCATGATTAGAAAGCCAAGAAGTACATCTGAAATCATGGAAGCCCAGATTACCCCAAAGAAGATATATGGCCGTTCTGGGTGGTTAGGAGATAAGCTCCTCCCAGAGTACCAGAACGTCCAGTCCCATTAAAGTGGCCGTTCTGGTCAGTTAGGAGATCAACTCCTCCCAGAGTACCAGAACGTCCAGTCCCATTAAAGTGGCCGTTCTGGTCAGTTAGGAGATCAACTCCTCCCAGAGTACCAGGACGTCCAGTCCCATTAAAGTGGCCGTTCTGGGTGGTTAGGAGATAAGCTCCTCCTAGAGTACCAGAACGTCCAGTCCCATTAAAGTGGCCGTTCTGGTCAGTTAGGAGATCAACTCCTCCCAGAGTACCAGGACGTCCAGTCCCATTAAAGTGGCCGTTCTGGTCAGTTAGGAGATCAACTCCTCCCAGAGTACCAGAACGTCCGGTCCCACTAAAGTGGCCGTTCTGGTCAGTTAGGAGATCAACTCCTTCCAGAGTACCAGGACGTCCAGAGTGCAAGATCAGAGGAGGCGGCCAGTAAGTGTACGAGCCACCCCCTCTGAGGGGCAAATGTTTAGGGTAAAAATACCCCAGGTACGTGGCCCAATCTCATAGTGACACGTGGCCCAATAAACAGGTGACACGTGGCCCTATGAGAATGTGACACGTGTCCACTGGTCATAGTGACACATGTCAGCCATCTCTAAATGCCCCAATGCTAAAATCAGAAAGAGAAAAGGGCCCTGATGACCTCAGGCCCAAATCCCGAGAAAACCTTGAAAGCCGTAAAACGGCGCCCCTTACGACACGTGGCGACTTCTGATTGCGCAGCCAATCATGTCACGAAATTCTAGGGTATAAACCCTAGAGGGGTACATGTTCTCACCCCTATAAATACCCCAATCATTTATGATGGGAGGGGGATTTTGCGACATAACAAAAATACAGAGCATCAAAAAGCTCCAACTTCTCTCTACTTTCTCTCTCTAGCCTTTTCCGTTTCCGTTCACTAACTTGAGCGTCGGAGGCGAATATTCCGTACACCGGAATATTCGTTATTTTGCAGGTGTCCGAGTCTCATTGCCAGCAGAGCGTGACCAGTATCCGAGGGAATCACAAAAAACCCCGAAACAACAGCCTCACTGCTAATGCGACCTCCCCAACAGGCGCCAATAGGGAGCTCGTGAGGCGAAGGTCGCACTAGCGCAAGCGACGGAAAGTACTCGTGGAACCAAATCTACAAAGACAGAAGTAAATCAGCGAACGCTAATATGAATCTAGAGCTAACTTTAAAAGGGATAAAGTATACCTCTACGATTCTCCAGAAGCTGGAGAGTGCAATGTCCCCCGTGAATGTCGTGTGAGGTGTGACGGCAAAAGCGTCGCAAGCCAAGCAAGAAATCAGCATAGGCCAAGCTGTCCCAGTCATAAGTCTCGACCATAAGAAGGTCGCGGAGAGCGGGCAGGTAGTAGAGAAGAACTCGGCTATCCCTGTCAGGAGAAAAGGTGCGCGACAGCAAAATGAGAACGAAGATGCACACCCGCTGCTCACGAGTGGTCGCATCATCCTGAAATGCCATCACGAGGGTAGACCGGCGGATACACCGAGAACTAAGTCACGTCGGCTCAGCCTCGCTACGGGCCCGAATAGTAATCGGACCCAACAACTCCTCAACCTCCGGAGAAAAGACTGTGATCGTGCCGTCAAACGGCAGCGCAGTAGAATGAAACTCCAGTCCCGAGATATATAAGACTAAAGTCAGTAGGGGTGACAGTTATCTCGCCCCAAGGGAAGTGGAAGGTGTTGGTGGTGTCCCAAAAAAACTCCGCCAAAGCTCGAACCACGTGGTGGCTCGACTCAAAAGAATACATGGCCTGAGTGGCCTTAAACAGGGGAGTTAGCCCGCAAGACTCCCATAGCAGCCGCAACTCGTCATGGTTACGGAAATAAGTGTCGTACAATGAGCTGATGGTCTCGTTGCCAGAGCCATGCCTACGCGTCCTCCCGTAGACGATCCCACGTCAGATCCGCTCTGAGATATGGTGCTCAGGAGCAAAGTACAAAGTGCGCTCATCCCACTCCAGAAAGGTACCTAGAGTGGTAAACGGCTCCTCGCTAACGGGCTCATCCTCCCGACGAGTGTCCCTAGACCGTGAACCGGAACCACGTTGTCTAGCCATGCTAAATTATGCAAAATAACAGTAAATTAAGGTACTATAGTATCTAAGGTTCGCCTAGCCGCATGATACTATGTTCGTCAAAAAAGAGTACGTAGTACTAAAACAGAGCACAAATTCAATACAAGCATAAATAGCATTTTCGAGCAATTAAACAATTTCTTGCAATAATATGACAACTATTGTGACAAAAATGTACAAGAATAGCTAGCAAAAACGCGAAGAACAAATCACATTGTTCTCACGAACTCAAAGAGTTCAACAATGGTAAATTGTTCGCTTCTTCACCAAATTGAGTCAAACAAGTCTCAAAATACTCCCAAGGCAATATATAAGCATAATCAAGCAATTTCATGGCATAAAATTCAACAAACAAAGCAAATTAAGCAAAATAAGTTTCAAATTTTCAGAAAATTCGTGAACTAACATGCGCAAATTCAGCAAAATCCGAGGTGAGTTTGAAGAAAACTTACATAGATCGGGAAACTAGATGAAATAAGCTTTGATTTGCAAGAAGTTTGAGCGAATTTGGTTGAGAAATGAGCGAGAACGAGTGAATTGAAGTTTGGAGCAAAACACGAACAACAGCAGCAGCAAACGACGAAATGAAGAAGAAAGGGGATTTATTCGAAAATTCTGATTGCAACGCCAGACGATAAATTCGTCGCCTGGCGACAAGCTAAAAATGTGGCGACAGCAAGTTCCAACAAGCGCTGGTACGACGACGAAGTGTGTGGCCCCTTAATATGGTTTTGTGGACCTCGTGTAGCAGTTTGGGTTCCTTGGTACGCTAGTTAGCCCCTATAAGCAATTTGACATGATTTAGTAATCGGCTTGATTACAATCACAGAAAGTGATTGTAGACACCCATTTGTGTCTCCCCAAAACCAAACCTAGTGATGAATACCTTTCGCGTCGAATCATAATCAAATGAGGTGAAAGTGTGGAAAAGTCAAGTGTTGCGGTTTAGTTTTATTTAAAATCCTTCTTTCTGTTTTCGAAAACCCACTCTATTTTATGAAAACGTCCAATCTAGTTTACTTAATGAGGAAGTTATGGCCAAAATACTAAACTGGGCCCAAACCGGATTTTACCTACGACCCAATGATCATGAGGAGGGTCCAAAGGTTTAATCCTATTCCTAAACTAATTAGGATTGATTAGAATCTTCTATAAGTTTCTAAAATATTATAATTATCCTTTTTTGAAAAGATAAGATCATAGAGTTTGAATTTGAATAAAACTTTTCCTTTTATAAAACTTTCCTATTTTTATTCGGATTTAAAGATGTTCAAAGATAGTCAGATATTATTTTCGTGCCTCATATTTTTTTATCCAAATTTTATATGGTTGGATAGATCTTGAAATTATCTTTCCAATGATATATTATAATAATAATTCCGAGCTATAACGAAAAAGATATAAAAGAAATACGAAACTCTATCCAAAACTGACACCCTTTCACTATTTCGGCTATATCTTTTTATCTACAAGAGATTTTAATCTGATTCTAATTGCATTAGAAAGTAGAATTCAAGATCTTTCCAACGACATATTATATGACTTATGTGGACTTCTAGATCAAAAGATATGATAAAAACAAAATCCGCAAAAAACTGTCTTGTCGCGAAACGACAAGCCTGTCGCCTCGCGACAAGATAAATTTCTGGCGACAGGTCTAGTTTTCTGGCGACAGAGTGGAGTTTTATTCCTTATCAAGTTCTATGATTTTTCGGACTGTTTTCTTATAAATAGGGTCCTCCACCTCTGTTTTTATTCATCAATTTTCATCAACCATCAACTCTCATTAAGAATTACCTAATTCTCTCTATTCCCTCTTGAGCAATATATGCTTTCTTTCTCTCTCTTTCTAAACCAACCTTTTAAAACACAATGCCGCATACACAAGACTTAGAATCACCTAGCCAAGTTTGAAGTTGCCTTCGCCCTAGACGTGAAAGGTTTATACTTTTCTGAGGGTTTGGTCCCAAATCCAGTCTAAACTTTTTAACTCTTTCTTTCAATAATTTAATTTAATTCTTTGATTTATTATTTTCATTGAAGTTTACTAACTTGTGTATTTTGTTATTAGAAAGAGGTACGAGGCTTCAAAGTATGTAATCTTATTACTCTCTTTCAATGTAGAAAGCATGTTTATTATTGTTTAATTCCTAGTATCATGTTAGGATGTTTTTAATACTTTCTAGTATCATGTTTAGGGTGCTTTTACTCTTTCTAATATCATGTTAGTGCCATGTTAGGTTTAAAGCTTTGATCTTTATTGCTTAGTGACATGCTAGGATTTGTTATTAATCTTGTTAGTATCATGCCAGGATCTTGCTATTATATTTAAGCTTTATTATGCCTTAACATGATTTTGACTATTATTATTGTTATTATTATTATGAATATTATGATTATTATTATTGCTTATTATTATGTTGCTTGATATTATTTATTGTTATTGATTGATCACGCCTATTATGCATGTTTAAAGGGAATTTGTACTTGAAATCACGCTTTATAAGATAATTAATAATTTGATTTAGGCTAATATGATTTTAATTCAAGTGATCGCCAATAATAGTATTATTTGTGCATTAGTATTCAACCAACATAGATTAAACAGGTTAGGTTTAATATAATGTTTGTATGTTATTCGAAAAGCGTACATGAATACGAGCAGAACAAAGTAGAGGCATATTTTATAGGGCGGGTCCTTTCTTTTGTAGATTGGATTCGTACCCTCATCCCCGAACCCTGTTTGGTTCAAGACCTTATGGAGTTGATGGTCCTTTTGGATTGTCTTTTGGGTTTACAAGTTCCTAAAACTTGTTGGCGACTCTTTTGCTCTCTTTTTCTTCCCTTTGGAACGCCACCATACTTAAGTGTATGATCACAGTGGGGTTCAAGTTTGGGATCATAATGCTTGAAATATTCCCTACAGTGATCGACCTGATAAAAGATCGTAGCACTTCGCTTAGAGCACCTAAGCATTGGCTCATCGCAGGCACCGACGTAATGGTTCGCAAATAGCATAATGCGCCGACGTACTGGCACAGCAGCAATTTCAGCAAAAATTAGCAAAATTCAAGCAGCATTAAAGATCAACAAGCAATGGTGTTCGATAATTTTCTTCTGAATATTATCACAAAAGAACTGAGGATCGTTACAAGCTGAATGGTCTTCGACGACGTTCCCTCGGATGTGGAGAGTTGTCACAAACAACTGAAGATGGCTACAAGCAGAGTTATCTTCGATCGTGTTCCCTAGTTTGCGGAGGATGGTCACAAGCGGTAGAGGATGACTACAAGCAGATTTATCTTCGATGGTGTTTCCTAGCTTGCAGAAGACTTTCACATCGGAAATTGGAGGCAGCTACATGCAGAGCGGTCTTCGGGCGGTATCCCCTAGCTTGAGGAGTCGTCGCAACAAAATCTGTTACTACAGCGACGTGTGCTCGACGGTGCAAGATACGCATTTCTTAACTCTTTTATCTGTTTGACTAACGCTAGTTTGCAGGTATCGGTGTTACAAGAATGATTTAGGATCGCAGAACGTTCTGAATCATTCTCCGTCCCTGTCGCTACTTTGACTTTTGTTTTCGAAACCTAAGTTTCTCCAAACTCAGTCAAAGTAGGGGCTTCTTTAGACACCCATTTGTGTCTCCCCAAAACCCAGTGATGAATACCTTTCGCGTCAAATCATAATCGAACAAAGTGAAGGTGTGAAAAGTCGAGTGTTGCGGTTAGTTTTTATCAAAATTCTTTCTTTCTAATATTGAAAACCTACTCTATTTTATGAAAATAGCCAATCTAGTTTAGTTTGGTCAATTATAAGGATCCAATAATAGTGTAGTTGTATGGGGTTCGAAAAGAGCTTTCCAACGATATATTATAAGCCAAATTTCGATGAATAATGAGGAAGTTATGGCCAAAATATTAAACTGGGCCCGATTTGGTTCTTACCTACGGCTCAATGATCTAGAGGAGGGCCTATTATTATTATTCTTAAAGCTAGTAGGATTGATTATAGTCTTCTAGAAGGTTCTTTTTTATCCTAGTAGGATTAGGATTGATAATTACGCTTTACGAGTTTTACTTGGAATAAAATTAGTGTTTTTATGAAAATACGATTTTACCCCAAAACACGGATTCTACGACTAAGAAGTGGATTCCGTGTGGAAAACGTGTTAAATCCCATTGCACCGCCTGACGACAAATTTGTCACCTGGGCCTCGCGCATGGTTGCAGCAGCTAGCTAGGCGTAGCTAGCGTAAGCAACGCAACAACAACACCAGCAACCCGCATTGTGTGCGAGACCTACCGGCTGTGCGTGCGTACGGGCTAGCAGGCCCAATCGAGCACCAAGCTGCCAGTGAAGCACGCCTTGGTGCCCAAGGCTGGGCGCAAGCTGGCGCACGTTTATTGGCCGCGTGTAGGAGCCCAGTTTGTGAGGGTTGCTTGGGGAGCAAGGAGTGGGTGGTCCCCCCTTCTGCTCCTCACCTGACCCCTTGCTCTCCTCTTGCCACTTGTTGTTTGTTGATTGATTTAGCTTTTAATTTGATTTTTGAATTAAATTAAATTTTATTTTGCCTTTTTACCAACTCTCCCACATTGATGGGAGATGGAATTTCAAGGCTCCTTTCCTTATAGATACTAAACATTTGGCATTGTGAAAGAGCACTTAAGTTGTGAACTTGAAATGATTCAATTATTTTTTCCCCCTTACTCTTAATAGGTGTTAAATAAATATTCGATTCGTTTTATCAGATATTCAAAAAACGATGATTTGACTTGAAGTTTCAAGTATCGAATTGGTTTTAGGATTTCTGTTTCGGATTTGAGTTTTCAGATCGGGCTTTTTGAATTGAATAAAGATTATAATTTTTTTCCAAAAATTTAAAAAACCCAATTTCAAACCTCGTGATCTAATTCAAAAACCCGATTATTCGAAAATTCCGGATCACATTTTCTCCAATCCGAAATTTTTCAGACATACGGATTTTTAAATTTGATCGAATTAGGTATTCAAAACTTAACAGCTGACTACTCTCAAGCGTTTGACTTGCGGAGCTGACTTAAATTTGAGAGGTATTGACTTAGGGCTTGTTCTGATTTACGTACTGAACTAAACTGAAATGAACTGTTTATGAGAAAACAAAATTAGTTGTTGAACTGAAATGAATTGAACTGTAATTAAGCTAAAGAAAACAGACTTTTAAAAAGGTCTTTTTTCTTACCTTCCAAAAAAAAAAAGGAAAGAATAAGAATATACGGTTTAAAATAGAAACCCTATTCCTCAAAAAAAAAAAAAAAAAAAAAAGTAGAAACCCTAAAAACTACCGATTGCAAAAGCCTAAAACCTCTCGCAGCCTCCTCATTCTCATTCTCTCTCTCTTCGCAACTCCAGAAGCTGTGCCTGCGCAACCCCCTTAGGTATTTTCTCTCTCTTCCATTTTCAAAACCCTAAAATTTTTCTCAATTTATTCACTCAATTTCATTTTTTAACCTTTGATTCAGATCTTTCTTCTCTATTGGTGTCGCAGTCTCAGTCCAACATCATGGCTCTGGTTAGTTATATCTCTGTTTTCTTTATTTCATTATTTATTGTTTAAAATCATCGCCGAATACAATTAATTTTGCTTGATTATGATTTTGTTACTGTTGTTTATTTGCTGCTTTTGGTTTCGTTTTGGATCTGTGAATTTTGATTTTTGTAGCTGATTTGCAATTTAACTTGAATTTAGTTTGTTATTTGCTGGGTTTTGTTTGAATTGTTGATTTGATATTACTAATGATAAAATTTTGATGATTACAATTTATCGGTAATTCGATAAGAACCCTTTATAAGGGTGTTTTCATTTGAATGATTTGAGATTTCCCTCACCTTTTTTGATTTTGTTTTGTTGATTGCACATTTTTAAGGAGTATAGTTCTTGAATTTGCTTCCTACTGCGAATTTCGATTGCATGTCTTTTAATCTATGTAAAATTCATTTAAGAATTTGATTACATTAAACTTTAGTATAGCTATTTTTGGATCGATTTGCTATGAGTTTTATTGAAATTTCTATGTTATATTTGATTCATTTTTTAAGATGTTGATCAGTACTGATCACTGATATGATTAGCTAGCTATATTTGTGTTCCCACTTTTTATATCAGCTATTTCACATTCTCCGTTTGTCGAAAGTTACATTCTTTTTTTTAAATAGAGTTGTGAATTGAATTATACGAATTATACCGCCACATTGGTTCCGTTCATTTTGCAATTCGCTGTTTATGTTAGATTATATATTTTGCAATTCGCTGTTTATGTTAGATTATATATTTTACATTCGAGTTTTTTCTTCTCCTCAGGTCTTGCATACAGGACTCCCAAATAAGAATGCCTACAAGGCTCTTATTGCTGCTGAATACAGTGGTGTGAAAGTCGATGTGGTCAAGGATTTTCAGATGGGTGTTACTAACAAATCGCCAGAGTTTCTTAAAATGAACCCCATCGGCAAGGTAGCCTATCAATCTTAAAGGGTATTATTTTTCTTTGCTTTGAAATGTTTTGTATAATTTTTGATGTGAGAATTGACTGTTTTCAGGTTCCAGTACTGGAAACTCCCGAGGGTCCTGTATTTGAGAGTAATGCCATTGCTAGATACGGTGAGTTTGTACTGCCTCTCTCCTGATATGATCTATATCTCATCTAGCTATTCTTTATAATTAATTAAATTCATGTTTTGCAGTGACCAAGCTGAAGGCTGATAATCCTCTCTTTGGCTCTTCACTAATTGAATATGTAAGACTGAACTTTAGCATTTGGTTTATTTATTTTCCAAATGCAATGCTGGTGCTACTTAAGCATGGATGTTCATTTGCAAATGCAAATGCAATATGGTCATTTGATTATGTATATATTTTGTTTGTCAGGCCCACATTGAGCAGTGGATAGACTTTTCAGCCACTGAGATTGATGCAAGCATTGCTCGCTGGTTGTATCCTAGACTTGGTTACGGTGTACATCTTCCTCCGGTTAGTTGGTTTACTTGTATAATTTAAAAGGGTCTAAATATTTTTCTAGACGCATCAATTGATGCATCTCTTCTGTTGTTATTTTGAAGGCTGAGGAAGCTGCTATTGCTGCATTGAAGAGGTCCCTTGAAGCATTGAGCAAACATCTTGCTTCCAACACTTTTCTGGTCGGAGACCGTGTTACACTGGCTGATATTGTCATGACCTGTAACTTGTTTTACGGATTCCAGCGAATCATGACCAAGAGCTTTACTTCTGAATTCCCTCATGTCGAAAGATATGTCTGGACTATGGTTAATCAGCCAAACTTCAAGAAGGTGTTGGGTGATGTAAAGCAAACAGATTCTGTTCCAGCTGTAGCAAAGAAGCCAGCTCAAGCACAGCCTGCTAAGCCCAAGGCCAAGGAGGAGCCAAAGAAAGAGGCACCCAAGAAGGTAGAGGCACCTGCAGCAGAAGAGGAAGAGGCACCCAAGCCAAAGGCAAAGAATCCTCTTGATCTTCTTCCCCCTAGTAAGATGGTACTGGATGAGTGGAAGAGGCTCTACTCCAACACCAAATCCAATTTCCGTGAAGTAGCAATTAAAGGTATGGTTTTTGTGTTAATGAACAAGGTGGTAGCTATTATGCTAAAGATCCCTTTTTCCCTTAGCTTTATTATGTCCATTTTATAGAATCTATACCTTATTCCTGCTTCACTGTTTCTTGTTTTAAGCTGTCAATTTATTTTGGCATTCCAGTCTAATGTTATGAACTTGCCTCTGCCTGCACCTCTGAATGGCTGCGTAAGTTATCATGAGAAACTGATTCGAGCCTTTAATTTCTGTTTTTGCCCCTTTCCCTCTTATTCTTGTTTCCTGGGTCATTGATGTATTTCTTGAAAATTATAATTTGAAGCCTGAATGAATGGCTGGCCTTGTTTGTTGACTTGTAACCAATTTTGGGAGTTATACTGTAGTTGATTGTCTTGGCTTGTATTTTTTTTTTTTTTTTTTTTGGTTATACGCTGGCAATTGTATATGGATTATCCTTGAAATTTGTAATGTGGATTTATGTGTACTGTATTTTGGAAACATTGTTAAACACATTTTGCATCAATCACTTTTGTTTCTATAATGCTGTTATGCACGATAACTTTCTCATACTTATTCTCATGTTTTTGCAGGATTCTGGGATATGTATGACCCAGAAGGCTACTCTCTGTGGTTCTGTGACTACAAGTATAATGATGAGAACACCGTCTCTTTTGTGACCATGAACAAGGTTAGTGGATTCTTGCAAAGAATGGATCTTGCTCGCAAGTATGCATTCGGAAAGATGCTTCTGATTGGATCAGAGCCCCCATACAAGATCAAGGGTTTGTGGCTCTTCCGTGGACCAGAGATCCCTCAATTTGTGCTTGATGAGTGCTACGACATGGAACTCTACGAGTGGACAAAGGTTGACATCAGTGATGAGGCTCAGAAGGAGCGTGTTAGTCAAATGATTGAAGATTACGAGCCTTTTGAGGGAGAAGCTCTTCTTGATGCCAAATGCTTTAAGTGATTCAATGCCGTCCTTAATGCTTAGGATATGTAGTTTGTTGGTCTATTGGTTCATACTTGTTCCATAGATTATGCTACCGTCCCCATTTAATTTTGCCTTAGAAGTCTTTTTTATTGACTTTTTATTTTGAATATTTCTATTTTGGTTTCTGCCTTTTTAGACGATTTTGCGGCAATGTTATCTAATGACAGCAATATAGTGGGTCATTACGAGCTTACCATGAGTACGTCTTGAAATGACATTTGAAACATATTCGTGTTGTTTTGTAGTAAATTTCATGTGTTGAACATACCATTTTGGTAAATAGGTGTGATAGATTGATTATTATGTAATACCGCTTTCAGTTATGATTGATGGCTTGATTCTCAAAATGGTTAAAATTACCTAATTTGAGGTCCGAATGGCAAAAGAAATACTCGAAATACCTTGGTGTGGCAAAAATGTGCTTGTACCTGGCAAATGGGTCATTTGGGTCGGGTCACTTTCGGGTCGGGTCCTTTCGGATCAACTAACATTCGGGTGTCGGGTTTGTTCGGGTCAAACACTTCAAGTCAAATTCTGGTCGGGTCAGTTCGGGTGTCGGGTCAGAATCGGGTCAACTCCATTTTCGCGTCGGGTATGGGTCGGGTCGGGTCAATTTCAGGTCATGGGTCAGGTCATCGGGTCTGGGTCAGGATTGCCAGGTCTACTTGTACCTAGGCATCTCTTGACCTTAAATCTTTTTTTTTTTTGAAAAAGACCTTAAATCTATTCTATTAATACTACTATACTAAAGTAATCGCCGTGATTATCCCCTAATACACGTGTCGCGTTCTCATTAAAAAAATTTCCGCCTAAAGTTGTTTTTTTTTTTATTTTTTTTAAAGGTTTGTTACATTATTTTGAATTTAAATATGAAGATTGGATATTGGTTTAAATTGGTATTATCTCTTAAATAATGAATAAAAATAAAACATTTTGATACTCCCTCCGTTTCACTTTGTTAGTCCTATATAGAATCAATCACAAAAAATAAGAGAATGAACAATATTTGGAATCTTACATTTTAGTACAAAAATTGCTTAATTAGTTCTACCTTATTAAATGTTCTGATTTTTTTTTTCTTTGGAAAGCATCAATTACAATACTTGTTGAATGTAAGGAATATTAATCAAATGTCATGTCATCAATCCACTAATGGGATGGATTTGGAATGGATGATCAATCAAAATATTTAATTACTGCCATGTCATCAATCTACTAATGGGATTAGAAAATATAAGAACAAATTAAATAATAAAATAAAATAAAAAAAAGAAATAGATTCAATATGGGTAAATCATTTTGAAACGCCCAAAATAGTACTAGTATCTAAAACTAACATTATGAAACGGAGGGAGTAATTTTTTTTATAAAAAGGTTTGTTTGAGATAATCTGACGTAAATTATTAATAGATAATAAAAAGTTTGTTATTACTTTTTTTTATATATATTTTTTTTTGTTATCTTTTAAAAAAGTTTGTTACTGTATGATTGGATATTGCTTTATATCGGTAATTATCTCTTAAACTATTAAGAAAATAAAACACTTTTGATATTAAAAAAAAATAAAAGGTTTGCTACTATGAACTTTTGATAAGTACACGTGTCTCATTAATAACAAAACAAATTTCGCCAATTTTTTTTAATTTATGATGATGAAAAGTTACAATAATTTATAAAAAAAATACTCCGTATGTATTAAAAGAGTTTTAAGGTAGACATTTAATGAATTCAAATTCTTTAAAAAAATGTTATATAAATCATTCCATTTAAAATAACTGACTTTAATTTTATGATTTACAAGTCTTATTATTATGTAATCGTGCATGGCACGGGAAAAAAAACTAGTTACACATTACTAAAGGCGGATCTTAAATGACACTTGGCAACGTTATATTGAATACTTACTTCCTAAAATATTTTCCCTCCAAAAGTATTTACTTACAAAAAAAAATAAAAAAATAAAAATAAAAAAATAAATAAAATAAAATAAATAAAAATCTTACCATATTGAAGTATCATTTATCTAAATAATGAGATTTGCTTTATATAAAATCTAACTAAACTTTCTAAAATATTAAATTGTTCACTATAACTATTACATGTGGTTATTTTTATTTATATACTTCATGCATTCTAATAATTGGTGTCGAGTCTTTATTTTCTTATGTCTTATATAATTTTGTTGTACTATACGAGTAATTACTCTGTATTAAACAACCATTGCACTGGAATTAATGTTGTACTTCATTATTTAATTTAGAAAAAGTATTGCACGAAAATTTAACTAGTTGGATTCCTAAAAGCTAAAACAACCTTAAAAAAAATCTTGAACAAGCAATTTTCTCAGCACACAAAAAAGACACTTGCATCCATAATTTTGTAGCTTTAAAATGAGGTATTTATGTCAATTTTGATCTCAAATTAAATCCTCAATGACCCCTGAAAAGTTTAGTTGAGAAATTTTGGCATGTAAATTGAGACATTAATTTAAACGAAAATTGGAGTTATGCCCTGTTCTCTTCACCTTAAAAAAAATAATTTTAAGTACAAATAATTTCAGTTTAGTAAAAATAAGTTCAGTTCAGTAAAATTAATTTCAATTCAGTTCAGTAAAAATAAGTTAAGTTCAGTAAACTTCAGTTTTCTTAAAGAAGAATTATAATAGAAAATCAGTAAAAAATAATTTCAGTACAGTAAAATTAATTAAAGTTCAGTAAAAACAATTTAAGTTCAGCAAATATAATTTTGTTTCAATAAAAATAATTCCAATTCAGCAAAAATAAGGTGAAGAGAACGGGGCCTTATTAGATCATTTAATGATTTCAAGTAAATGGTCTATAACTTCACCTATTTGAAGGAGGGGGGGTGTAATCCCCCGTATTTATAAATATATTATAAATGAATTTTTATTTTATTTATAATATTTATGTGTGTTTTTCCGGGATTTAAGTTTTAAAGTTCCAAATTATTTTTGGGTTGATTATTGATTTTGTTCTAAAAGGATTTTTAATTGTCCATTCTACAATTTATGCCATACATATTAAATAAAGCTAGCCCATTTCATTTATCTAATTGGCCCATTAATTTTATGAGGCCCAATCTTAAAACTAACCCTACACCACTCTCTCTCCTATAAATACCCCATACATCCCCAAAATTTTCCCCACACAAAAGGTTAGTCTTATTTTTCCTCCTCTTTACTTTCTTTATTTTATTTTTCCTTTATTTTTCTTTTTCCTTTCTTTTTTCTTTTTTTCCTTTTCTTTTTTTCCTTTTCTTTTTCCTTCTTTCCCTTTCCTCCTCCACGTGAGAATTGCTTCTCACCTTGCTGCCACCCTTATGCCGCCAGCCACCACTCGTGGCTGTTCCTTCCTCTCCCCTCTTTGTTTTTCTTACTTTGCCTAAAATAATTAATTTTGTTTATGGTTTGATTTTTGTAGTATAAAGATTGTATTTTTAGTATCAAAATCATGTTTTTGATAGCTTAAACCTATAATTTCAGATTTTAATTATGCTATAAATTTTCAGATTTTATGAATTATAAAACTAGGGTTTCAATTTATTCAAATTGGGATTTTAGGGTTCTAATGAGCAATTAATTTGGGGCTTTTGTTCCTATTGGATTCTAATGCATAATTAACCATAAAAACATGTTTTTAATGAAGTTTTAAGGACTTTTAATGAAAATTTTATTGCTGGAAATTTTTGTAAGTATTAATTTGTGATTATTGGTTGTTTTCTAGGAGGTAATTTTTCTCTAGGAGACTTTTAAGTAATTAAAAGTGGCGCAAAGGATTGTTTATACGAGGTACGTACATGTCTACTTCGTTATACGTAGTATCATGCATGTTTAGGTACCAAAAGGAAAGAACTTAGTTTCATGATTAGGGAACACTTGGATGGAAATTGTTTGATTACACATTAATTTAATTCACGTGCTTATGTTTATGAGATATGTTTTGGTGAATTGATTATGTTTGTATGGAATTATGGATGCAAACATGTTGAATTATATTGGATTAATTGTTTGTATGGAATGTCGATACAAACATATTTTTATTGGATTGGTTTATTAACCATGTTTGGATTATTAAAGGATTGGAATTGAATGGTTTAAGTGGAATGAATTTATTAATTATTCCACAAGGTTATTATTTATTTATTTATTACTAAATCATGACTTGTTAGTATGTTGAGTAAAGGTGGATTAAGCCGAAATGGCTAGGTGAGTTGACTATGTTCAACAATTTTGGATAATTTAGAAGTTTAATGGAATTAAAAGTCAATTTGTGATGTGATCACAATTGTCCTAAATAAGATTAAAAATGAATTGATGTATGATTGTTATGTATGGTCTTCTTGATTGAGTCGGCTATTAATTAAAATTGTAATCACGTAAAGTGAAACATGGATGAGCAATAAAACTCTGGAAAGCGTGCACTTCTAGAGTATTGACAATTATGGGTTGGGGTATACGGTGGTAGCTCGTGGCTTTTCGAGGCTTGTTTGATCAACATGTCCTCTTCTCTTTTGGTATTTACATTTTATTTTATAATGAAAGTTAGATGGGATCCTAGACTAACTTTGTGAGAATGGAGTCGCGCCCATTCTTGCATTGCGCTAAACTTTTATTTTAAATGGTCATTTGGGACCAAAATGATTTGGTGGATTGGACAACCTCGTCTATTGCTTACTCCAAACTAAATTAATCTAATTAAATATAGAGTCAAGTGTTTGGAATTAATTAGTAAGTATGTTGAGTCAATTGAATTGTCTAAGTGCGGAGTCTTGATTAATGAATTCGTGTTGTATGTTTATTTATTATAATTGATTGAGCATGCTAGGTTTGTACATTGTAGCTTGTATGTACTCAGCTTTGCTGACTGCGTGCTTTTGTGTGTGTTTTCTTTTGGTCATGGCCTTCGCCTTTCAATGACCCTGTGATGATCCAATTATTAACTTGTATTATTGGGGAGCAGTATTGCACAGGTTAGCTTGATGATGTGAAGTTCGGGGATTTGACATACGCATTGTCAAGGGATTGGTGTGATTAAGAGTATTCGATTCTTGTGTTGAACTTATTTATGTTTTACTATTTTAATTATGTTTTGGGATTTTGAATATTGGTTTGGTTTTAAATAAGGGCCTTATATGGTTCCAATTTGTAAGCTTTGACTTATTCGTTTTCCTAAACTATGTTATTTTAAAGACTTAAGTTTGTTTTTCCGCTGCGATACTTTGATAAAGCCTTAACGTTTTAACACGTGGCGGTAACATGTCAATGTCGGAAAGTTAAAGTCAACACTTGGAACTTAGGGGGTGTTTGGTAAGAGGGAATTGAGGGTGAGATTGGGAGTTTTAATCCCAAATTAAAAAAAATAAGCCTTGTTTGTTTGGTGGGAATGGGAATAAAAAGGGGTTTGGGAATGAGATTATTTATGGGTGAATTCTCACCATTTAATTACCTAGGGAGGGTAGGTAATAAATGGATGGGAATGGGAATAAGGGGAAAATGACATTTTGCCATTAATGAAAAGAATGAAATAATAATCTTAGTAAGGGTATTTTTGTAAAATTGTTATTTATTCCCTATATATTCCCACCCACTATCCAAACAAAGTATTGACATATTTTCATGTATTCCCATCAATTAAATTCCAATCCCATTCCCACCTTTTAATCCCCAAACTCTCGTTCCCACAATCCAAACGCCCCGTTAAGGTCTCATCCCACACACATTAAAAAAAAATATGAAGTACTACATAAAAAAAAAATTTAAAAATATAAAATAATAATAAAAAAATCCCTATTTTGCTATATTTTATTTTATAAATGTTCTTTTTCTCATAAAAGTGGTGACATATATTGATATAAAGTCTTTTCTAATAAATTCTATTTATACGTAGGATTAAAGTTATGTTTAATTCACTTTATTCCATGACATATTGACATTATTACTCACTCCTATCTCATACTACCTTTGTTTTATTTAGTTGACATCCTTTTTTTAATTATCACGTTTGTCAACACACTATTTTAATGATTAATGTCTTTCAATATTGTAAAATTATATAAAATAAATAAATAAATAATATATTAATAAAATATTCATTGACACTATTCATCAAACAAGTTTTATACAATAGTAGTTATAAATCACACAAGCTAGTTATAGTATAGTTTATGAATAGTTTAAAAGTCAAATGATGTTAATTAAAAAAATGGAGGTAATATTCTTTAAAAAATTAGTTTGAGATCAAATCAAATTAGAAAGGGAATTTCTCAACGTTAACCCCCAACTTCTGCTACGCCCCAATGGTGATCTCCCCTTTTTTTAATTATACAAAATGACCTTAGTTAAAAATTTCATCTCACTTATGACATTAATGAGAGTTAATTAATTAAAAAAAAACTAACTATGGTTAGCTTTGGGAAATTTTTTTTTTAAAAAACAACTAAAAAGGAAAACCACCAACCCAGCCAGCCCCACTACAAGTTCACCACCTCCTGCCAGCGTCTAGGGTTCCCCGTTCCCCTCGCCGGCGACGCAACCCCAACCCCACCATTACCCAGAACCCAAACCCCGTCTACGACCCTCCCTCTCTCTCCTCTTCCCATCGCAACCACCATTTTCGCTCAAATTAAGTTCGCAATTGAGCAATCAGTGCTTTAATTCGTTCAATTGTCCTCTATTTTCAATCACAATGTGTTTTTCGAACCTTAAATCAAGCAATTGTCAATTCTTAGATTTTTCCCAATTTCTAGGGTTCTTCCAATTCCATTCTACATTGTTCGAATTTGAACAATTAGCTACAATTTGTAAGATGGTGTGTAAGATGGTTGTTGCGGGCTGCACTAAGGGCAAGGTGGCTGATCGGTGAAGGAGAAGGCGGAGAATAAAGAGAGAGAGATCGATCGGTGGTCGAATCTAAGTCATCTGATGGTTTGAGGGTGGTCGGGAATTTGAGTTTGGCGATTCAGAGGTGGTGACGTGAGGAGGAGAGAGAGTGAGGGTCGTATGTAGGAATTTGGGAATCTAACTTGGCGGTGGTCGAGGTAGATCAGGCGCAGCGTCACCGGCGGTCAAGGAGCCTGAGTAGCATCGCCGGAGGTCGGAGAAACCTAGGGAAGCGTCGCCGGAAATGGTGATGGTTGCTGGCAGGTGGGGGTGGCTGGTTTTTGGTGTTTGGGGTTAATCTTTTTAATGTTTCTTTTTTTTTAAAAAATATAAATCTAACCATAGTTAATAATTAATGAAATAAGGTTATGAGTGAGATGAAATTTTTAATAAGGTCACTTTGTATAATAAAAAAAAGGGAGGTTACCATTGGTGCGTAGCAAAAGTTGGGGGTTACCGTTGAGAATTTCCCAATTAGAAAAATAACTTTTTTTAAGACTAAAATTAGAAAACAAAAAAAAATTTTCTACATAGTACCCTTAAGGTATTCACTTTTCCACCCATTTTCAAAATTCCACGTTGTAACCTCAATGTATCTTTAGTGCGTACGATGTAACCCTGCCCTAATCCCTCCGTTAACTTAGGTTAACTTTCTGTTAACTTCAAAATAAATAAATTTAAAAAAAAAACCAAAAAACCTCAAAACACCCAAACACCTCTCTCTCCTCCTTCACAACTACCCACCACTGCACCTCCAGCCGCATCACCGCGCCTAGCTCCTCTCTCCTCGACTAACCACCGCGTCACCCTTCTTCTTTCCTCGTATCCCATCAACTACCACACCTAGCCACTTGATGGGCACCACCGCCATTCTTCATGCCCAGATTTTCGACCATTTTTCGAAAAATTTTGGGCAAACATCGAACAATTTCGACCAATTGAACCATATTCGTGCAGATTTTCATTGGAAAAATCAATTAAAACAAGTTTTGTGTATTTAATCTTATTCTTATTGAACCAAAATTGATGATTTAACAATTAAAATCAAATTGGGGAAATTTAGGATTTTCAATTGTTTTGAATCAAATTCTTTGATTTCAAAACGAAAACAACAATTAAAAGCTTAATTTTGCAATTTGAATCCAATGACACAAAAGCCCTAAACCAATTTGTTGAAATTTCAATTCGAATGGAATTCCTCCATTGCATTCAAACACTTTCTTTAGTGTTGCACTAGGTTGTGGTGGGGCTGCGATGGGTGGTGGTGGGGCTATGATGGTTGATGGTAAGGGTCGCTGGTGGGGTTCGGCTTGCAGGTGGGGTTCGGCTCGTTGGTGGGGTTCGGCAAGTGGTGGGTTGTGAGGGCTAGGTTTTGATGGTGAGGAAATATAAAACTAACAACAATAGCTAACGACAACTTAACAACAGAGCTACAGCGTACACACTAAGGTACCTTGAAAAATGGGTGAACACGACTTGAAAAATTGAATATCTTAGGGTAATGTGTAAAAAACTAGAGGTGATCACTGGTCGGGTAAGGTCGGACCGGGCCGAAGGCTAAAAAATTTGCCCCTTTCTCGGGCCGGGCCAAGCTTCAGACCGGAAAACGTGTGCCCAAACCCTCCCAAACTAGTCGGGCCGAAGAACGTGTGCCCAAACCCTCCCAAACAAGTCGGGCCATGCGGACTTTTCGGGGCGGGCAATAAAAATCAACTAAAAATGCATAAAATCCATTTCCCAAACCCGCCCAAAATTTTTAAAATCGGACCGGGCCGGGCCTTACCCGATTCGGGCCGTAAAAACTGCCCAAAATCGGGCCGGGCTCATTAAAAAAACCCAAAAAAAAATATTATAAAATGAAACCGAACTGTCATTTACGAAAAAAATTTAAATTTAATTACTACTCCACGATAAAACACAAAAAGAAATTTTTACAGTCACTCTGTTTTCTCTTTGATTTAGAACTTCTTTTCAGTTCAGTCCAACATCATGTCTCTGGTAAGATTTTTCTTTTTTTATTTTTTTTTTTCGCTTTTGATTGTCCAAATAATGAATTTAATCGCCGAAAATAATTAATTTCGCTTCATCATGATCTTTTTAGTATTGTTTATTGGCTGCTTTTCGATTTGATATTGGATCTGCAAATGTTGATTTTTTGTTTAGTTGAGTTACAAATCATCTTGAATTTTTTCTGATTTTTTCTGGATTTTCTTTCGCATTGTTGATTCGATGTTACTGATTGTATACTAATAGTGATGTTGATGATTTATTGATTTTAATGTATTAAAAATATGCGATGAATACGAAGTTTAAGGTTGTTTATATTTGAATGATTTGAGGGTTCTTTTTATTTTTTTTTATTATTTTTATTATTTTGTTGTTGTTGTTGTGATTTTCTAAACTTTTCGACTTGGCATTGCTTGATTTTGTTGGTTGCACCTATTTTAAGGAGATTAACCTTTAAATTTGCTTGTTATTGCATTGCATTTTTCTATCAATTCATTAAATTTTTCATTGAGATTGCTGTATTATCTTTTGCAATTGTTCATGGGATGTTGTTTTTGTTCAGTTGCTTAAATGCTGATCTCTACTAAGCACTGATGAAGTGATGAGTGAGTAGATATGAGTTAATCGCCGTAATAAACTTGGATTGCAAATTAGTGAAATTATGTAAATAAGTTAAAAATCATACCCATATTTCATAACATAATTTTTCACAATAAAATCAACAAGTTTTCATTAAATATCATACTAACAATAGTTGACTTTAGTACGATAATGCCATTCTAAGAGGGTATTTTTGTTGACACACTTGATTTGCAATTTTGGTCTATGTAGGTGATACTAGTAATAAGTTTGTCAATATTTGTGTTCCTAATCATAAATATCAGCAATTTCACATTTTCCATTTATCGCGTATGATTTATACCACCAATGCATTGGCATTTGGTTGTACATGTTAGATTATTTATTTGACACTGAAGCTTTTTCTACTTATTTTCAGGTCTTGCATACATTCCTTCCTAATAAGAATGCCTACAAGGCTCTTATTGCTGCAGAATACAGTGGTGTGGAAGTCAATGTGGACAAAGATTTTCAGATGGGTGTTACCAACAAATCGCCTGAGTTTCTTAAAATGAACCCCATCGGCAAGGTAGCCTATCAATCTTAACGGGTATTATTTTTCTTTGCTTTGAAATGTTTCGTATAAGTTTCGAGGTAATAATTGCCTGTTCTCAGGTTCCAGTTCTGGAAACTCCCGAGGGTCCTGTATTTGAGAGTAATGCCATAGCTAGATATGGTGAGTTTTTACTGCCTCTCTTGATATGATCTTTATCTCATCTAGCTGTACTTTTTTATTAATTAAAGTCGTGTTTTGCAGTGACAAAGCTGAAGGCTGATAATCCTCTCTTTGGCTCTTCGCTAATTGAATATGTAAGATTGAACTTTAGCATTTGGTTTATTTATTTTCCAAATGCAATTGTGGTGCTACTTAGCATGGATATTATATGGTCATTTCACTCATTTGATTATGTATATATTTTGTTTGTTAGGCCCACATTGAGCAATGGATTGACTTTTCATCCACTGAGATTGATGCAGACATTGCTCGCTGGTTGTATCCTAGACTTGGTTTCGGTGTACATCTACCTCCGGTTAGTTTGACATGAGTGTATTTTTCAAATGAGGTCTAGATAATTAGATATATTTATAGGCGCATCAATTAATGCAACTCTTCTGTTATTTTGAAGGTTGAGGAAGCTACTATTGCTGCATTGAAGAGGTCCCTTGAAGCGTTGAGCAAACATCTTGCTTCCAACACTTTTCTGGTCGGAGACAGTGTTACCCTGGCTGATATTGTCATGACCTGTAATTTGATTTATGGATTCCAGCTAATCATGACCAAGAGCTTTACTTCAGAATTCCCTCATGTCGAAAGATATGTCTGGACTATGGTTAATCAGCCCAACTTTAAGAAGGTGTTGGGTGATATAAAACAAACAGATTCTGTTCCCGCTGTAGCAAAGAAGCCAGCTCAAGCACAGCCTGCAAAGCCCAAGGCCAAGGAGGAGCCAAAGAAAGAGGCACCCAAGAAGGTTGAGGCACCTGCAGCAGAAGAGGAAGAGGCACCCAAGCCAAAGGCAAAGAATCCACTTGATCTTCTTCCCCCTAGTAAGATGGTACTGGATGAGTGGAAGAGGCTCTACTCCAACACCAAATCCAATTTCCGTGAAGTTGCAATTAAAGGTATTGTTTTTGTGATGATTACCTCCTTATCTTAGCTTTGAATGGACTAGGTGCCCTAGGTGGTAGCCATAATACTAAAGAACTCTGTCAGATGATCCCTAATTCCCTTTGCTTTATTCTGTCGTTCATTTTTATAGAATCTATACCTTGTTCCTGCTTCACAGTTTCTCATTTTAAGCTGTCAATTTATTTAAGCATTCTCGTCTAATGTTATGAACTTGCCTCTGCCTTCACCCCCTGAATGGCTGGCTAAGTTATCATCATAAACTGATGTGAGCCTTAATTTGCTGTTTTGCTTCCTTCCCTCTTATTCTTGTTTCCTGGGTCAAGGACGGATTTCTTGAATATTGTAATCGAAGTCTGAATGGATGGCCTTGTTTGTTGACTTTTAACCAAATGTTGGGAGTTTTACCGTAGTTGATAGTCTTGGCGTGTATTTATTTCTTGTTATACTCTGACAATTGTATTCAGATTATCCTTTGAAATTTGTAATTTGGATTAATGTGTACTGTATTTTGGAACACTGTTGAACACAATTCCCATCAATTACTTATGCTAGTGTGTAATGCTGTCATGCACGATAACTTTCTCATACTTATCTCCGTGTTTTTGCAGGATTCTGGGATATGTATGACCCAGAGGGCTACTCTCTGTGGTTCTGTGACTACAAGTACAATGATGAGAACACTGTCTCTTTTGTAACCATGAACAAGGTTAGTGGATTCTTGCAAAGAATGGATCTTGCTCGCAAGTATGCATTTGGAAAGATGCTGTTGATTGGATCAGAGCCCCCATACAAGATCAAGGGTTTGTGGCTCTTCCGTGGACCAGAGATCCCTCAATTTGTGCTTGATGAGTGCTATGACATGGAACTCTACGAGTGGACAAAGGTGGACATCAGTGATGAGGCTCAGAAGGAACGTGTTAGTCAAATGATTGAAGATTATGAGCCTTTTGCGGGAGAAGCTCTTCTTGACGCCAAATGCTTCAAGTGATACAATGGTGTACTTAATCCTAGGTAGTCATTTAGTTTGTTGGTCTACTAGTTCATACTCACTCCATAGTTGCTGCTACATTCCGCATAGGATTTTGATTTAGAATTATCTTTTTTATTGACTATTTTTTTTTTCCTGTTTTGATTTCTGCTTTTCAATGATTTTGCAAATCTTGTGATCTAATGACAAGAATATAGTGAGTTCAATTACCTTACCACAAATACATCTGGAAATGACTAATTTATTACATATGTCTGTGGTTTTGTAGTTAATGTTATGTGTAAGTACAATAGGCGAGCCAGATTTATGGCACCGAGGAGTGCAGAAAGTAATGAACATTTAAATTGAGTCTGTAAAGATTGCAATATAACTCCGCCAGTGGGTTTCCCGCTGCCAGTCCCAAGCCTGGATAAAGGAGGAGGGTTACGGTAGGCCAGTGACAGCCAGTATAAAACTTCGTCACATCCCATGACATGAGCCAAACAGATATTTTCGTGGGGGCGTTCCCTACTCAGCGACGCGCTGCACTTCCTAGACCCGGGTGTAGTGATAAGTATGCAAGGGTTGCTAGGTCGTCGCCCAGAAGCGACGCGCCACATTGCCCGAGTGTGGTGTCAAATGAGCAAGGGCGTGCCATTGGGGCGTTCCCTACTGAGCGACGCGCTGCACTTCCCAGACCCGGGTGCAGTGATAAGTATGTAAGGGTTGCTAGGTCGTCGCCCAGAAGCGACGCGCCATATTGCCCAATTGTGGTGTCAAATAATCAAGGGCTTGGAGTTGGGATCAGGAGGGAGCGTGGGAGAAAAGAATTTAGTTTGCGGATTGGTTCTTGGAATGTGGGGTCTCTTACGGGAAAATCAGCAGAATTGGTAGAAGTAATGAAAAGACGACGCGTGAACATCATGTGCCTCCAAGAGACAAGATGGACAGGAGAAGGAGCTCGAGGCTTGGTTTTGGGGTATAAGGTATGGTATGTTGGGCAAGAAACGAGCCACAGAACAAGGAATGGTGGAGCTAGGAACGGAGTTGGTGTGGTTCTCGATGAGAGGTTGGCAAAAGAGGTGATCGAGGTCTATCGGAAGAACGATAGGTTGATAAGGCTGAAGTTGCTATGTGGCAAGGAGATTGTGAATGTTATCAGTGCTTATGCTCCCCAAGTGGGTTTAGATGCAGAAGAGAAACGACAATTTTGGGAGGACCTAGACGAGGTGGTGCAGGGTGTCCACCACTCAGAGAAGTTATATATTGGAGGGGATCTAAATGGGCACGTTGGGGCGAGCCGAGATGGCTATGAGAGTGTCCATGGAGGCTTTGGGTATGGGCAGAGGGACGCCGGTGGTGAAGCTATTATGGATTTTGCCCAATCATATGATTTAATTTTGGCTAATACTTGGTTTAAGAAGAGGGATTCACACTTGATAACTTTTCGGAATGGAGCAAATGCAACTCAAATAGACTTCCTGCTCACAAGGAGCATAGATAGACAAAGTTGCATAAACTGTAAGGTTATCCCAGGGGAGAGTGTGGTCACCCAACACCGGCTATTGGTAATGACTATTCGTCTGAAAGAGAAGGCGAAGAAAAAAGTTAGACAAGAAGAACCAAGGATAAGATGGTGGACCCTAAGGGATGCAAAAGCTAAGGTTTTTACAGAAAAGGTAATTGAAGAAGCGGATTGGGATGGAGAGGTGGATCCGGACAAGACTTGGTTACGAATGAAGAACTGTTTCCTAAGAGTGGCCAAAGAGGTCTTAGGGGAAGTAAGGGGAAGAACTTCGGTACAGAGAGATACTTCGTGGTGGAATGAAGAGGTGAAAGCAGTAATTAAGCAAAAAAGGGAATGCTATCAAGCCTTAGGAAAATGTAGGAGTGATGAAACCTTTGCAGCGTATAAGGAGGCTAAGAGTAAGGCAAAGGCAGCTGTTCGCCAAGCAAAAGAAAAGGCATATCAGGAGGTTTATGAAAAGCTTGATTCCAAGGAGGGAGAAAGGATCATTTATAAGATGGCAAAGAGAAGACAAGAGGCAAGGAAGGATATTGGCATGGTGAAGTGTGTCAAAGATAAGAACCAAATGGTCCTAGTGCAAGAGGAGGGCATCAAGGACAGGTGGAAGGGGTACTTCGATGAATTATTTAATGGAAGTAATGGAGTTGTGATAGGAGATACCTCTATGAGTGATGAAGAAATCAACATGGAGTATGTGCGAAGGATTAGGAGAGTAGAGGTGGAGATTGCACTGAGGAAGATGAAACCTAAGAAGGCGGTTGGCCCTGATGGGGTACCGATAGAGGTGTGGAGGTGTTTGGGTAAGATTGGTATTGATTGGTTAACAAACCTTTTCAACAAGATATGGACGGCTACAAGGATCCCACAAGATTGGAGGAAGAGCACCTTGGTCCCGGTTTATAAAAACAAAGGAGACGCTCAAGATTGTTCTAACTATCGAGGAATTAAGCTTATGAGCCATACTATGAAGTTGTGGGAAAGGGTGATTGAACAAAGGTTGAGGGCATGCACAAGCATTTCAGATAACCAATTTGGTTTTATGCCTGGGAGATCTACTATGGAGGCAATCCATTTGATAAGACAAATGATGGAGTTTTATAGGGTAAAGAAGAAAGATCTTCATATGGTCTTTATTGATTTAGAGAAGGCATATGACAAGGTGCCAAGAGAGATACTTTGGTGGGCAATGTTGAAGAAAGGTATCCCACGAAGGTATGTAGACCTAGTTAAGGATATGTATCGGGATGTGTCAACAAATGTGAGGACATGCGGAGGGTTGACAAAAGATTTCCCTATTACAATCGGATTGCATCAAGGGTCTGCATTAAGCCCTTTTCTTTTTGCAACGGTTCTAGATGAATTAACTAGACCAATTCAAGATGAGGTTCCATGGTGTATGCTGTTCGCAGATGATATCGTTTTGGTGGATGAGACTAAGGATGGGGTTAATGTCAAGTTGGAGCAATGGAGGCAAAGGTTGGAATCTAGAGGGTTTAAGCTAAGTCGGAGTAAGACTGAATATTTGGTATGTCGTTTTGGCACTCAGAGGGGGACAAGCAATGAAGTGGTGAGTTTGGATGGAAAGGATTTGACCATGAGTGAATGTTTTAAGTACCTAGGGTCGATCATCCAGAAGAATGGTGACATTGATCAAGACGTGACCCACAGGATTAAGTCAGGGTGGCTTAAATGGAGAGCGGCCACGGGAGTGTTATGCGACCGCAGCATTCCCTTAAAGTTGAAGGGAAAATTCTACAGGACTGCCATAAGACCAGTGTTGCTCTATGGTACAGAATGTTGGGCTTCTAAGAAAGAGCATATTAAAAAGATGGAGGTTACGGAAATGCGCATGTTAAGGTGGATGTGTGGAAACACTTTAAGAGATAGAATCAGAAATGAGGTTATTCGCAAGAAAGTAGGTGTGGCGGGCATTGTAGATAAATTAAGGGAAAATCGTCTGCGTTGGTTTGGACATGTAAGACGGAGACCCGAGGGTGCACCGGTGCGAAGAGTGGAAGAGTGGGACCATGGAGGGATTAAACGAGGAAGAGGGAGACCAAAGATGACTTGGTTGGAAGGAGTGAGGAAGGATATGAAGTGCATGGATTTACGTGAGGATGAAGTTTTGGATCGTAAGGGATGGAGGAGAAAGATTTATGTTGATGACTACACGGAATAATCAAATTTGGTTCATGTTAGCCGACCCCACTTTTGGGATTAAGGCTTTGATTGATTGATTGTAAAGATTGCAATATAATTTTTATGTTGTTGGCTTACAATTGTACATGTAACCTGGCTATTATTCTAGAAAACAAGAGGTAATAATTGTCAGGACCTTAAAATAAACAGGTACAGTATTTATCAATCGCGTTTGCTAATTTAAACGAGAAAGTTATCTCTTTAACTCTTATTTAAGAACCTATAAGTAAGAAATAAAGATAGAGCAATGCTTGTTGCCACAACAAACACGTTGAACTGCTAGCCAGAAGCTTCAAGTTCCATTTTTCGTCTGAACTTGTTCTGAGTTGCCTGCAGGTTTTTGATTCACCTGCATCAGAATTTACTACTGTCAAATCTGAAATTTGACATGGTAAGCAATTTAATGTATCATGTTATGAGTTCTACCTCGTATGAGGTATTACAACTAGATACACACTTTTTAGTAACGTGTAAGACTTTCAGTATTATTGACATTTTAAACTTACCATTAGCGTATATATATACTTCACACAACTCTAACAAGCTACTTATGAGAGGATATGTACCTTAGGTGAAACAGCTTCTTCTCAGAATTATTAGCAAATTCAGAACAATTCTGTAGCATGTTTTCTGCAAGTAAGTGATCTCGTGGCACGAAAGGATTAACAAAATCCAAAGTCTCACTTGGCATCATGTTTAGCTGTTGGAGCCTCTCAACTTCAGCTATCTGAATTGAAAAGTATTTTAATGTAATAATCAAATTATGATTATACTCATAAAAATCATATTCTGAATTGTACCCTGCTATGCCATTTTGCATACCTTAGCTCGTAGAATCGAGTTTTCATTCTCAAGCTCTGCCTCCTACACGATTATATGATTGAATCAGGTGTTTATAACTAGGAAAAAAATATGTATTACTAAGCACATATTGAATATTATAGCTTGTAATGTAGTCAGTAATCTCCTGCATTACCCTTTTCTGACGAAATTCGATTTCAGCAAGTAGCGCCTCATGCTGTAATAGAAAAGTAATGCAAACAATGTTAACAAAACTTGGCTTTGAAAGTAATAGATGCAACGTTCAATCCAATTCATGATCATGCATAAATAATGTTTCACCTTTTTCGATCTGATTCTTGAGATGCCTCTTTCAAGTCGATTCTCAACTTGCTTCAACTCCTTTACAGTCAAGGAACTCAAGCATTCACCCATCAGATTTCTGTACAACAGTGATATTTTTAGTGAATTAACCATATAATGCATAACATGATGAGAAGCATGGTATGAATTCACTATCGAGTTGTGATTCTTGATTATTAATTCCGGATAGAGATCATGTATATTGTATAAGTTTTTTAACGAGACTAAACATTTATTTAAAGAAAAGTTCAGTACAAATTCTCCTCTAATTTTGTGGCATTGAAACTCGTTCAATTCTTTGTCCATGTCAAAACTCTTCTAAGTTTAAAGTTTGTTACACATTTTTGTTCTTGTATGTCATCACCGGATTTTCGATCATTCCATAAACTAATTGACAACATATTGATCATGCTAGACCAGCTTAAGACATACATTGCCTAAGAAAAGACTGATCTACCAACAAAGCATAGGCAAAATGATGTATCATACCTGTTAGAGTTTTGCATCATCTGTATTTGGTTCCTCAACTTTGCGGATTCGTGTTGGTAATACTTCATACAACAAAAATGAATTAACACATTTCAATAGTTTGAATTGTTTTTCCAACATTCTCAATTACTATTAATCATAAAATTTATATGCACACATTATAGATTGTTCTGAGTAGTACATACACCCTTAATTATGAGCACTTATCACCTAAGTTATGTACAAAG
Organism: Chenopodium album; assembly: GCF_948465745.1. Classification (NCBI taxonomy): domain Eukaryota; kingdom Viridiplantae; phylum Streptophyta; class Magnoliopsida; order Caryophyllales; family Amaranthaceae; genus Chenopodium; species Chenopodium album. Next base: position 16,170,276 of record NC_137858.1, on the reverse strand, counting down.
GTGAGTGTAACAAGTATTATGGCACGGAGGGATTATATAAATGTCTCAAGTTTCTTACTTTTTTTTTTTTTTTTTGAAAGCTTGTACGTGTTTAATTAATATATATGTGTTACATATATTAAATATTCAAAAGGCGTACCCGTGAATTGCCATATTTAGCTAAAAAAGTCTAACCAAATATAAGATTTTATCATAAAATACATGTAAGTGAAGTATTATCCAAGTACTAATTAAAATCAGGCAAGAGTAGTGTCTCAAAGTAGTATAAGTAGACAAACTATGAGATAGGGTAGAATATTGAAATCCTTAGCTTTTAAAACATTGGCTATTTTACTAATTTCCTATGTCTTGTTTCTTCATAAAAAAAAGAGTTTAAAAATATATTAGAGGAGCCATTATTCCTATTACACCTCTTTAATTGTCTTACTTAGTTACTTTATAGGTGAATCCTAACCATCACAAACAATTGTTTTTGAATTTGTAAGCTAGAATTAGATTACACTAAATTTTGTCAACAATGATAATGATTCAGAACAGGTGGAAAAGATCTGAAAAAAACTAAGGTAATTAAGCTTACTTGAGCATTAATCTCTGTAACAGTGTTTGTGCCATCTGAATTTGCCTTCTTGTATTTCTCTATTGTCGACCTTATGCTAATCGCGATTTCAGAATGACATGAAACAGTTAGAGGAAAGAAATTAGATGAAGGGTTTAAATTCCATATGAACATCTCAAGTCTCTACTACATTTCTTACAATTTACCATCAATCCGTACACATTTATATATATGTACCAAAGTTAGTCATACTCATGCATTTATTTTTCTACTCACTTACTATTAACAAGCCAATGTAGGTATAATTATTCGACGACAATAAGACATACATTTAATTGCTTAGGCATCAAATGTATACATCGATGTAGAGTCTTGTTAGATTTAGGTTAATATGTATTTTTAAAATATCAATTTTTTAAGGATATTTTGTAAAAAAACTATCTTTTATAATCCATTTTTTGCGAGAAACTACCACGAAAACGAAATGTTGTAATTAACTACCTTATAAAACACAAATTGTTGTAATTGACTACCACCTATCGGAAAGTCAAGTTTGACTTTATTTTCCCGGCGTTGACCTAGTCACGTGCGGCTCACGTGACCCTTTAAGGACAAAATTTTCCCCTTTTTTCCCCAAATTCTCCCTCCTGTTCCTTCGAAAACCTACTGTTCTTCTTCTTCAACTTCAGTTTCATGTACTCTGCTTCATCCATTATCCTCTTCTTCTTACCTTCAAGGCAGCATACTCTGTTCCTCAATACAGCAACCTCACCCTTAAGAATATGCTTTTCTTAAATGATTTGATTAGTAATATCCCATTGCCAGTCAATTATTCCTTCATCCACCCAACGAAAGTATTTGAAACCCCTTTGATTAGTTTCGGGATTATAAAACGTACAAGCTTCAAACTTCCTTCCGGGATTATCACGCGTCCACGATATCACCCTCGCTAGGGATGTCAATGGGGCAGGGCGGGGCGGATGTTGGTCTTCCCATCCCCATCCCCACCTAATATGTTCATCTCCATCCCCGCAGCGGGTCTAATATTCATTCCCATCCCCGTCCCGGCGGGTAAAACTCAAAAACCATCCCCGCCCCACCCCCAATTTGGATATCCATCCCCACCTAATCCCCACCAAATACCCGCCTAATCCCCATCCAAGACCCACCTAATCTCCGTCTCTCAAATACATGATCCTACATAATTAATACGGATTATAATATAAAAACAAAACATTCTTAATATTACACACATTTTTGTTTATAATGTAAGTGTAGTACAAAGTATTATAATTAATATTTAATTCATGTAATTATTTTATAAAATAGCATAGAAGTATATAGATGTGGGTATGAGGTGGGGATGGGGCGGGTACAACTTAAAATCCACCCCCGCCCCATCACCCATGGCGGGTATGGTTTTTATCCCCATCCCCGCCCCACCACCCGCCAAACCGAGACCCATCCCCGCCCCAGTGGGGCGGGGATGGGGCGGATCTCCTACTTGACCCGCCCCACTGACATCCCTAACCCTCGCAATGAATTCTGGTTTAATTACCCAATTCGAAGAGGAAATTATGAAGAACAATGGAGCTTCGAATTGAAATTAGGGATTTGGGGATGAAATGAGGTGTTTTCGAAGGAACAGGAGGGAGAATTTGGGGAAAAAGGGGGAAAGTTTGTCATTAAGGGTCACGTGAGCCGCACGTGACTACGTCAACGCCGGGAAAATAAAGTCAAACTTGACTTTCCGATAGGTGGTAGTCAATTACAACAATTTGTGTTTTATAAGGTAGTTAATTACAACATTTCGTTTTCGTGGTAGTTTCTCGCAAAAAATGGATTATAAAAGGTAGTATAAACAATGATAGTTACTTGTATATGGTAGGGATATAGAGTCTTGTTAGATCTAGGTTGTATATTGGAGATAGGCAGATAAAACTTAGGCCTTGTTCTTTGAGCTAAACTGAATTAAAGTAGAAAAATCTAATAAGTTGCACCGAACTGAACTAAAAAGCCCAAGGCCTTTTAAGAATATAGGATAACAAAGTGCTTCATGGAACTTTTCTTCCATACTCTTTGAAAAGATATTTTTCAATCAAGAAGCTGTAAAATAAAGAAATAAATATATAAAACTCTAAAATAACAACCATTCAACTTATACTTTGTTTTATACTTGTTCCAATCTGGAAGATATATTTTTCTAGATGTTTTAAATCAAAAGTAGAGTCTCCTTAGTTAATTAGGTTCTTAATCAAATTATAACCCCTATAAGGTAATCTTTAATTAAAAAAAATAGAGTAAAGGAAATGGTTAATTTCAAAATAAAGATTATTTTGGTTAAGGGTATTTTGTAATATATATTTGTTTATCACCTCAATAAAGACAAGTAGTAGTTAGTGAAAAAAGCACAACAAATAACAAGTGAGGAGCAACAGTAATAATAATTATTATGATTTGTTAAGCTAAAAGAAGAAAGAAAAATATCCAAGGCAAAAACCTTAAAACCAAGCAACAAATAAGTAATAATATTGTAGATCCACTGAAAGAAGCAAATTATATATGGCATGCATGTCTACCAAACCCAAATATCAGGAAGAATAGTTAGCTAAGCTACTTCTACTTAGCACATAAATAGAAGCTAAAAATATTAAACCCAAAATCATTGCATCAAATAAATACTTGGTACGACGTATATATATTATATGGTCAATTCAGTTTTGGTGAAATTTGGTTGTCACTTCACTTCACTTATGCATAGTCACTTTTATTCATTTCTTTTTTACTTGAATTGTCATGTTGTATATGGCTATGTAATAGTTTTGTTTACAATGTACAATATGAATTTGTTCAAACTTTCTAACTCTTGATTATAGTTTTTGGCATTCACTTTCAGTCATACCTCAAATACCTCAAACACCGGATGACTTCAATAAATTCAACCATCAAACTGAATTACAACTTTAACGATTAGTATCTTTTGTGCTATGATGTCTACCCCCATCAACTTTACGAGTATATAATAAAACTTTAATACTTCATGAACTTTTACATTACCCTAGGTCTTTTGGAATCATGTGCCCAAACAAGTATCACGATTATTCTAACACACATTACAGGGAGTAATTCTAAAATAATTTCTTGATATATATACATGGGTTAATTAATTAATTAATATCATTCTGAATTAGAAGCTTAGGAGTTCAATAATTGATTATCCTAAAGCTTAAGTAAACATTTCTAATGTCTCAGTTAAGGTCAAGCTTGGTCCTAGAATTCAGATCGATGAATTAGTGAACAACCTTACTAAATATTCCCACGTATTTTTACAAACAGTTCAGCTTCATTTCTTCTCATTTATAAAGTTTATATCCTTTACAAACATTTTCCACAAAATAAAGCATTTAAACTATGAAGTAGTATGAGTGTATGACACTATATGACGTATAGATCTTTAAAAAAAAAAAAGTATATGACATAGATGAAGTAGAAGCTAAAGTGGATGAGTTAAACTATAGATTAGCTAGAAATAAATTCGAATATCATACCTTCATTTTAAGCTTACCAAAATAGTTAAGGTGATTATGTAAATAGTTATTTAAAAATTAAAAAAATAAAATAAAAGTGACACTTAAAAATAGCAGGAGTATATTGCTAAGTTGTTAACATTGTTGTAGGCTATTCGTATACAATAAGATCCTTAATCGAGATAACTAACAAATCTAACACTAATAACAATGATTAATTTTTGTACAATTAAAAAGCTTAAACAAGTTTTGAAGTATAACAAATAATTAATTTGTTAGTTATGAAGGCATTTCGTTGGCTTCAAAGATTAATATGACACTTCCATAAAAAAGGAAAAATTACTCCACCTTATATTTTGTCAAATTAGTGAAACTAACAACTAAAAACGGAAGAAACCATATTTTGACCTTTATTAAGTTCATCTGAGGGAAGAACAATTAAATAATTTCTACAAAATTTTATCAATAATCACATTGATGTTAAACCCTAATGACCAAAGACTTAAAATTAACCCAATAACCCATCTTTTGTAACAATAATTCTTAACAAAACAAAACAGAAGTTCTAAAACAAAGTAAAAAGGGCAAGAAAATGAGTGATTGTGTTTGTACTATACTTGTTGTTAGAGAACTCATAAACTCGGCCGCGACTAGAGAAGACGATGAGGGCAATTTCAGCATCACAGAGGACAGATAACTCATAAGCTTTCTTCAATAATCCATTCCTTCTCTTGCAAAATGTCACCTGTCGATTCGTCGTGTTCTCTATCCTCTTTATCTCTATCTTCCCTCTCCCCATTTCTGATTATTCTTCTTTCTCCTGCACGCACTTAAATTCAACATTATGTTCTCAGTAATTATAGTAATTTCGTAACATAGTTCACAAACAAACAATCTAAGTTGGAGTTGATGGAGTTCAAATCCTAGGAAAGTCGTGATTATTGTACTTATTTTAAATTCATAAAACTCTAAAAATAAAAATATTTTCAGCATAATCAAAAGCAGTAGAAACTCGATCTTTTCTTAGTATTGATAAAATTCTTCACTATTTATAATCTTTAAAAATAATTAAAAAAAAATTTAAAAATAAATAAATAAAAAAAAACTTAGTATAAACAAAATTTTAAAATTGAGTTTAAATCTTCATATGTTTATAGTATAAACACTCATTCTTATTACATACTCAATTTAATTGTAAAAATGATGTACAAAACTATTTTTTTTCCTCATACAAAAAGCGATCCAAATCAACGAATTATAACATGAATTTTTTCAAATAATACGGGTTAGTTTAAAAACTACTAGATCTGTTTCATAATTGATAATATTTAAAAACCCCCTAAAAAATGAAAATAAATAATTTGTGTATAAAGAGCTCATCATATGAGTATATATAATATGTGTAACCTAATAAATAAGATCAATCTCATCATGCATATATTAATAGTAGTTACACACTTACACTTACACATGACCATAAATTACACTTACACATGACCATAAAATACTGACATAACACAAATATACACAATAAGATTAGATCTAATAATAGACATTTTAGCTACTATTTTTAGAAGAAGTAATCAAAATTGAAATTATCAAGAAAATGGATATTTTTATATATTTTATATACATACATAATTTCTAAACAAATCTACAAAACTAGAAAATCACCTTCTTTTTAATTGTAAACTTTTTAATTGTAAATAATATAAAAAAAAAATTTAAAAAAAACAAACCTTGGGAAATGAAAATTAAAATAAGACTGATTATTTATTGAAGAAGTGAGAGTTAAAAGAAAAAAAAAAGAGCTCAAATTTCAAGGAGATGAATGAAATGAAAGAGAAGGTAGTATAAAAATGTTCAACCCTAAAAGAAAACGACGTCGTTGAATGAAGGAAAATAGGGATGGGGGAATGGGATTCTTTTTCCTAAATGCATGCAAGGTGACGTGCAAGTTAAGGACCTGAGGTAGAGTGCTTTGCAGGTGGAATTCTTACTATTTTTAGTATTTTTTGCTTTTTTTTGAAGGAAATTACTATTTTACCCTTTTCATGGTCCCTTTGAATTTAATGGTAAATGGAGATAAAACAGAAATTGTAATTGTGGAGCAATAATTGATTTAATTATTATTCATTCATTCATTTGCTGACCAAAATTGTATATATAAAATATACTCTTTTTTTTTTATAAGGTGAAGTGATTATGTACGTCTTCTCTCAACAACGTAACTTAACTAATCTGAAAAGAATAAGAAAACTTATTATATTACTCGTAACATAGAATAATTTGTAAATAATATAAATTGTATACCTTAAACGAGATTATCTTTCCATTAGTCTTTTCCATGAATCGGGTATTGGCTAGGTTAATTAAATTAATTTCGAAATTTTCAAAACAAGCAAGTCCCACTAGTTTAGATTTTGAATTCAAAATTGATAATCTTTGTAGTTCAGCGGTTGTTACCCTGATTTTTTTTAACTCACCCCTATACATATTAGTTAAGTATAACGGTTTCCAAACCATAATCTATGTGAACAGAAGTATTTCCTCCCTCCCTAAATAGAAGCTCCATTTTAGAAGCTCCATCTTCACCATTTTAGATCATAGATTTTCATTTGGAAGCTCTCGACAAAGCCAATGAATGTTAGTTAGAACTCTTTAATGGAAATAGAGGATGAGGGAGAAAGAGAAGCGGGGTGTATTTAGGTGTGTGAATGAATAAAAAAACTAAGCAATTAAATTACAGGAAATTTGATAATTACCACCATCTATAGTAGGCAAAATTGGAATTACCACCTCAAGTTTTTTTTTTAAAAAAAAAAATTACCACCTAGTTTTTCCAAAACTTTTTGAACTTCCACCTGTTTGGAAAATGACGTCATCATGGGGCCCAAATTCGCGTTTTCCCTCTCTTTCCCTCTCTTTTCCTCTCTCCTCCCTCAAATTCCCCTGTTTCCTTGCCTTCCTTCTCCCTTTTTTCGAATTCTTCTTTGAAATTCAATTTCAATTACTCAAATTAGGTTTACATTTCTGCAATCTTACCTATTTCGACTTGAAATTGAATAGTGTAATTAGGGTTTGGGGGTAATCAATTTGGGGGCTTTGCTAAAATTGAAAAATTAGGGTCTATGAAATGAAAATTGGACAATTAAACAAGTAATTGGGACGAAAATACAATTAAATCATGCAATTTGGGCAAGGAAAACAGGGTAATTCGAGGGATGAGAGAGGGGAAAAAAGAGGGAAAACATGAAATTGAGATCCATGATGACGTCATTCGTCAAACAGGTGGGAGTTTAAAAAATTTTGGTAAAAACTAGTGGTAATTTTTATACAAAATAAAAAAAAAATTGAGGTGGTAATTCCAATTTTGCCTACTATAGATGATGGTAATTATCAAATTTTTCCTTAAATTAAATCTAAAGAATAACTTGGAATTGGCGGTGTCATGCTCTCTCTGCCTAAATCTCTGTTATTATTAGGTAAATGGATAAGAGGAGTAAACAATTTGCACATTTAGAAGTAAAATAATGCACATTTTGTTTAAAATCTATGCACATTGAATTTAAGTCGAAAAATATATGCAAATTTAGTACAAATATTATGCATATAAAACCCTTCTCATCCTTCTTATTTTAAGGAACTTCATTCTCATTTGATATATATATAGGGGCGGAGCCACGGGGGGCTGGTGGAGGCCCGGCCCCCCGTGGCCCAACAGGTGATATGTGTATTTTGTAGTCTCCCCACTTAAGCGCTTTTTTATTTTCATTTTTTTTTGTTCACTTCATCGAGTCTTGGCCCTCTTAATTAAATTTTTATTCCTGGCTTCGCCCCTATATATACATATATATGTATATATATACACCACATAATAAATTCAATATGAGAAAATTATAATTTATGTATATACTATTTTTTAAGAAAATGCTCTTACATGTTGGTTGAATAAGGAGGTTGGTGTTATTTTCTCCTAATCTCCTTAAATTTGGAGGAGTTGTGGTGTAGTGTGTATGTGTCGTTCAGTCGTTGAGAAGGACTCGATTTTCTTTTTAAGTGGTCTCATACTCTCATATATAGTTCCGATGTTAGTATTCCCTTTCATGAAGGTAGTAGTATATTGAGGGAAGAAGGTATGTATGGAAATTAAATTAAATTTGGTAAAGGCCGATAAAAGAGGAGCCTACTACTTTTACAACTTTTATTTGTACATATTTAGGTTGGATTTTAACGTTGTAATTTATATAAGGGTCTTTCATGGTCCTAGTGATAAAATTGTACGTTTTATTATTTGTGGTTATAACTATAAACATTTTATTTCTATTAATGCAAACACTATAATGTTAAACGAAGTTTTCTCAATTTTCGGTCATGTCAAATTATTACCCATTTTTTTTAATGTAAGCATATTCGACAATTTAGAGCCTACTAGACTCTAAAGTCTGAATTAGGTCTCAATTGAAAAGAAAGCTCTTCCAACTAGTGTTGATGTGTTCGATCTCATATCTCGAACCCAAAACCTTGATTAAGCTAAGAACAAATCCCTTAACAGCTGAAATAAGCACTTGTTGGTAAGTTGTTACCCAATCAATACAGAGTTGAAGAGCTACTTTTGTAAAGGGCTTTTTTTTTTTGGTGTGGGGGAGGAAATACTTTTGTTAAAACTTGAGCAATTACTATTTTTTTTTTATTTTTGTTTTTTTCACAACTTGAGCAATTACTAAACAACTTGCTTTTGATGTAAAACTTTAAGTAATTGAAGATGCTTTCTATCATTAGACATATTGCGTCACTATCTCGTGTAATATCATTGCCTTAATTAATAAAGCATGTGGACCCCATGGCTTATTTGTTTATGTAGCAAAAAGAAAACTGTTGGCATGTCAATTATCTTTCTCACGTCTTAGGGCATGTTCATATTTACTGAACTGAGATGAACTGAACTGAACTGATTGGAGCTGAACTGAACTGATTGGAACTGAACTGAACTGAACTGAAATGAATATTTTATGTGAGAGGGAAATTAAGAGCTGAACTGAACTGAACTGAATTGAACTGAACTGATTGGAGCTGAACTGAACTGAAATTAAGTAAATGTGAACAGACCCTTAGTGTTTCAATAAAGAATTTGGTGTAGGTTTATGTATGGGAAGGGGACTTGAGAAATTGACATCCATGTTGAAATTATGTAACAAAAAAAAGGAGGGGGACTTGAGAAATAGAAAGCCATGTTGAAACTCAAATAGTACGCATTTTTGGTAGGTGTCAATAAATGTTAGTAACGGTGAAGTTCTTATAGTAAGATCTGTAAATTGTGGTGATGCATAATTACAAATCTATCCCTTAATACTTTTTTTTTTTTGAAACCATCCCTTAATACTTTATTTTAAAATGTTCATTACCAACTTTTACCGCAATGGTATTGAGTGGTGATAACAAATAGACAATTTAATACATATATTGATATATATGAAGATAAATTTTCATTATCATCACTTATTAAAAAGATCAAAAGCGCGTCGTTTGTATTTTAGGCAACATTCATACCATGTGGTATCTATTCACTTATTTCACCTTAAGAGCTAAGATTGCCCTAATCACTTTAGTCTAAGCACATGTCAAAAGAAAATGGAAGAAACCCTCATTGGCTTCTTCTTGGATATGAAAGTTCGTAACAGAAACTACCTCCAATCTTCTCATGGCTCAGATTGAGAAGAAACAAGAGTAGAATTTGAACAGTTGATAAAAGCCTGTACTTTTGGCATATTATTGGCGATGATGCTTGTTCATTTGTGCCGAATCACATAAGCAACTCGTACATCAGTATAAATGCCCCTTTCCATGATTTCGGAACATAATTTGTGAATAGGTAATCAAATCTCATCTTAAATGAGATAAACTACAATAACTTATTATAAGACATAATACGGCCTTAAAAGATATTTATAAATTTAAAAAGGCGATTTAGATAACCTAGAATAGCAATTAAAATAAAAATTACTGAACATAATTAGTTATCTTGGTCCCATACTTGGTGCAAAATCCTAATACATCATCCTTTTGCTTTTTGCCATTGGGATGTATTCCTTTCTAAACTTTCTGTACTGTATTCACCTCTGCCTGAATTTTCTGTTAATTCTAGATGTGCCTCTATGAATGTACAATATTTGTTTAACTTGACGACAAATTGACAACCTCTTACAAAATCCTTCTGTTTATTTTGTGAGCTTCATATGAATTAGATTCAGATTTTGATGTGAGCGAACATTACCCCAATATATTTTTTTGACCCGAACATTACCCCAATATATAAAAGATGATGTGCAGAAAATAAAACAGCACATTAAAGGGGGGGAAAAACACTTCATTCGCTTGATACGAAATATTTGCAATACTTGATCCATCAACCATGACAAGAAAATATATATATACACATGCCACAATCCAAAATACTTAGAATGGAGTTTTATCTGCCTCAAAATAGATTAATAACGTATGGTCAGAAGCCATATTAAAGAATGGCACACTTGCCATTAGCAGCCTGCTTCCGGAGCTCCTCAGTTTCCTGCTTTGCCCTCTCTAAGTTCTCCCGAAGCTTTCGAATCTCATCATTTGATTTTGCCTGCGCAGCAAGGGCCGACTTTTCAGCCTGCACCCTAGCAGCATGCTCCTGGGCCAACTGTTGTTCCAGTCTTTGAGTAGTCTCTTTCAGCTTCATTTCAACCTACACAAGAAAAAAAAAAGAAAAAAAACATAATTTTATAGTTATCTCGTGTAGAAACAAGGATATGGGTGGGAATTTGAGCAAATGAGACTTCAAGAGATTCATCTTCAAAATCAATGACCCTGGTTAATATTATTCTAAATTAAATCAACCATCAATCAATTGCTACAAGCCTACAACTGTCATACATCCAATCAACACTCGACAGTTCTTTATAAATTAAAATAAATAATACTTCGTATAATAAATATAATCAAAGAGGGAAGAGTGACTCTCCAACTCCAAATAAATAAACTTATCAGGTACAAACTTGATACGAAAAGATGTTAATCAATGTGGAACTGAAATTCACAATATTCAAAGCACTGTTACGTCTCAAGTCTCAACCCTGCCAGAAAACTCATCATCTAATTGGCTGGCCCAGATAAGATGTTAGGATAAACAAAGCTTCAAGCGCAGATAAGATACTGAAATCACAAATACCTTGAAGCTTCCATCAAGGTAATTACTATATTCCTATGAGATAGTCAAATATTCAAAGCTTAGAAACACGTCTTTGACACCAAACCCCCTCACCCCCCCCTGGCACAGTTGATGCCAAGGTAGTCACAGAGCAATAATTCTCGTAGAAGGCTGAGATAATCTATATTCACTGTATGTCTGTACATACTCAGCTTACAGAGGTAGGGTGCATATATAGGACAGCAGCAAAGTTTTCAACACCATTAGATACTTCATATTTCTTGTTCTTTTTTTTAGACTTGCAACATACACTCTTCAATCTTCACACATTTTGAAAACAACCTTAATAACCCAATTCTTCTCTTTTATCAGTGTCAAGTAATTTTAAGTTATTTGTCTGTTTACCTTCTCTATTCCATGCCTTAAAACTGTGACAAGGGGATATGTGGCAGGTTTAAAGAAAAAGAAATTCAATCTTGACATCAAGATTGTACTACGTATTAGATAAAGTCATACCTAATCCTATTATAGGACATTTTCTACTAAATAAACTTTGGTCACATATTTATAATATATATATTACTAAAAACTGGAATTCAAAACATAAGCAATCAATAACAACTGATCTCGGACATCAACCAAGTATAAAAAATTAATTGTCAACTCAAATGCCAAACAGGAAAGAAGACCAAACCATTTCAGTTATCCGCTTGAGTTGTTCCTCATATGTTTTATGCATCTGCTCCTTCAATGCAGATATCTCTACTTTATCATAACCTTGTAAAGAGTCAACATCTTTTTCTTGGCGACGAAGTTTCATTGCTCCTTCCTGTAAAATGAGGTGCAACAGTTAAAAGGTTATCATGACTACAACAGAAAAGAGATAACATAATAAGCATAAAAATCCTCACCTTCAGTTCCTTAAACAACTCATCTGTGTAAGGTCTCCCTCCATTTGCTTCTGAGACCTTGTCAACTAGTTGAAGAAGCCTCTGCACTTGTTGCTCCTTCTTCGCAATATCTTTCGTTTTGTTATCAAAAAGAACACAGCGATTCTTAGAAACATCAAGAATTTTCTGCAAATATAAAATGAAGTATTAGAATCAATGTGAACGTTCTGTAAATCAAGCAGACTTTATTATGTAACACCAGGCAAATTTCACCTAGCACCATGACCACTTGAGAGAATAAGAGCCATTTGTGGCTAAAAAAAAGGTAAAAATATAATTTCAGAATACTACCCTCAACCATCTGTTAATACTAGATTGCCTCAAGGATGACTTAAAGTGTAGATCTGTAAAACATATAACTTAACTACAAAGCGTCACTTTAGCTTAGCTTCCATAATTAATATTAATTTCTTAAAAAAAATTAAAAAATTAAAAAAAAGGGGGAGAGAGAGAAAGTATTTGCAAGATAAATTAGCGAATCTAGTTCAGGCTCTAAAGAACCACCTAGCCAACCTGACCATGACAGTGGTAAAACAAAAACTACAAGAAAAAGGTAACTTATCTAAATTCACCTTCTCACCCGAGCCACCTAGCTGACCTGACTACTGCAGTGACTCTAAGATCAGTTGGAACTTTGAAGATTCAAAGATAAATAATGTGGACATAGCTCATTATGAAGCAAAAAAAAAAAAAAAAAAAAAAAACACTTGTAGATTTTCCAAAACATTATCTATTGTAGGAGTCCCATACACTATCCAGCTAACTAGAAGGAAAGCCATTTCCGACAAGCTGTAAACCCTAAACCAAGTAATCTAATTAACCCTGTTCCTTGTTCGAGATGACAAAAAAGGAGTGTTGTGACTTGTGAGATTAAACGAGTGACTGCCTCAGTACGTCTATCATAGAGAGCAACAAAAAAAAGGGGATTAAAGTTACTGCATAATCCCCAAGCTCTCTTCTATAAATGTAGGCATGTGACAGCTACTTCAAAGTAAGTTATACCAACCTTGAATCAGATTACTGAGAAAAACGCCCTTAGACCAAGAATAATAATAGGTTTGATTGATAAGCTTTTTTTTTGTGAAATCCATACAATCCAATATCTAAAGAAGACGTTAACTTTACACATGCATGACATCATGTAAAATTCAGAGGAAAATCACATTCAATCATCTAACATTCACATTTACAAAATTTATGCATGCAAGGAACAAGTAAAAGATTGCATGTTTACAGACTTTATACATGTACTAAATCAACCGATAAAACAGTGAAAGTTTTAATTTTTAAAGAGTGGAAAGTTTATTTCTAGGGCTCTAGCTTCTATTTAAGTTCACCTTCTTTACTGGTATGAATAGAATACAAAATTATAGAAATAACTTCCGTACAAAATCTAATAAATTTAGGTAAACATCTGTATTTATACTCCCTCCAACAGGAAATAATAGTGACTGAGACTATAATATAAAGTAAAATTGGAACTAGCAATGTGACAAGTCTGAAGAACTGGACAAAGATAATTATTACATCAAGCAAAAGCACATATGCCAAATTACCTTCAAAGGCTCTGGACACTCACGACCCAAATATTGCTCCAGAGTTTCATCATCATCTTCAAGCTCATCACCTCCCGTAAACACTACTATCATGTAGTCAGTAATTTTGGGGCCAAAGAATGTTTGCAAGCTTTGCAACGCCGCTTCCTCTTCTCTAGAGAAACGTGTTCTCACAGAGAACACGACAAGTATAGCATGTATACCATCCTTAGCCAACTCAATACATTTAACGATCTCTTTGCCGATAAATTCAGGTCCAACAGAAAAGTCAAAGAGCCCTACAATTCCACACGAGCATCATATTTAGAACAAGTGCATAGACAACTTGTTTTAAAATATCATAAGTATAAAGTAAATAAAATATAATGAACAAAAGCTCCAAGGAACATAAGTGATTTAATATACTAAATATTTCACTCTTTACTAAGAAAAAGAAAGGAGCTTATGCATATTTTATAGAGCAAAAATATGTTCTCCAGTCTAAATAATAAATGCTAAACATCTTGAATTTAATTTATTGGCACTCATTGGTACCTATGCATGAATTATACAAGTATTTTTGAATTTCAGATGCGCAAGATTTATATGTTCTCTGCTCAATTGACAAAATTGCATATATAAAACCTCTTGACAACCAACAAGTAAAAATTATAAATAACATAATATTTAAAAAAAAACACACACACACACACATATTTGACATCACATACCAGGTGTGTCAATTACATTGATAACTTGTCCATCTTTTAGCATGGTAGATTGAAGTTCAGAGGTGCTTGTAACACCAGATGAGCTGGCTCTAGATTTATAAGCCTTTCTTCCCAGGATGCTATTTCCAGTTGCACTCTTTCCATTACCGGTACGTCCAACCAAAACAATAGTTCGAGCCCCATTCGATAGGGAAGGAAAGTCCCAATCATCCTCAATTGAGCTTCCACCCATTCTATCAATTTGTATATCTGCAAAAAGATATAATCTGACCTTAAATACAAGAGCCTAACTAAAAATATCAATCAATGCAAAACAAAAACATATCACATTCTATAATTAGTCAATCAAACTCATCATAACTAAACCCATGTAAATTATTCACCCATTATCATCAAAAGTAAGAATTTATACAATTTTCTCTGTTCCTTTAACATAAATACTTTATCAAACGACTAGATAAGCAAAGTAGGTAGAATTTTGTGGAAAAGAAGGAGAGAAAATAATCTAACTAAAAAACAATTAAAAACCCAAAATTGGTTAAAACCCTTCAAAAAAATTGAAAATCTTACTCATAATTTTCAACAATTAATTGCATTGCTATCATCAAAAGGCTATAAAGTTCTCCCACAAGGAAGACTTTGGTTTGGAAGAAAACATTAAAGAGAAAAAAAACTTCATAGATCATCACTAAAAGAAAACATTAAAGAGACTTTGGTTTAGTTAATTAAATTCTATTAACTAAACCCACAAAATTACACAATCAAACGAAAAACCCTAATTCACTGTGATCACAAAACGATCAAAAACCCCAATTCAACCCAGATTTCTAATCAATGGAAGCATCTAAATTCATAAAAAAAAAAAAAAACAATCAAAGAACATAATTTGTATATAGAAACTAATCAATATAATTACATACCCATGATAAAAATTCAGTAGCAAAATTGAAAAATATATAACCCCTTTAATCACAGCAATTTAAAAAAGAAAAGATTGGAATGAGCAGGAAAATTAAAGAGAGAGGAATTGGGGAAGATTGATGAAGAAGAAAGGGTAAAACTCACCAGAGAAGAATTAGGAAAAACCCTTGAATGTGAAGGAATGTAAAACGACAATGATGATTTATGAATGGTGCTTCTTGTATATATTTATCATTTTTTTTTTGACTAATATATATTTATCAAATTTGAAGAATTGGATAAATTTTGTTTTACTAGGATTAGCTTGACATGGAGTGGGTAAAAAGCTTTTATCATACCAAATTTTATCGCAACTGCTAAGATTGTTTTAGAATTTTGCGGAAATTATGATATCTTATATTTTCCCAAAATCGTTGTCAAAAAAAATATTTTCCCAAAATGTCCTCATTAGATTTTTCGCAAAGGTGTTCAATATATCCGAGTGTACAGTGACAGTGTATAGGGGTGAGCAAAAATTCCGAGTACGCGGAATTGAAACCAGAACTGGTTAGGAACTGGCGGATCCGGAACCGAAATTGGCAAAATCGAAATTGGTGATGGTTCCAATTTCGGGTAATAAATTAAGGGACTAGGTGCAACCGGTTCTGGCTCCAGTTCCAATTATTTGGACCCTAAATTGATTGGGTACTCAGCTACCCAATATATATATTGAACGTATAGTAAAATGAATATATATATATATATGTATATATATATATATGTAACATAAGTATAATAGCTTCATGCGTATAAAAATATAAGTATTAAACGCTAAAATGAAAATGGATCAAAAAAAATAGGAAAAATGAAAAAGAAAATTCCTACCTATGCACTTTTTCCTTACAAAAATCCAACCTTCATTTTATTTCTCAAAAATTCAACCTTTATACCCTCCTTCTCCAACAAATCCATTACCTGTTGATGACCGGTTTTTCTAAGTTATATGCCACGTGTTAGCTATTACTCCCTCCGTTTTTAAATACTTGCTCCATTTCTCCATGCGCGAAGTTTTAGGAGAAATTGGATAAAGTAATAAAATATGGAGGTAGTGGGATAGTTGAGAAAATTAAAAATTGTAAAAAGCAAAAGTAGTAGAAGAATAAGAGGAGAGAGAGTGTTATGTTTGGTCCACTAAGTGTGAGAAATGAATTAAATATTGTAAAAGCTTTCCAAAAAAGGAAATGGCGCAAGTATTTAAAAACGGCCAGAAAAGGAAAGTGGAGCAAGTATTTAAAAACGGAGGGAGTAATAGGTTAATAATTTTTTTAATTATTAAAAAAACAAAAATAATTAAAAGAAAAAGAAAAAAACACAAAAAATCAAAAACCCCTTTTCCACCACCACCACCTTCCTCTGCCACCTCCACCACCTTCCCCTGCCACCACTCCCTCTCCCTCTCCCTCCCATGCGCGCCCACCGGAACCAACGCACAGGCCACCAACAAAAACACACAGCCCGCCGAAACCCAACGTACACCACCACCACCACCTTCCCCAGCCACCAATTCCAAACCCAAACCGCCCAGACACTAAAAAAAATTCAGAAAACCCCCCTTTTCCGTCACTACACCAGTACACCTCCCCTTATTCGTCACGTCAGCCACCCAAATCACCCACCGTCGATTCCCTTAACCCCGAAACTCTCCCTGCCTGAAACCTAGCCCTTAAAAACCTCCTTGATTAGCCTGAAACACAGCCCGAAAAAACGCCCTTTTCCCAACCGGCCACCACTCGCTGGAGTTGAGGGTGAGGGTTAGTCCATGGAGGAAGAGGTGAGAGAGAGATAGAGAGGGAGAATGAGAGTGAGGGAGGGGAGGAGAGGTGAAACGGCGATGATGAGCAGTGGTGGCGGAGGTGGGGTTGGTGGTTTCAGTGTTTGAGGTGAGAAGAGAGAGAAAGAAGAAAAGTGAGAAGGGAAAATGAGAGAATAAAAAAAAATTTAACCTGTTTATCAGGTCACAGGTAAAATGGACTTGTTGGAGAAGGAGGGGTATAAAGGTTAGATTTTTGAGGATTAAAATGAAGGTTGGATTTTTGTAAGGAAAAAGTGCAAAGGTTGGATTTTTCTTTTCCATTTTTCCAAAAAGATATTATAATTTGCATTAAATTTTAACAATTATGTTCATAAGTGGGTACCGGAACCGGTACCCGGCGGTTCTAATTCCAATTCGTAATTTTTTTAAGGACCCGATTGAAGTGGTTCCAATTCCAATTTCAAGTATTAGGACCCGGTCCCAACCAATTCCGGGTCCGGATCCTAAAATTTTGACTAGGTACTCGAATTTCTCACCCTTAAGTGTACTTAAGGTCTTCTTTTTTTTTTTGCATAATTAAAGGATAGTTATTGCTTATTTAATCATTAAATGAGAAAAAACAATTATACTTATAATTATCTTGGGTGCATTATGTATCCGGGTTTATATAAAAATTTTCAATCCTTTTGAAAAACATAAGTTATGGACTACGAATATTGTTATCCCTTTTCCTTTATAAAAATATAATAAGTAAGGTTATTTTTCCCGTACCAAAAAGAAAAAAAAGGGGTCATGTTTAGTTACCTTATTTTTACTTATTTCAGAGATTAAAAATACATTAAAAGTTCTACCATACTTTATTATTTTGTGTACGTTTTTATCAATATTACGAATTTAACAAAACGCTTAATATATCTTTTTTCACTATAAATGTACGTACATATAAGATCAAAGTTGAGTCAAATAAGTCGTTCAGCTCAGATTAGAAAAAATAAGTTCAGATTAAATCAGATATAAAAAAAAGGATATTATACTATGTAACCTAGCTACCTTTATGTTTTATGTAACCTAACTTTTACACTATTGCCTGAGCTAATCCTAAACTTGCAAAAACCTATTAAATCGGATGGAAAAGATACCATCATTAATAAACTCCAATTTAATAATGTTTTATAAGTTTAGGGTTACCTCAAGAAATAGGGTAAAAGATAGGGTTACATAGGAAAATCATATAAAACGCAACTAGATTAGCACCCGCGTGTTGCACGATGGTTGTTAGTAATTTTTCCATATTTATTTTTTTATCTTTTGTCGTTTATAACTTTCTAAAATGATTTGGCTCGATAATTTTTTTTTTAAAAAAAATTATTGTATAAATATTAAAAAACGTACATAGTCCTTTTTTTTAAAACAAATGGTTATTATTTAAAGCTGCATCATATTTTAGTATTTACTATGTTATTATTCCCTCAAAGAAATAATTTACTATGTTATTAAAGATATATTAAAATGATGGATAGATTAAATGTATATTTAATGTTGTATGATTCATTAAACTTATACGTTTAGAGTAGAAGCTAAATAAATGTGTATTTACTATTCAAAATAAATAAATAAATGTGTATTTGTTAAAAAAAATTATTAAACTTGATCCTAGTTTCTAGCTAGAAAGGGCAAAAAATGATGACATCATATGTAAAATTTGGAGGGAATTTTTTTAATGAGGATTTGACACGTAAGCACTTCAAAAAATTGAAGACATCAACAACGTTTTGTTTTAGTACTAGGCAGACCCGCGCGCGCTACGCGCGCGATGCTAGTGTGAAGCGTCGCATGTTTTTCTTGTATATAATGAGACAATGTGGGGCTTTTACGTGTTAGTTTTTCGAATTTGTGTTGAGTTTAGATTAAAAATTTGTGTGGCCGTTTCAAATAAGTAATAATAATGAAGCTTTGTGTGAAGTGAAAAGGTGATTTGGTTGAATGGACTTTGATATATTATTTGATTTATAATTGTTTGTTTTATTTAGAAAAAATTATAGCAACATTGTATATTTTTATTTGTCATTGTGGTATGGGCCAATGTTTGGGCTTTTGCAAATTTGGAAGGTAAATTTTGAGATGAATTGCAAAGAGTGTGGTTGCTAATTGTAATGTAAGGAAGTAATCATTGTTATTTCAGTCAATTTCTGTATTTTAGTCTCGTAGCCACTAAATCATTGTTATTTTAGTCAATATCTGTATTTGAATCAGGTTTAGACTAAAATACGGAAAGCTACGAGACCTATGCCAAATTTGTTGTTATCTAATTCTAGTCAATTTGTTGTTATCATTTTTTGTTTTTTTTTTCCCATATTTGGGGTTATATAAACTATATATTATAAACATATATTTTATTGTGATAAATTTATAGGTATGCATTTAACAAAGTATTTGGTCGAATAGGTACGTTGTTGTGACAGTCCAATTTCTCTTCCTTTGCATGGTATGATCGAGAAACGAAAAGACGTGAGTTTTATAAGTAACGATTTGCAGTATAATAAAAAGGAGAACTGATCATCATTCATCACACATTTACATGCTTTCCAAAACTCTTTCCTTTTCCCTTTCATCTTCTTTGTTTTGCTTTCTGTAAAGGTTAGATACTCCTTTGTTTCCCCTTCGAATTTTTTTTGCTTACTTCAATTGAAAATTAACCAACACTATGGCTGGAAATGAAGATGATGATACTATCTTTAACGATCAGTACCGTCACTTTTTAGAGAAGCAGAAAGCCAATTTGCGTGGGCAATTTGTGGCAATTGCAGAAGTCTGCAGCGAGGCTACAAAGAAGTTGGATGAATTGACGAAGGAAATGAAAGATTGCGATGCCCAGTTAGCCAAGTGTGCTGAAGTTACACAGAGAAAGAGCAAGGGTAAAGAGTTGAAACCCGGGAGCAAGGGTAACGAATTCAAACTTGGAAGCAATTATGAATTTCCAATTAAAGTAGATAGTGATGACGATGAGGATGAAGAGCCAGTGAGGATGATAAGATATGTAGGGGTTCAAGGCGAGCCTTCTAAATACAGGGGGGAATGCAGTGTTGGTAAGTCGGCCTTTGGTGTTAGGGTTGAAGGAGGGAAGGATGATATGGATATAAGCGAGGATGAAGGCATAGTGAAGTATGTAATTGATGTAACACTTGGTGCGTTCGTTGAAGCAGGAGAAGAAGAACCGGCTGTTCATGCTGAGGATGTTGGTGCAGCGGAGTAGGGACTACAGCAGCAGCAGGAAAGGCAGTCAGAGGAGGAGCAAGAAAACGATGAACAAAATGCTGAGGAGCAGGACAATTCTTTGGAGGAGGACAATGGCTACTCTAACCATTATTATTCTCCGGAGATGTCTGAAAGTGATGATGAAGCTTATTGGTTTGATTCTGATTAAGATTGAAGTGTTTTTTTTAAAGGGGGGGGGGGGGGGGGGGGGTTGGGTTTAGTGGTATCTTTTAAATATTATGTATTAGAAGTATATTATCTTTAATTAGAAGTACATTGTCTATTTGGATTATAAGTATGTATTAAGCTTAATTTATCAATCAATGAAGGCAGTGGTTTTTGTTAAACATTACTTTTTGAGATATTCATGGCATCTTTATTATTTTTTATTGTTAACATTGTGTGTGAGATTGAATGATTCATGCTAAATGTAGTGATTGTTATGAGGTTATTTATTAGAGGTGGTAAAATATGATACAGGCAAGTATATGGTTGCTTGTGTTTCTCTTTTTAGTTTTGAATTCAGTGAGAATAGTTGAATCTAAGTATATACACAATGAAGCAATGATTGTTTGTGGTTTATTAATAAAACGATCAGAATCAGTATGCTGGGCAGTTTTACATGTGTAACTTTGATGGTTCTTTGCAGCTGCTTGAATTCCTTTAATTGTTTGTGCTCAAATTGTTTGTTTGTCTGCAGTAAGGAGCTGATTGTTTGTGCTCGAACTCCTTGTGTTCTGATTTTTCTTGTGATTGGATGTATATATTTCTGTCTATTTTGATTAGTTTTTTATGGCTTCCCTAATCTCCATTGAGTTGGTTTTGGTGTTGGTTTTTTAGAGCCAGATCTTTGAACTTCGTTACTGCTGAGATCTATGATGTCTTAAGATATTCTGAATGTTCCTGAGATTAAAATAGGTTGTGCTTTCTCATTCTCCTCTGTATATTCTGTATTCAGGCTTCTAAGTACAAACCATGTATGTCAGTATTCTGAGTGTGTGTCATTTATGTAATATTGCAACACTTAGAGTACTTGTGAATAGATAAGAGTTTGATCTTTGCAGGCATGATCTGTAGGATTTAGTTGCATATGTGTGGGATGTTTTTTTGGGTTGCTTGAGTTAGGTGTGGGTTCAGGTGTTTAATATTCATGTTGACATCAGAATGTAGAGGGGAGTAATACTATTTTATGAGCAAGGGTCATCCTGCATATTTTGTTTAATTGAATTTGATTACTCTGCATTACCTTACATTAATTTGCTCGCTCACAATAGTGTTTAATGAACACAAGGCAAAGATTGAGCTTATACGATAGAGAAACACAAGCATCTAAATAAAAAAATCTTAAAGTATTCCTTATTTCAGTGAAACAATCATCATTGTCATCTTAGAATTCTAGATTTATGTGTATTATGCTTTATATTATTCCAGGTCTAAGAATACACTTCAACTGGACAATGATGTAAAATATAACAGTTCTACCCTTAGAGGAAGACCCTCAGATAAAAAAGTAAGTAACTTGTTACATGAAGATAGTATCTGATATGTGTCCACAGACCACTCTTACTTACTTTGCTTGTATTCCTTGAATGCCAGATTTAGGAGAGTCAATCTTTTAAGAATAAAAGTATACCACCTTTGTCACAGTATCAGGTTACTTAGTTATGTTTTTAGGACAAACTCCAGCAAAACTTTTGTGCAACAAAAATCTGATGTATTTAATAACTTTTGAGCTCATCCTTTGAATAAAAAGGCAATATTACTATAAATAGTGAAATGTTGCATGAATCAAGATTAAATTATAGTGGCATAATAATATCCTTTTGGCAATGGTATTATTTTCTGGTCTTTGCATTGTTGATGATTAATTGCATGCTAGATTTTATATTGCATCAGTGTTGTTTTAGTTTGCATGTGAGCAGAGGAGTGAGTCTTGAACCTGAATAAGGAAAAGTCCATTCATTATATAAGTGAGGAGGTTTTTATTCCCTGTCATTCTTTTTTTATAAATTATAGGTTTCTTAGTCTTGTTTTTTTTTTCAATTCTTAGTGTATTTGCTTTGCTGCCATAACTATTAAACTTCATAATCTGGCATTAGTTTACATTGAACATGGGGAGAAATGGCAGTGATTGTCTAGTTGCTGAAGACCGCGATGTCCAAGGAGCTAGGCTTCTGGGCTTACAGCTTAGGGAAGCTAAGCTAAAGGGCAAGCTATCTGATGCACGGGCTGTTCGAGTTCATGCTGAGAAAAGAATAGGCAAGCTAAAAAGAAAGCTGAATAAATTATCAGATGAGATTTCGGACATCAGGAATTCTGGCACAGGGAAGAGGCTCATGAAGAGCAGTACAAGCTCTGACAATAATTGTCTGCCTGTTGTGCAATTAAGCAAAGCACAAATGCACAGAATTGAAGGTGCTGAAAATGTTATGGTAACTAATGATAGCCAAGATGATATGTTAGCTGAGAAAGATGAAGAAGGTGAAGCTGTCAAGGGGCATTGGTGGTGGCCAAGGGTAATGAGATAGGTAGAGCTTTTGATGGAGGAGACTAAGCAAGCACACTTTGCTAATATGTTGCAGTATTAGTAGTTTTTGTTAGAAGTTGGTTGTAATAACTAAGCTGTCTAGGTTCATGAAATGGAAGCTTGTTTTGAAGTGTATGTGCTGTATTGAATGGTCTAGTTGTGCAATATATGTTTAGAAATGCTAATCTGCATTTTAAATTCAGATTCATATTTAATATGTCGCAATCAGGTAGCAGCTTGGCTGCATTGTTTCTTTATAATGGAAATTGTATTTTGATGTCTTTATAATGGAAACTGTGATACTTATTCTATCAGGCATGTGCTCAAAAAGTACCTCTCCTATGCTATCCAATAATCAGAGCAATTAAGGAACTCCAATGCTTGACAGGATATGCTGTACCTCCATTCCTTTTGGCTGATCCCAAAATAGTAATTTTTTCAGGAAACAACTCTAGGATATGCTGATAAATTTTGGATTTCTTGGCTGTAATGGGAATGTAACTGAGCTTTTCAATATCGATATCACAGCACAAATACTTTTCCTGGAAGAAGTATGCAGAAATCGAAAGTGGTTCTTCTATCTTCATCTGCAACTGCATGAAATCAGGATTTGTGATGAAGTGCTGCCATCCTTTTGAGACTATCTTCAGCTGGACTAATGTATTAGCAGGCAGTCGAGGCAGCATATTATATGAGATGTCAGTGTTCAGGATACAAATATCCATATCATGAAATGTACATTGCAATATTCAGAGACAAAATCACAGTAACCAAAATTTTCTTTGCAAGAATGGCATCATATCAAATGAATACAAGTGCGGTCTAAAGACAAAATTCTTAATGATAGTTGGATATAGTAACCAATTTTTTCAATAATAGCTAACCTATACCAAAGGTTTAAGCGTTTTTCCAATGCAGGAAACACGAAAGAGAAATTCAGAACAATGTATAGCTTCAGTTGCTGCATTGGCTTCTACTGGTTCTAGTTGTTAGTATACAAAACTACAAGCTAAGTATTGTATCAATGTATGTTCATATTCTGTAAATCAGTTGAAATAGCAACAAGTGATATGCAGTGAAATTAAATTTTTGATGAAATTAAATTTTCTCAAGGCAACCAAACTTCTGACAACTTTGGCTGAAAGTGCATAAATTGGACCATAGGCATGGAGAAAATACTCTGAGCCGAGAAGATAGGACATGGGTTCATACCTGCATGTTTTAAGTATCGAGATTAATAGACCAAAGACATCCAAGAATCAAACTATTAAAGAGGGAAATTCATAATTTTTAGTGCAATCCTATCATCTGTTATTTGCATATCTTTTTCTTCCTTTTACTCCCCATTTGGATCTTACAAGTTAGAAGTCTCTGGTGTGTGTCAAAACATTTTATAATTTCTTCATATTTCCGTTACATTATTTGAGATAGTTCATGCTCTTGTCCTGTTGCTTCAATTTGCCCTTTTGTAGAAATTTTATTGCTGGCTTTCTTGGACTACATTAGGTTTTCATGAAAACAATTATGGCCTAACACTAAGCCAGTCTAGTCGAAAAGAGAGCATTTCTGCACCAGACCAGTAAATTCTTCCTTTAGGCGTAGTTCAGCTTCATAAGGGTTGCCTAAACACATCAAGCTACTGAGATCCTGTTGGTAAGAAGCACAATTAGGTAGTGAGCAAAATGATGATGAAATATGGAGTAGCTCCTGATTTATCAATTGGGCAAGGTCTACTCCCTGCATCCGTGCAAAGTAGTATGACTGCCATTCAAGGTTCAGCTTGAGATTCTATGGGAAGCATTGTACAAATTGGAAAGAAGATACCAGACGTGAATAACCAAGATCCTGCAGGAGATGGAAAATTGAATATAGGGATTGAAAGGTTTGGATCAGAAGACGTGCCTTCAAAATTACCCTTGGGCAATCGAACTGAGAAGCTTATCAATGGCTTTCTGCAAGATCCAGTTTTAAGAGGAGAAAATTCTGAGGTACATGACAGGGTATGTATAAATAGGAAGATTATATGCTTAAGTACATAACTACCTACTTCCCAATACAGAGTTCTCTATCACTATGTTATGATGTCCCTAAAAATATGTTCCATTTTCAGTTTCAAGGTAATAAAGTATTTTCAATTTCAAGGTAATAAAGTTTGTGTGTTTCCTAATGGGATCAAATATTCCTTTCTACTTGTTGATAGTTTGGTTAAATATGATCAAATATGCTTTCTCCATTGGCTTTGCATTACACTGCTGAATTCCATTGACTGGTAACTCTTGATTGTGTATTCAATCTATGATTTGTATATTATATTCTATTATGGCACCCTGAAATTTTGCTAATATACCATGCTTTCATATTGATTAGATAATTTTGCTTACACATTTGTCAGGACCCTAGGTACATGCTTAATTAGTACATTTACAAACACTAACCATTAATAGAATAACCATAAACTATCACCCCCAAAAAAAACTCCTAACAAAGTTTAAATCTGCTACCACTTCTAAAATTTGTCCAAAAAACACCACACCATTAACAAACAAAAAACAACAACGGTGTCTAATGTTGGAAGTTCTTGATATAATGCTAGAGTGTTAGGAAAAAATAAGAGAGAGAGAGAGAAAAACAATGGAAGGGGAAAAGTCCCACATTGATTGGGGAGGAAGGTTTTTCCTTGTTTTTATAATGTAGTGCTTTAGCACTACTTAGTTGAGTAAGTTGGAGGTGTGTGTTACTCCACACACACACGCGCGCGCGCGCGCCGAGCCGAGCCGGGTCGGGTCGGGTCGGGCTCGGGCTCGGGCCTCGGGCCTCGGGCCTCGGGCCTCGGGCCTCGGGCCTCGGGCCTCGGGCCTCGGGACTTGGGGTCTTGGGGAATGCGATGCGCGGGCGTGGGTCCTTGTTATCTTTTTGGAGAAATTTTATTTCCTTTTCCTTGTTAACAGAATATTCCAAGTATCCGTTTTTGACTGTTGGGATTTTCTGACTGTTGTGGGAATTAATCAGTTTTAGCTGATTAATTCACTCCCTTGTTTCTTGCCTCGTTTGTTGACTGACTAGATTAATCTGGTCATCTTCTTGGCCAGGTTCTTCCCACCTTTTATGCTTCCCGTTTTTCCTCTTCACCCTATAAATATTCGGTGGTTTTCTCAGCCAAAACATAACACACAATCAGTCTTCTCTCTTCTCTAAAATTATTTAAACACATGTTCTTCCTGTTCTGTTTTCTGGGCAAGTATTCTGAGTTCCAGTCGGGTTTGTGAGTGCACATAAACTCCGGCGCCGTGCTTATCCTGGAGGGCGACCGCAATTGTCTACTGCACCGGGAGGTAGCGCGGAATCGTCTTTTAGGTCAGTGGTTCTCCACGACGCGGCTATTGTCAGTTTGGTTCACGCATCAAGAGATAAGTTATTTCTGTTTATTGCTTATTAGTATAACAATCTAAAAGACGATCATGGCTTCCAAATTCCTTGTTCCTGATATGTCTAAACTAGAACCTCTTGATGGAAAGAATTATAAACGTTGGGCTGTTAGGATGCGTTTTTATTTGGAGCAGATTGATGTTGCATATGTTCTTGATGATATTGTTGAACCTGTTGATAAAGATGATTTGTCTGAATATGAGATTAAGTTTTTTAAGGATGATAGAACTTGTAAGGGCATGTTGTTGCATTATATGTCGAATAGTCTGTTGGATATTTATATGGGTTTTCATCATGCTAAGGATATTTGGGATGCTTTAGAGAAAAAATATGGAACTGATGATGCTGGTACTAAACGTTATTGTGTTAGTAAGTGGTTAAGTTTTCAAGTTGTTGATGATAAGCCTATTATTGATCAGATTCATGCCTATGAGAGTGTTTGTATTAATATGGCTGCTGAAGGTCTGTCTATTTGTGATACTACCCTTGCTATTGTTCTGATTGAGAAACTCCCTCCCTCTTGGAAGGATTTTCGTAACCAACTCATGCACAAAAAGAAAGACCTAACCTTAGAGGAACTTGCTGCCCACCTCAAAATTGAGGAGGAAAACCGTATCAAAGACAAAGCCCCTTCTGTTTTCCCTTCCTCTTCTTCTGCCAAAGCCAACCTTGTTGAACCCAAATCAAACAACCAGTCCAAAGCCAAAAACAGTAACCTTAAGCCTAATGGGAAAATTCAGAAGTACAAGTTTAAGGGGATCTGTTATGAGTGTGGTATGACTGGTCACAGAGCTAGAGATTGCAGGGTCAAGAAGAAGAATGGGCAAAGTCAAGCAAACCTTATTGAAGATTCTGACGTTATTGTTGCTGTTGTTTTAGAAGCTAACTTTACAGGTAATGCTGCTGAGTGGATTGTTGACACTGGAGCTACCAGACACATCTGCGCCAACAAGGACATGTTCACTACCTATGACAAGGTTGAAGGTGAAAATGTCTTCATGGGCAACTCAGCCTCTGCATCTATCCAAGGCAAAGGGAAAATCGTTCTCACTCTCACTTCTGGAAAATTGCTTACTCTCACTAATGTTTTGCATGTTCCAGAAATGCGCAGGAATTTAATTTCTGGCAGTTTGCTCATGAAAGCTGGACTGAAGCTCTCCTTTGATTCTGATAGATTAGTTCTTACTCGCAATGGGGAATTTGTGGGGAAGGGCTTTTGTAATGGGGGGCTTTTTACTCTTGATGTTAAAATTGACACTATGAATAAGAATGCTAGTACTTCTTCTGCTTATATTGCTGAGTCTATTGATTTATGGCATGCTAGATTAGGCCACGTTAATTTTGATTCTGTTAAAAGGCTTAAACACTTAAATTTGATTCCAAGTTTTTCTAAAACTGATTTTTCGAAATGTCAAGTTTGTGTTGAAGCCAAATTTACTAAAAAGCCATTTAAATCAGTAGATAGACAGACTGAAGTACTGGAACTTGTTCATAGTGACTTAGGTGATTTTAATAATCACGAAAGCAGAGGGGGTAAAAAGTATTATATTACTTTTGTTGATGATTGTTCACGCTTTTGCATGGTTTATCTTCTCAGGTCTAAGGACGAAGCTGAGGAAATGTTCCTCAAATATAAAGCTGAGGTAGAAAACCAGTTAGACAAAAAGATCAAGAGAGTTAGGAGTGACAGGGGTGGTGAGTACAGCCCTGACACTCTTAAGGCATTTTGTGAGCAACTTGGCATTGTTCATGAGACGACGGCTCCCTATTCACCCGAACAAAACGGTATAGCTGAAAGGAAAAATAGAACTTTAAAGAATATGATGAATTCTATGCTTATTAGTTCTGGGCTTCCTAATAACATGTGGGGGGAGGCTATTCTTTCTGCTTGTCATGTTTTGAACAGGGTTCCTCACAAGAAGCTTGACAAGACTCCATACGAAATATGGAAAGGTCGAGCGCCAAACCTGAAATACTTGAAAGTGTGGGGGTGCCTAGCAAAAGTAGGCATACCTAGTTTCAAGAGGGATAAAATTGGTCCCAAAACTGTTGATGCTATTTTTATTGGCTATGCTTATCAAAGTGCAGCTTATCGTTTCTTTGTTAAAGGTGCTAACAACTCTTATGCAGGTGGTCATATCATTGAAGCAAGAGATGCTGAGTTCTTTGAGAACATTTTTCCTTTGAAAATGTCTCCTTCTAATGATAGTGAATTGCATGCTAGTAGTTCTGTTAGTTTACCTATTGCTAATGCTCCTATTACTAACGATGATTCTGTTTTGGAGCCAAGGAGAAGCAAAAGGGCAAGAAAGGAAAATAGTTTTGGTCCTGATTTTATTACTTCTTATTTATCTGAATCTTCCTTAATTGATGATGATTTTGTGCATATTTTTGTTTTGGAAGATGATCCAAGAACCTATGATGAGGCAATGAGGTCAGTTGATGCTGTTTTTTGGAAAGAAGCAATTGATAGTGAATTACAATCAATTCTCAATAATAACACTTGGGAATTGGTTGAACTTCCTAGAGGTTGTAAGCCCATTACTTGTAAATGGATCTTTCGGAAAAAATTAAAAGCCGATGGATCCATAGACAAGTATAAGGCAAGGATAGTGGTAAGGGGTTTTACTCAAAAGTTTGGCATTGATTATTTTGATACTTACTCCCCTGTTACTAAAATTGCAACCATTAGGACTTTAATTGCTCTTGCTTGCATTTTTGGTCTTGTTGTTCATCAAATGGATGTCAAAACTGCTTTTTTGAATGGTGACTTGGATGAGGAGATTTACTTGGTCCAACCTGAAGGGTTCGTTGTTCCAGGACAAGAGGAGAAGGTTTGTAAGTTAGTCAAGGCATTGTATGGGCTTAAACAAGCTCCAAAGCAATGGCATGACAAATTCGATAAGACTATGACTGGTAATGGTTTTCATGTTAATGAAGGTGACTCTTGTGTTTATTTTAAGCATGATAGTCATGGTTGTGTAATTATTTGTCTCTATGTGGATGATATGTTGATTTTTGGGACTGACTTGGATCGTGTAAATGAGACAAAACAGTTTTTGAGTTCGAACTTTGAAATGAAAGACATGGGTGAGGCAGATGTGATTTTGGGAGTAAAAATCAAAAGGACTCCAAATGGCATCTGTCTTAATCAGTCACACTATGTTGAAAAAATTCTTAAAAAGTTTGACTCATTTAATGTCGATCCAGTTAAGACTCCCTATGACCCAAGTTTCCACTTAAAGAAAAATAATGGTAATCCAGTTAATCAGTCTGAATATGCTAGAATTATTGGTAGTGTTATGTTTCTTATGAACTACACTAGACCTGACATTGCTTATTCTGTTAGTAGGTTGAGCAGGTACACTCATAATCCAAGCAGTGATCATTGGATTGCTCTAAGGAGGTTGCTTAGGTACCTTAAGGGTACTATGGATTGGGGTTTGCACTACTCCAAATTTCCTGGAGTTTTGGAGGGCTTTTGTGATGCCAACTGGGTATCCGATAATGATGAAGTTAACTCCACTAGTGGCTATGTCTTCACCCTTGGGGGTGGAGCCGTATCCTGGAAATCTTGTAAGCAATCTTGTACTGCTATGTCTACTATGGAATCTGAGTTTATTGCTCTTGAATTGGCAGGTCATGAGGCAGAATGGTTGAGGAACATGCTTGCAGATATTCCACTGTGGGGGAAGCCAGCTCCTTCAGTTGCACTTCATTGTGATTCGCAAGCTGCTATTGCTGTTGCACACAACCATGCCTATAATGGGAAGAAGAGACACATCCGTCTGAGGCATAAAGCCGTCAGAAATTTGTTGTCTGAAGGGGTGATATCACTGGACTATGTAAAGTCCGAAAAGAACATTGCGGATCCGTTAACTAAAGGCCTATGTAAAAAACTAGTTTTGGAAACATCGGAAGAGATGGGGCTAAAGCCCGTTGTATGAATTGTGAAATAATGAACTCCTACTCACTATGAGTTCAAAGGGGAACGTTATGTAATAATTCGGAAGCACATTTTTTATTTGTCCATCTCTAGATGTTTGTTTTGTGCTTAGCTACATATGAGAAAGAGGATGAGCATACGGCTCTTAATGAACCCATATCCATATTTTTGGAGGTGTGTTGTAGCTCACACTTGATGGAGTTCACCTACTTAGGTGTGGAAGTGTGGCCGCTTCCTATGAGTATTTCGTGGGCTTATACTCTAGAGCACCTATGAGCATCCAGGCTGGACGTATGGCCAGTATAATGCGTCACCTTTATTCGCGGAATTTCAGAATATTATACATGTTCAATTGTGTGGCTCAAAGTGACGGGTCCCTAACTCCCTATTGAGTTCAAGACGAAGGTCACTTGGTAGGTGAGGGATCATAGCTTGATGTCCACTATGTGTTAATTCAAGTCGCGAGACATTGACACTTATGCAATTGTTTTGTTTTGCCCAGAATTCATTTTTTTCTTTCATTCTTTTCATATCTTCGAACCTGTGGGGGATTGTTGGAAGTTCTTGATATAATGCTAGAGTGTTAGGAAAAAATAAGAGAGAGAGAGAGAAAAACAATGGAAGGGGAAAAGTCCCACATTGATTGGGGAGGAAGGTTTTTCCTTGTTTTTATAATGTAGTGCTTTAGCACTACTTAGTTGAGTAAGTTGGAGGTGTGTGTTACTCCACACACACACGCGCGCGCGCGCGCCGAGCCGAGCCGGGTCGGGTCGGGTCGGGCTCGGGCCTCGGGACTTGGGGTCTTGGGGAATGCGATGCGCGGGCGTGGGTCCTTGTTATCTTTTTGGAGAAATTTTATTTCCTTTTCCTTGTTAACAGAATATTCCAAGTATCCGTTTTTGACTGTTGGGATTTTCTGACTGTTGTGGGAATTAATCAGCCATTAATCCCTTGATTTTAGCTGATTAATTCACTCCCTTGTTTCTTGCCTCGTTTGTTGACTGACTAGATTAATCTGGTCATCTTCTTGGCCAGGTTCTTCCCACCTTTTATGCTTCCCGTTTTTCCTCTTCACCCTATAAATATTCGGTGGTTTTCTCAGCCAAAACATAACACACAATCAGTCTTCTCTCTTCTCTAAAATTATTTAAACACATGTTCTTCCTGTTCTGTTTTCTGGGCAAGTATTCTGAGTTCCAGTCGGGTTTGTGAGTGCACATAAACTCCGGCGCCGTGCTTATCCTGGAGGGCGACCGCAATTGTCTACTGCACCGGGAGGTAGCGCGGAATCGTCTTTTAGGTCAGTGGTTCTCCACGACGCGGCTATTGTCAGTTTGGTTCACGCATCAAGAGATAAGTTATTTCTGTTTATTGCTTATTAGTATAACATCTAATTCTCTGCAGACAATTTTTAATCAGGAATTTTCATAGCAAACATTGAAGAGTCTTCACTTGTTTCTTGATCTGCTTGCTGATAATTCCCAGAATCTGCTCCAGTATCATCATCATCATCAGTATCATATTGATTGCTCTCTGACTCCAATGGATCATTCGATTCTATAGCAGCTTTTTCTTCACTCTGAGTTTCAGACTCAGAATTCACATCACTCTCAGAATTTGTATCGGTCTCACTTTCCTCGGTCTTCTCTTCTTCTTCAGTATCTTCAGCTTCTTCTTCTGACTCGCTTTTTTTTCCCCTTCCATCTTCTTCAGTGCCCTTTGTCTCTTGAGCATCCTCCTCATGCCCTTGTGCTTCACCTCCCTCATTTGGATGCCTTTGAATGTCATTACTCTCTGATTCAACAATTATGACAGGCCAATCTCCACAACCATTTTTCTCAATTTCTCTTTTCCTTTTCTTGCTTGATTCACATTTTTCTTTTTTGTTTTTCCCTACTTTTGAAATTCCTTGTTCTAGAAATTGTAGATGACTGTTCATCTTCTCCGTCATCTCCGACACATATGCACGAAAGCTTGCGACATTCTCTGTTTTTGATCTGGACTCATTAGGTCTCCATATCGACGGTGCAAAGACCTTCCCAGAAGTAGTTGTGCTGTCAGTGCTGGCCATTGTTGCAGAGATAGAGAAGGAGTGTTGTTGCAGAAAAAGGAAAGAGGAAAAAGAAGATGTAAGCAGACAAGAGAAGCAGAGCAGAATATATGGACCACGCAGCCCAAACGTTTCAATTGACCAATCAAATAGCAGTTTCTACAATTATTCCAACATGTAAAAGAATATAGATTTACATAGTACAACTTTAGTGTACTTGCTCTAAAACAATCTTAAAGCTGAAAATAGTCGTTTTATAAATTTCCTTATATGCACAACATTTATTAACACGTGTAAATCGGGATTTGAATTGTATAAGTATGCCGAGCTATTAATTTTAAGACCCGTCTCACATAAATTGTAAAATTGCATTTTTATTTGACAAATGGTTAGAAATTAGTAACGGTGAGTGTAATTAAACATTCCCTTTTATCGTAAAACAGACGTTGTTAAAATACGATGTAATTTTTTACTAATATTCATTTAATCCATAATAATTGCTTGTTAAAAAACCTATAGTTAAGCTAAAATTCTCTATAATCTTAAACTTGTGAAAGTAACATACTACGAAATTGCTTAGTGAGATATTTTAAAAAAGGCGTACATGGATATATTTTGTCTAAAATATTATTTTCAAAGTGAGGAGGGATGAATAATGCAAAAGTCACAACGCGTTAGGTGAAAAAGAACATAAGAAGTCGTAAAGTGTGTTCATTTTCACTATGGGAAGAAAACAAGTTTTTAAAAAGTGAATCTTGCTTAGGTTGTCATCTTGCTAAGCCAATTGTCCTAATTAGCTTTGTTAAATTGTTTGTAATCGCTCAATCATTTTACAGCGTGTTTTATTATTTGTAAAAATTTGTAGTTTTGTAACATATTTCATACTAATTGGGCTTTAGCTGTAATTTGGGCTTTTTATTGACTTACAATATGATTGCGGTAAGTCGATAAGTTGGGTTTTTTTTTTGTTTGGTTAAGAAGTATGTTTTTAAAAAAATGGGCTTTCATTTGGTTGGGTAAGAAGTAAAAGGTAAATAGGTTTTTTGGTTTTTTTGTTAACCACAATTTAAGAGATTTTTTAGTTTTCATTTTGTGGGCAAAATTTAAGTTAATCAACATTGCAAAGTACATTGAACTTAAATCTAAGCATTATTGGAATTGTTTTTTTTTATTTTTAAAAAAATTTAAACAATATTATTTATTAATAATTATTAGTTATTAGTGTGAAAATGTTGAATATATAATAATATGCTTCTTTAAAAGGTATTGTAAAATTTTGATAAAAATTGGAAATCAAAAGGGCATGCACCTTTTTTCTTAAATGTATTATATTTTTTTTTGAGGAAATTCTTAAAGCTATTTTTAAAAGTAAATAGTATTTTTTGTGATATGTTTTTTTAAAAAAATTGGTTTTAAATTCATTTGGTTTTTGCATCAGTTTTTCATCTCCCCCTTTCTTTTTTATTCTTCTTTCTCTCTGAAATCTTGATCACTGGGTGTAGGGGATTAGCAAATTAAGTCGCTATCTATTACAGTTTCAGTTACAATTTCAATCTTAAAAAATTCATACTTTTTATTATCAAACTTTGGCTAAGCAAAAATGGCAAACGACATGGAGTTGCGGGACGCTGAAGCACACCTTGATGTGCTGTACGCAGAAATGGAGGCAATTGCAGAACAGGAAAGGGTTAAGAGAGAAGAATTGGCAAGTTTAAGGGTAGCGTATAGAAGTAAGCTTGAAGAAGCAAGAATTCTGTCTGATTAGGTTCAGAGGGTTCGTGTACAACGAATGTCTGGGTTTTTTTGGAGGTTAAGTGAAGGGCGTAGAAGGTTATATGCAAGGATGGGAGGAATTGGGCGTTATGTTGGGTATGTAGAACCTGCTGATGTTGAAGAAGACAAGGCCAGCGGTGTGGGTGGGAATACTGGAGGTGGTAATGAAAGGGATGTTGGTGGGGTTGGAGGAAGACTTGTTGGTGGTGATGCAGAGATGGAGGAGGTGAATCAAGGTGGAGGTGAGGAAGAGAATATAGAGGAAGGGAATGCTGAGGTTGGGGTGCAGAATGAGGGGCAGGAAGCTGGCAATCAACAAACCGCGACCAACTTTGCTAAGATCTGATAGTTATGTTAGGGGTTTTATTGAGTGATGTATTAAGCAGTTCTAGGAAATTGACATGGTTTTTTTTCCTGTTAATTAGTAGTAATTATGAATGGTGGAAGGATATTCTGTGATGATGCATGTTGCTTAATTTTGCATAATTGTATTGCTTTTAATTGTTGGCTACTGTATTTTCAGATCGTAGTGAAATCAAATTGGTTACCTATTCAGTTATTATCAATGAGTGCGATTACTGTCTTATTTACATATGTATAGAGATTCTGCATGCTTAATGAAAGCAAGTGACATGGTTGCTTTAAGTATGAATAAGTAAAATAGACAGATGTTGAGCTTGATGAAGTGACCTGAGTAACTAAAGTTAAAGAATATACAGAATGTGGCATTAAGAATTAGTCAAAAGAAGCAACAGGTGTGTTGAACAAATGAGATGCAGAGTGTGATATGTAAATTTTATAAATATACAAGCTAAGTATGCAATTATCTAGGGGATCGTTTAGTTAATATGGTTTACAGGGTATGAGATACATAGATTCTGGAAGCAGTAGTTGTTACCTTGTTCCTAATATGCACAGATGAGCTGGACATTGATGCACTCAGTGATTTAATGATCTAAATGGCTGACTCATTGAGTATAGGTGTCTAACACATGCACAAATAAAGCAATTTAAATGATAATCATAATAACCATTTTTGTGATAAAGAAACCAGCAAAATTCACACAATAAGCAAGGCTGAACCATAAGCAGATATTGCATCCCTGCAATAATTTAAAGAACAAAGTGTTCCATGAAAGAGGCATTAAGTTTGAACTACAGGCAATTGTTTAATCCATTCAATGGATTGAGCAAGCAAAAGAGGCATTGTTTGTAAGCCTAATTCTAAACAGATTTAAGCTGCTCTATATGACCAACATTATCAAAAGAAGATATAACTTCAGAGTTAAAGAGACAATGCTTGTTAAATTGTTTGAGTAGCAAATATGAGTAAGGATAATCAAGGATGCCTCATATAAGAACACATCCAAAATGATAAGCCGGAGCTATCGTGGATGATGTGTTCTGATTTGAAGCTGTAGATTGGCAGGACAAGTGTTCAAGAAGAATGAGAAACTGATTGGACTACCCACTGCAGCACCCCTGCCCTGTTCAGTGCTTGGGATGGGTGGAGGATTATGTGCATTGGTGTGGATTTCAGAGCTGCAGCAACACGATCAAAATCTTTCCAGTCATCCTGAGATCAAAAACCAGTGTTGTTATACCCAGGATAGCTAGCTACATGGCATAATTTTATGTAGGGTTATGATAAGTGTGGGTGAGAACCTTTATCTTTCTCTCAAAAATTTCAAGTGTTTTGAGCTTGAATATCTGCTCGCATACTTGGCAAAAGGTAGTGAGGCGACATGTTCCAGTGTCATCTGCAGCATCAAAGGTAAAGTTGACCCTGCATTTGTGGTATGAAATCATGGTAAGTGACATTACGACTTGGTTAGTTGGTTGTGCAACATAAGAACGCAGAATGAACCTTTCAGTGGAGGTGCATTTTTTTTCAAGGCAATGTGGGCAAAAGAAGGCCACATTTGCAGCAACGCCACAACGCTTTCCACAATTATCGCAGCCAATATAAGCAATAACATTGTCTAGCTGTGCATCTGGAATTGTGACTGTCAGTGTGTATATTTCTTCCTGGACAGTATTGTCAACCTGAATGAAGCTGTGTTAGTATACAAAACCAGGTAGTTAGTAAAAGGATTTGTGTGTGAGTGCACTCACAGTTTTGCCATTGATGTTGTCAAGTGTGGTTGGAACTGGTTCAGCACCAATAGTCATGAATTCGAGTTGCCTTGACATGTAATCACTAATTATGCCTGGATGTGCATGGGCCCTAGCAATATACACAAAGAAAGACATAGCTGATTAAGCATAGGAGTTTAGACTAAGCTTGAATTAGGTACAATAAAGTGCGAATGTGTATTGGTGTAAGTTTTTAGCTATAAAAAGCTGTTAGATTACCAAGCTCGTAAAGCGTCAGCTTTTTCACCACTGGGGGCTGGGTCAATTGTTGTGGACATGCTTGATTGCAATGAGAAACCTGTGAAAAGTTGCATAAGCATACTTGATTTTTACATGATGTATACAATGATAAAGGGTGAGGAAATTATACCTCTGTGGGTAGCAGGCTTCAGTGAAGTTAAGCTAACAACTAAGAAAGTGGTTGCCCAGTCTTTGAGCTTCTCACAGTCAGAAAGGGCTAATTGTCCCCATGCAGAGATGATCATTGGGCGAGAACCAGTGCTGCAAAACAAAATGTAAGTCAGTGAATGCAGGTTTTGATAATAATGTAGGTAGCATTTGGGGGCCTTAAAAGGGTAGTAGCAACCTTTCATCGACTATGCTGATATCACGTACATCGGCTACTCTGCCTGACTTGTATTCCACTTGTCGGGGGTCTTCCATGTGGACTACTATTCCAAGCAAATCTGTCAATTAAGTAATGGATAGGCACATTATTGTCAAGAGGCAGATGTGTTTTTAATTATTATGTGTAGGTTAGATAAGGTTTAGATGATACCAAACCGGTCTGATGGTCCACTTGTCTTTGGTACATCAGCTATGGAGATGTATTCAGGAAAAACAGGTCCCTCTGTTCGATCAATAGGTTGAATTTTAGTCATTCCGCCGAAAGTTAGTTCACATTTTCATGGGAATGAACTAAATTTCGGGTTGATTGTTCGCACTGGAGCATTAGCTATCTCATACTTCTTCTTGTGTTCAAAGACTTTTTGAAAGTGGTCGCATTCAGCTCCGAACAAAGTAGCTTTCATGTTGTTACCCTGTATCATGGAAATGTAAAAGTCATGTATAGGATTTGTAAGCATTTAATAACTATGAAATGATGAAGAGTGGTAAGGCTGCACCTCTTCATCTTCAAAAACCAACTTCTGAAATTTTTTCTTGTTTGGAGGAGTTCGGATAGGAGACTTTTCTTTCACTGTCACACGTACTTTGTATGCCTTGCTTACAGGTGACAGCTTGTTCAAAGGCGTGTACTCGGGTTTCATCTATAGTATACAAAGACAATTAGTTTAGTCATTTGTGCTTAAATTAGATTACAACAAATTTGGCATAAGTCTATGCATGTAACTGACCTGTATAATATTATAATATTATATAAACAGAAAAGCATAATATTATTTTTTTATGATATTATAAGCAACTTTGGAATAAGTATATGCATAACTATAGTATTATATGGTGTACATGCATTTATAATTCAATATAATAAAATATAAAAAGGAATCTTCAATGAAGTGACTTGTAATTACAAATTAAGTTCAGTGCTATGCAATGCTAATCACATAGCAAGTTTTGTATGACTTTTTAAAGAAGTATAATTATTGCATGGTTATATCCCTTAGACAAAGAAGTGTTACCCAGGCATATATAAAAGGATGGTCAGGCTTCAACATTTTCACAAACCATTTCTGTATTCCACATTCACATTTCTCTAGTCTTTTTTTTCAGTTTAAGGTGAGAGTAATGGCAAGTAAGGGGAAAGATAAGGTGAATCCTAGTAGTGGATATGAGCTTCCTAAACAGACTAACTATGAAGCAATGGAGGCGCGGCTCACTGCCTTAGAGAAAAAGGTGGAAGATTTAGAGGTTGTGGTATCTGCTCTCTGTTTTGAGCCTGAAAATAAGCAGCCTAGCCCAAAGAACCAGACACCAAAAGAGGGGACCAGTAACTACAATCCCCAGCCTATGCTTAAGTTAGATGACCTCCATCACCACTCCAGCCCTTCATATTCTCCTGAAAGTGATGCTTCCTATGGTGGTTGTTTTTAAAGGGCATCTGAAGCTACTGCAAGGCATTTGCAGTCTAAATCTAGTTGTGTTTCTAAGTAGTCAGAGGCTTATGTTGTTGCTCTAGTAATAAACAATATTTTACTTCTAGTTATGTGTACTATGTTGTTAATTAGTAAGTTGTGCTCAGTGTATGGTTGTGGAATGTTCTAAGTGGCCTTGTGTGGTTTAAATGAAAGCTTGAATTTCTTTAATATGGTTACTTTTTGTTCATAGTATAGGCAGTTTGAGATGATTTATATCATAATATACAGCTTGTCATATAATTATCTGATGTTATTTCTTTAAGCAACTTTCTCAGCAGCCCTTAGTCAAGAGTAAGTTTTTTAAAAAATTTTAGATGTATTTCTTACTAATATAGTCAATAAGTAGCATTAAACTTATCACCAAGTCACCAGTAGGTCAACCACAGATTCTACCAAAGTCCCTTTATAGTTTTATGTCCATGTACCAACTTTTTTAAAGACATAGCTTCTCTGTCATATATTATACTGAACATGGTCCTTTCAACTCATGGGTAACAAATATAAGGGCATAAGTCAAAATAGCTGATGTACATGTGGCTTAGTCACTGGTAAGATGATAATAAGCTTAAAAAGATAAGAATTTTCTATATAGGCAACAATATAAGGGCATAATACAAAATAAGTGTGTACATGTGGCTTAACTACTGGCAAGATGATAGTAAGTTTTAAAGGATGAGAATTTTCTATGTAAAGAACTGCATGTAAAATAGCTACATAGGTTGGCTGAATGCAAAGCAAGCAAAAATATATAGCTAATAAAAACATGTGTGCAGATGTAATCCAGCTTAACAGAAGGCCACATGAAAAGCAATTCAGATAACTTAATTGCATGCAAGTAAATAAATGAGAAGAAAAGAAGTTAATGCACAGGTAGATGTTAAGTTCAGCAAAGCATCATTAAAGTGCTTACCTTCTTCAACTGGAATGGCAGGCAGAAATTGGTGGTACACGGGAACAACAAAGAATAGAAGGAGAGTAAATGCTCTCTAGAAGTATAAGAATCTTAAATAGCAAATAGCTTATTGACAAGTTAAAGCTGAATGGCCTTTATAATTTAGTGGTTATTAGGATGTCCTGATACAGCCTATTATCCATCGAATAAAAAGATGTAGTGAGTAATCTCTCCCAAGGAAATCTGCAATGGTAATAATTAAACAAGTAAAATCTGAAGTGATATTATAAGTAATAAAAGTATAGGCACTGAAACATAGTTGTGTCTAGTAGTCAATAAGTTGTTTGTAGTGAAATACACTAAGGTTACATGTGCAAGTAGATAATAGAGTAATCAGTTACTGATCTAATTTAGCTATAAAAAGAAAGATGTTATGTGAATTTAAAATAGGAGAAGTTTCTTTTTGGAAATCATCATTGTGGGCCACATAAAAACCTAGGATTTAAGTATTATCTATTGTTATTGTGATTCTTGATGGGTGCAGCAGAAAAAGAAGTGTTGCTATAATTATAGTTATCTAGGGAAAAAGCATTTTTTTTAGCTTGAGTGTGACCTGTTTGAAAGACTAAGAAAGGGCTGCACTAAAAGTGTTCATGACTTGAATCAATGTATTGTCTAGCAGTTAATAAGGTTATTCTGTTAAGTTGAAGCTATGTTTCTTTACTGTCTTGAGGGTAATAGAATGAAGGGGCACTATATATAACAATGTAATAAGGAAAAAAAAGGGTTTTTCAACAAATGAGATTGTGGTAGCTATCCTAGGCATACTGTAAAAAATTGAAATAAGACAGTATTTGATCCTGTTGTTTTTTCCCCTCTATTTGTAATTTCATAGAAAATTTTAGCTCATTATTTACTACATCAGTTCAACATCTAGTTAGGTAACAACTATATCCAAATTATTTTTAAATTCTTGATGATGTTTTTTTTTGCACCTAATGAGCATTATATAATAGATGTGCATTGAATATCATTTTTTTGCTTGGTCAAAGCACAATTGTGAACCAATAATTGCAACAGAAAATAGAAATGTACATGTGAAGTAAACCTGTCCAAATAGTGTTGCTGCAATTTGAATAGGAGCATGTAAACTAACAGAGCAATAGTGTTTCTAACACACTGCAAGGCATTTCAATGTTGCATATTTATATATAAATAATGATTGTAAAATAAATATTACAAAAAAAGCTCTATATACCAAAATGATACTCCAAAGATCTACAACATCAAACCTGCATAATAGGATAGTGAAATTAAATTAACAAAAAGAAAAAGATGTTTGTTTTTATGAATAAGTATAGAAGCAATCTTAGAAATACCTACATCATATTGTA
This sequence comes from Chenopodium album, assembly GCF_948465745.1. Taxonomy (NCBI): domain Eukaryota; kingdom Viridiplantae; phylum Streptophyta; class Magnoliopsida; order Caryophyllales; family Amaranthaceae; genus Chenopodium; species Chenopodium album. The sequence continues at coordinate 16,129,580 of NC_137858.1, read as the reverse complement.
TCATGTTATGCCAGATAGTCGCAAGACATCATAAGCCACGATGTTTTTCAGAACTGGTGTGTTGTGAATTTCAGCAGGCTGGGGTGTGATCACAGTCACTTTCTCCGATTTCTTAGCCCTTGACAATGCAACATACAATTGACCATGTGAGAAGCATGGCTGTGGGAGATAAACCATGACTTGGCTTAGTGTTTGCCCTTGAGATTTGTTGATAGTCATTGCAAAACTGAGCTTCAGAGGAAATTGTATACGCTCAAACTGAATCGGATATTTTGCTAATGATGGAGGCCGGAGGTTAACACGATGGATGAATACAAGCTCTCCTTTACGATGACCAATTGCTATTGAACAAACAATAACATTTCTTCTGAAATACTTGCATATGAGACGTGTGCCATTGCATAGGCCATCAGCCGGATCAATATTCCTCAGCAAGATTACTGGACTGTTAACTTGTAGGACCAACTCGTGTGGTGTCATACCACCCGGGGCAAACTGGTTCAAGAATTCTGTTGAGTAGATAGCACAGTTATCATCTAGGATGCTATCAAAACTTTTATAAACAACTGCTTCTCCTGGAAACTTGTCAATCAGGAAATTGTTGATTGAGTCTACTGCATCATTTAATGGGGTTAGGATTGCCCTTTCTGTGAAAATATCTGGTGTAAAGGCAGGATGTTGCAATTCAGGGAAAGCAACAACAGCTAGATAATCAATAGGTTCCTCGGTTTGTTGATAATAATTCACAATGTGAGGAGGAACCTTCACAAAAGCATTCTCAGTTGCCTGAAGCTGGCCATTTCCCAAACCCAGCAAAAAAGATGCATGTGGGGGATCTGCTTTGGCTCTAATGTTTTCAGTCAGATGTAGCTTTTGTAACCAGGGCCAAATATGTGAAGTAACCAGGCTTGCTGCAACAGCTTCTCTTTGAGTCTTGTGAGGAACCATTGGTAAAAACTGCCTGAAATCTCTACCGAAGACTATAACTTTTCCACCAAATGGCTGATCTGGATCACAGAGATCACGGAGCAGGAGCTCAACAGATTCAATGTTCTCCTTTCTTGCCATTGAAGCTTCATCCCAGATAATCAATGTTGTCTCTTTAATCAAAGCAGCCAAGCTGCCTTGTTTAGGAACATCGCAAGCGAGCGATGTTTCTTAATCAAGTGGAATTTTAAATCGTGAGTGTGCTGTCCTGCCAGAAGGTATATTTGCTACAGCTATTCCTGATGTTGCCGTCGGAAGCACAATTTTTCCTGCCAAGCGCACTTCTGCATATAGAGCATTGTACAGAAAGGTCTTTCTAGTCCCTCCAGGGCCATCAACAAAGAAACAACCAGGCTTTTCTGCTTGAACATGAGAAATAATTTTGTCAAAGGCAATTTGCTGAGCTGAATTTAGTTGATCTCTACAATCAATTGATTCTTGAGGAATAGGTGCATCCAAAGCAGCAATAATATCCTTTGTCCTCTGTAGTTCTTCTGGCATTTCTTCTTGTAGATGTTCAAGCTGAAAATGAGCCAATGACTTGCCCATTGACTCTAAGTGTTTCTCAACTGACTGTACTGTCAGCAGCAAAACTTGCCTTTCATTTTGTGGAAAGGTATGCCTAAAGTCATCAGATAAATCATTATAGAAGTGTTGCCATAGTGTACGTGGGTTGCTCGGAGCGCAGAAAACCAACACAGCTGCAAATAGCCGACGTAAGGCTCCTGGCATATGAATTTCTGCACCTTCATACAAACAGGAATAAACAACATTGTCTTCTTCAAAGAGTCCTCTTTTAATAGCTGCTTCATGGAAAGTGGCACATAGCACTCCATTCACAGTCCGGAGGTCAGAAAACGATTTAGGACTGCGTACATTGCCAAGAAGCAGCCGCAAAAAGAAACGTTCTCCTTCTGCAGGTGTAACACATGTCAACCGACCTATGACCAGTTTCTTGTTTTGTCTCTGAAACCATGCCTTTGCAGTGGCATCCCACCTGAAATGTTCAATGAATTCGCTATAGAGATATCCTGTACCTCGAGGTGAGGCTGCATTTGCTTTGAAGAATTCTGTTAGTTGAGTTCTGGATCTTCGTTCATTTAACACCACAGAATCAAGCTGCTCATGACTCCTTAACTAAACTGTTTGCATGTTTTCCAAATGCACTGCAAGGTGCTGCACAGGGGGGGTGCATCTCAAATAAGTCAAAGCCAAAAATCCTCCAAGCTGCCTCATATGGTGAAACCCATCGACCAGACTGAAACCTTTGAATTTCATCTACGGCTTGATTTTCTTCACCAACAACATTAAAAGATACTCTGTCATGCCCTTTGTAAACATATTTGTATAAGTACTTAACAGCCTGAATAGATGAACAAACTTCTACATTGAGGTGACAGTCAAACAACGCGGAAAGGTATGGGTTGTATGGAATAACCCAGCGATTGTCAAGGTTTGAACCTCGAATTCGTACACTTTCTCCTGTATCTTGTCTCTTGTACACTGGATATCCATCATTATGGTTTGTTGTTTCTTCTAAGAATTGTTTTGGGTAGCCATATTTGTATGAGGCAGAGTTATCATTTTTGGCAACCATACATGCACATTTAGGGTTTGCTTCTCCACAGGGGCCATGCATCATATGGCACACTATTATTTTCCGTAGATCTGGGGAGCTGTGGGGTGGTAGCTCAGCAGATACAAAACGATCAAAATCAGAAGGTGTTTTCAATTTGTAATCAAGCTTCAGGATAATAAGGAAATGTGCATGTGGAAGACCTCTTTTTTGAAATTCAATGACATATATCATAGCAGCCACTTTCCCGAAAATTTCTTTCTTCATGATTTGTTTTTTTAAACAGATTAATTTTGATCGAAATATACGGGCAACAAGTTCGGGCGGTTCTGAGCTGTTTCTCCAAGAGCTAGTTCTGCTTTGATCTCTGGCCAGTTTGCATTACAAGTGATTGTGAGAAACAAATTAGGCTCGCCTAAGCGTTGAACCAAAGCCATGGCATTCAGGTATCGCCGCTTCATGTCTCGCGGACCACCAATAAAGGTTGGGGGTAAAATAACTCGCCGTCCGACATTTATGGGATTTGTTTCACCACTTTCAATGGAATCCAAAATCCCCTAATACAAATCAGCTCTGATTGTTTGCTGGTTGTGGCAAAAGTAGTCTAGGCGTGTGTTCTTAATCTTCACATACATGTCAACTATATATTGCTGCAAACATCGGCCTGCATGCAGGAGCATATTGTTTGGGCGGCATTGCAATTTGTAAGCATAGTACTCACGGGCAGAAATATGCCGGGCTGAAGCACCACCTGCGTCCGCTAAACCTGCAGTTAAAGAAGCATGATTTGTGTGAACAGCAACATAAAATGAAAAGGACACTTTGTAATAAAACTTCAGGCAGATGAAACTCACGGTTAGCTTCCTGTGCAAGGGCATCTTCCTATGTATGCACTGCTGAAGATGTAATGGGGTCTGTTTGCTGCTCTCCTGTATCGCTGTCTTTGGCAAGACCCTGACCCCAGCCACAATCACCATGCGGGAATAGGAGTGGATACTGCAAGGGATCATAGCATCCATAATTATGGTATATGCGATGAGAATCTGTTGACTTTCCTCTAACTGTGATGTATGGGCCATTGGACTCGCTTGATGAACTGTTTTCAGGCCAAATCGCAGCCACTTCATCTGTTGTGGGTGCATTATAAACCCGCTGGTCTAAAACGGTGTTTTTATTGATAGTAATTTTTGTATCTTCTTGAATGTCAAGGTCTTTTAATGATCTGAAAAAGCGAGCGTAAGGATTTTGAGCAGATACCTCCATAAGTATGTCTATAATATCTTGCCTTACTTGTTTAAAGCAGTCTACTCTAGCAGCTGACTCAAATTGGCCATCATAAAAATAGAGCTGTAAATATCTAGGGCCTAGTTCATCAGGGATTAAATCAGGCAAGTTATGATAAATTTGTCCATGCAATTTAAAAACATATATTCCTTTATGTATGCTGCCATCATATTTACCACCTAATGAGCTAAATGCAAATAAGTTGTAATATAATCAAATGTATTGTCTAAAGTGTGATGCATCTTCCTCATCAGATGTTAAAAGTCTATATAGTGCAGGGGGGTATTCATTAGTGGCTAGTTTAACAGAGCCATTTCCACAGCAGAAATGAAGTGATTCATGTTCAAATTTTTTTGCACTGCAATGTGGGCAAATGGAAGGGGATTTCAGTTTCAAAGGTGCCGCAGGCAATTTTAAGCCAACAACAGCTGCTAGAGGTTCTGATATTCAACCAAGCATGCCAAGCTAATCTATCAGCATAGTACATTGCAAAAAATAAGCAAATAACTTAGTAAAAATATGCATAGGAAAACGTACTGGGCTTTTTAACCGTGGCTTGCTTGACTCCTTTTTTTTTGAGAAGCTGTAGTATTTTTCTCTGTGATATGAAAATTACATGTTAAGTTACAGGAACACTAAACATTTAGTGGTTAAGTTGGTCTAATGTAATCAGGCATCACATAACATTCACTTAATCTGTCTCATATAATTGAGCAAGTGTTTTTTATACAATGAGCTGACAATTTTAGTAACAAATATACTTGGCCTTTAATCTGTTTTCAAATGGGCAAAGAAGCTTTAAAGAACAAAGTTTGATTTAAGGAAGCCTTACTGTTGTTTTTTGCCTGTGTTTGTTTTGTTCCCTGGGTTTTTTTGCTACCCTGGGCACTTATTTCACCTATTTCTCTGTATAGCAAACGAAAAAACAGCATAACACCAATATCAGTAGAAACACATAAATATATCAAGGCATGTGTTCTTGTGGTAAGGAAAAGTAAAGCACCTCACTGACACAGGCTCTTGTTCCGTAGCTGCTAGTGCTCGCTTACGTTTGCTAGACCTTGAATTCTCAGGAAGTTGCCTATACAACATGAACCGGTCTGAGGAAGCGCTGCTAATATCCGTCCTCACAGCCTGTGCTATGTTAGCTACAGTTGAATCAGCAGCCAAAAGCTGTGGGCCTGTAAACGAAAAATTTGTCATTCAAATGCAGAGCTAAATAATCTCAGCTACAATGAACCTGACCTTAATGATATCCAAACATAGGCAGCTTGCATAGTTGTTTTATCTAGCTCAGTCTCTAACCTCACTCAGTTAATTCTGCCAAATATTGCAAATAGCAAACATAAACAACTTTGCTTACTATTAAACTGGGCATCTGAATTTGCAGCCACTATGTTGGTAGAATGCCCTACATAAGCAACTTCAGGCTCAATCTGTCTAGCCTCTTGCTGCTGATGTGTGGCAAAACTTGTTTCATCCAACTCCCTATATTGAACAATAGGAAAAACTTGCTAAAAACAAGCAAAAACTTAAAAATTCAGAGTAACAAAAATATTTATTTAGCACACGATAAGAAAAACAAGCTAACACCTCATAGGAGCAGGGGTCTGAGACATAGCTTGTATCATCTGTAAACGTTTGCTAACCCGAGTTTTTTGCAAGGGTTTTTTTTTAACCAAAGCACGATCTGGATACCAACAAAGCATTCTCATTTTAAAAGAACAAAATACATTGATTGCAGCTTAATAGTAATAGATAATTTATAAGCTGCTTTGAATAGCATGAAAGACAAATAAAACAAGCAAAGGAACTCGGATGTACGCATAGTGGGAATATAAACGGAGCTAATGACAGCAAGAAGTTTTGAATAGGCGTTGCAGAGTCTTTAGATAAATGGAACAGTGTTACAATGCATCTGCAGCTATATAACCTGTCAAGGGAAAATTGCACTCTGATCAAATTGCTAAAATCTAATGCTTAACCATGTTGTGCATACTTAACAATACAACAAGAATTTTCATAAAATACGATCAATGGCAAGAAAATAAGACTTCATTAATCAAAGCTCAAAAGGCTGGAGTACATTATAATTTGGGAAAACATCCACCATGTCTTTCCAATAAAACTAACACATAAAGCAGTACAAAATAAGCTGGAATACAAGCAGCACACTAAGCTAATATGCCATATCTAAGTCCATATAGGAACACACAAACAAAACATGTAAGCCAGCAAAACAAGGTCTTATGTAGCTTCACTCTGATCCCTAATCAAACTTCCTCCGCTTAAACAAGGTGTCCAACTCAGGAGGCACTGCAAATGGCTCATGAGTGAAGCGGTCACCAAAAGATGGCCTAGCTTTTGGCTTGCGAGGTGGAGGTGGAGGAAGAGCAGGTGTTGGAATCCTGTGCACAGCAGACTTAGGTGTTATGCAGCCATCTTCACCTAAAAAAGGAGCTAAGTGCAGAGCACCTTGAATCCCCAATACACGTTCTTTAGCCGCTAAGTAACTTTCCCTAGCCAAGGAACACTTAATACCAGCATAAACCCCATTGCCATAGTTCAAATCAACTATGTCAAGATTGTATGCAGTGCGCAGGAAATCTACAGCCCTCCTAGCAGCCTCTTGTTTGGTAGCCTTGCAGTCAGCACGAGCAGCACTAAAAATGCATTCCATTCCAGTAGCAATTGTAGGAGCATAAATCGTAAGCCATGAAATAAACTTTTCTGGTCCTAGCTTGAAAGTGTTCACAGCCGAAACATGTGCTTTAGTCTCCACAGTTAGAGTGCGCAAAACATCCATGTAATCAATGCACACATATTTCTTGCAGCGCTTGTGGTTTGGCACATCTGGCCACTTGACTGGCACCTTCCCTGCCTCCCTTTCCATTGACTCGAGCTCAATGCATTTCATCTGGTAGAGAAATTCACAGCGTTGGAGCTTCTTAATTTTCTTAGAAGTCAAGTCCTCAACCTGAATGCCGTACTCCATCCTAAGTGAACGAACGCCTGTTTCAACAGCTATTTCACGCGATTCTCCTACTGTTTTAGCTGGGCCACCTTCATATACATAGAAACCCAAGCCTGGGTCAGTCTCCAGGACAAGCTTCACAGCATTCTTCCTTGCATCAACCAAGTAGTAAGCTGGTTGAGGAATTTTCAGATACTCCACAACTTGCTGGAGCAGGCAGGAAAAAGAAATAGACACTTTTCGAGTGCCAGGACCACCCACCTGTGTGCATACCATAACATAAGAAACATGCTGTTGCAGCTAACACTGGTGCAGTGACATCTTATCACTTGAGCTACAGGTGTAAGGTAGTGAAACATGTGTTGTTGGAAGACACAGACAGAGGCAAGGCTAAATGCATGGTAAACAAAAAAACAAGCTAAATAGTTCTTGCAATTACATCACAGAAGAACAACAAAGCTGGTTACCAAAGCATGTAACACATTACCCTGAACAAGGCTGGTTACATCACAAAATGGAAGACACAGACAGAGGCTAGTCTAAATCGAGCGCACACAACAAAACCATCTAAATAGCTAATGCGATTATATCACAAAAGAACAACAAAGCTGGTTACTAAAGCATGCAAAACATACCCCATTTAAAATAACAAAGCACTCTCCACATACTAACTAATGCAAGCAACTTACCAAGCCATGATACACATAATACACAAAACAGCAAATCAATATAGCTGGCCCTTTGAAAAGGCAACAAAAAAAAACAAACAAACCCACCAAAGTATGTAACACATGATATAGATAACACAACAAAGTCATTACATACTAACTAAAACCATCCAAACCAACACTGAACAAAAACAACAATGCAATGCAATTCTCCAAACCCCCCTTCCAAAAAAAAAAAAGCAAATCAACATAACTGTAAATAATGGAGTACTTACAGGAGAACCTGCACCTCCACCCATTGCAAGCTCATAACTCTGCAACAGAAATAGCAAAAAGCAAAATTAATATTCAATATCTTCACAAAAAACTGATCCCTTTTACAATCACAATTGCATGAATTATCATCAACAATAAAAAGATGTAAACCATAGCTTAAGGTAGCCCATGTTACAAATTCCAGATTCCACACTTACTTTAAACCAAAGAAGACTTAAAAAGACAGCCCACACACAAAAATGCCAGGCTAATTAGCCATCCTCTACCAACACAAATGCACTAAATCTTTACTTCATCACTAATATATAGACTATACTTAAACTAACTGCTGTTCAATAAATCACACAAAGTTTGTTAAGCAACCAAGCTGGTGAAATATTGTGTGCACAGAAGCCAATTAATTTTAATAATGGCTACCAATTTAACCATGCCAAGTTAATCCAAACAATGTAATCAATTTGTCATGTTTAAAAATGTCATGATTCTGAAGAAATCCTTGAAGCAAGTTCATATATGTTCTGTGTTCATGGTTAGTGATATCAAAGATTAGTTTTCCAGAGGTGTAATGTCATTACTACAGCAAATAAGCCTTTATCCAATTTCATGATTACCTCTAATGTAACCTCCTCCATGGGACTATGCTATGGTGTGTGTAGTTTTTTTTTTTGCTGCAAAATGAGGATGAGGGAGACCAGATGAACTGGCTTGTATCCTTAATTTATGCTAACACAAAGCAATAGAAGACAAACAAATGCAAACAAACTAAGCCATACATAGCAGGTAATTAAATGAGCCTTGTATCAGTATTGGCTTAGAAGAGGAAAACATTTACCCATTGGTATGAAAGTGTTAAACCGATAGCTAATAAAGTTCACCATCTTAAAACCACTGGGTAAAAGACTGAGCTGCAGCCAGCATAAAAGAAACAGCTGTAAAAGCAAAATGTGTGTGAAAGGCCTAAGCCAAAATCAAATAAAATAATCATGACACCCCAAACTAAATATACAAAATCTAATGTAGTTCACAATAAGGAAAAATTAACAATTTGCTTATTTCAAAAAATAGCAAAGTATTCTTTTTACATACCTTAATCCCACCTCCCAACACTTGAGCAACAGCTGCAAGCAGAAATAAAAATGATTTAATTTTGATTTGAAAAGCCAAGCAGCAAATTAATCCTCTCAAAACTAAAACATTAACCGTACTTCCCAACACTTGAGCAAACCAAACAATAGCCTAATCTCTCTTAAACCCTCTCACACATCATGCAAAACAATAGATTTAGTCCTCCCAAATCCATTTTCACAATAGCTGAACTGCTGTAAATCCCACAAAGGTACATTAATCAATAGTTAAACGAAGAAATAACCATAAGCAAAAATTAATCAGCTAAGCAAACAAATAACTAAAATTGAGGAATTAGCCTTACATTCATGCAAATCGCAAGTAAGTTCTAATTGAATCACTGATCAGCAACGGTAAGTGTCCAGAAATCAAACTAAGCTCTAATTGAGCCTTACATTCATGCAAATCGCAAGTAAGCTCTAATTGAATCATTGATTAGCAACGGTAAGTGTCCAGAAATCAAGCAAAGCTCAAATTGAATCAATGATTAGCAACGGTAAGTGTCCAGAAATCAAGCAAAGATGAAACCTTTAATCACCCACCTTGTCATACACACTTAGACACGTTGTACCCACCCCTACACGTGGCCAGTGAATTGGCAGGCATGAGACACATGCATTTTTTTGAGGGCAAATCAGTCACAGCACTGTAGATAAGGAAATGGTAGAACAAATATAGGGGCAAATTGGGCAGTACACTGTTCATAAGGAAACCCATTTTTTTGAGTGTTGGTGCTTTTATAGGGTAAGGAATAGTTAAGAAGTTACATGGAATAATTTCCCAAAAAAAATAAGTTCATATCTGTAGACATCTACTTTTGGCCTCCTGTCACAACAGGAAGTGCAATGACGATAAATAAAACCATCTTCGTGTTGGATCGAAGTGAAGAATACTTATGGATTACTGGTTAAGCCACAAAACACAAAAAGACTAGCCCGCATTAAAGAAAAAAGGCCAAAGCAAGGTCCAATTAACTAAACCCGATCACAATTAGGCTTAAGCCCGTGCTTAAAAACCTAATAAAGACAGATTTAGGGGCGCCTAGGTTAAAATCTAGTGTTGCCGTAGGAAAATCCGCGCGCATCTTAATCAGTCGTGTTGGGCTGCTGCACGCAACTCATTTAGTTGCGCGCGACACCCAACGCAACCTTCAGAGTTGGGCTGTGGAAGATTCAGAATTATACGAAAAATATAAAATCGAATCTTACCATAATGCTGCGCGCAGGAACAATGGTTGCGCTGCCCATTCACTTGCGCTGGGATGCCGCGCGCAACTCATTCAGTTGCGCGCGACCCCTGCTGCGGTAGAATGCTCTTAACCCTAAACCTAATCATTCCCTATAAATAAGAGCTTAAACCGAGGCTTGAACAGACAGAAAATAACCTAAAATTCTGGCAGAATACTTGTGAACTTGTGCAACCTAGCTCTCTTGTCCTAAACACTTACCCCTTTGATATTTTATTACTACGGTGGAGGTTCCCCAACAAGAAGGATTCCATAAGTGTTCTAAACGGAGGTCTAGAAAAGAGAAGTGGTAAATTCCCGAGCACTTAGTTAAATCACATTTATTTTCTTGTTTAAAAGAACCTTAATTAATCAATTAGTGTTGTTTGATCACCTTTAAATAATTAATTAATCAATTCCACATAGAATCTTGCGTTAAATAAAGATTAGAATTGAATTAAATAATTGTTGGTTGATCACCTAAGCCAAGGCGAATCTTGTTTATTTTCTTGTCCTTTTCACGAATTTGATTAAAAAAGAATAACGACATCACGATGTAATTCCTATGTGAATTAATATGTGTGAATAAAATCAACTAACATAGTTTTAGGTATCACGTTGCACATATTGTTTGGTGATGAAATTGTGCAAAAGGAAGATCTAGTAGAGGCCGCACTAGGGCTAGGATAGCGATTCAGCTCTAAAGGGAACGTTATCTTGGTACCCTCGCTCCCGAACTCATTTCTGGTTTATAGACCAATTTGGGCATGGGTAAACTTATGATTCATGCTAAATACTTGGGAGAAAAGCATGAACGAGGTTTATGGGTTTTCCTAAAACTCATTGGCGACTCCCACTTGTTCCTTATAAAAAAGCGTGTATGATAGAATCAATTCTAATTCAAGGTCCCCCAAACAGTCAAGAATTCAAATCCTAATACACCCTAACAAGTGTAATGTCCTAGGCTTCTAAAGGGCCATGGGCATTTAAGGAGAGGACCCCTTAGATGGGAACACCCTCCTTACAATATCAGATCAATAAATAAGCAAAAATAATGTAAACCAAATAGACCCTAACTATTCTGACTTTTTAATTATGGTTTAACCTAAATTAACATGTGTAAATGATGATTATAAGTTCACAAACTACTGGGTCACTCAAGTCTGACCAATAGTTTCGTCAGTCCATCCATAGTTTCGTGCGGCATGCATCTCCATTATACGCTATTTTCATTTTCTCCTCCTTGAAAATCAAAAAAATTGCAGAACTTTTCTCCCTCCTCTTTCTTCATTCTTCTACCTTAAAAACTCCATATTCTGATATTCATTGCAATTTTGTAATTGAATCAAAGGTTGTTATTGGTGGAGTTCATACTTTTTTTTTCGATTGGTGGTGTAATTTGGTGGGCTGGTGATGCAATTTTGTGGGCTTGTGATGCGGGAGCAATAGATCAATATGAGTATTCTTGAAAATTCATGGAATTTTAAGAAAGTCTACTATCTTTTAGTTATTATTAATTATTAGGATTTTTGCCTATGGGTTTTTACCTTTCACTTGAAAGGATTTTTCCTATTTTTTGGCTTTAAGAGTTTTAGCCATTAGGATATTTATTTAATTTTATTTATGTTAGGATAGATTTAGTAGTTGGTTAAAAAATGATTAGTAGATATATTAGGATTAGGACTTAATATTTAATCTTATTTTAGGATATAATTATTAGTTTCCTATCTTATCTTTGTACGATTTGTCACGCTATAAATATGGGTGTATATCAATAATAGTTAAAGAATGAGAGAGTTTTATTTTGGGAATTAATCCTTTTTTAGCGTTGCTCGTTTGATTGTTAATCAAAAACATCACTTGTTGCGACTCGTGATCATCTTCTAGTTGCGACTAAGAAGAGACCCTCTATTCTTATGAGAAATAGAGTACTATCCTTTTAATTTTCGTGTAATTTCTTTAGTTCTTATTAAAATCCGAAGATTCAATGTTATTATAGCTTGCGAGCCTTGTGAGAGTCTTGAGAGATCCACATCATTATGGTATCAGATAGGTTTTGTGAGTCCTTTTAGCACTTACACGATCTTGGTGTGTTGGTTTCGTTATCATATTTCAAGATTTGACAAAATTCGAGACGAATTTTTTTCGAAGAAGGGGAGTATGATGCGGGAGCAATAGACCAATATGGGTATTCTTGAAAATTCATGGAATTTTAAGAAAGTCTACTATCTTTTAGTTATTATTAATTATTAGGATTTTTGCCTATGGGTTTTTACCTTTCACTTGAAAGGATTTTTCCTATTTTTTGGCTTTAAGAGTTTTAGCCATTAGGATATTTATTTAATTTTATTTATGTTAGGATAGATTTAGTAGTTGGTTAAAAAATGATTAGTAGATATATTAGGATTATGACTTAATATTTAATCTTATTTTAGGATATAATTATTAGTTTCCTATCTTATCTTTGTACGATTTGTCACGCTATAAATATGGGTGTATATTAATAATAGTTAAAGAATGAGAGAGTTTTATTTTGGGAATTAATCCTTTTTTAGCGTTTCTCGTTTGATTGTTAATAAAAAACATCACTTGTTGCGACTAGGAAGAGACCCTCTATTCTTGTGAGAATTAGAGTACTATCCATTTACTTTCATCCATAATAACCATATTTTTCATCACTATGATTCACAAAACCATTAAACCACAATCATAGTTGCATTCTACACAAAAATCGGACTAAAATCCGCATCAGCTGGTGGTGCGATTTTGTGGGGGCGAATTGGGGGTGAATTGGTGGTAACGATTTGGGTTTGATTTGGTTGTGATTTGGTAGCTAATTGTCGTGATTTGGTGTGGTGATTTGGTGGTGGCGATGTTGTGGCGATTTGGGCTGGTGGTGCGATTATGTGTGGGCGAATTGGTGGTGACGATTTGGGTGCAATTTGGGTTTAATTTGGTGGTTAATTGTTGCGGATCTGGTGTTTGGGGTAGTTGTTGCCTGGTTGGTGCTTGAATTGGAGCAGGGGAGCAGTGAAGAAGATAGGGACATGGGGCTAATGTTGCGGGTGTGGATTGCGACGGTGGCGTTGCGATTTATTGTGGTGGCGTTGCAATTTGTGGTGGTGGCATTGCCTAGTTAATATCATATACGGAGTATGGGTTAGATTAAATCATCTATTGGGTTTATGATATCCTATATTTCCTAGTTTATATCCTCTTAAGATGAATGATATCATATATTATTTTTATGATATCCTCTATTATTTTTGTAATATCCTTTATTGGTTGGATGATATCTTTTACTGGCTGGTTGATATCCTCTACTGGCTAGATTATATCCTATATTGGCTAAATGATATCATTTAGGATTGTGTCTATGATATCCTTTATTGTCTGGATGATATCCTCTATAGGCTATATGATATCATCTAGCCAGTAGAAGATATCATTCAGCTAATGGATGATATCATCAAGCCAATAGAGGATATCATCCAGCTAACATATGATATCATTAAGTCAGTAGAGGATATCATCCAGCCAATAAAGGATATCATATAGCCAGTAGAGGATATCATCCGGCCAATAGAGGATATTATTCAGCAAGTAGAGGATATCATCCCGTCAATTGAGGATATCAAAAATCCGATTTCGTCAGTTCGAACTGACACAATACCTTCTCTTATAAGGTAGTCTAACACCATCTTTGATTCCAAACTTTTGCATATGAATCGCACCGTATTGTACACAACACAACCTAAACATGACTTGTTAAATAGGAACTTAAATTGAACCTACACACGTATCCTAATGGAGATAGATTAGGACTCGAGCGATTGATCAAATGGAAAAACTTGAACCAATTTCTTTCGAACCTGTTATTGAATAATTGAATCAGATTCTAACATGTAATTAACTGACCTAGATTGATTCGGCTCGATAGATCCTATAATTGTAAATTAGTGTGACTCGAGATTACCTAAAATGAATCCATTTTGATTTGTCATATTAACTATCAGAATTGTAATCGCTAAGCTACGTATGTACCAAGTGATGATCAGTGTTAACAAAAGAAAATATACTAATAAAGTGAAGATTTTAAGGAGCACATATCAACATATAGTCATTTTGTAACGGTCCGGGATTTTGGACCCCGAAACGTGTGGCGCGCTCTAGCCTTTTGGCGGCAAGAACGCTAGCCTTGTGCGGAAGTGGGGCTTGTGAGCACGAAACAACACAAACAGATAATTAAATCTCAGGAGCACTCACGTCTATTTGGAAGACGGAGTGTGGGTGGTCGGAACTTGTGACAGCCGATACTTTAAGGTAGGCACAAGTGGGTCCGAACCACGAGTTATTTGTACATCAAGTTGGTGTGGAGGGGAGCTATTATGCAAGTAAGACACAATATCTACAAAAGTCTAACAACAAACAAGCATAAAAGCAAGGCAACACTCGGCAAAAAGGCTTCTTGATTTCATTAATCATTCACCCTCTAAAGAACTTTAATTTGATACAAGGAGAATCCGTAATGAACACTGTATTGACGGTAACACAATAATGGGATCTAAGACCTAAAACTTAAAGTAAACTCTAGGGAAGCTGTGAAAAGGCATCTAATACATAGTAAGGAGGTTAGATTCTAACACATTTGCATGGGTGATGCCCCGAAAGATTGTTCAGCACATGTTAGTTCACCTTATTCACTTATTTTAGGCCTAACAAGCTTAGATAAGTGCAATCAAGTTTAGATTAGATAAGTTAAACAAAAAAAAAAGAAAAAAAAATCTAAAAGGGTTGTCAAAGTTTAACACTTTAAATTACTACTAAAATAATAAGGGGGTGTTTGGTTTAGGGTCTTTCAGAAAAGGGTAAGGGAATCAAGATGGCTTGTTCCTTTAATTCTTGTTTATGATCACAATTCAATCATTCCCTTTACCTTTCACATACTCTCTAAGTCCTTTACCCGGACTCTCAACCCCCCTAGGTTTTTTTTTTTGAATTCTTTTTCTACAAGCGTCCACACCACAACTAGCACCACCATGACCTGACCTCAAAAACCTACAACCATGAACCCCAACCACCACCATCAAGTCCACGTCTTATTGTGCCAACCACCACCATTTACGCTTTTGAGTCGAGGGAAGGGCAAGAAGGCGGGGGTGGGGGGAGGGGGGTGGGGGGGGTGAGGGTGTTTACCCGTGGGAAAAGGGGAGGGGTGGAGGGCTAATGGTGGTTTTAGTTTTTTATATTCTTTTTGTACAAGCGTCCACACCACAACCAACACCACCATGATCCGGCCTCAAAAACCTACGACCATGAACCCCAAACACCACCATCAGGTCCACGTCCTAGTGCGCCAACCACCACTAGTTAAGCTTTCCGAGGCAGGGGAAGGGTAAGAAAGGGTGCGTGGGGTGTTTTTCGGCTGGGGGAAGGGGAAGGGGGTAGGAGTGATTATCGCTGGGGGAAAGGGGAGGGGTAGAGGGCTATTGATGGTTTTATTTTTTTTTAATGTTTTTGACTAATTAAACCTAGACACGTGTCATCTAAGAAAAATATATATAAAAAAGTAACTTTTGACAGGTTATCAGTCATTTGACATGTTAAAAGAAAACGTCCTCCAAAATTGAGATTATTAAAATATAATTATATAATCGAAAGTTGGGAGTATTAATAGTAAATGGCCCAAAGTTTAGATTAATAAAATCAATTTTTCCCAATACTAATAATAAGTTTCAATCAGGTGTGATAAGTTACAATAAATTATAAAAAGTTACTAAAGTCTTATACTCCCTCCGTTCTCTTTTGTTCTTTACGTTTCCATTTTAGGTGTTCCTTTTTATTCTTTACATTTAGTACCTTTCCTTTTATAGTCATAATTTTTAGACAAAATTACCATTGCTTTATAATTTAAATACTCAAATATCCTTACTTTGTCATGTACATTTGTACTTTTAGTTCTATTTTAATGATTTATTAATACTCATTATTACTTTCTCTCTCCTCTCTCTTCTTTTTCCTTCTTACTTTCTTCACCCCACATGTACAATATTTTTTTTCAAAGTAAAATTGTACTTTCAATCATTGAATTATCCTAATATTCCTCTACTTTACACAATTTCTTAATAACCGCACATAATTCCAAACGTCAAAACACTAAAGGGAACGGAGGGAAGTACTTTCCAATAAGTTCAATCTGGTCTACTAAGTTTCAATAAGTTCAATAAGGTTTAATAAGTTCAATAAGATTTAATAAGTTCAGATAAATTTTAATAAGTTTAGATAAGTTTAGTTCAGATAAATTTAGGTCAAATATTTTTTTTTTGAAAGAATTTTAGGTCAAATAATTAAGGTAAGAATAACACACCCTAAATTATGTTAAAGTTACCTAGACATGCAAGCATGGATATGGTACGACGATGCAAGACACGGGTACGATGACACATAATGGTGAACTGTATTCGAGCTGCTTGTCACCGGACAAGTGGAGATCGAGTATGCAAACACCTAAATCGTCGTTGTTGATTTAAGGTGAGTTATATTCACTTGATTTCACTTATCTGAAATTAACTTTACTTCTCTTAATTTAGTTGAATATATCTAAACTTAATAACAATTATTTTAGTTGTAATTTAAACTTGGGTAACCATTACCAGAACTTATTTTTCCTAAACGAAATTTGTCTAAACTTATTTTTCCTGAATTGAACTTATTTGAACTTATCTCAACTTGACTAAACTTAATAAAATTTTTATTACACTTGAAATAAGTGAAAACTGGGTGAACAAAACAGACCTTTAAGTCAGCCCACCCCATATGTGCAACAAGCATTATAACACAACTACAATAGAAGAAATAACACGTGACGACAATAACCCGCACCGCAACACCTGCATCAGTTTTAGACACACAACCACACATGCATAGTGTAGTTGGCTCATATGAGACTTGTTGTTGTGCCGAGACATCCGGAAACTGCAGCATTTAACACACTACTGATAATTCAAACACGACTTCACACGACGCATAATGACTAGGTTTAGCCATTTGATTGGACCCTATCTACCCAACATAAGACTCGACACAAAACACAACCATCTTTATCCGTTGGCTTTGTTCGTAACCCGTAAGTTACCCGTGCTGCCCCCGTTACAATATTGTACGACGATGATGATGAAAATTGCAAGTCTCTCTCTCCTCTTTTTCCCCTTTTCCGACATTAACACATAAACACAGGCAGAAAATAAAGAGAGAGAGAAAAGAAAATCAAAAGGATCGTTATTCGTTCATACACCAGTTACTTCTCCCCCAATTTTCACCAAATTAGGGCACAAAAATCCCAACGAATGAACAACCTTTCGATTTTTTCATCAATTAATCGTCGACGCATTCCTCTGAAACTTGCAGAATTTCAATCGTCTTCGATCGAATAGATTAAATTCAAAAAATAGGGTTTTTGTTTGTTGAAATTAGGAATTTGATTGGGGTTTTTGAATTCAGATGAAGGAGCCATTGAATCGAACCAAAGTTGTGGTAAGGCACTTGCCCCCTTCTCTTTCACAGTCGTCCTTTTTCGAGCAAATCGATGGCCGTTTCTCTTCTCGTTACAATTGGTCCTCTTTTTGCCCTGGAAAGTCTAGGTTCGTTCTCTTTCTCTCTCCTCCACTTTCAATTTTTCTGTATTTTTTTTGATTTTTTTGGATCCT
The DNA here is from genome assembly GCF_948465745.1 of Chenopodium album. Lineage (NCBI taxonomy): Eukaryota > Viridiplantae > Streptophyta > Magnoliopsida > Caryophyllales > Amaranthaceae > Chenopodium > Chenopodium album. The sequence goes on along the minus strand of NC_137858.1, from coordinate 16,111,759 downwards.
AATTTTGTTGTCGGGGCATTATTTGTTAAAAATTTTCTATTTTGGGGGTTGGGGAGGGTTTAATTTTGCGTTTCATATGCTTCATTTCTGGGATTGATGACCATGTTGGTTGTATACTTTGTGGTTTCAGTTTCTGTTGATTGTATTGTTTGTGGTTTTGGTTTTGTTGATTGTATGTTTTGTGATTTTGGGGTTTGGGGAGGGTTTACTTTGGGGTTTCTGTTTTCATTGGTTGTGTTCTTTGTGGTGTTGGTTTTCGTTGTTGTATACTTTGTGGTCTCGGTTTATGTCAATTAGTATGAGTTATTGGTATGATGATCATATCGTCCTCTTATTGGAATTGGGTTTGGGGTAGAGGCATTGTGTTTTTCTTGGGTATTTGTGACTTCAGGGTTTGGTTTTTTTTATTTTATTTTGTTTTAACATTCTGTCTTACATATTGGTTGAATATATATGTGCAGTCACAAGAATCAGAGGTATGCTCGGGCGTATCTGAATTTCAACAGTCATGATGATGTTTGTGAGTTTGCTGAGTTCTTTAACGGCCATGTTTTTGTCAATGAAAAGGGTAATTTTAATCCTCTTTGAAAGCTTGACGAGCTGAATTTTTCCCCCTGTTGTGACTGTTAATCTATATCGCTGTTCTATGTCAATCAGGAACTCAATATAAAGCTATAGTGGAATATGCTCCTTCTCAACGTGTTGCAAAGCTTAATGCCAAGAAAGATGGCCGGGAAGGGACAATTTACAAAGGTGTAAAACTATAGACAATGGGCCTATTGATTAATTATTATTACATTTCTAAAATTATGTTTGGCAATCAATGCAAGTACTTAATTTTTATTTTATCATTTTATGTACTTGAGCAAGCAAATTAATCTATCTATCTATCTCTTATGTTCTTTTGATGGAATTAGATCCAGAGTACGTGGAGTTCCTTGAGCAGATTTCTAAACCTGTTGAGAATCTTCCTAGTGCTGATATACAGCTGGAAAGAAGAGAAGCCGAACGAGCTGGTAAAAGCTGCTTTCATATCTGCTTGACAGTGAAAGTTTGCTACTGTGGCCTAGTATTCATTAGTGACTGTTGGACTTTCTTTTAGGTGTTCAAGAAGCACCTATCGTCACACCGCTGATGGAATATGTGCGAAAAAGGAGAGCTGCCAAGGGTGGCAATCAGGTTCTTTCCATTTTCTAGAATACTTTGAATTTGCTCACTTATCTTTATTGGAAGGACGCACTCAAGTTCTTGATTGTGGTTTCAACAAATGAATGTGATGTTCTTTGGTTAACATTGTTTTCAAATAGCTGGTTAGTGCATATTGAACAGGGTTTGCTGGTTTCCAAACTTTGCTCCCCTAGGTAGCGCCACACTAGTACTTATATAAGAGCCTTTTTTTGGGTGTCGCAATAGTTTGATTCTTTAGTCTGATCTGGAAATTTTATGCAGAGTTACTTGAAGTGTACAATTCCAGTCTTTTATATGTGTGAGATCTTATGTTTTCAGCGGCACGTGAGGTTTCATATAGTGTCAATGTCAAAAAATGATGAGGAAAATGCACTGGAAAATAAAAAAGATTAGCATTCCACTTAATTTGTTGTTTTACACTATACTATAGTTTAATTTTATAGTTTAACTTGATGGTGCAACTCCTCGGCCATGCTTGGTCTTTGCTTTGTTGATAGAATTTTACTTGCCTATGCTTATTCCCATCTGATGGATTGGCATTACTGGTGACAGCGCCTAGGGTCAGATGGCAAGAGTCGTGGACGGTCTGCGTTGACTTCAGGGAAGTCTCGATCCAGCAAGCAAAACTCGGTTAGCATCTTTATTTTTTTGGCTATAATCTATTTTTGGCTCTGTCAGAAGCATAATTCCATGAAGCTCTGGTCTTTGCAACTATTTAGACTTGTGGCTATTTTTGTTCAGAAGTTGCATGTGCTACTTATATGTCAGCTTGTTTATTGTAACAAGACTTGGGTTTGGCTACATATGTTGATTTGCAAATAGTTTGACCTTTCTGCGACAACCTTTTTTTTGGTGGTGAGCCGGTAGCTTTGGAATATATAGTAAATAATAAAATTGATATTAATGGTCAAAGTTATGTTTCAGTAAAATGTGCAAACCCAAGTGATGCATTTAATAAAGACAGAGGGATTATTTATTATGTTCTATAAATACCATATGAAACCATAAAGTCTTAAAAATTTGCCTGCTGTTGTGACTACAATTGCAATTGTTGCTACTGAGAAAAATAGAAAATCATTTGCAGCATACCAGTTAAGTAAAGTACTAGGACCTGTGACCCTTTATTTATGAACTATCTGCAGAATTTTCCTCATTGCTGCACTTGTGATGGTTTTTCATTGATCTCTAGCCAAAGGTAACAAGTTGTGGGAACAAACTTTAATGAATGAAATCTCTGACTAACAATTCTTGGTTGCTTCCTTAAACCCTGTTGCATGTCTAGCTTTCTCTGTTTTGTATTTCATTTATAAGTTGAACTTGGTAGGCAAGGCAACCTAGCTTTGTCCAACCAATTAAAGTAGGGACATAGGGTGGTAAGGTAATTCATCGTCAAGGAATGAGATTTTGAAAGCACCCAATTCATTTCAATCACTAGTCTTTTTCATAGTTATCGGTCTGAAATTGGCTAAGTCTGAGTTTGAATTAAGGTTTAGGTAGCATGAGGCTGTAAATAGAGGTTCTAGGTCTGTAGTAAAGAGCATGGATTGAGAAAGCCTATTGCGCAATGAAATTACCGGGAAATTTCTTTACAAGAGCAGGTTGCTTGGGAAGATTCATAAGGTTATTGCATCTTGATGCAGCAATTTAGTTTAAGTCTTGAACTTAAAGACCTAGGAAGCTCATCTTCTTGCACCCCCATTAGCACTATGAGCTTCTGTTGGTATTTGTAAAGTTTTGTGTCCTCTATTTGTTAGGTAAACTCTAAATAAATAACTTCAATGAGTTTCATGAATGAATTACCTGTTTAAGCAGAAAATTTTTAAAATATTTATTTTTACTAGGGTGGCTAATGTGCGCGCATAGCTAGCCTAGTACAAAGAAACATTGTTAGCTACATCCCTTTTCTTAATCACCTGCTTAGTATTTGATTCTCATTGTTTATATATTGTTAGCTACATCATCCTTTTCTTTCATTTCATCTGTCCTTAATCATCATAAGAAAGGAAAAAGACTCTTAAATATTGCAATAAGGATATTTTTTTAGTCTACTCTAATTGCTGATTCTTTTTATTTGTCTCAGTCTCAGATGCTTTTTTTCTCAGTTTCACTGCCACCCTTCCCTACCTCTTGATCTTAGAAAAAGGTTCTCTATGTGGGAATCTCAATTTCTGGATAACTGGGCTCTTATGCTTACTCATGTTGAGATATGACGTAGTAAATGTTTGTTTCTTGGCAGAACATATTGCCCAAGTTTCAACCATTTTAAACTTGGTTAGCTCACTTGCTATGAGTAGAATGCTGTCATCTATACTCTCAATGGTTTCATGAGCCTATTTATATTTTGTATCATCAGCATGTCTAGCTACATTCTATTATACCAAAATTCATCTCCTTGGATGATCTGGGAAAACATTGCTTGCTGAAGCAACAGTTTATGTGATTTCTGCTGTTTTTTGTCTTGTTTTATTTTTTCTTGACTGTGACACTATTAGAATGATCTAAAGAAGCTACATCAAATATGTCTTAATTTTAAAACTTCATGAAACTGAAGTGTTGGAGGCTAAATTGATTTTATATCGTAAATTGTAGTATGTCTTAAAAAATAATGGGAAGAGAACAAATGGAAAAGACAAATCAGCATGTGTTCTTGTGTCTCAGAGAAATAACGAAGTGGATGCTTCCAGCAAAAAAGGAGTAGCAGAGAATGAAACAGGTTTGTTTTATTAAAGCTTTAATGCGTTTATTTATTTATTTATTTATTTTTTTTCATTTAATTTTCACCATTTTAGAGAGTTGCTGAGTTAATTCGGTGGGAGTTGATGTACTTGTACTTGTATTGCATACTGATTTACAATTATTTAGATTGCATGTTGATTTACAATTTAATTTAGATGCTATAGGTTGTTGTGATTTGTCACATTGATCCTATCAGTAATTAGAATTGTTGACTCTGTTGTTATGGTTGCACGTTGGAAGAATATAGTGTTGATGAAAATTGATCAAGCATGTCACACTTGGTTTTGATTAGTCATGATATAAATTGACAGGAAGTGGTTCTCATGAGACTACAAAGAAAAGGATTCTGCTTTTGAAAGGGAAAGAGCAAGAGATTCATCAGGCAAGTAATCAGTTTGATATCTGTCTTTCTTTGTCAGCTACACTTGATTGAACCTCTTTTGCTGCACTGCGTAAAACATGACATATCCTCACCTCTTTCCTTGTTTAATCGTGTGTTTTTGACTTTTTGGGCTGAATTTCATTTCTCTTCTCTTCTGGATTTCATTCCTTGTATCACTTGTTTAATCTTTATAATCTTTAAATCGTGTGTACTTTTCTTTTATTTTTTTTGTTTTTTGTTCTCTTCAGGTGTCTGTGCTTGTGCTTTCTTCTATTGGCAGTAGGGGCTAGGGGGATTTTTGTATCTGAATTGCAGGTGGCTGCAGAGAATAGATTTTTTTTATTTATTTTTTATTTTTTATATATATATATATATATTTTTTTTTTTATAATGAGCACCCATTGCTTTAATCTTTGGTTGCTTAGTAAGATGTGTGTTCACCATAGCTTTTTAAGACAATAGGTTGTGTAAGGACTGAGGTTTTAGAATAAATACACGCTGGCTGGTGGGCTGTTCATGTTGTGCCTTGAGAGAAACAGTATAATTTTAAAAAAGGCCACATTATGTTTAGCTTTTAGATTAGGCTGCTTTCTAGCACCAGGCAGAAATTTTTTGTGGGAATTTCTCTCTCTTTTTTTTTTAGTTGATGGATGCATTTTGGTTTTTGCATGTTTTTCTTAAGTAGTTTTTGTTATGGAACTTTCAGTTCTCTTTGTATTGTTGTTTTTACCTTGTGTGTGTGTGTGTGTGATTTTCTTGAATGGAGATCTTATGTGTTCTTTTCTGTGTGAAGATTTTTTAAAAGACTTGATACTTGGACTATGAGAAAAATCCTGATACAAAGTTATAGTATAAGAAACAAAACTGGAATAACTCTGAAACCTACATGCCTTTTAACCATTCACCGACTGTTATCTGTGTGCATTATTACTCTCTCCCCTATTTTCTAATGTCCGCAATGTGTTCAACTCTTTACTAAGTGCTATTTTCTCCCAAATCTCTCTGGCCACTGCTAAATCATTGATGAACTTTAAAGTACCACAGTGAGGGTCATCTTACTAAGCTCTCCTTCATTAATTGATACCTTGATTTGTAAATATAGGGTTTGGATGATGATCCCTAGTTCTAAAGTTTGGTCAGTATCTGTTTTCATAAGTCAAGACTGCAAGACTATTACTCACCTCAAGAAGCGAGTTAATATTACTGACTTTTGAATTTGAGGGAGGATTATGCAGGTTTGTGGTTGTTGGTGAAGAGGGTTGACCAGAAAAAAAAAAGTAGAAATGATCTTCGGGAGAATTTTGTAGTGCTGGTGCTCTGCATTTTTTTATAACACTAAATTTGTTTTTCAGTGATCTGCCCAGCAACATATTCATGTGCAGAGCTTGATTATTCCAGAGATGTTTTGACTATGAATCTTATCTGCTCTGATAGCTTTAGTAAGCATATACTGCTGGCTCTATTAACCCTGTCCTTGGAAGAAATAATGCCATTTATTGATGTCTTTCATCTGGGGATTATTTTTCTGCGAAGGATGAAGTTGGCAAATTGATTTATTGTCTCAAAAAGATTGTTGTATCCCTTTATTCTTTTGACCCAGATCTTCCATTTTATTTCAAAGTGGATTTCTGCGCTCATTTGTGTATATAGACACTTGTTCACTGCTTACATGATGTCCCGTCTTCTTTAAATCAAGTACTATTGGAGGCCTGAAACTTTTAACTCTTTTTGTCATTATTGATTTAAGGAGATTCTTTCCTTATCCCTATTTTCTTTTAAGTATGTGTTTGCATCCACTTTTGCTGTACAATACTACCACCATATTGCTGCAACTTTCCATTTGCTGCCATTGGTGTGGATGATAATTTCCAATGGCTCTTGTAAATCCTGATTAGAAGGTTTTCACGTATTCTCTTACTGTTTGATGGTTTTTGCACTTGTTTGATTTGCATTTCCTACAAAATATCATTAAGACCCAAGTTGATCAATCTAAACATTATTATACTTTGCTTGAAGTCATACAATATATATGGATCATTCCCCATGTAAATCTATCTATCAACATCAAGGGGGTGTTTGGTTTAAGGTATTCTGGAAAGGATAAGAGAAGCAACCACCTTGATTCCTTTATCTGTTGTTTGTTTAGCCTTCTTAATCATTCCCTTTACCCCTTTTTTTTTCTCCACTTCCTTCTGCCATATATCCTACCCCTCTTAAGGAATCATGCTTACTCCCGAAGCTTCTACACCCAACCATATTTGACTAACATGGACCACTTATCACATCTCACCACTGCCTGACCCCAGCTCACCAACCACCAGCATGCTGCCCACCAGCACCACCATCATACGCCATTTTCTCAAACCACCGCTCATCATCTACCTCAAAACCCACTGCTGCTGATTCTTTCTTTATTTATTCCACTCGTTAAATTTTCCATTTCTCCCTTTTAGCTGTCTCAAATAACTTCACACTTTTCCTTTTGGTTGGGTCCAATAAATCCTTCTCTTTTCAATGCATTACAATCCTTTGGTTGTTTATACAACTCAACAAAGCCTTGCTACCAATTACACAGCTAAAACTATGTGTTGCAAGGAAATGAGAAGTTTTTTGGGGGATGGAGTATGATGTTAAGAAAATAGGGTTCATAATTTGTTTTTGAAAAGATGGGTTCTTTATTTTATGTATTGTAGGAGGTAAAGATAATTTTTACTATTTAGGGGACTTAGTGACGCAAATATTTTGTTTCCTTTACTGCTAGATTGTAGGGAAGTACTTCCTTCGTTCCTCAAATATTGAAACATGGGATGGGATACAGATTTTAAGAAGAGGAGAGAGATAAATAGGAATAAAGATAGGGACCTATGTGATGTAGAGAGGGAAAGAGAGAAAAAATGTGCAAATAGGGAAATGTTGCAATATTTGTGAAACTTCCTAAAATGGTTATTGTTGCATTATTTGTGGAACGGAAGAAGTTTAAGACTTTAATACACCAAAGCAGTCATACTGCCTTTAAATTTGAACATATATCCTTCTTCCGTTTTTGTAGATGCATCAATTTCTTAATAAGCACTCTATATTTTTCTCATATCACACGGGTCATCTTTTTTCTTTCTTTCTATCTCTCTCATCTCCTAAAATTGTCTAGGAGTCTGTGATTTTAAAAGTGATGCATCTAAAATAAATGGCGGAAGTAATAATTTATTTGTGGGTCTTGTGTACATTTACTAGTATTATGCCATATCAAGGTCACATGGGTCAGAACAACATGTTTCATGTATAGCTGTTTTCAGCATAAGGATTGTGAAGTCAATTGGAGTGTAGATTTTGGGGGAGATACTGAGCTTTGAGGATAGCTGTTATCTATGCTTGTAATCTTTTTTATTTTAGCTAAATAATTGAAACCTGCATCTTTCTCACAATTGATAAGGATTTGACCAAACTGCATTCTGAATTTTTTTACGTCGTTATCATACGTACGAAAGTTATGAATATGAGATTGCAATATGCTGATGCGGTAGTAAACTGTGGTAATATCAACGTAAAACCATATCTTTTACAGTCTTTTTGACAGTCAGATTCGGCAGTAGCTTTTGTGAAACAAATCTTATAAATAATATTCTTTATTGCTATGACTTCAATGGTACAAGGTCGATATTCATGGAATAGTAGTGAATATATGTAATAATACTTGGAAAGCTCCTTATGGGCACATTTGTCGTTTTATTTTCACTGCTGAACATACCTATTTCTTCTATATTTCAGTAATCTTCATCTGCTCTTTCTTTCAATAGCCTTATGTGTATTAAATATTGATGTTTCCGAACAAAAGCTTAGTGATGCATTTTGAGTTTACTACAGACGTTGACTTTCAATTTTTTGTGACACTTGCGTTCCTTCAATTTACATTTTGCGTTTACGACAGACATTCACTTTTAATTATTTAACTTCTGTATCCCTAATGCTGCTTTTTATTTGCTATTGTGGGGGCTGCTGTAATTATGTATTCCTTTGATCCATATTAGGCATCTTAGAAATATGTGACTCAATGTGTCACTGAGTCACAACTTGTGAAAACACTTGCGTTTAAGGACGAATGATATGGTAATTCACTAATTCCTTTGTGATGGACGGGAAGGGACCTACTTTTTGGTTGGAGGTTAAAGGATTCCTAAAATGCTTTTGGGAGATAATTAGGAAGCTCATTAACTTTTTAACTGTTGATTCTTTTTATGATATTGATGGAAATCTGAATATTTGTACTGTGTAATTTAGTTATCCATATAAGGGGAACTAAATGGAAAGTTGGTTTGTGTTAGGCATCTGAAGGTACTACCCTGCCCAAGGTTGTTGTCTCTGAAGCTTCATCTCCTTCAGTTGGTTTGAAATTGAATCAAAGGCCTGATGCTAGTGGAAGAATTATTAGAAGCATATTATTAAACAAGGAACTTCGTCCAAGTCAGTCATCCTCATCAGTCCAGACAGAGCACAAACTCCAGGGCTCAAATTTAGAGAGGAGCAAGCGTCCACCACGACCATCCAATATGAAATCAGGAGTGCCAGCCTCCACTGGGGAACATTCTCCTTCGGGTTTGGATTATATGGGAAAGAGGTCTATTGAGGATAAACCTTCAGGAGGTGAACCTCATGGTTCAGCTGTTGGCCGTGAAAAGCAAGACAGACGTACAAGAAGTAGGGAAAGACTTGATCGTGGTGTCTGGACTCCTCGCCGTCCTGATTCTTCTCAGATTAGCAATGAGAATCAAAGTAATATTGCAGATTCTTATGAAGGTATTGTAGATATATTTTTACTTAATCTAATGTGTTTGTTCTTTTATGTCTCCATTAAACTGATATTAGGGAAGAGGGGTAATTTAGGGAGTAGAGTGGAGTACAGTTATAATAAAGTTGTTAGGAGAAATTGGTTAGCTAGTTAATTGTTGGGGAAATGCTCTATAAGTAGAGTTAATTAGATAGGGAATCTACCTCTTGAAAGTGGAATTATCATATCAAGTACTGTATTTTATTGTTAATCAAATTTCATAATCTTCTTATTTTCTACTATTGATGATGGATGCTCTAGCTATGTTAATTCATAGCAATGTCATTGTGAAGATTTACCTACATCTTGATATATCAATGTAGAAGTAATGGTAATGGGAAAAGGAAAGTTGTCTCAAGAGACTTCAGCAGAAGGGACAGATTTTGAATTTAATCCATACTAAAGACTGATTTAAGGGAAATATAGATGAAATAATTGCAAAGTTAGGAAACGTATAGAAATAATTGAGAGTGGAGTTTCTGCTGTAAACATAAATCTGTGCATCACACATACAACCATAATTACAGAGCGGAACCAAATTATCTTAGTTGAGATAAAGAAATTTTATTTGTTGATGACTTTAGAGGTTCCCCAAAGTAGTAGATTGTCAACTTCTGTCTGTGCTCTCTAAATCAAGGATTGTAGTGAAGGCTTATTGAACATTTTGCAATTTACATGCTATCTTTTCTTTAATATTCCAGGTAAGCGTGGAGACTCGAAATATGATGCATCTGGCCGTAATGTTGAAGGCATAGTTACTGCAGGTGGTCGCAACAGCTCATATGCAGAAAATGGTTTGTTCAATTTTTATGCTAGTTTTGACATCCAGTTTTTTCTGCCTTTCCTTTCTTACATTAATTACATATTGAGTTAGGGTTTAAGGGAAAATACGCCTGTCCCTGTCCTATGAGCATACTAAGTTATTTATGTCTTGTAATACAATTCTGAATCATGTACCAGGCTCCCATAGGAATTTTGCTCGTCGTGGTCCAACACACGCTAAGGATGGTGGGCCATCCAAACGTGGAGGAGGAGTTGGCCATGCTCATCACGAGGTTTGCTGTTGATATTTAAAACTCTGTAGCATCCCCCTCCCCCACTTTTTTTCATTTTAAAGGGCTTGCTATCTCTATACTCATTTCTGTGCTCGCCATCCTCGTACCAGTTGCTTTTAGTGCCCTTTAACCGTTACATTGTATTACATGCTATTTTCTCTGTTTTCATTGGGTTGTTCCAATTTGCAGAAGCAAGTGTGGGTCCAGAAGTCAGCCTCAGGTTCCTAAACATGTTTACATAGGGTGAGTTTTCTGTTTTTATTCACGGGTTGCCAAAATATTCAGTTATTGTTGGAGTTTCTAAAACCATCTTGACGCTTGGTTTCTGAGTATCATAATTAATTAGACTATTAGAGTTCTGATGGAGCAAAATTTGCTGGAAAGGTTTAGGTATCTTGTCTTAGAATTCTAATTTGAATCTGTCTTCCTTGTAGTAGCATCCATATTACTTTCAAGTATATTTTAGCTTGATTAACCCCTTGATATGTGCTGTGTGTCCTTGATGGCCTTTCTCTAATATTACCTATTGTTATTTAAATTGTGATAAAAAGCATGCAAAATATACACCATGAAAATATTTTTATTATTTAATTTTAATATGTTTATTTATTATTATTTTTTTTTTATCTAGATTTGACCTCATAATGTAAAAAAATAATGTAATTTAGGAATAGGGATAGTTTTTGCCTGTTGTATGTCTTATATTATACCGATGGCCCGATGGGTCCTGCTCATTTTTATCAATTCTAGTCATCTTTGTACTGATGATACATAGCTTTAGTATTAATAAGGGGTCATTCGCTCCAAATGTAATACAACAGCTGGGGGTGTTGGGTTTTTTTATATTCTGATTGATTAAAATCTCTATACTATGGAGGCTTTGCATGAATTGGGCTCATATTACGTGGGAATACCGTAGTCTTCAGCTGCATTACTTCAATTATAATGTGGTCTTTGCACTGATGTATTCATTTTGCTTTCCAGTGTTTATTCATGCCAATCAACTATGGTGATGAGGTTCTGCTTGAATAGGGATTGTCATCTTTTGTGAATAGTCAGGGCTGTGGACTTGTGATGGCATTTGGCTGTCTGATCAGTGTATTAATCACTGGAAGAGGTCTTCTAGGGTAAATTTTCGAAGACGGCTTTGGCTGTTTTGGATATTGCACAGGAGGGGTTAGTTGCCGCTAAGTTGGAGATGCAAGCATTCCTTGCAAATAGAGTTGACCAAATCGAGAATAAAGCTAATATCAATGCCGTTTGTTAGGCAGCACAGTATAGTAGGCCTCTCTTGCAGATTTTTGCTTGTGCGGAGAAACTCCAGATATAGTGTTCGACTGCTATCGTGACGCCTGCTCGGATTGTATAGAGCATGGTCTTGACGGGTAAAGATTGACTGGTTAATACTGTATATACTGTGGCATCCCAACATTAAGTTGTGCAGCATATGGTCTACAAGGTCGACATCCTAGCGGAATATCCTTTTGCTGTTTTATTGTTAGTGATTTTGGACTTGTATTAACACCTTTGGGCTGCTTAACTTATCTGCGATGCTGTGAAGTTAGTTACCTGATTTGGATATTGGATGTTAGTAACCCGTAGTGTTATGCTTGTGTTAACAAAGCAGTTATATAGATCAATAGATTATATATGGTGTTTTAAAAAAAGGTTTGTTACAAGCTTATCGTTCGCCTTCCTATCCCAGATTAGCTTATTAATGACAATTTTAGGGTGTGTTATTCCTTTATGTTTGTATCCCAAAGGTAACAACACAGGTTTACTATCAATCAGGCAAAAACACAATAACAAAATAATATACAGTATATAGATTAATGTTGGAAAAGAGATACTTTCTTCGTTTTTAAATACTTGCTCCAATTCTCCATACGCGGAGTTTTAGGAGAAATTGGAGAAAGTAATAACATATGGAGGTAGTGGGGTTGGTGGAAGAATAAAAAATTATAAAAAGCAAAAGTAGTGGAGAAATTGGAGGAGAGAATATGAAATTAATAAAATATGATATTTGTTGGGTCCACTAGGTGAGAGAAAAAAATTAAATATTGTAAAAGCTTACTAAAGGAAATGGAACAAGTTTTTAAAAACGGCCGAAAAAGGAAAGTGAAACAAGTATTTTAAAACGGAGGGAGTGCAATATAAATCATAAATCTTATTAATTTATTGACCAAAATCTGTCTTATCACATCTCTCTTGATGTACAAGCCTCTAGAATTTTGTTGTACTTAGTATAGAAGGGCTGAGCATGGGTTGGGTATCCGAACTGTTATCACCGTTGGTTTGAGTAAATGATAATTGATAACATTAAAATAATATCTATGAATTGAACCTACATCTTCGAGTTTCCGAATTTTCGGATTGGTTATTGGATACCAGATATAATATCCAATAATGAAAAGTTTGACATGATAATCTAGTTATGTTATATCAAAAACACTAAGTAACAACCATACCACCTGATCTTGACCAAACTACTTATAATATTACTCCACCCGTTTCAAAATAAGTGTCACATTGGACTTTAATACTATTTATGTATAAACTTTAACTACTGTGTTTTTTTTATAAACATAATAATTACATATTTTATCATAAAATAGGTTGTTAGATAATGAGGTTTATCGATTATCATGATATAACTTTTTTTTTTTTAAAATTTTTTTTTATTGAAGTTTAATAATATAACTTTTTATTTAATAATTTTATTGATATCGAATTATAAGAAAACTAGTTCAAACTATCAAACTATTACATCCACATATGTGCAACATTTGATTGCGTCTAAAGTGATTTGTGAAATAAAGTTAAAGTTTAGCTTTTGATAAATACATTTAAAGAAATATTAAGTGACTATGAAATAAATAATAGTTTAGATTTTAGATAAATAAGGAGAAAAAAAAATTGCTTATCGAATAGTTAAAGGGTAACCGTTACTTTTAAAATGATACCCGATAACGTACCTAATAAGTGTAATAACAAATTATCGAATCAAGTACCATTATGAAATTGTTATGCTTATTGGATTGGGTACGCTAATCTAATTTTCGAATCCGTTACAGATTAAGTTTTCAGATAACTTTCTAGGGCCTCTTTAGTGGTAACACTCCACTCTTTTGACATATAATGAACTTGTATTTGAGCTTGAAGATTTTGGACATGATTGTTTTGTTTTACTTTTAACTTCAAAATAACATCATATGGAATAAGTTCAAACAAAATAACTTCATATATTACGAGCACAAAAAATGTTTAATAAGTACATGCAATTTAGATAAGTTTAGGTAATATTTTGCATTATTTTCCTTCAACTTTTAATCATAGCACTTTGACTTTCACACTTACCGATGCACGATTTTAATACTCCATATTTCTAATTATAGATATGTAAAACAATATAGAATATAGATATTGTGAAAATACAAATCGAGACGAACTAATGAGGTCCTACACATTTTGCCTAACACACATATATCAATAAAAACTAGATTAGGTCCCGTGCCATGCACGATAATTTTACTATTATTCTATATTGTACATTATATTTGTAAATAAATAAAAATAAAAATATTTTATAAGAAATTGTAGACAAAGTATAACCATATTATTTATTTTTTTTCTTCTTATAAAGGTATACAGTTAAATGAACGCATGAACTATAATAAAGAGTGAGTGTTGTAAAAATAATATGGTATCATTTTTTCTTCTTATTAACTAAATATGGAAAATGCTATACATAGTCCTTAGGGCTACATATAAGCATTAATTTTACACTAGAAAATCTAAAAAGTTAGGAAATCATGAAAATATAAACACTAATTACACCGATTTACGCGTGTTTTTGTTATGATTTTCTAATTTTATACAATTTTCAAGAGTGTATTTAATGCTTATATAAGGGCTACATATAGCATTAGTGCATTACCCACTGAATATATAATTAAGCATTTTAAAAGCATATACTTTTATTAAGCACTATGGGCTGGAATAATAATCGCGGTTTATATTTTGATTGTTAGATTGAAGGTTGTGTGTAAATCACTCACTAACCATGTATCTAGTCACAATTAATTGCATTGTATGTCTCTTGTGATCTCCATAGTTTTTTCCTAAAGTATTTTATGTAAATTAATATATTTTGATCAAAACATCTCATTTCATATATATGTCATTCATATTTACTGATACTATTAATTACTGATAAAAAATATTCATAGTTTTCTTCACAATAATTTTGTCAATAATTATTGATAAAAATTATTCATAGCTTTCTTCACAAAAAATATTTCTACATTGTCATTTTAACAAATATTTTTTTTCCCTTTCATCATATTTAAATAAATGTAATAATATGTATTTCGTATGATACTTATACAAAGTAAAATATATCAATAACATAATACTAAGGGCTTGTTTGGTTAACAAAGGAATTAATTTCCTATAGACATTTGTATTTCATGAGAATTAAAATCCCACATCAATTTTCCTAGGAATTAAATAAACTTGTTTGGTTGTTATATGGGTAATTACAAATCATGGGAATTTTGAATTACCAAGGGGGCTTGGTAATTAAATTCCCATGTTTTGTGGGAATTGGAAATTCCCATGATTTTACACTTCCCACATTCTCATTTTTTATGGTCTACCAAACAAGCCCTTTGTTTCCAAATTCATGGGAATTTTGAATTCCCCAATTTTGTATGTGCAACCAAACAACACCTAAAACAGACACCAAGAATGACATGTGTTACTTCCTGGCGCTACTTTTTCCCTCCAAAATCTTTTTTTTTTTGTAAAATATACTTTATATATATTCATCAAATCTTCTAAATTGTGTTTCACTTTCCTAAAACAATATATTTGTGAATAATATATTTTCCATATCTTTTATTTTATACTATTCCATCTATAACATAATATTAAACCATACACTAGGAAAAAACAGACTCTATAATGATTTGTATAGCTGCGTGACTTCCTGAAACGATTTTTTCCTCTATTTTTTTTTTCAAGATGACATCTACTGCTTATTGTAAAATTTACTTAAGATATTTACCAAATCATTTACTTAATTACCTATACAAAATTTATATTTGTGATTCACATATTATCTAAAAAATATTATTCTAATGTTTATTGCTTTGTATAAATAAGGAGTAAATACATTATTCCCTAATCCTTATGTAGTATATTATTCCTTAAATTCTTCAATATAATATATTTGCAGTAATTTTGTAACAAAATAAAAAATGATGCATTTTGAAAAAATTGATATTCCCATTTTTTTTTTCCCTATTGCTGCTGCTGCTGCTCATGAATTCTCTTTTTAGAAATTTTAAATGCTTTTCTTATTGGAAATCGGCTTACTAAAAATATAATTTTTGACAATCCATCTTATTTCATTTTTTTTGTTATTTATGTATCAAAAGCACAACAATTTATATATGTTGTTCACTATCCCAAATTGTATTAAACACAACTATAGTAATTATTTATATTACAATACAATTTTTATCTTTTTGATACACATAGCCTTATATCTAATGCTATGAATAAATAAATTAATATTCATACCCATAGTTTTTAAGATGCAAGTTTAAAATACTTACTTATTTAGTTACTCCGTAATAAAAGGGAAAATACCAATCTATCATTAAAATTTTAAACTTATTTGTAGAATTCACTCTTTCATTTTTCATTTCATTATATACATGAAAAAAAATACTTAGGTTTTATATTTTGTCCACATGCAGTATATACAATATTTTTTTTTTGTTTATTTAAAAATATAATGTTGAATTATAAATAATAGTTAAAAAAATAAAATAATTTTTTTTTAAAAAAAATAGTTAAATTACCATGCATGACACGGGACCTAATCTAGTATAATACTCCCTCCGTCCCAAAAAGAACGACCCATTTGGGTTGATTACGCGGGTATTAAGGAAGTTAAGTAAAAAGAAGTAAAAGTATATTGGAAAGATAAATTTACATGGGGTTTGTAAAAAAATAGAGAGAGAAAGTAATAGATTAAGCCATTACCAAGGAGCTAATTTGTTCAGAACTCGGTTGACTGCTTCTATAGATAAGGCGGAGCGTCCTTGGCTCATGGAAAATCAAATTTTTATATGGGGAAGCTAATTTTGCTCAAATATTGTAGCAAATTGGTGGGTGTTTTAATGCAAATGGGTCTTTCTTTTTGGGACAAAGTTTTGGCTAAATGGGTCGTTCTTTTTGGGACGGAGGGAGTATATTTTATACAATAAAAGAAAATTTGTGAATATTTTTGTAGGAAATGAATCACAATTATATGATTTGGGGAATATATATATATTTTTTTGGAAGTGAATCACAATAATATAATTTAGTGAGTATTTATACAAAGTTTATAGTAAGTAATTAATGTTTGCAAAAAAAAAAAAAAGGAAGAATAAGTTTTGGAGGGAAAAAAACAGACCAAGAAATGACACGTGTTTTTCTTGGTGTCTGTTTTAGTATTATGTTATATTGATAAAGTCTAGTGTAAGAATGTGAATAATTTAAATTTAGAAGTGTTACGACTAAAAGCGAACGAATAAAGTATAATTTAAGTTCAAATCATATTAATTTATTTTTTCTCTCCACCTAGCCTCCTCCCCCGTTTACCACCATGGCAACCCCCTTTCACTCTCTTTCCATCTCCTTCCCCTTCACCAAGACACCAACCCCTTTCTCTCTCCTCCATCCCTGAAGGGGTATATAGTGAATTAAAAAAAATGCTCAAGAGTCAGTTTTATTACAATAGCCATTTATTTATTACTTTTACGAGGATTGCGCATGCTCAATCTTTCTGAGATGGAGTAACCTGTAAATACTTGTATACGTTTCCTGAACAACTCGCAGAAGAGGAGCAAGAAGGCAAACGCTTTACTGCCTATTGGCTTTTCCTGCCCTCCTGTAGGTTGATGTACGAAAATTTTCTTCCGTTTGTTACAACGGATGAGTACAGGTTGCAGTCAGCAAATGTAAAGCAACAGCAAGCAACTCCATGTCATGCCATTGGTGATAAAATTTCGACATGAATTGAGTTTTGCGTTTTAAAGAAACACGAAACCTGCATTCCTTCTATCTAATATGAAGTTCGCAACAAGAGAGTGTACAAAATGATTCAAAGAATTCCCTGTATTCTGTATATATAACAAAAAGAAATGAGGTAGCACAGAGTATACAACCATTCTCTTTCTCCTGTACAATTTCAACCTCAGATGGCAGATGATATCATATTCAATAAGCGGAAAACCATCAGATCATCAACCATTTCGGAGCTATCTTGAACTACGCTATTTGGGCAATCTCAAGTAACATTTTGTGAAGCGACTGGGGTTTAGAGAAGAACGGGCAATGATCACTACCTTTTATCTTGTAGACTCCCTCAGGTGGATTTTCTCTGACTAGTTTTTCTTGGACATCAGGTGCAAGTGCACGATCCTCCAGTGTTTGAATGAAAAAGCGCCTAACTGTACCATACTTCTCAGGCGATAATGAGAGCTTCTCCATTATGGGTCCCAAAGGGATAGGTCTCATGGAGACCATGGCTAAAGCAAAATCCTGAAATAATAATGTTTCCTTTAGAATTTAATATGTACAAGCAGCATCAGCATCTCAAATAAGCAAACTGAGAGGGAGAAAGAACTCATGCAAATTGAATTCTGCGAATATTCCTACAGATTTTAATATAATTATTAAGTATTATACTATCTTTAAGTAATAACAATCAAGCAAGTGCAATTTCTGATAGGCTTAAGCTCTCAACATTCTGGCAGATCACAATCAATCAGGCATGATAGGCTTAAGCTCTCAACATTCTGGCGGTAGAAATATTAGTTTGGGAGATGGGTCAGTCACCTCAGGGCTATTTGAGATGGGTCATAATAGGGTCTGTTGTCAATCAGTTTAGTCACATTGACTTAGTTGGGGTCACAATCATGGTATTTAATCTCTGCCGCATCACCACATTGTAAATGATCTTTAGCTTACCGCAAGCAACATATTAGGCCACAACAGCTGCATATCACATATTGCCTACATCCTCGACCATTATCGCGATTGCGACCAGATCCGAGATTACAATTCATTGTTATATACTAAAATAGATCATGTAATCTTGGGTAAACTTTGGGTTTAAAACGGGTAATCAGATTGGACGAATCGGATCCAGGCATAGAACACAGCACAAACTCATCATGTACAAAAGTTTGCAGAAGTCACTAATGTAATTAATATATTCACCAAGTGAAGTTTTTTATAGTTGGCGCATGTGACTTGAAATAGCTGAACTTACCTTAAGCGGGCTCTGGTTGAAATATAAAGCCTTCAAGTGCTGCCTCTCCAACATGAATGACGTGGGAGGATTATCAGTACCATTTCCATGAATCAAGAACTTTGACTCCTTCATAAAATCTTCAGAAGGACCAAGCTGCAGAAACAAATTTATCAATTCATGCAAATTGGATAAAATACCGCTCACTTTTTTTACGAAAAAAAAAATGCAAATTGGAAGATATATCACATACCAAAACAATGTTAATAGGTGGAATTACATCTGAGTACATGAAACTATTAAAAATGCTTTTGCACTGACATACCAGAAAATAGGCATTAACCTATCTTAGGATCTAACAGAAGATATGTGAAGCCCAGTACAGACATTTTAAGCCAAATGGAAACTTTTAACCTCTTTTACAATGGAATTTTATTATATAGAGGAGTAGAATCCTGCATAGACGAGGATGGAAGCACATAGTGAAGACATTCTCTTCCTAAACTATGGAAAATAATCATTCAAGACATGCAGTCATGCAAAAGGAAAATCCTTCATCTGCCAAATCATTCCAAATCAGAAAGATTTAGACATCCCCAAATTTTTTTACATGTTTAATACTAGAGCTGTAATCTGTATATATTTACATGCAGCTTGGCATATTAGATGCTAATTTTAGTTCAAAGTAAATTAGAGAACAAAAACTATCATTCTCAACAGGTGTATTATGCTGAGATGTTATAGATACCTCTTCAGAGAAAACATCAAAGGGCTTTTGTCCACTAGATACCATTGTGGCACAGACAAAAATGGCCTTGGAAATTTTCCGCGGGAATTGCTCCATAGCATACGAAACAGATGCGCCCCCACATCCATGTCCAACCAATATAATCTATAAGTGAAGCCCAAATGTTAGGCCCATACAGTTGCCACATAATGAGCATAGGTAAAAGAACTTTTATCAAAGGCATCTCACCTTTTCATCATCTGGCAGGTTCTCTATAAATGTAATCAGCGGCTTAGAATATTCTACCAGAGTAGCAATTGAATTTGTATCCTTTGTATCTGTACCTGATCCACTGAGATCTAAAGCAACAGGAAGCAATCCAGATTCTTCCAACAAAGCAATAGTTTTGTACCAACACCATGCACCAAAGCCCTCGCCATGTACTAAAACAAATCTTGTTCCTTTCAGGTTTTCTAAAAAGTCAGGTGCCTGAGGAAGATAAGAACTGTAAGAAAGCTACATTCTGCATAATGTTCAGGACCGAAAAAGATATAGAGCCAAAAATAACTTAGAGCAAGGTGCAAATAATTGTGATTTCTTATCTATTCTTTTTTCAATGCAATGAAAGAAATAAATCTCGAACTGTTTTCATTAAAATTGTTTATTACAGAAATTATAGGAAAGGGAGCATTGATAACCCGAAAGGAAGGGGCATATGGGTGTAGAAGATAACACAACCACATGCATTAGACTCAACTCTGTCAGACATCAGGAAAAAAATATTCAGATATGAACTTCATTAACGTCATAGTTTAATTACTTTGCATTTGATCACCCTCCACGGGAAGGGGAAACATTTACGATAAAATTACATAAGACTCCTCAAAGTTGGTTGGCATACTTACACAGATTACGCTTGAGGAGTTAAGGGTCACAAGTTCAGTTGTAACTGTGAGCATTCACATGGTCTTCTGCTAAATTTCAACGCAGCTTTGAACAGATTATAAAGATAAAATATTTAGACATAGGGAAGAAGATGAAGTTTGATTGATATATTACAATGAAACACCAATAATAGAGGTTATTTTCATAGAGTATTCGAGAGGTTTGTAAGCTACCAAAGTGTTAAAAAAAAAAAACACAAAACTCTCAATAATCTTCCACATAATTCTCTCTTTAATATGCTCTACATGTAGAGTTTTCCCTTGTGCAAACTACCTATCTAATTCATCAAGCTAATAAGCAAATTAATTCGAATTCTACTACCAAAAGTGCCCTTCCCGCATCATTGGTGCCTTGCATCATCACACAATGGTCACCCTTTTAAACATACACTGCCCTTTTACTTTAGCTCTTACACCTCCATAGGTAAACTATCAATATTAAATAAATAAAAAAAAAATCTAGCTAACAAGATGATGCAAATGACGTGAGATCATAATATCTTTTCAGCTCTGAAAGCTGCAACTTCTCTATCCCAAACTGGTACACGAGTAACATTGGTAAGAGGTTTAAATCACCAAAGACACATGAAACACCGACGAAGGCAATACAAGGGAATTTAACTTGCTAAAAGCTTACTCAATAATCACCTTGAAAAAGAAAAAAAAAAGAACAGGAATTTACAATAAACTGAGTGATGCTAGCTCCTTTACATATACTGTAGTATATTGAGTATTATATATTATTAAGGAAAAAAAAACCATTTGAAAACTAATTCTCTTTGAAGTACAATGATAAACTCTCAAGCTTTTTAACATCATGATAGAGTAATAATTAACAACTTTACACCATCAACTTTTTATAGGTGGTGCTGTGGGTGGCTGGTTGGTGGTTATTGTTTTTTTAAAGGATTTATTTTTATTTTTTTTGAAAAAACGTTAACTATGGTTAATTTTAATTAAATAATTAATGAAATAAGGTTATAATTGGGATAAATTTATCAATTGAGGTCATTTTGTGGAATAAAAAAAAAGGAGATCACCATTTCAGTGTTACAAAAGTTGAGGGTCGCCATTGAGAATTTCCCTAAATAAATTTATCCATAAAGTAAAAGTTACATAATTCTGAACCAGCTTTATACAAGATCCAGATTTG
This sequence comes from Chenopodium album, assembly GCF_948465745.1. Taxonomy (NCBI): domain Eukaryota; kingdom Viridiplantae; phylum Streptophyta; class Magnoliopsida; order Caryophyllales; family Amaranthaceae; genus Chenopodium; species Chenopodium album. The sequence goes on along the minus strand of NC_137858.1, from coordinate 16,090,441 downwards.
GGTTCCAAAAAAAAATACCATTGAATCTTCTACTTTCCACTTCACTTTTCAAACACCATAATAATCAAACTTTCTATTCATACCATCATTATACAAATAAAAGACGACTAATTCAAATATAATTTTCTCATGTATGTTGACTATATAATCAATCAATTAAATATAAACTCGAACTTCTAATAAGTGGGTCGGCTACATGAACCAAGATTTTATCTCATATCGACTGAGACCGTATATATAAAACAACCCGAAAACTACAACAATACATAAAATAAAATCAAATCAAATCAAATTTGTAAGAAAAACAAAGAACCTGTTTCGAGTTGGAAAAGGGGTCAGAGAGAGTGCGGCGGCGAGAAGTAGCGCCGCCAACTCGGCGAGAAGACATAGAACCAGGATCAAATCTCTGAGACAACTGATGTTGATGAAGCGCCATTGATAAAGCTCTTCTATGTAAAGCAACTTCTTCATCTTCAAGCAATTTTCTCTGAGACTTACTACCCATTCTCCTACTTTTTGATCCATTAATTCTGGTATCTTTCTTAGACATACAAATAAATCGATTACCCATTTCTCAAAATTTGATTTTGAGCAAAACCCAGTTGTTAGTTTTGGGAATAATTTGGTAAAATCAGTAGAAAAATCGGCAGAAAATTGGGGGTAAAGCTAAAGCTAAAGCAGCGTGTTTGACTTGGGGTTGAGTTGGCATTCTATAGAATTACAATTATTTAATTATTTAATTTCATTTTAATTTGATTAAATAAATTAAATGGAAATGAATTGAATTGAAATGAAACGAAATTCTGGGTGTGATTGATTGAGTGAATAATAGAGAGTAGGTGAAGATGAGCAGATAGTTTTAAATGATGAGAGAGAAGAAAGATTAGATGGGAGAAGTTGAGCTACGATTACGGATGAATGATAACTGATTTTAAGGGATGTAATTTAAAATGCGTAGAATTTTGTTTTGGCTTTTTCTCATTTCTCAACTGCTTTTTTGTGCTGACTTATTTCACCGCGCCAGAAAAAGAAAGGGAAATGTGGGAACTAACCCTTTAAAGGTAATTACTTGGCGTAACTGTGAGCTACCTGTTCCCGGAAAAAGCGAATCCGTGTTTTTTTAAGTGTTACACTTTTTATTTCCGATCGTATTTTTTTAAGTGTTACACTTCTTTTTTTGGCAAAAAACTATATTAAAATATTATATATCTTTCTCATCTCATAGTCCCCACCCAAACCCACTATTACTTTTTAATTATATTTTTCCTCACACATTCATTATTTTTCAATAAACTATTAACCCCACTATCTTTCTTTTACAATTTTTTAATACTCCAACTACCCCATTTACCATTATTTTATTTAAGTCAATTAAATTGCCTAAAACTATGTACCTGTCAAACTGTAACACTTAAAAAAACACGGAGGGAGTATACGAATAGAGGTATCAATTCGAGTACCAGGGTTGGTTTTGCTAAAGGTTGGGGTCAGGAATTCCAGATGCATAGGCGGATCCAAGGGGGGGGCCTACCTGGGTCTTGGCTCCCCCAATACCTAGATTTTGATATAATATAAATAAAAGAACTTGTATAAATATTCAAGTTTTATAGTAAGCTTAGACCCTGTTCTTTTGAGCTTCTGGGCAGAGTAGAGCAGATTTCATTATTATTATTAAATTATTATTATTATAATTAATGTTATTATTACTACTATTACTATTATTATTATTATTATTACTAATACTAGTTCTATAATAATTATAGTAATTATTTATTATTATTAATAAATATTAATTTATACTACTACTGCTACTACTACTATTAATACTATCGCATTATTATTATAATCATTAAATATTTATTATTATTATAATTATAATTATTACTATTATTATTTAATTATTATTTTTATTATTATTCTTAAAAATAAATAAATATTATTTTATTATAATATTAAAAATTAATAATTAGTATTATCTTTAAATATTAGTTATTATCTTTAAATATTATTTTTTATCATAAAAAATCAATTGTTATCATTATTATTATTATTATAATTAATATTATTAATTATAAGTATTATTATTACTATTATTATCATTATTATAATTACTATTATTATTATTATTATTAAATACTAATTATTATTATTAATATTATAATTATTAATATTAATTATTATTATTAAAATTATAATTATTAAATATTAATTATTATTATTAATAATTTTATTTTAAATATTAGTTATTTATTATTAATATTATTATTTTACATATTAATTATTTATTATTATTATTATTATTATTATTAAATTTTAGTTATTTATTTATTATTAAATATTAATTATTTATTATTATTATTATTAATTTTTAATTATTTATTTAGTATTAAATATTAATTATTTATTATTATTATTAAATATTATTGTTATAAAAATAAATTCAATATTAAGTACTATTTTTAAGCAGAGAAGAGCAGAGTAGGGCAGAGCAGATTGAAGCATAACAGAGCAGATTTCAGCAGAGCATAGCATAGCAGCTCTAAAGAACGGGGCCTTAGTTGGTTAGTTAGGCCCCATTCTTTAGAGCTGATCTGCTCTGCTTCAATTTGCTCTGCTCTGCTCTGCCCTGCTCTACTCTGCTTTGATTAAAAATAATGCTAATAATAATAAAATCTACTCTGCTCTGCTTTGGTTAAAAATAATGCTAATAATAATAAAATCTGCTCTGCTTCAATCTGCTGAAATCTGCTATGCTCTGCTCTGCACAAAAACTCAAAAGAACAGGGCCTAACTAGTTGCATAGATTTGGAGGTCAAGGGTTCAATTCCCCATGCTTGCACATTTTTTTTCTTTATGGCTTTATTATTTGAATTCTTTATACTCGTAACTTCGGCCCGATCTATAAAAAAATTCTAGATCCGCCCTTGTCAGGATGGGTGCATTTCAAAGTTGATTCATGGTCAATTATTATGTTCATTCAAGTAGAAACCTAAATCGAATTTGATCGGATCGAAACAGTCGGGTCAATTTTTAACACCTCTTGAGACAATCGAATTTTATTAGAAATTGTAGCTCATTATTACTCGTAGTTGGTTTTTGGTGTTTGGAACATGTTATAAGCCTTTGTTTATAGTATTTTTAGAATGTGGTGTTCATATGAAGTAGTTTGTGTTTATGAGTTAGGGTATGTTCGATCTCTTCAGCTTGATTTCAGATCAGTTCAGTTCAGCTCTAATCAGTTAAGTTCAGCTTAGTGATTTTTTTTTTGTTTTATATGATTTAGCTAATGATATTGTTAATGACAATTTACTTTAGGTGGGCAGATATATTTAAGTTCATCTTTAGGTCTAATGACATTGCTAATGATTATTGAAGCCAAATTTCATACCTTTTTAGCATATATTACGACAACAACGACAACGACAACGACGACGACGACAACAACAACTGCAACAACTACAACAACAACAACAACAACAATTTACAACCTAAGCTTGGTAAGCAAAGATATTATCACCTACCAAGAGATCCATTCTATACAAACATTATGCACTGCTATCTAATCTTTAAATCCAATCGATATCCTGTTCACACTTACAAAGCTGTAGTTTTTTACATCTAATCTTAACATACATGATTTCTCCTTACAAGCAGTCTGCACATCAGAGTTTTTATTGCTCCAGAGCAGTTGATTTCAGCAACTCCATATACTGTATATTGTTGGTTTGAAATTTCTTCCTAAACCGTCTTCTTAGCCCCCAGACGAGGGACTGCATATTAGTGATCCTCAGTTGAATGCCACATATTCTCTTGATCTTTGCCCAAAGATCTTCAGCAAACTCACACTCAAATAGCAGATGGTGGTGAGTTTCATCATGCTGCCCACAAAATAGACATCTATTATCTGAGCAAAGTTTAGGAAATGATGTCCTTTGCCAAATAATTGAATACCATTTCATAGCTTCATTATGCTTTTTAATGATCTTGTAAGCCTTGCTGATAGAATATGCACCTCCTGTAGGCCACCAGCTCTTGTTTGATTTTACCCACAGCTACGTAATTCCACACAAATAAGTCTCTAACACCAAGCCCTCCATATTTCTTGGGAGTACAAACTTTTTCCCAGTTCACATGTCCACTCTTATTTCTGATAGTCAGATATAGATGTGGTATATTGGTTAAGAATGGAGGTTGGAACTGATTAGATGATTGAGGTCCTCTGTGGTGCATTCGTTTATTTTATTTTATTTTGATTGTGTAGGCTTTGATATATGAAAAGCTCCCTGACATGTTCAACGTTCAAACAAGGAGCGATTGAAAGGAAGGGGAAATTGGACTCAACAAATTTAAAGAAAGAATATGGAATAGCAAGATTGTCATGGACACTTTGCTGGCGATAACGTAAGTTGATCGAATAAAATTTCCTATACAGTTTTGATCTTAACAATCTATGCTCATTATGATCTTCTTCTTCTTTTTTTTTTTCCTGTTGCATTGCTTAATTTGATCTTAACATGACAGAACAAGAAGCTAGTCCAAAACAAAACTCAGTATATTTAAGGGGTTGCTTCAAGGGAGATGGACATCATAATATCTATTGATGATAAGGATGTGTCACTATCTTAATCAATTGCGCCTGCAATCGAGGAAAGAGAGACAACTTCTTTTCTCCATGAATGCATTGATGAATCAATGAGAAAACATCCGGATGTCTCGAGGTCTGATCTTATCACAAAATTACAGGCGCACTACTTCGTAGGGGAAGCCTCAAATTCGCATTTATTATTGAAGCTAGTTGAGGTTCCATTAATTTCCCCTATCCATAAGAAGGGGCATGATGTTTCATCCCCTGAGGTTTCATTAACTTCAGCCACTTTTGATTACCAGCCTTTTGAACAACACTATAAGGTGGTCAAAGTTAAGCTTTATTTTGAGGTTGAGTGGTAGGGGTATTGTAATCCCACCATTGCAACAAAATTTACCTGATTGTTACTTGTAATGTTTCAGGAAGATGATGGATCTATCAAAGTAAAAGCCCCTAAGTCCCAAGATTAGTCCAAAAGTCCAAAAGATAAGGTGGACAAAGTTCTAATCATGATGATATCTTAATGGGCTGCATTGCAGCGATTCTGATCACCTGATTGTTACTTGTAATGTTTCAAGAACAAAATAAGAATTCGCGCGGAAAGAAAAAACAGAAGATAGAAAAACAAGCTGCTCTCAAATTGCTTGCCAGAATAAGCGACGATGATGTTCATGATGATAATGATCAGAGACCGGATATAAAAAAAAAATGATCAGAGACCCATAAAGGAAAGAAGACAACCTCAATTGCTTATAGACGAAATTTCGGGGAAGAAGCAAACAAATAACTGCAAGAAAAAGAAGGGGTAATCCAAACCATCGGAAACCTCCAGCCTTCAAGAAGAGAAAACCTCCAAGGATAAGAAGGGGGGAACCTCTAAGCCATCGGAAACCTCCAACCTTGTTACTTAAGAAAGGAAGAAGACAATGAAATAATGTGATGTTGAAACTGATTATGGTATCGTATTGGTTTTTTAATTTTGGTAAATTGTAAACTTGTGGAGCATAATAGATTGCATGTAAATGACAGGGATAGGTTGATTAGCTTAGTCAACTAGATTGAAAGGGTGGATTATGAATTGAGTTGAGTTTAGTCCTGACTACAAAATTATCACAGCTTGGTTCCTGGCTATCCAAATGTTATATATCAGGCAGATGTTCATGTGTTTCAGTTCCAATACCACAAAGCAAACATGTAGCAGCAGAGCAAATTCTCGGACTACTCTTGTTGCTCGAGCTGTTCCAAGCTCTATCTAGTAAATTTCATTCCCGAAAATTGGCGTAAACAAACTCTATCTAGTAAGTCCAAATAGGGCTCATCCCATTCCGCTTTCCACATCTAAACCAGAAAAATATTTTAAATATTTCAATTCAAACAAATTCCTTATTAATTTGTAGCATATTAGCATGCAATTATATAAGCTAACAAATTTCTATAGAATGCTATTAATAATTTTATAATAAACTTCCTAAATTAGTCTACCCTAAAATTTCACAAATATAATGACAAATAAAAATTATGAATATTACTAAATTTCTTGTAAATTTTAACCTTAAATAAGGTAATGGACAATTTAAATTTCATATATTACTATAAACATAAAAAAGTTTTAAAAGAATGTCTAATAACAATTTTGTTCATTACCAAATATGTTCATTAATAATTTCTTATGGTAGTCGCTTTTTGAAAATACATTGTAAAATCATCCAGAATGCTATATCTTTTAGAAATCAATCCTATAAATTACAAACACTAGTCCATTTAAGATAATGCCTAAGTCCAATTATAGCTGTTTATTTATTTTATTTTATTTTCTTCTTTTTTGGCTAAATAACAACAAGCTAAAAGCACACAACATCATAGAGCCCAAATCTCACCAACAAACCAAAGAATTATCTACATTTCTACAAATAAAACCCAATAAGAAAACAACAACAACAACAACAACAACAACAATAATAATAATAACAACAATAACAACAGTAATAATAGTAATGATAAATAATAACAACAACAACAAAAGTAATAATAGACAACAACAGTAATAATAGTAATAATAATAATAATAACAACAACAACAATAATAATAGTAATAATAACAACAATAGGAAATGGACCGCAAAAATCCTCTCAATTACATTTTGACAAGAAGAGTGTAGGTAATTGAATTGCTCAAACTTCCTTGTGGAGGACATGTTCTCTTGAAATCAGGCAAATGATACTTCAACTCAGGTCCAAAATGTAAAATACAGAATTATTTTTATTTTCTTAAACACTTTTATATTTTTCCGCAATTATATTCACCATATATTATTATTAACTTTCATAAATTTTTTTTTATATATTTTTATGTATTTTTATATTATATACTTGTATATATTACACTTTACACTTGTAAATAAAATAATAAATAAACAAAAGATCATTAGTCCATAGTTAGAAATCATTACTCCATAGTCTAATATTTCAGTTCAGTTCAATTTAGTTCAGCTCAGTTCAGCAAATCAGAACATGCTCTTATGACATGCAATTATATTCCATGTGATTTTCGAGATATTGTTCCATTTTTTTCTTTTTAGTTTGCTACTTTGAAATTGTTTCGTTTTTTTTGTGTAGGTAATATCGTCCCTATAAATTCTCTTTAATTTTCCTCCACCCCTGTATGAAGGAAGACAAAGTTACCTACTCACTCAATACAATTTTTAACAAGATAATTGCCACAAAAAATTCTTAATAAATTAAGATAATTCTATCGTTGAATGAGACAACTACTAGTATTATTTTGATAGAGTAGATTTTAACTACTTAACATACTCCTTCCGTGTTTAATAAGTATTACACTTTGACCGACACATAATTTTAAGCAATTTAATTGACTTAAATATAATAAGAGGAAACGAAAGAAATACAAAAAAAAAAAAATAATTGTCGGTTGGTGTGGGGACCATTAAAGAAGAAATATATAATATTGAAATGTACTCCCTCCGTCCCCAAAACATCGACCCTTTTGGCCTAATTTTAGTCCCAAAATGATCGACCTATTTGCATTAAAATACCCACCAATTTACAACAATATTTGTGCAAAATTAGCTTCTCCATATAAAATTTTGTTTTTTCATGTATTTTTAATACTTTATCTCTCTACGTTTTTACAAACCCTATGTAAATTTATCTTGCCAATATGTTTTACTTCTTTTTATTTAAGTTTCTTAATAACCGCAAAATCAACCCAAAAGATCGAAGTTTTGGGGACGAAGGGAGTAGTTTTTTGCTTCCCTACCTTATAAAAAGTAGAAACATACTCTTATGAATAGTGTAATGCCAATTATACCCTTCAAAATGTTTATTTACATACATACCCTCATTAATATGTAGATGCTATTTTAATGAATAGTGTGTAGACAACTATACCCTCTAAAATATTTATGTACTTTTATGCTTTCATAAATGTTAGTTGTCTTGAACATTTATACCACCTAAATATAGTTGATTACATATTTTCTCTTATATTGTTCTTTTTTTAGGAAAAATTTCTCTTATTGTTAATCTAACTAATTTTGTGATTTAAAAGCCAAACCAAAAAAACCTTCAAGATATGGCTAGCTATGACGCGCGCATCGCGCGCGTTAGCTGCCCTAGTAAAAGAAAAAGTGTGTAACATTTATTAAAACACAGTCGCATTTAGTATGTGTAACACTTATTAAAAACACGAAAGGAGTAACAGTGTTTACTTGGTTCTTATAATGGTGGATTGGTGGGTTGGTGGCTATCAAGGCTAGACCTTAGCCTATCCCGTGCGGCAGCACATAGCCCAAGTTTGACTGAGCACTCAAACTATAGAAATATATATTTTGCATTTAATAAACATTTATACAAACTACTCCCTTTTTTTTTGTTTTGTTTTGTTTTTTTTTTTTTTTTATTAGCATCACTTTTTTTTTTTTTATGGTTGTTTTTTTAAATGCATCACTTCGACATTTGGTAACTTTATACTACTCCATCCGTCTATTTATTAAAGTCCCTAATCCTTTTTTGGCAAATCAAAATTAAAGTCCCATTATAAGAATCTTTCCATTTTTATTAAAAGATTTTTTACAATTCTAACCTCAATTCTGATTTTTTGTGCCTAATATTTATGACACACTATTTTTTTTCCCCTCTCACTAGTTATTTAATGCAAGTAATGTGCTTTGATACTTGTTTAAGGAATCTAACAACAACCTTAATTCCCGTGAAAAATGAGATGAGGACTTTAATAAAGAGACGGATTAAGTATATTTTATCATTTCTCTTTCTTACTTTAAACCCCACTCAAATTATTTTATCATTTCTCTTTCTTCAATGGTCCTCTCTTTAATAATAATAATAATATCTATCTAATCTCACATACTTTCTCTTTCATGGTCTCATCTTACTTTTACTACGTAGTATAATAATTCATTCATCCACTCATAATATAATATTACCCTCCTAAACTACGTGCAATCCCAGGTGATGCAAATAAAAAAAATAAAAATGGAAGGGAGTACTAAAGTACTTTCTCTGTTTTTTTTACTTGACAGAGAAAGTACTTTAGTACTCCCTTCCATTTTTATAAAATTATGGCCATTGTAATGATATTAAATCTCAACCCTTTATTTTTAAGAAACGATCTTATCCATTCATTAATCACTTCATAAAAAAGGAAAAAATAAATTAAAAAAACTACTCTTTTTTTTTGAAGAAATAAAAATAATAAAAAAAAAACTACTTCATATATAAATTACAGTAGTTTTTAAAATCCAAACTAATAAGAAACACTTTTTTTCCAAAAATTAAACTTAAATGTGTTACAATTATATGCCTTTTTAAGCTTCAAGATCGAAACTTATACCTTCCATGGAAAATCTATCTATTAAAAAAAAAAATTATACTTCCAACTTTAATTTATAGAGTACGTAATTACTCTCCATAACTCTTGCTGGTGATATTAAATTACCATTGTCTAGGTAATTTCTCATTGGATTGATTATCCAATTGAATATGAATTTCACGTTAAGTGCAGTGCGTTGATTAGTTGTTCATAATTTGCAAAAAATTAGCAATGGAAGATTTAGGTATAGAGTAGTTATTTTGAACGATTTCCCTAGAAATTGTTTAAACCAAAATTAATTCCTACTTTGCACCGTTTTAAAAATTTATTCCCTAGATAGCGTCCACGTAGGATCGGGTATTAGCTTTGGTATTTTAAAAAAAAAAAATTTATTTTTTATTTATAAAGTGTAAAACCACAATTAGTAATAATAATGGTTATACTTTTAACACGTCTCCCCTATCTTCCCATTTCCTCTCTCCTCGGTTCTCACAATCTCACTGAGAGTCAACAAATCAACAATGGTGGAGAGTATGCACTTGAACTCTGCAGCCCCAAAACGCAAATGTTGGCCACCAATTCAATTATTGTCGTTGGTATTAAAACAACAAAGATGCTATTTTCAAGCTTCTGCATCAACCTCTTTATTCACTCTTTTTTTTTTTCATTTCAAACCTTTTTTTCTTCTTAGATCTTCTCTCCCTTCTTTCATTTGTTTTGATTTTTTGGGTAATTTCATACAATTATGAATTAGAATTCTGGGTAGTTTTGGTTTCAAAAAAAAAAAAAAAATTATGGGTAGTTTTGATTTGTATAATCTCCACCGGGTAATTTCATACAATTATGAACTCCCATGTAATTTTTTTTGATTTTTAATTCCTGTTTTAATTTCATGGGAATAGCTCAACATTCAACCTCACAAACTAGTTTGCGGTCGACCCAGAAAACCCCATCTTCAAAAAAAAAAAAAAAAAAAAAAAACCTAAGCTAATAAACAATCCTACGTGGACACTATCTAGGGAATAAGTTTTTATAAAAATGCAAATTGGGAATTAATTTTGATTTAAACAATTTCTATGGAAATCGTTCAGTTATTTTTGGGAAAAAACAATTAAATTTTTAAAAGGTAGTTTTTTGGGTCAACTTAATCAATGGTATTAATTTATATAATGAAAATTCAGAAGATAATGTGTAATACAGTTTGTGGTTTAATTGAGTTAATCTTCATCATTTAATAATCTACAACAATTGAAATAAGTGTTCTTCTCTATTTTCTATTGAACTATTGAAATTGGTCATCTGTTTCTTCTTTTTCCTGTTTTCTATTGAATTTGGAATGGTGTAGATATACTATAATTATTAAAGTAACAAAAGTGGTCAAAGTCGTATTCATTTAAAAAAAAAAAGACCTCAACAATGGCTAAAAAAGATAAAAGGTCGGCGAAAATGGCAAAAAAGTCCCGATAATATTAAACACATAACTTACTAATTTATTTAGTAACACAAGCAGAGTGTTTAGTAGTAACACAAGCAGTTATGTTTTGTAACTAAATATAAGAGACGTAGCACTACTTATTATTAACAAAAAAATCCTACAAATGTCGATATTTATCTTGCAATCTTGATTACTAACGATGAACATAAATTTGCTCCGATGAAATATTGTCTCCGAGTTCGATCCCTCACAAGAACATGAGTTATCTTTTTTTCAAATTTTATTTGTCCTTACCCTCGAAGTGATATTTACAAAGATAGTAACAAATATTGTATCCTAAATCTTGTGATGAGTAAGTTATATTTTATAAATACACTTTTGTAGTAGCAACTAAACCTAAAAAAAAATTGTGAACATATTAGTAATAAATTGATAATATATATATTACTAATATGTTCACAATTTTTTTTAGGTTTTGTTGTTACTACAAAAGTGTATTTATAAAATATAATTTACTCATCACAAGATTTAGTTATAAAAAAAAAAATTGATATAATGAATATAATTCTCAATAATTTTTCAAACTTTGAATTCTATACATAGACCGTACCATAGTTATAATTTTCAAAGTTACCAATTTACCCTTAATAATTTAACTTAATAAAACACATTAATCATTAAAGGAAATAAGGCAACATTATATTGATCACGTGTAATGATTTTTGTTTGAATTTTTTTCATGTCGAGATAAAGAGGCGACAAGTGTTTAAACTTATAGATGATGTGAAATAGACACAGTCACTGAAAAGTCATAAGAAATAAAGTTGAATAAGTAAAATATAGTAATCGAGTTTCAGATCAATATTAACAATTGATGTGAAAACTGTAAGTTTATGATTAGTTACCGATGAGGTAATGAAGAGTAATATATTTTGTTTGCTAAATGTTTACATGGTGAATATCATAATATTTCACAATGTTGATTACTAATACGTTGCTAATATACATTAAATTTGGTACCGGATTTGTATCTCATCCTTAATCACAACGGTTTTTTTAGTATAGTTTCCTTAATCACATAATTATACGGTAACAAAAAATGAAAATATAGTATTCAAAACTATATATTTTATTCATATATGACACTTTTTTTAGTAAAGACTTTTTTGTAAAAAAAAAAAAAACGAAAAGTAATAACTTATTATTAAAAAAAATATGTCGTAAATGTTGGGTTAATCTCCCCAAATCACACAGTTAAGTAAGTATTATTATTATTAGTAGTAATAATAATAGTGTAAGAAAGATGAAAAAAAAAGGTGAATGCGTAATGCATGTAGTTGGACGGTAGAGTAGTAGTAAATTAGGGGACTTGAAAGCCCAATTGTACTATGGTTGTGGGCCTTGTGGCAGAAGGTTTTAAGGCAAAACCTTGACTTTGTATACTTGCATTTATTTGGCAAGTTGATGGAAGGTTAAGGCTTGAAGAGGAAGGTTGATTGATTTTGCTATATAATGTAGGTTAGTGTCGTGAGTTTGGGTAACCAAGAGAAGTAGCAATGTAGCATACTAGCAAAAGAAGTAGCACATAGCTATAGTAGTGAGGGAGGAAGTGACGGAGAGACAATTAGACAAACACAATATTAGTGTGAGGGGTATTTTAAGATTAGTATAAGTACTAACGTTAAAGGGTACTTAGTGTAGACTATTCTAAATACATTGTATCTAATATTGTAATTGTAGTAGTGGTCATTGTAATCCCGATATTATTGCTAGTAAAGTTGTTTTCGTCCGTGGAGATCCGGACCGTGGTTTTTCCCCTTATTGAGGAGGGGTTTTCCACGTAAAAATCTTGTGTGTTGTTTATTTTGTTATTCCGTATTTTATTATTTTTCCTGTTTTTGTTTTTATCCGTTGTTACGTCCCCAACAATAAACACATGTGATATTTAGCAATAAGTGACAATAATTATATTGTGTGTAATCAATCATGATTCGATTTAAACTCTTAATTATTTTATTTAAATCTTCAAATCTATAAAGTAAATCTACTACCCTTAGATGGTAACTCTGAAAGGCGTCAATAATGTTTCAATTTTGAAGTTTACAAGCATATTATTCATCCTTTTTTTTTTTTAAAAAAAAAATCATTTTATTTAATAACACTTTGAATTTATTTTATTAAGACTTTGTATCTAACACCATTTGTTTTTATTAACACTTTGTATTTATTGATACTATTAGCAAACTAGTCATTTTCCACATATTTAATATGAGTACTTTTTTTTGGACACATAATATGAGTAAACTAGTATACGTAAATATGATAAAATCAAATAAAAAATTAAACCAACTTATTTAGTAAAGCAAATAAAAAAAAGATAAGTTATAAACATACGGGAGTATTTAGCAATAAGTGATAATAATTTGTGTGTAACCTTAGCTTTTGTGATTAAAAACCTTCAAGAAATGAATGAAACACTCCAATGTATGAATTAATTCGTACAACACTTGATAATTGTATAATTGTAGCAAACACCTATTTAATTTTCAATAACTTTTGTATACATCCGGTGTACAGTAATTTACTGTACATCGGGGGTCACTTTTTATCAAATTTAGGGTCACTTTTACAATTTTTTGGGTAACTTTTATCAATAAAGTATAAATACTTAGTAACATTTATTTATGTTAGGGTAACATTTATCCATATTAGGGTAACTTTTGCTTATTTTAGGGGTAACTTTATAACGGATGTACAATATTTATTGTACATCCGATTTATTTAAAAGTTTGTGTTTAATTTTATATAGTTTCTTCCCGTCAAAAAAAAAAAAAATTATATAGTTTCTTATATGTAATAAATATATAATCTGTACTTTTTTGGTATGTTTGAAATTTTTGTAATAATAATAATGACAAATTACTAACACTTCTTTAAAAAGTTACAAACATAGTAAGGTTAAAATTGTCCAACTTCATAAATTTTTTTAAAATGTAGCGATATGGATGTCTATAAAAAGATCTTTAAAAAATAATTCCATTGGTTTTTTATAATAATTTTTTGATTTGCAGTTTGTAAAATATCGTCAAATGAATTATTATTCGATTCTTATAATAAACAATTCTCTTCATTAATGACGTTGACTAGGATGTTATTTTCTTAGTAACAAAATTGTATATTTTAGTAACGTGAAATATTTTTTTAGTAACAAGAAATATTATTTGGCGCCAATAAAATTTGTCCCGCCTTCTTATGGTAAATGGTGCCAAAAACCAAAAACTTTTCCCTCTTAATTTTCCCTCTCATTTTTTTAGCTAATGATGAGTTGTCAATTTTTAATTGGTAACTATGTTGGGACCACATACATTCAATATATGTGTATCATTGTCCTCAAGTCCTATTGTGGCATTGTTTACCTTATTTTCCTTAAGCATTTCATATTCTAAGAGCATCTCCAATGGAAAGCTACAATTTGTTATAGCCCACCTTGTGACATCAATAATTTAAGCTCCTATATTTTCAAGCTACAATATACTACAATGATTAGCAGCATTCACTTGTAGCTTGCTAGGAAAAAAAATAAAATAAAAAAGAATAAATAATATTATCCATGTGTTCAGATCTAAGTGGAAGATGCTTAAATGTAGAAAAATAAGCAATACTGCTTGTTTGAGCAGGGCTGCTCATATAAGCTACATTCAACAATTCAATCCAATGATAAGCCGCATGTTTATAACTTTAATTAATTTACAAGCAGGTCCCTTCTTCATACTATTGGAGATGCTCTAGCATAACTTGATAACTTTCTTGTTTTGAAGGACATATTCTAACATAACTAATGCCTTGATATTTCGTTTTTGGTAAATACAGCGTGAAATTATAATTTGTTTTTAAAGGGTGGGGTAAAACAGAAGCTTAATTTTGTAATTTCAAAATATGTGCAAATATCAATTTTTAATGGTAATTTGAACAAAGGCCAAATTTTATACTCCTTGTTGCACTGACAAAGGGCTTGCAATCCCTAACCTAACTCGATAAACCGACTCGAACTCAACCCGAAATTACTGAAAGAAACCCCAATCCAACCTGAATCGAACCCGAAAAACCCGAATTTGACCCGATTTGAAACAAATGTCATAGTCTGCAATAATTTTAAATTATATACTATTTTTAAAACTTTTTAAGCACAACCAAAAATTAACCCAAAATCTAACCCGAACCCGACTTGTGACCCGAATTACCACCCCTATACTGACATACATGAGTCAACCTCCAAAAAGGTTAAGGGCCATAGTGGATAATGGTAATGTGGTACAAAGGCCACATCACTCAACCAAATTAATTCTATGTACGTATCACGTATGTACAAACGTTTAATGGGAAACTAAAAGGTTAACTAGTCAATAAGCAAAAAACATCAGAATTGATCTATCTTTTAAGATGTACTCAGTAGTCAGTTTGTAAGTCTCCATATCCAAGTTTTCTTCCAAGGGTAACTACATGGCTAGTTGACTATCAAATATCAACTCACCAGAATGCTATCTGCTAGAGCTGAATCTTTCAAGCCTCCTGCGTCGTAACTCGTCTAGAGAGAGGTTATTCTGCATATTTGATGCAAAGTAACTTCCATCTATACCAGCCCCACACATTTCGCACACAGACAGCAAAACTGAATTGTCAAATGTACAAGCAGGACATCTCCATACTCCAGTCACATTGCTTCTCTCTCCTCTCCCTACAACTCCTCTGCCAGAATACCTTCTCGGCCGAATTAAGCCCCGGAAAAATCTCAAGGGCCAGCTAAATACACCAGAAAGACTTCTAACGACGGATCTCAAAGGATTAGGACCTGAATATGATCTCTTCAAGTGCAGATAAAGAATTCCAGCCAATATCCCACCAAGATGACCAAGAAATGAGACACCTGGTACAAACATCTGAATGAGAATCATTTCAGCCCATGCAGCATGACGTGAAGGTACAAGAATGCCATGCACGAATGTGTAGTCATCTGACTGGGCATTGAGAACAACTTTCATGGCAAGGAGGACGCCAGAAAATCCCACCGCAAATTCAGAGTAATATGCTTTCTGGTAATCAAATAACAAGAGGGACTTGGACAACAGTAAGGTTATTCCCTGCGACATGGTGAGTAATGTAGCAACCATAGTGGCGAATTCAATATTTCCATTGAAGTCTCCAATTGGATCCCTTTCCATAGAAGAGATAACATATTGTAAACCAAGTGAGATTCACCCATGTGATAAAATGGTGACAAAAAGAAGCGTTTAAGATCCTTATACTGTAAAATCAAAGAAAGCAGATAGGTTGTTTCAGTCATTACTATATAAAATGTGAGTAGCTTAACAGATGAATGATAGCCTAAAGATAGTCCGTGTCTAGTGTAAATGGATGTTCTGCTCAAGCAAATATGAAACCACACATCTTGGCAAGCCAAATAAGAAAACAAAAAAAAGAAAAACAGAAATTGAAGCTGTATCCAATTAGCAGTCGTCCTTCACATGCATAACCTATGTTTGCTCTGAATGACACTTTGTCAAAGGGACTCAAACTAACAAGTAACGCCACAACCGCCTCCCACAAACAACCCAAAGCAACATTCATATTAAGGAGAGACACCCACCTCCCAAGTCTTGAATACAAAACCATATTCTACTTTTAACACTGCAACAAACATTCAGAATCCAATCACCTTAAACAGGGAGCAACAAATCTACCAATCGTTACACCCTAGTACGTGGTCTAGACAGTAAAACCAGTATTTAAGCAAACAAACAAACAAAATAAAAAATGTTGCAAATCAAGAAAGATGAAAGAGGAGTTTAAAGCAGCTATCCTGTGAAACAGGTTCTAAGAAACAGTATCTAAATTAGATCATTATTGACAATCTAGAGCCTTTATGAAGTATTTAGCTGCAACACCAAGTACAGAAAAGATGAACAGCAGCAGCAGCAAGAGGGACAATATCAGCAGCTAAGCGTTTTTTTGGCGCGGACACTTCATCATATTCCACTATCATCATATCATTGCTTAACTTTAGTGAAAGCAAACCAAATTATCAACAAGGCTTAAAATGAAGGTGGTAACCAATTAACAAAAACCCATTAATACAACTGACAAAGAATTCCTCTAAAATCCTCAACCTTCAATGACCAACATTCAAATTAATGCACAAGTTACTAAGCTAGTATCCTTAGAGCTAGGCATGGGCATGAATTCAAGCAAAGGAGAAACTTGCCACAGATGGGACAAGCATCATGTTTTCTATTTTACAGTTTCATAATCAATTTTCCTTCTTAGTGGCAGAAACAACCTTGCCATCACTTGACAACCACCTGCTAGTGGTAGTAAGGGACATGCAGCAACCAACTTACTAAGTTATGGTTATGAATCCTATAGTTACACGAGGATTCAAGATCCAACCTACTTTTAACATGGGGAGTGCCCACTAATACCAGTTATGGTAACAAGTTAACAACCCAATATCCCAATAGTTAGAAGATAGATAAGCACTAATAAGCACTTTCGAATTCTGTCATAGTAAATCCTGGTTAAATTTAGAGGTTCAGCCTCGGGCCCTCGGTATCTTGAGAATTCTTCCAAGAGTCAGCTTGTTGGTCAATTTATTTTATTTTATACAAGTTGGTGAGTATTTATACTTCTTGTTTCACATTTTATAATGGATCCTTATGATGATTCAAGCTATTACTTTGAGACTAAGCCTTGGTTGTTGTATATAAGTTTTTTTAGAGGCAAGTATCTGCTACACTTTTAGTCCACTGACAACACTTCCTTACCCTTGGCCGTAAATTCCATGACCATACTCATCATGAACATATGTCAATAAATCCACACTCAAAAACCCATATGAGTTTTATGTCAGAAAAAACAAAGCAAGGTAGTGGTGCAGAAAATTTTGTGTTTACTTTTCCATACCAACTTAGGGCCTGTTCACATTTACTGAATTGAGCTGAACTGAACTGAACTGAATTGATTGGAGCTGAACTGAACTGATTGGAGCTGAACTGAACTGAAATGAATATTTTATAAGAGAGGGAAATTAAGAGCTGAACTGAACTGAACTGAACTGAAATTAAGTAAATATGAACAGGCCCTTAGTTAATTTATTTAATTTTTCCAACAAGAACCACAAACAAGTTTTAGAGAGCAAGAGACAATAGTATTATGCACAAGTTTTAGAACTTGAAAGTTGAAAAACAGCAAGATAAAAATCATTCATTAACTCATATCAATGTAAGCAGCAAAAGTAAGGATGAACAATGAGAACATTTAAAAGATTTTCTTGGGTGGTCGGGTCGTGTGATAAACAACAATACATGAAGGAAAAGAAAAAAAAAGCTTAGTAATCAGGTGAAACAGTGTACCTTAAGGATTAAGTGCGCATTGAACCAAACCTCACTGATATGGGGGAGGATAGACTCCAGGAAAGCAGGCCTTAGATAGATGAGAGTATTAGCAGCCAACAATCCAGCAGTCACAGGAGGTTTTCGCTGAAGCCTGTAATATTCGCTCACGGTATGCAAAACCAATAAAGGCAGCATACCCCTCGAAACCCTTCTTCCACCAATATCCATCTTTCAATGTAAGCTTCTATAGACAACTTGCTTGAAATGCAACTGATCAAGGTTTCCTCCTCTTCACTTTCCAACAATCAATTCTAAACCCTACATAACGACAGCTGAATGTCAATATCCAATTTACCGAAGATTATGCATAACGAACATTTATCGTCTTATTGATTCATACTTGCATCAATTCGAGTACCAAATGCATCAAGTATAACCACCACTATACAACAACAATAACCAGATCATATACAAACCAATGCAAATCAATATGTCCCACTGCCCCCCCCCCCACCCCACCCCATAATATACACACTAAACCCTCGCTCCCACCGAGCCGTCTGTCTCTGCGTACCACCCCACAAAACAGGAAAGAAATATTCGGACATGGTTAAACAACCTAGCTAAAAAAAAAGGTAATTTTGCAAGAATATTACTTGAATATGAATATATGATACACCTAAACAAAGATTTGACGAATAATTTAAAAATAATACTTAATTATAATAATAACCCAAATCATATATAGAAAAATTCAACAAAATTAAACCCAACGAAGCTAATAAATACAATTATCACTAACAAAAGATTAAACATGTAACTGCACAATTCAATTATTCAAATTTGGTTCAAATTATGCGTTAAAATTGGAAACAAAACAAGAAGAAATTACTAGGTTATACCAATTGTAATCCGAAAGTAAAATTGCAATTACTAATCACAAATTGTTGCCAAAATCTAAAAGGGTATGAAATTAAAGATAAGAATAAAGGGAAATTGATAGGGAAATTGAAGTAATGCATACCTTGAAGAACAACACGTGAAGAGAAGAAACAGAGGTAGATTGTAGAAAGAGTAGATTATGAAAGCAGATTCCAAGCTTTGTAGTTAAGGAAGATGATACTAGAAAACTCCAGATTATTTCTATTTTTCTACTCCCGCTCTTCTCTATTTTCTTCTCTCGTTTATCTTTTTTTTTTTTAATTAAAAAATATAATTTTTTGGAAAATGTGTCAATTGCAACGTAATTTATTTATTTTTTACAAAGGTTTAAACAAATCTAATATACTAGTATATAATATATATATATATATAAATAAAGTAGGCATTTTTCGGGAGCCTTCGGCGCGCCACATAAGAAAAGGTATTATTTTGACCAATGAAAAATTAGATTAATAATTTATTTTACAATTAAAAAATTTACTCGCCACCTAAGCAAAGTAACGAATAAGATTTAAGAATTTTGACACATAGGTAAAAACAATGAATAGTGAATAATTAAAATTTAAATTTTTAAAAAACCAACAATTATCTTCTCTTAAAAAAAACTAAGTAATCTAATCTAATCTAATTTAATATATATAAATAAAGTAGGAATTTTTCGGGAGCATTCGGCGCGCCACATAAGAAAAGATATTATTTTGACCAATGAAATTTTAGATTAATAATTTATTTTAGAATTAAAAAATTCACTCGCCACCTAATCAAAAGTAACGAATAAGATTTAAGAATTTTGCCACCTAGCTAAAAAATAACGAATAGTGAACAATTAAAATTTAAATTATTTAAAAAACTAATAATTATCTTTTTTTTACATATATGGATGTAAATCTTTGATCGTAAATATCTTTAATCTCTCCCTAGCAAATATTATAAAAATTAGATATTAATAATGTACTCATCAAAACGAATAAAACTAAATCTTATATCACTATGTTTTTCCTTATATATAAAGAGAAATTTAGAAGATCCCCTAATTTTTTTAAACGTTAAAAGATTCTAGATGAGACTAACATTTTGAAACTGAACAAGTATAAAAAAAAAAACGCATTTGCAAAAGACTTACTTTAACCAATAAATAAAATGATTTGTCATTTATTTTTTATTAAAAAATTAAATTGTTAACTAAGCAAAATTAAAGAATAAGGTTTGAGATTTTAAATTCAAGCGCCACGTAAAATAAATAAACTTACGAAAGATAACTTTAGTGTTAAAATAAAAAAAAAATTATCTTATGATATTAGGAATTTTATCCAAATATCTAATGAATGATCTTCATATAAAAAAAAACTTAAATTAATATAAAGATTTACTAGAACCGTGCATCGCACGGGCTTATATCTAGTAATTATCTATATGGATGCAAATTTTTTATCAATCTCTTCCTAGCAAATATTATAAAAGTTTGATTTTAATAATGTACTCGAGACGAATAAAACTAAACCTCATATGACTAATTTCTCATAATTTCTAATAGTTTTTTTTTTACGAGCATAATTTCTAATAGTTAAACGATTATAAATGAGACTAACATTTTAAACAGAACGAGTATATTAAATAAACGCATAGGCAAAAGACTGAGACGAATAAAACTAAATATCATATGACTAATTTCCCATAATTTTTTATAGTTAAACGATTATAAATGAGACTATCATTTTAAAAAGAACGAGTATATTAAATAAACACATAGGTAAAAGACTTATTTTGATCAATAAAAAAACCAAATTTGTCAATTATTTTATAAATTAAAAATTTAATTTGTCACGTAAGCAAAATTAGTGAATAAGGTTTGAGATTTTAAATTTAAGCGTCACATAAAATAAATAAAACAACAAAATATAACTTTAGTGTTAAAATTAATAAATTATCTTATGATATTAGAAATTTTATCCATATATTTAATGAATGGTCTTCATAAATAATTTATTAGAAACGTGCATCGCACGGGCTTACAACTAATAATAATAATAATAATAGTAATAATAATAATAATAATTAGGGTAGGCTTCCACGTCCTTTTTCCGGCGCAATTTCCGGCGATCAGGGACGATCGGGTCAGGCGAGTTCAGGCCAGGTGGTTCCGGTGGGTCTTCGGTTTTTTTTAGGGGCGAAATTAAGGTGGTTTTGGGCGAATTTGGTGCAGTTCTGAGGCGCAATATCCTCGCAAGTTTTCAGGCAGCATCTCCTTGTTCAGGCGAAATTAAGGTGGTTTTATAGCTGGTTTCCGGCGACTTTGAGGCAGGTTTTCGAGGTGTTTTTGGGGCTGTTTTCAGGCAGGTAATCGGGTCAGTTTTCAGGCAGTTTTCGAGGTGTTTTGGGGCTGTTTACAGGCAGTTTTCAGGCAGGTAATTGGGTCAGTTTTCAGGCAGTTTTCGAGGTGTTTTGGGGCTGTTTACAGGCAGTTTTCAGGCAGTTAATCGGGGGGATATTGGGTCAATTTTTCGGGCTGTTTTCCTATCAGATTCTGGTGTTGCTTGGGTCAACTGGTGCAATTTTCTGGCGGTTTGTTTGGTGCAATTTTGGCGTTGTTTTGGGTGCTGTTTGAGTGCATTTTTCTCCAATTTCCTGGTCAGTTTCTTTGGTTATTTTGAGGTGCAAATTTCTGGTCTGTTTGGGTGGTGTTTTCGTGCTTTTTGGGTGCTTTTTGCTGGTCATTTCGGGTGCATTTTATTGTGCTTTTGGGTGTAGTTTGTGGTGGTTATTTTGGGTTATTTAAGTGCTGTTTTTCGATTGGTATTTGCTCCGACTTTGGTGGTGGCTGTGTTGCCATGTCGGTGAAGTTTCATTGTCCCTTTGTGGGTCTTAGTGGGTGTCAAGATGGGAGTGGCAATGGGCTTACAAGGCGTTCTTTAATCAAGCATATTCATGATCGTCATTGTTGTACTGGTGCGCGGGATGTTACACGTCAGTCTCTTACTTCTAATTTGGTTGTTTATACTGAGGCGGAAGTTACTTTTACACGTATGGGGATTTGGTTTTGTGGGGTTTGTTACAAAACTCATACGCTTCGTTCTTGGTGTCGTCACGAGAGGGGTGAGGATGTATCACCCCCTGATGAAGGAGATGGTATTATTCGTTTTGTGCTTCATAATTTCTCCAAGCCACAAGCTCCCTCTTCTTCGACTCGTATTGGGCTTGTGGATGGTTTGGCGCGAGATCAGTTTTGTGGTTTTGACGTGGCTCTCATTAATGCTTTGCTCTCAAAGGGGTTTCGTACTGTGAAATCTATCCCTCCCAAGTGTCGTTTGGGGTTTTCTCGGATTCTGAAAAGTGCTCTAGATAAGGTGATCTCTAACCCTAATGACATTTCTAGTTGGGTATCGTTGTTAGTGTTACCTCTTTGCACCCTTAAAACCTTTCGGCCGCGGAGTAGTCGTGAGTCAAGGTCTTCCGTAAAGCGTCGGCATCAAGAAGAAAGTATTTCCCGGGCTATTTGTTCTTGGGGTGCACCAGGTGGTAGTGTGCAGCTTGTGAGGGAAACTTTGGCTGAGGATGCTCCTACTATGTCGGTGGTTGATGATGAGGACCTTGATTTGGAAGAGCGTAATATCAAGCAGTGTCGTAGGAAGATTTGTGATGGTCATTACACCGCTGCAGTCCGAGTTCTTTCTTCTTCAGGTGTTGCTCCGTATAATGATGTCACTCTTGCGGATTTGCTTTCAAAACACCCTTCTTCTTCACCTCCTTCCTTGCCTGCTGATATTCCTATTGATCAACTTCATCTCATTGCTTCCTCTGCTGTTGTTTTAGATCGGATTCAGAGTTTCCCGCGTGGCACATCGTGTGGTAGGGATGGGTTACGTGCTCAACACCTTATGGATTGCTTGAGTGGTGCAGCTGTGGCTGTCTCAGACGAGTTGGTTGACTCTATTACCGGGGTGGTTAATCTGTTTCTAGCTGGTAGATGTCCTATGGAACTAGGAGAGTATATTTCTAGTGCTCCTCTCACACCCCTTGTCAAGCCCGGTGGTGGAATTCGTCCTATAGCTGTGGGTACCATTTGGCGGCGTCTGGTTTCGAAAGTCGGTGCTGTTATGGTTGGGCAGTCTTTGGGAAGTTACTTTGATGGTCTTCAATTTGGCGTTGGGGTTTCTTCAGGCGGTGAGGCCATTCTTCATGCTGTGAATCGATTACTTGAGGTTCGTGGATCTGATGTTGGTCTTTCAATGTTGTTGGTGGATTTTCGTAATGCCTTCAATCTAGTTGATCGTGCGGTCATGTTACGTGAGGTCCGTCGTCGTTGTCCGGGTATTTCGCGGTGGGTTGAATTCTGCTACTCTAATCCAGCTAGATTGTATTATGGGGACCACACCTTATGGTCGTCTCAGGGGGTGCAGCAGGGTGATCCCCTTGGTCCTCTGCTTTTTGCTTTGGTTTTACAACCCTTGGTGTGTAAAATCAGAGATACTTTTGATGTATGTCTTCAGGCTTGGTATTTAGATGATGGCACTATTATTGGTGACACGTTGGTGGTGGGGAAAATTTTGCATCTGATTATGGAGGAAGGGCCTCTTTTTGGGTTACATCTTAACGTGGACAAAACTGAAGTTTTCTGGCCTACAGAAGACCCCCGAAGCAGACTTTTGGGTGTCTTTCCACCTAACATTGCTCGACCTTCGCGTGGTGTTAAGTTGCTTGGTGGTCCTGCTAGTTCTGATTCTGGTTTTAGTAGTGAGCTTGTGATGCATAGGGTGACCAAGACCATTGCGCTTATGGATAAGGTTGCTACGCTGGATGATCCTCAGTGTGAGCTATTGTTACTTAGGGCTTGTACCGGAGTTTCTAAACTCTACTTTGCGTTGCGTACTTGTCCCCCTAGTACTTTTGAGGCGGCTCAGCGCACTTTTGACGAGGCTCTTCGATCTTCTTTGGAGCGTATTGTTACTGCTTCAGGACCTGGGTTTGGCGATTGGCAGTGGCGGCTTGCCACTTTACCATTTGCGTTTGGAGGGCTTGGTGTTTATTCTGCAGGTGATGTTCGGCATTATGCTTTTCTTGCTTCTCGGTTGCAGTCTACTGGGTTGCAAACAAAGCTTCTTCGACATGCTGACATTGTTGGTCATGGTCGAGCTTTTGAAGACGCCTTGGGTTTGTTTAATGGCGTGGTGGAGTCTGATTTTTTAAGTAATCCTAGTGAGGTCGCTGCCCCAAAACTTATGAAGAAATTGGCAGATATATATTTCACGAAGGTTACCGAATCTGCAGAATCCACCTTTTCATTATCCCCTCGTCTATCAGCATTGTGGAAATCTCAGCAGGGAGATCACACGTCTGCTTGGCTTCGGGCCGTTCCTATTTCAGGATTGGGTCAGATTATGAATGCAAAGACTTATCGATGTGTATTATGCTACCGATTGGGTGTTCCGTTGTTCTCTGCCTCGACACCGTGCTCTGCTTGTTCAAGGGTTTTTCCAGGGGATATTTTTGGCGATCACGCGGTGTCGTGTGCTGGTATCGTGGGTATTAAACATAGACATAATGTTGTTCGGGATACCCTAGTTGATGTTTGCTATCGTTCTGGGATTTCAGCAAGGAAAGAGGTTGATATTGGGTTGTCTGGAGGGAACGGTGATGCCCTCAGACCTGCTGATGTGTTACTTTATTCTTGGGATCGTGGTCGCGATGTCTGTGTTGATTTGACAGGATCTTCTCCTTTGACACAGTCAAGGTTATCTGACTTTATTCCTGGACGGGTTGTGGCTGATGCAGCTCAGCGGAAGCGGGATAAGTATGAGGCTCGTTGTCAGGCGATTGGATATGGGTTCATTCCCTTCTCCTTTTCTTCGTTTGGTGAATTAGAGAAGGAGGCTATTGCGTTGCTTAAGCGAATTCAGAGGTTCTCGACGACGCAAGACATTGGAGCACGTGCTGCAGCTCATATTTTTACTAGGGTAGGCTTTGCTATAGCTAGAGGAGTGGGGGCCCAGATTGTATCTCGGCTTCCCACTAATTTATTGTAGGTTGTATGACTTTTTGTTTTTGAGATAATAATAATAATAATAATAATAATAATAATAATAATAATAATAATTTGGTATTATGATATCAACAACTCCAAAGCCTGAAACTTCAAACTAAACAACATCCTGCCAATTTCCCGCCTAAAACTAATGTTTGCTTATAGTTATAGTTATAGATCAATTTTTTTCCAAGAAAACTTTTAAATTCCCCTGCCATTTTCAAGATGCTCAAATCTGCACTCTCATTTTTCTCTCTCCAAAACCCGAATTTGAAAATCTCACTCTCTAACTCCATCAACTGAATTTCCCGCCAATTTCCAACCAACCAATTTTATCACATTCTCTCATCTACTAAAGCAACGTCCTTCTCTCCCACATTTGAAGCAAATCCATGCTCAAATTTATACCCAATCTTTCTCCTCTAATCCCCACTTAATTTCTTCCTTAATCCACTCATATCTCTCTTCTAATCGTCTAAATTCTGCAATTTATTTGTTTGATAATTACCCTTCTCCCCCAATTCCTACTTTGTTATGGAATTTGATGATAAGGGCTCATTCCAAAATTCGAAATTGTGTAGAACCCATCAAGTATTTGGGTCGAATGTTGTCGATTTCGAATGAAGAATTTTCTAGGGTTTTACCTGATGATTATACATATAAGTTTGTAATTACGTCGTGCTCGCATTATGATTCTTCTTTGTATGGAGAAATAGTTCATGGGATAATAATAAAATCTGGGTTTGGGTCTGATTTGTTTCTTGGTAACTCATTGATTAATTTCCACTCTGTTTTTGCTAAAGTGGGTGATGCCCAAGAGGTGTTTGTTGAAATGTCAGAGAGGGATGTTTTCTCATGGACTAGCCTCAGGTGGGTATGCTAAACATGGGGATATTCTTTATTGATGAAGCTTGTGACATTTTCCGTGTGATGCCTGTTCGTAGTGATGTGTTGTGGGTAGTTATGATTTTGGGTCTTGTTAGTAATGAGAGGTACATTGAAGCCTGGATTATTTTCATGCATTATGATATTCATTCTTATAAAGTAAACATTCATTTTCTTTTTTAATTAATACAAATTTTTGTGTTTGTTTAGTTGTATAAAAATGTTTGTTTAGTAAGGCGGTTTAATTAACATTAGCATTAATAATATTAGACATTACTCGTAGCATTTTATTTATTATTAAAAAACATATTGTTTATTTAAAAAAAAAGCAAAAAAAAAACATTGTTAATTTATTTAATTGGTACTAAATAATTTAGCAAATTGCAAGATAAGCAACAACATTATATGTTCATTTTTATTTTGTTCATATCCGTATAAGTAAATGTTCATTTAATATTTATATGCACTATATTTAATGTAAATAAGTACAACGCTAAAATATGTTTAATCGTAAAATATTCAAATATATTATATTATATTAAAGGTTCATTTTTCAAAAGAGGGACCATTTACAAGACCAGCCAAAAATCTGCGAATTGAAAGTGAAAACTTAAAATAAAATGAAAAGTATATCTATCCTCTAAGGCCCTAACCGCTTGTTTGTTGAGGGGAATAGAGAAGAATAAGGGAGTTAGGACTTAGGATGAGATAATAATAAGCTTTTTCTGTTTAATCCCAGATTGAGAAGAAATGTAATTCTTCCTGAGTTAACAATTCATTTCAACACCTTTGAAAAAGAAACATTTGCTGATGATCCTTTTTGTTTGTTTCAATGTTGTGCTGCTACACCTTATTTGAATGAATTTGAATTCAAGGTTGTAGCTTATAGAAGGATATGAGTGGAATTAAGAATGACTATAGTCTCTTCTGCTAACTGTATGTGGAATTGTAAAAGTCATGAAGTTCAAGAAAATGTTAGGAATATGCTTTTCTGGTAAAAGGAAGAAGTTGTGACGTTTTTTGGGATGGCTCGGCTAGTTGGGTGAAACAAGATTTTCACTTTGTATTGGAGGATATCAAGGTTCTGCTCTTTGATTTCCATAAAGAGAAATTTAGGGTTGTTCTTTTACCCAACGACTACTTGATTTTAATACTCCCTAGTGAGTTCTTTATTTGTAAAAGTTATATGTTTGTAATTAATCGAGAAATTGACAAAGTATAAATGACAAGAAAGAGCTATTAAGAAAATAACACCCAACGACCACTAAAAAAAATAAATCCATTATATTAAAATGAGAGTACAAAGACCCTAATTTATTAGGGTGGGAAATATTACAATATATAACTTTCACAAATAAAGAACTCACATGAATAAGGAAGTTAGTTTAGTACGTAGGATGGATAGTATGGAAATGTAAGTGGAATGAAAAAGTTTTTGGATTTATGGAAATGAACTACACTCCAACTATTTATAGTTGTTTGGAGTCGGTGGATTATATGGCGGTGATAGTAAGAATTTTCTAGATAATGTTGCAAGTGGACTATATCTAGAGAAATCAAGAGAAATGTTGATGGTTGATCACTTGATCATCACCGACATATCAATATGAAGGTGGGCTTCTCAAGAATTGGGCCATATGTATGATACCCAACAATCTCCACCTTGGACCCACTAGTGGAAAATTTGCTATAAGCAGCACCCTATTAGTGATTGATGCAGCCAATCGATAGCCTGGTCAAATACGGATCCAGTTGTCGTGCAATTGGATATGCCTTTTTTTACTTTCTCTTTCTCTTCTCTTGGGGGGTTAGAAAAGGAGGTTGTTGCATTGCTGAAGCGAATCCAGAAGTTCTCGAAGACTCGGTATATTGGGGCACATGATGCAACTCATATCTTTACTAGGATCAGCTTTTTTATAAATAGAGAAGTGGGGGCCCATATTGTATCTCAACTTCTTACTAATTTTCTATAAGTTGTATGACTTTTATCTATTTTTGAGATATATAATAATAATAATAATAATAATAATAATAATAATAATAATAATAATAAAAACAAAAGTCATACAACCTACAATAAATTAGTGGGGAGCCGAGATACAATCTGGGCCCTCACTCCTCTAGCAATAATAATAATAATAATAATAATAATAATAATAATAATAATAATAAAATAATAATAATAATAATAAAATAATAATAACAATGGTTTTTGTTGGGATATTTTCGGTGATCGCGGGATGTTTTGTGTTGGTGTTGTGGGCATTAAACATCGGCATAATATCGTTCGGGATACCCTTGTTGATATTTGCTATCGATCAGGGATTTCAGCTAGTAAGGAGGTGGACATTGGATTATTTGGAGGGAACGACGGGGCTCCGAGACCTGCAGATATGTTACTTTATTCATGGGATCGTGGTCGCGATGTTTATTTTGACTTGACAGGGTCTCATCCATTGACACAATCTGGACTTTCTGACTTTGTTCTTGGACGGGTAGTGACTTAAACGGCCAATCGGAAGCGGGTCAAGTACGAATCCACTTGTCGAGCAATTGAATATGGCTTCCTTACTTTCTCTTCTTGGGGAGTTTGAAAAGGAGGTTGTTGCATTGCTGAAGCGGATCTAGAAGTTCTCGAATATTCTAGACATTGGGGCGCGTGTTGCAGCTCATATCTTTACTAGGATCGGCTTTTCTATATCTAGAGGAGTGGGGGCCCAGATTGTATCTCGGCTTCCCACTAATTTTCTATAGGTTGTATAACTTTGTTTGTTTTTGAGATAAATTTATTTTTTTGAAACAAATCAATTCATTAATAAAAAGTCATTTGGCATCTACAAATGAAATCTAAATTAACAAATATATAAAATTGAATCAAACTAGGCTTTCTTTATCAAAGCTAAGATCGTTGAAAAGATTTTGCACTGTGGTACATCTCTCGCACATATCGCTGGAATATACAACCTTTTCGGAGAGACGGGTTAATGATTTGTTGTAGTCGTAAAGATGAATTTCATCTTATTTGCCTGAACGCATTTGAAAACTTGACAACTGTTGCGATCCCAAACAAATTTTTACCAAAGAACTGACAATAGGGTCAAAGATGATTACCTTTTTTATGAACCCTAACACACAAACAAAACCTAAACATAAACAAACAACTAAACTAACAAAAACTAACGACTCCACTATAGGGAAAGACTCCATCATAGGGAGATGTTTTTGAGATATAATATAATAATAATAATGATGATGATAATAATAACAATAATTAGGGTTTGTTTATGTTTAGAGTTTGTTTGTGTGTTAGGGTTCATCAAAAAGGTAATCATCTGTGGGGGCCAGATTGTATCTCGGCTTTCCACTAATTTTCTATAGGTTGTATAATTTTGTATGTTTTTTAGATATAACAATAATAATGATGATAATAATAAGATATAATAATAATAATAATAATAATTAAAAAGGGGAGTTTTTTCCCGAGTTTTTAGAGAGCAACATACGATTTAATTTTTTTAGCGCGCCACGTAGGATAATAAATTTTAGTGGTAGCCAATTAAATACGAGATTATCAATTTCTTTTATAATTAAACAATTTAAATGACATGTAATTTAAGCAAATTGGCGAATGAGACTTTCCAGTTTAAATTATATTAAATATAAAATATTATCTTTTGATTTCAGGAATTTTATCGAAATATATAACATTTTTTAACACATAAATGAATATAATAATAATAATAATAATAATCATAATAATAATATCAATTTTAGTGCTTGTTCGAGAGTTTTTGCTGGGGATATTTTCGGTGATCATGCGGTGTCTTGTGCTGGTATTGTGGGTATTACACATCGACATAATGTTGTTCGGGATACACTTGTTGATGTTTGCTATCGATCGGCGATTTCAGCAAGAAAGAAGGTGGACATAGGGTTGTCTGGAGGGAATGACGGGACCCTCAGACCTACCGATGTGTTACTTTATTCATGGGATCGTGGTCGCGATGTGTGTGTTGACTTGACAGGGTCTTCTCCATTGACACAAACAGGGCTTTCTGACTTTGTTCCGGGACGGGTTGTGGCTGATGCAGCTCATCGGAAGCGGGTTAAGTATGAAGCTCGTTGTCTGGCGATTGGATATGGTTTCATTCCCTTTTCCTTTTCTTCGCTTGAGAAATTAGAGAAGGAGGCTGTTGCGCTGCTGAAGCGGATTCAGAGGTTCTCGACGACGCAAGACATTGGGGCTCGTGCTGCAGCTCATATTTTCACTAGGGTAGGCTTTGCTATTGCTATAGGAGTGGGGGCCCAGATTGTATCTCGGCTTCCCACTAATTTATTGTAGGTTGTATGACGTTTGTTTTTGAGGTATAATAATAATAATAATAATAATAATAATAATAATAATAATAATAACAATAATAATAATAATAATAATAATAATAATAATAGTAATAGTAATAATAATAATAATAATAATAATATAAATAAAGTAGGAAGTTTTCAGGAGCATTCAGCGCGCCACATAAAAAAGGTATTATTTATCCAATAAAAAATTAGATTAATAATTTATTTTAGAATTAAAAAACTTACTCGCCACCTAAGCAAAAGTGACGAATAAGATTTAAGAATTTTGCCACATAGGTAAATGCAACGAATAGTGAATAATTTAACTTTAAATTATTTAAAAAACTAATAATTATCTTTTTTTACATATGTGGATGCAAATTTATGATCGCAAATATCTTTAATCTCTCCCTAGAAAATATTATAAAAGTTTGATTTTAATAATGTACTCATCGAAACAAATAAAACTAAATCTCGTATGACTAAAAGATTATAAATGAGACTAACATTTTAAATAGAACGAGTGTATAAAAAAAACGCATATGCAAAAGACTTATTTTAATCAATAAATAAAAAAAAGAGAGATTTGTCATTTTTTTTTGAATTAAAATTTAAATTGTCACCTAAGCGAAATTAATGAATATAAGGTTTGAGATTTTAAATTCAAGCATAACGTAAAATAAATAAAACAACGAAAGATCGATAACTTTAGTGTTAAAATTTAAAATTTATCTTATGATATTAGGAATTTTATTCATATATCTAATGGATGATTTCATAAATATACAAAATCTTAAATTAAATAAAATGATTTACTAGAACCGTGCATCGCACGGGTTTACATCTAGTTACATATTAATAGAAAAGCAAATCTTTATTTTCTTTTAAGCCTTTTGCTCTAAAGTCTAAATATTGTAAAAATATCCTAATCTTGCGAAGTCCCTCGCCTATGTTTTGAGAAGTCCCTCGCCTAGGGTTCTTCGGTTTCTTCGTCTCTTCTTTGTTTGTTACCTCGATTTCCATTGTTTTTCCTTGAATTCATCCCTCTGATTGTTCTCTTTCTCAATTAATTTTCTGTTCTTGCTCGTATTCCATATCATGTTAGTCGCGTTGGTGAAGTTTCAATCCCACAATTTTACATGATAGGTCTCTCGTGGAATTGCCGGGGGTTAGGGAGTCCCTGTGCAGAGAATGCGCTTAAAGGAATAATTCGACTACATCATCCCCACTTTGTCTTCCTCTTGGAGACAAAGCTAAAAGGTAAGGAGTGGGAAAGTGTTAAAAGAAAACTGAATTTTGAGCATTTCTTGTGTGTGGACTGTAATGGCGAAGGGCGGGGGAGGAGTGGTGGTCTGGCAATGTTTTGGAGGGATGATATCGACCTCACTCTTCTATATTCCTCCCAGAATCATATGGACTTCTCTCTAAAGTCAAAGGATAAAGGTGTGTGGCGAATTACTGGCATTTATGGCTTCCCCGAGGAAGGCAGGAAGCACAAAACTTGGGCCATGATTGAAAGACTGGGAAGTGGTAATACAATGACGTGGCTATGTTTTGGGGACTTCAACTGCACACTCTAATGCATAGTGAGAAACAAGGGGGCAACCCAAAGAGTCAGAGTGAGATAGACGGTTTCCGAAATACTATGGAAAAATGTCAGTTTAGGGACTTACATTTTGTGGGTCCATCCTTTACATGGAGCAATAATCGTGTTGACGGTGAGAACATACAAGAGCGCCTTGATAGGTTTGTAGCCACGGAGGAATTGGTTGATCTGTTTCCTTGTTCGATGATGGAACATTTACCTCGGCGACGGTCTGATCATGTACCTAGGGATGGCAATAGATCCGTATCCGACCCGGATCTGTAGATCCATATCCGTTTTCACGGATATGGATCTTGTAAAATTGGACCGGACAGATCCTAGTCAGATACGGATCTTGTACTAAAAAACGGATCTGGATACGGGTCTAACCAAATACCCATATCCAGATCCGTTTACCCGTTTTTTTATTAAAAAAAAGGACTATTTCCAAAAAAAAGCCCAACCTACCTAAGTTTCACTGATTCCACCAACCACCCCAAAAAACCCTAAAATCACACCCTCTCTCTTTCTCTCTCTAGCCTCTCTCCCTTCTCTCTCTAACGACGACCAGTCAACCATAACTCCAGCCGCTCCACCCTCCGGCCTCTCCGACGACCGTGAGTCCAGCAACTCCACCCTCCGGCCTCTCTGACGACCGTGAGTCCAGCAACTCCACCCTCTTCGGCGACGTGAGTCTAGCCCATCTTCTCCGAGCTCCGACGACCGCAAGTCACAAACACATAAGGCAGAATTTATGGACTTTTGGTGTACTTAATCTGTAGATTCCTTACATTTTGTTTGATTTTATTTAATTTTGTTTTTTCATTAGTGTTTACTAATTCGATAGTATATATCCAGATGAGTAAATAATGTTTACTTTATTTTGTCATAGTGCATAATTTTAATGCTTACTCTGTACTAATTTTTGAGTGGATTTTTGATTAGTGCTCACTGTTCACAAGCTTGTATTGTAGTCTGCAATTCGCATTCCGCAAGATGTTTTGGTTAATTTAATTTTACTTTGTGTTTGTTTTATTATTTTGTCGTCATTTTAATTAGTTTGTTATTTGAATACTAGTTTTTACTTGAAAGTTAGATTTTTTTTCAAATTAATAGGTATAGGTGCATGATCCGTTTTGGACCCGTTTTAGACCCGGATCCGTAGGATCCAACGGATATGGATATGGATCCTCCTTCTCCATACCCGACCGTAGGGAATATTTCAAGCATTATGATCCCAAACTTGAACCCTACTGTGATCATACACTAAAGTATGGTGGCGTTCCAAAGGGAAAGAAAAAGAGAGCAAAAGAGTCGCCAACAAGTTTTAGGAACTTGTAAACCCAAAAACAATCCAAAAGGACCATCAACTCCATAAGGTCTTGAACCAAATAGGGCTCGGGGATGAGGGTACGAATCCAATCTACAAAAGAAAGGACCCGCCCTATAAAATAGGCCTCTACTTTGTTCTGCTCGTATTCATGCGCGCTTTTCGAATAACATACAAACATTATATTAAACCTAACCTGTTTATCTATGTTGGTTGAATATTAATGCACAAATAAGACTATTATTGGCGATCACTTGTATTAAAATCACATTAGCCTAAACCAAATTATTAATTATCTTATTAAGCGTGACTTCAAGTACAAATTCCCTTTAATATGCATAAAAGGTGTGATCAAGCAATAACAATAAAAATGTAATCAAGCAACATAATAATAAATATAATGATAATAATAATAATCATAATATAATGACAATCATGATAAGGTATAATAAAGCTTAAAATAATAGCAAGATCCTAGGCATGATACTAACAAGATTAATAACAAATCCTAGCATGTCACTAAACAATAAAGATCAAAGCTCTAAACCTAACATGGTACTAACATGCTATTAGAAAGAGTAAAAGGCACCCTAAACATGATACTAGAAAGCATTAAAAACATCCTAACATGATACTAGAAAGCATTAAAAGCATCCTAACATGATACTAGGAATTAATCAATAATAAACATGCTTTCTACATTGTGAAAGAAATAGAGAGTAAGCTAATCTACTTACTTTGAAGCCTCGTACCTCTTTCTAATAACAAAATACACAAGTTAGTAAACTTCAATGAAAATAATAAAGAATAAAGAATTAAATTGAAATCAAATTAAACAAAGTTTTGACTAGATTTGGACCAAACCCTCAGAAAATATCAAACCTTGCACGTCTAGGGCGAAGGCAACTTCGAACTTGGCTAAGAGATTCTAAGTCTTGTGAATGCGGAATATTGTATTTTGTAAAAAGGTTGGTTTAGAAAGAGAGAGAGAGAGATTAAGAATTAAGTAATTCTTGAGGAGAGTTGATAGAGAGAATTGATTGGGAGAATTGATGAGAGTTGATGAATAAAAACGGAGGTTTGAGACCCTATTTATAAGAAAATAGTCCGAAAAAGTATGGAATTTGATAAGGAATAAAACTACACGCTGTCGCCAGGAATTCACTCTGTCGCGATGCGACAGGGTCTGTCGCGAGGCGACAACCTGGTTTAGGCGCGTTTTTCCACGCGAAATCCGATCTTTAATCAACTTGATCTACGGAATCCGTATAGAATATAAAAAACGTATTTTTCAAAGATAATAATAATAATATTATTATTTTATTCCAAATAAAAGTCCACTTTAAAAAATAAATAATTATTAGATCTAATAATATTAGAATTAAAAGGAACCTTCTAGAAACTTCTAGAAAATTATAATTAATCCTAATAATTTTAGGAATAATAATTATCATTGGGCCCTCCTCTAGATCATTGGGCCGTATGTAAATAATTAACCGGGCCTAGTTTAGTATTTTGGCCATAACTTCTTCAATATTCATCGGAATTGGGCTTATAATATATCGTTGGAAAGATCTCTTCGAGCCCCATCCAACTACACTATTATTGGACCTTAATTATGGACCAAACTAAACTGGTTTGGCTATTTTTAAATAAACAGAGTTATTTTCGAAAACAGAGAGAAGAGAATTTTAAATAAAACTAAACCGCAACACTTGACTTTCAAACACTTTCACCTCATTCGATTATGGTTCGACGTGAAAGGCATTCATCACTAGATTTGGTTTTGGGGAGACACAAATGGGTGTCTACACCGACGGATCCGAATCGGATCTGGATCCAGGGTGCAAAAACGGATCTGGATATGGATCCAGTCGGATCAGGTCCAGATCCGACCTGTTGCCATCCCCACATGTACCTATTATGATCACCATCCAAGAGGAACTTGCTGTAAACCGCAAGAAAAAGAAAAGAAGAAAGGGCTTTAAATTTGAGAAAGAATGGCTCCGCGACGACGAATGTGGGAACATCATCTCCGAAGCTTGGAATCTTGACCCTGATAGTAGTGTGAAGTATAAAATTGAAGCTTGTTCTGTTAAGCTTCGGTCTTGGAGCTCCAAAAAATCGACTGATTTTGTAGAAGAAATTAAATGCCGCAAAGAGAGGATGGCTGCACTTATGTTGCATGAACCCACTGTTGATAATATTGAAGAAATGAGAAAAGTCAATTTGGAGATTGATGAGCTTGAAGGTCGAGAAGAGGCTTATTGGGCGCAACGTAGTCGTCAAGACTGGTTGCGTGATGGTGATAAGAACACGGCGTTCTTTCACAAAAAGGCCAAGCAACGTCGGCACAGGAACACTATAAAAGGGGTCTTTGATGATGGTGGCAATTGGAGAAAGGATGAGAATGAGATAGAAGCTGTATTTGAGAACTACTTCAAGTCTCTTTTTTCTTCAGCACGTGGCAATGACATGCAGCAAGTACTTGATGCTGTTGATAATCGTGTGATTCGTGTCACTGATGACATGAATGCTACGTTGACCGAGGAATACTCTAAAGAAGAAGTGACTCGTGCTCTCAAACAAATGCATCCTACGAAAGCCCCTTGCCTTGACGGTATGCCTGCTCTTTTATATAAGAAATTTTGGAACATTATTGGTGCTGATGTCGTTTCTTATGTGCTTGATATTTTGAACAACAATGCCCCGATTGATAATATAAATCACACCCATATTGTTCTTATCCCCAAAAAGAAGCAATGTGAGTCTACTAAAGACTACCGTCCTATTAGCCTGTGCAATGTCATCTATAAATTGCTATCGAAAGTTCTTTCAAATAGGCTTAAAGTAATTTTACCGAATGTCATTAGTGAGAACCAGAGTGCATTTGTCCCGGGAGGTTGATTACGGATAATGTGCTTGTGGCTTATGAAATGTTCCATTACCTCCGGAAGAAAAAAAACTGGGGCTCGGCCGCTCAGGGTTTTATGGCGATGAAACTTGATATGAGTAAAGCCTACGACAGAGTTGAATGGAGTTTTGTTGAGGGAATGATGATAAAATTTGGTTTCAACCATACTTTTATGTCCCACGTTATGAAATGCTTGTCATCGGTTCCATAATCTATACTCATTAATGGCTTTCCTTCTACAAAATTTGTGCCTAGTAGAGGGTTACGCCAAGGGGACCCCATTTCTCCCTTTTTGTTCCTTATATGTGTCGAGGGGTTCTCTGCGCTTCTCCGAAAAGCTGAGCAAAATCGTATGATACATGGAGTGAAGCTTGGGAGAAATGTTGAGCCAATCTCCCATTTGTTTTTTGCTGATGATAGTTTGCTCTTCACCAGAGCAAATGAGACTGAGGCCGAGACAATTCTTGACATCCTTGCCACATATGAGATTGCTTCAGGCCAGAAGATTAACTTGGAAAAATCGGAGGTATCCTTCAGCCGTAATGTTAGTGCCAATATGCAGGAAATGCTTCAGTTGAAGTTGAACTTTACGCAAGTTGAGGGTCACGAAAAATATCTTGGTCTCCCTGCTTACATAGGAAGATCCAAGAAAGTTGTTTTCCAAGTAATTCAAGATCGGGTTTGGAAGAAAATCAAGGGGTGGAAAGAACGGTTTCTGTCAAGAGCAGGTAGAATAGTGTTGTTAAAGTCGTGGCTGAGGCAATCCCGACCTATGCAATGCAGTGCTTTAAACTCCCGGAGTCCGTCATCAATAATATAAATGCAGTTTGCCGTGATTTTTGGTGGGGTCAAAAGGATCGTGAACGGAAATTAGTTATGATTAGCTGGGAAAAAATGTGCAGAACTAAGAAGGATGGGGGTCTCGGCCTTAGAGATATAAGAGCTTTCAACATGGCTTTGCTTGAAAAACAATGTTGGAGACTTATTGAGAACCCGTCTTCTATGGAAGCTAAGGTCCTTAAGGGCAAGTATTTCCCTTGCTCCTCGTTCTGGGAGGCAAAAGTACCACCATCAGCAAGCTACACCCGGCGTTCAATCTTGAGTGCAAGGAGTATGATTTGGGAAGGTTCGATTTGGGTGATAGGCAATGGGCGATCTGTGAAAATTTGGGGTGATAAGTGGGTTAAGGGGCTCCCTAGCTCTTAGCTCTCGTCATTACCAAGCTCTGATGAATTGAAAACTCATATGTTGCTGACTGGATTTTAACAGATGATGATGGTTCAAAGCATTGGCAATTAGGACAAGGCTTATCTGATCTTGAGACCCAAGCTATAAATAACATTCGCTTGCCTCAAAGTGAGATGGATGATTTCCTACAATGGCATGGGACAAAGAATGGGGATTTTACGGTTTGGTCTGCTTATCATTTTGAACTCCAAAGAAGCAAGTGCAAGTCCACTCTACAAACATAATGTGTAGTATGAATGTAATGACATTGACAAATATGATATTTAATGGTGTAATTTATTAGCATAATATATAAACATAATATATAAAGGATTGGTGAACCTATGCCCTGTTTTACCAAGCTAGAAATTTATTGGTGTAATTTCTTAGCAAGCCTCGCCCGATCGGGCGCGAGAGCAAGGGTGAAAAATTGACAATTTTTGCCCGACCGGGCAAAGGACCGCCCGACCGGGCGCGAGAGTTGACGAGTACGGACATTTCGACTGCCCGACCGGGCGGTATGGCGCCCGATCGGGCGCGAGAACGAAGAGAATTTAGAGTCGTATTAATATTTGGAAGAGAATTAGGTAATTATTTTTGATTAGGGGATACGACTTTACCCTGTCAAAATCCTTTATATATAGTGGAAAAGATTTAAAAATACGGGTTGCCTCCCACAAAGCGCTGGTTTATCTAGGTCCCGCACGACCTTCTTACCAAGTACAATTTCTAAAACCCTTGGCCCAACGCTTGATCGGGTGGTTTCTCACCCGGTCTAGCGATGTTTAAGCTGCGATGCGGCTTCCTGACATATCCTGTGGGACGCCAAGTCGCCTTATCTGGTGGATCCTCCATGACTTGGACTGGGGGATCTTCAATGCTACGCACTAAAAACCTTTCGTCGATCGAATGTTGCTTCAAATTGTCATTGTGTTCAACACTTGCAACTCGATCTGGCGGAACACTTACCGTAGGCTCGATTCGCACAACTTGCTCTATCGGTTCCACTTGTTCATCCTCGAAACCAAGACCAACATTGTAGAATGCTCTTTCTATTGCATCGACTTCCTTCTGCCATTTGTCTATCTCATCTGAAAGGGATGCAACACAAGATACCGCCACCAAGGGATCTTTTTCAAGAGCTTGGGGCTTATTAGAATAATTTACAACCACATTAACACTGAAACATTTCTCCTCAGTCATGGAGCTTTTGAGGGTATTATTCAGATTAAAAACCACTTTATCGTCCCCTACAGATAGTGTTAGCTTACCACTTCTAACATCTATGATTGCTCCTGCAGTGTTAAGGAATGGTCTACCCAAAATAATTGGGGTTTGCATATCCTCAGCCATATCAAGAACAACAAAGTCTACAGGTATATAAAATTTACCTACTCTAACGGGGACGTCCTCTAAAACACCTAGGGGGTATTTGAAAGAACGGTCGGCCATTTGCAGAGTTATATTTGTAGCTTTTAATTTACCCATATTTAACTTAGAACACACAGATAATGGCATAACACTAACACTAGCACCCAAATCACATAATGCATTATCAATCAGAAGATAACCAATATGACAAGGGATAGAAAAACTACCCGGATCTTTCAATTTAGGTGGAGACTTATTTTGAAGTACGGCACTGCACTCCGCAGTGAAAGCTACTGTCTCTACCTCACTAATAGACCTTTTTCTCGTCAAAATTTCTTTCATAAATTTTGCATATGAGGGGATTTGTGTGATCAATTCAGTAAAGGGAACTGTTACCTTCAAATCCTTAACCACCTCCAGGAACTTACCAAACTGCTTATCCAAGTTTGTCTTCAATTGACGATTGGGGAAAGGAAGTTTGATAATTGGCTTTTGAGCATTCTTCTCTTTGTCTGGAGTAGCCACCTTCTCCGGAGTTTTACCCTGCAATGTAGGATTAGATGTGTTAGTATTATCTTCTAGCCCTGCAGGGCTAGCAACTACATTGTTTGGTTTAATGGAATCAAGATTAGCATTATTTAATAAAATAGGTTCATCAAATCTGGGCATAGAGGGCCCTTCATAGTTTGAACCACTCCTTAGAGTAATTGCAAATGCTTGATCCGTAGGCCTAGTCGGCTGTGCCGGCAGGGCTCCCTGTTGGCGTGCTTGTAGGGTGGCGGAGAGTTGCGCAATTTGATTATCTACAATTTTGTTGTGCGCTAGAATTTGATCAATTGTCGCATCTCTGCTCTCCATGTGCTTTTGCATATTGACCAACATTGCTCTAATTTCCCCCAAAGAAGGGTCTGAAGATGAGGGGGGTTGTTGTGGTTGATTCTTCTGGCTAGCATTGGGATGATAGTATTTCTGCTGCTGTTGCTGTGGCACCTGTGGTTCTTGTGGTGGATTTTGAACATTAGTGCTCCGGTAGGAAAGGTATGGATGATTCCGATACCCAGGATTGTAAGTGTTGGAGTATGGGTTATTCTGCCTATAAGCTTGGAAGGCATTAACTTGCTCCACGGAACTCCTGCAATCCTGCTCCCAATGACCTACAATACCACAATTTTCACAGAAAGCCTCATTAGAATTATTATTAATCGCAGAAACATTAGCTACGTTAGCAGTGCTCAGATTATCTAATTTTTGACAAATAGAGGTCAGTTGAGCTTGCAAAAAGGATACAGAGTCGACGCTATGTTTCCCCTTGTTAGCAAATCCTCTGGGATTCCCATATTGGGAATTGTGTATCGCCATATCTTCAATAACCTGACCTGCGTCATCAACATTAAGATTCATAAATCTCCCACTAGCTGCAGAGTCTAA
Organism: Chenopodium album; assembly: GCF_948465745.1. Taxonomy (NCBI): domain Eukaryota; kingdom Viridiplantae; phylum Streptophyta; class Magnoliopsida; order Caryophyllales; family Amaranthaceae; genus Chenopodium; species Chenopodium album. Next base: position 16,050,136 of record NC_137858.1, on the reverse strand, counting down.
AATTATTCTAGAAGAATTTCCAATGCCGTTATAAAAGGCTTGGATTAACTGCCATTGTGCTAAATTGTGGTGGGGGCATTCTCTTTGTAAGTCCTTGAACCTCTCCCAAGCCTCATATAAAGACTCATCGGCTTCTTGGGCGAAGTTCTGAATCGCACTCCGTAGTACTGCTGTTCTCTCTGCAGGATAATATTTGTTATAAAAATTCAAAACAAGAGTTTCCCAGTCAGTTATACCAAGCGTAGTTCTATTTAAACCATTAAACCACAATTTAGCTTTTCCAGTTAAAGAAAAGGGAAAAAGAATCTCCCTGATTTGGTCTTGAGTGACCCCGCCTTGCCTTATGGTGTTGCAATATTGACAATAGTCGACAATGTGAAGATTCGGGTCTTCACCCTTGGCTCCACTGAATTGCTTCCTCTCTATCATCGTTATAAATTGGGGTTTGATTTCGAATTGAACCCCATCAAGAGCCGGAGTAGGGGTGAGATGTGGAAAATCCGTAAGCTTTGGTTGTGAATAATCACTAAGTTTCTTTGGAACCGCCATCTCTGATTCTGTGTCTGATGATGCCTTTGAATTGCTAGAACCAGTTGGAGAATCTCGGTGATTATTGTTATTATCACCAGAATCCGCCAAGATTTGCTTGTAGAAGTTTTTCAGTCTATGGAAGGAACGTTCGATCTCGGGATCGAATGGGATGTAACCTGATCTGGAACACCTGGGCATAAACAAAAACTAGAAGCAAATATGAGATTTGTCTCAGAGAACTAACGCTCTCTGAGACAAAAAGGGAAATAATCTAGACTACAAAAATAATCAGAAATAAAAATAAAACCGTTTCCCCGGCAACGGCGCCAAATTTTGACAGGGTAAAGTCGTATCCCCTAATCAAAAATAATTACCTAATTCACTAACTAAAGTAGATAGGGAAGTAGGGTCGATCTCCACAGGGAAACAAGTCTTTTTACTCCTAATTAAATATTATAATCTAAATTATTTAAGTAACCAATATTAAAAGTTGAATATGAAACTAAACTAAAAAGAGTAGGAAAAAGGAGAAAATAATATATAAAGGATCTAGGGCATAGGTTCACCAATAAATAATACTCCTGGGTAAAATAGGGTAATCAATCATTGACATTGCATAAATAACATGATTAACAGGCTCTCGCAATTTATTAACCAACATAGACCTAACAGGCTCTCGCAATTTACTAGATCTAAGTTCTTATTGAAAATAGCCTTTAATATCAAATTAACATCTGCTCGATTCATCAAATTAATATTGCTATACTTTTACAAGCCGCAATTGTAAAACATTAAAACAATCCAATAAGAAATCATCATGCAATACCAACAATCAATAATAGTCAATCATCAATGCATCAATTAATCAGATTGTAAAGGGCTCTCGCTACTTATTACAATCACACAATTAATTTATCGATATTAAATCTCATCTCTCGAATCTTGACTTAACCATTTATAAATTAACTTGCCTATTGAAACTAGACTTAAACATTAATTCTCATCTCTCGATTCTTGAATCAATATTGTCAAACTCATGCATAAAAGATAGGCCTAATCTAGTCACAGAGCATTAAATCAATCAATAGGAAATCAATCTAGCATTGATAATCAACAACAATAATTTACCCCTTCATATTATTTATTAGATCCCCATAAACCCTAGAAATTAAACTACTCACACATAATTAAATATAAACTAAGCAAAGCAATAAAATAAATCATGATCAAAGGAATAAAATAAATAACTAAGATTAAGGGAAGAGAAATCGTCACCAAAATAAATCTGGAATTAATCAAAGAAATAAGAACAAAAGTTTAGAGAGAGATTAAGAAAGAGAAAACTAAGTAGAGAGAGAAAGTCTAAGAGAAAAGATTAAGAGAAGAAGAAGTGGTTCTAAAATCGTATTACGGAGGAGTATTTATACTCCGTACAAAAAAATCCTAAACTAAAACAAATTAATACGACTCTAATTGTCTCCTAAATAAACACGCGCCCGATCGGGCGAGGCACCGCCCGATCGGGCGCGCCTTTTTTCACCTCTCATAACAATCTCGCGCCCGGCCGGGCGCGTCACCGGGCGCTCCTCCCGCCCGGCCGGGCGCGCATCCGGGCGCCAGCCTTTTTGGCCGGGCGGATCATTTGGGCCACTATTTGGACTTCGATTGGGCTCCAATTCTTCGGGCCAATCTGGGTTTCCTCTTTGGGTCTTGAATACTCGGTCCAAATGCCCCGGTATCACCTCTACCGAGCCCTTAATCACCGGTTCGATGTCTCTAACCGGCCCTGGGCTATAAAATTTGGTCATGCTTCTCCAGTGCTCGTGATTGCTCCAAAATATATCGGGAAAAATACTCCAAAAGCATAAATCCCTGTAAAAGTCAACCAAATCTACGAAAACACTAGAAAACACCAATTAGTAATAAAAGTGGCTCTAAAGAGCCAAAAACACTACTAATTATGACCAAGGGACGGGGGTAAAATATTATATAAAATGGATACATCAAACTCCCCCAAGCCAAACCTTTGCTTGTCCCTAAGCAAAGATCTCATCAATGAATCAATAAATATGCTTCACCCCAATAAGTAAAAATCAAGCACAAGCGATCCAGGGTAAATCAAATAAACACGCTTCAGAGTCAACCAATCAAATCCATCCGATTACCAATCTTCCCTAACAATTGTCAAACAGAGCAAACCACAAGAGCATATAGAATTCAAGACTAGTGCTCACACACTCGACTCTCATTTATGTGGCGAGTAAAAGATGTACTCGATCGCTCTCCAACCACCCCTTTAATGTGAACAATGCCCACCCAACTCACACTCTCGTGTGTATAAAAAAACAATGAACGCTCAATCCTACTAGTCGACTCGAAATATGCCGAATCATAACTTGCATTGATAAGCAACACTTTCACATTCATACAATTCTATGCACAAAGGTCGGAAGGTCTTTAAAGCTTGTAATGTAAGGCTAGGGTAAAGGGTAGGATAAACTTAGGGAAATATGTGAGAGAAAAGCTTTGCAAAAAGGGAGCCATATCCTAATAAACCCATGACCAACAATGATCATAATCATCTCCAACAAAACTATTCCAACACAAACCACCAAATATACTCCAAACAATATAAACCAACCCAATACTTACAAAATTTCACTCATAAAAAATATAATAATATAAACTAGAGTGAATAAACAAACTCTAAACTCAAGCTCAATTATTTACAATGAAACTCAATTTTTTATTTCTTTTCTTTTGATAAACCTTCACTTAGATAATTTGAACATGAAACACTTTTTTTCTTTTTGCTCTTTTTTTATTAGAAGTTCACTTTTTTTTTTATTTTCTCACTTTTTTTTTTCTTTGAACTTCTTTTTTTTTCTTTTTCATCACACTTTTATTTTTTCTCAAATATATACACTATAAAACAAAAATATGATCAAGAACAAATAACTTCTCAAACCCACCCAAACTGTGCAAATAATGTGCACACTACAAACTCCCTCACCTCACTCACTAATAGCTCCCCCAAGCCAAGCTTGGGACTAGTAACCAATGGGGCAAACATGGCTTGTAATGTGGCTAAAAACAATAAAAGGGCACAAGCAACAACATGGGTAGCAAGAAGGGAACAAATGTATCTAAATAAATCTGAAGGCTACCTAAAGAACAAATGCCTTCGTCCTCCACATGTGCATAATAATGAGTTATGAAACACTACTCATAGTTGCAAATCAATACTCAAATTCATTGACATACCAGGAACTAATCACACATTCCTAACCAAATCAACTAGTCAAGCACTATATTCACAAGTAGTTGGACAAAATTGACGCATGTAAAGGTTTCAAGACAATCAAACATCATATCATGATCAATTAATCCACAATGCTTATCATCAAATACCAGGAATCAAAACAATTTGTAAAGTAAGAGGCATAGGGAAGCATAATTTATAATTCATTGGAACGTATTTTTTTTTGAAATTTTTAATTTTTCAATTTTTTTGTATTTTTCTTATAGGAAAGCAATAAAACTACACTAGGAAAGCAGTAAAACTACACTAAGCATACCAATAAAAAGAGAGAGAATGAAAGATATACCATATGAACACGAGAACCTCCCCCCAAGCTAAATCAGACAATGTCCTCATTGTCTTAAGGGGAAGCAAGTATTCAAGGTGACTAATCTTCATCATCACCACATAAATTTCACCAAAGCCTCAGGATTGCAATGCATCTCTTTGGAACAAAATTGGGCAAGAAAGAAACAAAGTGTTAGTGGAAAAAAAGATAAAAATTGAGTCAGGTGCACTATTCTGATCATAACTTTTGATATATAATTGATAATGCAATGATTCTAATTTCATTGGAAATTAGACTTGAAGAGCTTTCCAACGATAGGTCACACGCCAAAAACGGATAAGAAACGCAAAAGTTATGGCCTGTCGAAGTTGAGCAGTTTTGCTGATCCGCTCTCGCGCCCGGTCGGGCGCCAAACCGCCCGGTAGGGCGCCACACCGCCCGGTAGGGCGGTATAAACCCTCTAAATTCTCTTCGTTCTCGCGCCCGATCGGGCGCCATACCGCCCGGTCGGGCAGTCGAAATGTCCGTACTCGTCAACTCTCGCGCCCGGTCGGGCGGTCCTTTGCCTGGTCGGGCAAAAATTGTCAATTTTTCACCCTTGCTCTCGCGCCCGATCGGGCGAGGCTTGCCCGATCGGGCGGACAAATTAGTTCGTAAACGTCAAAATTCGCGCCCGGTCGGGCGAAATTTCCTATTTTTAAAACACTTCTCTCGCGCCCGATCGGGCGAGCTTCGCCCGGTCGGGCCCGAGACTAATTCGGGGAGAGCTAATTTCCCTCTGTTCTCAAAAAGTTGTCTAACTCTTTTCCTTCAAACCTGTACAAATACTCATAAAACTAATTAAATTCCCTCAGCTCTCCTCACCCAAGAAAACGAAAATAAAAAAAGGTCTAAAAAAACATTAAAAATACGGGTTGCCTCCCGCAAAGCGCTGGTTTATCTAGGTCCCGCACGACCTTCTTACCAAGTACAATTCCTAAAACCCTTGGCCCAACGCTTGATCGGGTGGTTTCTCACCCGGTCTAGCGATGTTTAAGCTGCGATGCGGCTTCCTGACATATCCCGTGGGACGCCAAGTCGCCTTATCTGGTGGATCCTCCATGACTTGGACTGGGGGATCTTCAATGCTACGCACTAAAAACCTTTCGTCGATCGAATGTTGCTTCAAATTGTCATTGTGTTCAACACTTGCAACTCGATCTGGCGGAACACTTACCGTAGGCTCGATTCGCACAACTTGCTCTATCGGTTCCACTTGTTCATCCTCGAAACCAAGACCAACATTGTAGAATGCTCTTTCTATTGCATCGACTTCCTTCTGCCATTTGTCTATCTCATCTGAAAGGGATGCAACACAAGATACCGCCACCAAGGGATCTTTTTCAAGAGCTTGGGGCTTATTAGAATAATTTACAACCACATTAACACTGAAACATTTCTCCTCAGTCATGGAGCTTTTGAGGGTATTATTCAGATTAAAAACCACTTTATCGTCCCCTACAGATAGTGTTAGCTTACCACTTCTAACATCTATGATTGCTCCTGCAGTGTTAAGGAATGGTCTACCCAAAATAATTGGGGTTTGCATATCCTCAGCCATATCAAGAACAACAAAGTCTACAGGTATATAAAATTTACCTACTCTAACGGGGACGTCCTCTAAAACACCTAGGGGGTATTTGAAAGAACGGTCGGCCATTTGCAGAGTTATATTTGTAGCTTTTAATTTACCCATATTTAACTTAGAACACACAGATAATGGCATAACGCTAACACTAGCACCCAAATCACATAATGCATTATCAATCAGAAGATAACCAATATGACAAGGGATAGAAAAACTACCCGGATCTTTCAATTTAGGTGGAGACTTATTTTGAAGTACGGCACTGCACTCCGCAGTGAAAGCTACTGTCTCTACCTCACTAATAGACCTTTTTCTCGTCAAAATTTCTTTCATAAATTTTGCATATGAGGGGATTTGTGTGATCAATTCAGTAAAGGGAACTGTTACCTTCAAATCCTTAACCACCTCCAGGAACTTACCAAACTGCTTATCCAAGTTTGTCTTCAATTGACGATTGGGGAAAGGAAGTTTGATAATTGGCTTTTGAGCATTCTTCTCTTTGTCTGGAGTAGCCACCTTCTCCGGAGTTTTACCATGCAATGTAGGATTAGATGTGTTAGTATTATCTTCTAGCCCTGCAGGGCTAGCAACTACATTGTTTGGTTTAATGGAATCAAGATTAGCATTATTTAATAAAATAGGTTCATCAAATCTGGGCATAGAGGGCCCTTCATAGTTTGAACCACTCCTTAGAGTAATTGCAAATGCTTGATCCGTAGGCCTAGTCGGCTGTGCCGGCAGGGCTCCCTGTTGGCGTGCTTGTAGGGTGGCAGAGAGTTGCGCAATTTGATTATCTACAATTTTGTTGTGCGCTAGAATTTGATCAATTGTCGCATCTCTGCTCTCCATGTGCTTTTGCATATTGACCAACATTGCTCTAATTTCCCCCAAAGAAGGGTCTGAAGATGAGGGGGGTTGTTGTGGTTGATTCTTCTGGCTAGCATTGGGATGATAGTATTTCTGCTGCTGTTGCTGTGGCACCTGTGGTTCTTGTGGTGGATTTTGAACATTAGTGCTCCGGTAGGAAAGGTATGGATGATTCCGATACCCAGGATTGTAAGTGTTGGAGTATGGGTTATTCTGCCTATAAGCTTGGAAGGCATTAACTTGCTCCACGGAACTCCTGCAATCCTGCTCCCAATGACCTACAATACCACAATTTTCACAGAAAGCCTCATTAGAATTATTATTAATCGCAGAAACATTAGCTACGTTAGCAGTGCTCAGATTATCTAATTTTTGACAAATAGAGGTCAGTTGAGCTTGCAAAAAGGATACAGAGTCGACGCTATGTTTCCCCTTGTTAGCAAATCCTCTGGGATTCCCATATTGGGAATTGTGTATCGCCATATCTTCAATAACCTGACCTGCGTCATCAACATTAAGATTCATAAATCTCCCACTAGCTGCAGAGTCTAAAATTATTCTAGAAGAATTTCCAATGCCGTTATAAAAGGCTTGGATTAACTGCCATTGTGCTAAATTGTGGTGGGGGCATTCTCTTTGTAAGTCCTTGAACCTCTCCCAAGCCTCATATAAAGACTCATCGGCTTCTTGGGCGAAGTTCTGAATCGCACTCCGTAGTACTGCTGTTCTCTCTGCAGGATAATATTTGTTATAAAAATTCAAAACAAGAGTTTCCCAGTCAGTTATACCAAGCGTAGTTCTATTTAAACCATTAAACCACAATTTAGCTTTTCCAGTTAAAGAAAAGGGAAAGAGAATCTCCCTGATTTGGTCTTGAGTGACCCCGCCTTGCCTTATGGTGTTGCAATATTGACAATAGTCGACAATGTGAAGATTCGGGTCTTCACCCTTGGCTCCACTGAATTGCTTCCTCTCTATCATCGTTATAAATTGGGGTTTGATTTCGAATTGAACCCCATCAAGAGCCGGAGTAGGGGTGAGATGTGGAAAATCCGTAAGCTTTGGTTGTGAATAATCACTAAGTTTCTTTGGAACCGCCATCTCTGATTCTGTGTCTGATGATGCCTTTGAATTGCTAGAACCAGTTGGAGAATCTCGGTGATTATTGTTATTATCACCAGAATCCGCCAGGATTTGCTTGTAGAAGTTTTTCAGTCTATGGAAGGAACGTTCGATCTCGGGATCGAATGGGATGTAACCTGATCTGGAACACCTGGGCATAAACAAAAACTAGAAGCAAATATGAGATTTGTCTCAGAGAACTAACGCTCTCTGAGACAAAAAGGGAAATAATCTAGACTACAAAAATAATCAGAAATAAAAATAAAACCGTTTCCCCGGCAACGGCGCCAAATTTTGACAGGGTAAAGTCGTATCCCCTAATCAAAAATAATTACCTAATTCACTAACTAAAGTAGATAGGGAAGTAGGGTCGATCTCCACAGGGAAACAAGTCTTTTTACTCCTAATTAAATATTATAATCTAAATTATTTAAGTAACCAATATTAAAAGTTGAATATGAAACTAAACTAAAAAGAGTAGGAAAAAGGAGAAAATAATATATAAAGGATCTAGGGCATAGGTTCACCAATAAATAATACTCCTGGGTAAAATAGGGTAATCAATCATTGACATTGCATAAATAACATGATTAACAGGCTCTCGCAATTTATTAACCAACATAGACCTAACAGGCTCTCGCAATTTACTAGATCTAAGTTCTTATTGAAAATAGCCTTTAATATCAAATTAACATCTGCTCGATTCATCAAATTAATATTGCTATACTTTTACAAGCCGCAATTGTAAAACATTAAAACAATCCAATAAGAAATCATCATGCAATACCAACAATCAATAATAGTCAATCATCAATGCATCAATTAATCATATTGTAAAGGGCTCTCGCTACTTATTACAATCACACAATTAATTTATCGATATTAAATCTCATCTCTCGAATCTTGACTTAACCATTTATAAATTAACTTGCCTATTGAAACTAGACTTAAACATTAATTCTCATCTCTCGATTCTTGAATCAATATTGTCAAACTCATGCATAAAAGATAGGCCTAATCTAGTCACAGAGCATTAAATCAATCAATAGGAAATCAATCTAGCATTGATAATCAACAACAATAATTTACCCCTTCATATTATTTATTAGATCCCCATAAACCCTAGAAATTAAACTACTCACACATAATTAAATATAAACTAAGCAAAGCAATAAAATAAATCATGATCAAAGGAATAAAATAAATAACTAAGATTAAGGGAAGAGAAATCGTCACCAAAATAAATCTGGAATTAATCAAAGAAATAAGAACAAAAGTTTAGAGAGAGATTAAGAAAGAGAAAACTAAGTAGAGAGAGAAAGTCTAAGAGAAAAGATTAAGAGAAGAAGAAGTGGTTCTAAAATCGTATTACGGAGGAGTATTTATACTCCGTACAAAAAAATCCTAAACTAAAACAAATTAATACGACTCTAATTGTCTCCTAAATAAACACGCGCCCGATCGGGCGAGGCACCGCCCGATCGGGCGCGCCTTTTTTCACCTCTCATAACAATCTCGCGCCCGGCCGGGCGCGTCACCGGGCGCTCCTCCCGCCCGGCCGGGCGCGCATCCGGGCGCCAGCCTTTTTGGCCGGGCGGATCATTTGGGCCACTATTTGGACTTCGATTGGGCTCCAATTCTTCGGGCCAATCTGGGTTTCCTCTTTGGGTCTTGAATACTCGGTCCAAATGCCCCGGTATCACCTCTACCGAGCCCTTAATCACCGGTTCGATGTCTCTAACCGGCCCTGGGCTATAAAATTTGGTCATGCTTCTCCAGTGCTCGTGATTGCTCCAAAATATATCGGGAAAAATACTCCAAAAGCATAAATCCCTGTAAAAGTCAACCAAATCTACGAAAACACTAGAAAACACCAATTAGTAATAAAAGTGGCTCTAAAGAGCCAAAAACACTACTAATTATGACCAAGGGACGGGGGTAAAATATTATATAAAATGGATACATCAAACTCCCCCAAGCCAAACCTTTGCTTGTCCCTAAGCAAAGATCTCATCAATGAATCAATAAATATGCTTCACCCCAATAAGTAAAAATCAAGCACAAGCGATCCAGGGTAAATCAAATAAACACGCTTCAGAGTAAACCAATCAAATCCATCCGATTACCAATCTTCCCTAACAATTGTCAAACAGAGCAAACCACAAGAGCATATAGAATTCAAGACTAGTGCTCACACACTCGACTCTCATTTATGTGGCGAGTAAAAGATGTACTCGATCGCTCTCCAACCACCCCTTTAATGTGAACAATGCCCACCCAACTCACACTCTCGTGTGTATAAAAAAAAATGAACGCTCAATCCTACTAGTCGACTCGAAATATGCCGAATCATAACTTGCATTGATAAGCAACACTTTCACATTCATACAATTCTATGCACAAAGGTCGGAAGGTCTTTAAAGCTTGTAATGTAAGGCTAGGGTAAAGGGTAGGATAAACTTAGGGAAATATGTGAGAGAAAAGCTTTGCAAAAAGGGAGCCATATCCTAATAAACCCATGACCAACAATGATCATAATCATCTCCAACAAAACTAACTCCAACACAAACCACCAAATATACTCCAAACAATATAAACCAACCCAATACTTACAAAATTTCACTCATAAAAAATATAATAATATAAACTAGAGTGAATAAACAAACTCTAAACTCAAGCTCAATTATTTACAATGAAACTCAATTTTTTCTTTCTTTTCTTTTGATAAACCTTCACTTAGATAATTTGAACATGAAACACTTTTTTTCTTTTTGCTCTTTTTTTATTAGAAGTTCACTTTTTTTTTATTTTCTCACTTTTTTTTTTCTTTGAACTTCTTTTTTTTTCTTTTTCATCACACTTTTATTTTTTCTCAAATATATACACTATAAAACAAAAATATGATCAAGAACAAATAACTTCTCAAACCCACCCAAACTGTGCAAATAATGTGCACACTACAAACTCCCTCACCTCACTCACTAATAGCTCCCCCAAGCCAAGCTTGGGACTAGTAACCAATGGGGCAAACATGGCTTGTAATGTGGCTAAAAACAATAAAAGGGCACAAGCAACAACATGGGTAGCAAGAAGGGAACAAATGTATCTAAATAAATCTGAAGGCTACCTAAAGAACAAATGCCTTCGTCCTCCACATGTGCATAATAATGAGTTATGAAACACTACTCATAGTTGCAAATCAATACTCAAATTCATTGACATACCAGGAACTAATCACACATTCCTAACCAAATCAACTAGTCAAGCACTATATTCACAAGTAGTTGGACAAAATTGACGCATGTAAAGGTTTCAAGACAATCAAACATCATATCATGATCAATTAATCCACAATGCTTATCATCAAATACCAGGAATCAAAACAATTTGTAAAGTAAGAGGCATAGGGAAGCATAATTTATAATTCATTGGAACGTATTTTTTTTTGAAATTTTTAATTTTTCAATTTTTTTGTATTTTTCTTATAGGAAAGCAATAAAACTACACTAGGAAAGCAGTAAAACTACACTAAGCATACCAATAAAAAGAGAGAGAGTGAAAGATATACCATATGAACACGAGAACCTCCCCCCAAGCTAAATCAGACAATGTCCTCATTGTCTTAAGGGGAAGCAAGTATTCAAGGTGACTAATCTTCATCATCACCACATAAATTTCACCAAAGCCTCAGGATTGCAATGCATCTCTTTGGAACAAAATTGGGCAAGAAAGAAACAAAGTGTTAGTGGAAAAAAAGATAAAAATTGAGTCAGGTGCACTATTCTGATCATAACTTTTGATATATAATTGATAATGCAATGATTCTAATTTCATTGGAAATTAGACTTGAAGAGCTTTCCAACGATAGGTCACACGCCAAAAACGGATAAGAAACGCAAAAGTTATGGCCTGTCGAAGTTGAGCAGTTTTGCTGATCCGCTCTCGCGCCCGGTCGGGCGCCAAACCGCCCGGTAGGGCGCCACACCGCCCGGTAGGGCGGTATAAACCCTCTAAATTCTCTTCGTTCTCGCGCCCGATCGGGCGCCATACCGCCCGGTCGGGCAGTCGAAATGTCCGTACTCGTCAACTCTCGCGCCCGGTCGGGCGGTCCTTTGCCCGGTCGGGCAAAAATTGTCAATTTTTCACCCTTGCTCTCGCGCCCGATCGGGCGAGGCTTGCCCGATCGGGCGGACAAATTAGTCCGTAAACGTCAAAATTCGCGCCCGGTCGGGCGAAATTTCCTATTTTTAAAACACTTCTCTCGCGCCCGATCGGGCGAGCTTCGCCCGGTCGGGCCCGAGACTAATTCGGGGAGAGCTAATTTCCCTCTGTTCTCAAAAAGTTGTCTAACTCTTTTCCTTCAAACCTGTACAAATACTCATAAAACTAATTAAATTCCCTCAGCTCTCCTCACCCAAGAAAACGAAAATAAAAAAAGGTCTAAAAAAACATTAAAAATACGGGTTGCCTCCCGCAAAGCGCTGGTTTATCTAGGTCCCGCACGACCTTCTTACCAAGTACAATTCCTAAAACCCTTGGCCCAACGCTTGATCGGGTGGTTTCTCACCCGGTCTAGCGATGTTTAAGCTGCGATGCGGCTTCCTGACATATCCCGTGGGACGCCAAGTCGCCTTATCTGGTGGATCCTCCATGACTTGGACTGGGGGATCTTCAATGCTACGCACTAAAAACCTTTCGTCGATCGAATGTTGCTTCAAATTGTCATTGTGTTCAACACTTGCAACTCGATCTGGCGGAACACTTACCGTAGGCTCGATTCGCACAACTTGCTCTATCGGTTCCACTTGTTCATCCTCGAAACCAAGACCAACATTGTAGAATGCTCTTTCTATTGCATCGACTTCCTTCTGCCATTTGTCTATCTCATCTGAAAGGGATGCAACACAAGATACCGCCACCAAGGGATCTTTTTCAAGAGCTTGGGGCTTATTAGAATAATTTACAACCACATTAACACTGAAACATTTCTCCTCAGTCATGGAGCTTTTGAGGGTATTATTCAGATTAAAAACCACTTTATCGTCCCCTACAGATAGTGTTAGCTTACCACTTCTAACATCTATGATTGCTCCTGCAGTGTTAAGGAATGGTCTACCCAAAATAATTGGGGTTTGCATATCCTCAGCCATATCAAGAACAACAAAGTCTACAGGTATATAAAATTTACCTACTCTAACGGGGACGTCCTCTAAAACACCTAGGGGGTATTTGAAAGAACGGTCGGCCATTTGCAGAGTTATATTTGTAGCTTTTAATTTACCCATATTTAACTTAGAACACACAGATAATGGCATAACGCTAACACTAGCACCCAAATCACATAATGCATTATCAATCAGAAGATAACCAATATGACAAGGGATAGAAAAACTACCCGGATCTTTCAATTTAGGTGGAGACTTATTTTGAAGTACGGCACTGCACTCCGCAGTGAAAGCTACTGTCTCTACCTCACTAATAGACCTTTTTCTCGTCAAAATTTCTTTCATAAATTTTGCATATGAGGGGATTTGTGTGATCAATTCAGTAAAGGGAACTGTTACCTTCAAATCCTTAACCACCTCCAGGAACTTACCAAACTGCTTATCCAAGTTTGTCTTCAATTGACGATTGGGGAAAGGAAGTTTGATAATTGGCTTTTGAGCATTCTTCTCTTTGTCTGGAGTAGCCACCTTCTCCGGAGTTTTACCATGCAATGTAGGATTAGATGTGTTAGTATTATCTTCTAGCCCTGCAGGGCTAGCAACTACATTGTTTGGTTTAATGGAATCAAGATTAGCATTATTTAATAAAATAGGTTCATCAAATCTGGGCATAGAGGGCCCTTCATAGTTTGAACCACTCCTTAGAGTAATTGCAAATGCTTGATCCGTAGGCCTAGTCGGCTGTGCCGGCAGGGCTCCCTGTTGGCGTGCTTGTAGGGTGGCAGAGAGTTGCGCAATTTGATTATCTACAATTTTGTTGTGCGCTAGAATTTGATCAATTGTCGCATCTCTGCTCTCCATGTGCTTTTGCATATTGACCAACATTGCTCTAATTTCCCCCAAAGAAGGGTCTGAAGATGAGGGGGGTTGTTGTGGTTGATTCTTCTGGCTAGCATTGGGATGATAGTATTTCTGCTGCTGTTGCTGTGGCACCTGTGGTTCTTGTGGTGGATTTTGAACATTAGTGCTCCGGTAGGAAAGGTATGGATGATTCCGATACCCAGGATTGTAAGTGTTGGAGTATGGGTTATTCTGCCTATAAGCTTGGAAGGCATTAACTTGCTCCACGGAACTCCTGCAATCCTGCTCCCAATGACCTACAATACCACAATTTTCACAGAAAGCCTCATTAGAATTATTATTAATCGCAGAAACATTAGCTACGTTAGCAGTGCTCAGATTATCTAATTTTTGACAAATAGAGGTCAGTTGAGCTTGCAAAAAGGATACAGAGTCGACGCTATGTTTCCCCTTGTTAGCAAATCCTCTGGGATTCCCATATTGGGAATTGTGTATCGCCATATCTTCAATAACCTGACCTGCGTCATCAACATTAAGATTCATAAATCTCCCACTAGCTGCAGAGTCTAAAATTATTCTAGAAGAATTTCCAATGCCGTTATAAAAGGCTTGGATTAACTGCCATTGTGCTAAATTGTGGTGGGGGCATTCTCTTTGTAAGTCCTTGAACCTCTCCCAAGCCTCATATAAAGACTCATCGGCTTCTTGGGCGAAGTTCTGAATCGCACTCCGTAGTACTGCTGTTCTCTCTGCAGGATAATATTTGTTATAAAAATTCAAAACAAGAGTTTCCCAGTCAGTTATACCAAGCGTAGTTCTATTTAAACCATTAAACCACAATTTAGCTTTTCCAGTTAAAGAAAAGGGAAAGAGAATCTCCCTGATTTGGTCTTGAGTGACCCCGCCTTGCCTTATGGTGTTGCAATATTGACAATAGTCGACAATGTGAAGATTCGGGTCTTCACCCTTGGCTCCACTGAATTGCTTCCTCTCTATCATCGTTATAAATTGGGGTTTGATTTCGAATTGAACCCCATCAAGAGCCGGAGTAGGGGTGAGATGTGGAAAATCCGTAAGCTTTGGTTGTGAATAATCACTAAGTTTCTTTGGAACCGCCATCTCTGATTCTGTGTCTGATGATGCCTTTGAATTGCTAGAACCAGTTGGAGAATCTCGGTGATTATTGTTATTATCACCAGAATCCGCCAGGATTTGCTTGTAGAAGTTTTTCAGTCTATGGAAGGAACGTTCGATCTCGGGATCGAATGGGATGTAACCTGATCTGGAACACCTGGGCATAAACAAAAACTAGAAGCAAATATGAGATTTGTCTCAGAGAACTAACGCTCTCTGAGACAAAAAGGGAAATAATCTAGACTACAAAAATAATCAGAAATAAAAATAAAACCGTTTCCCCGGCAACGGCGCCAAATTTTGACAGGGTAAAGTCGTATCCCCTAATCAAAAATAATTACCTAATTCACTAACTAAAGTAGATAGGGAAGTAGGGTCGATCTCCACAGGGAAACAAGTCTTTTTACTCCTAATTAAATATTATAATCTAAATTATTTAAGTAACCAATATTAAAAGTTGAATATGAAACTAAACTAAAAAGAGTAGGAAAAAGGAGAAAATAATATATAAAGGATCTAGGGCATAGGTTCACCAATAAATAATACTCCTGGGTAAAATAGGGTAATCAATCATTGACATTGCATAAATAACATGATTAACAGGCTCTCGCAATTTATTAACCAACATAGACCTAACAGGCTCTCGCAATTTACTAGATCTAAGTTCTTATTGAAAATAGCCTTTAATATCAAATTAACATCTGCTCGATTCATCAAATTAATATTGCTATACTTTTACAAGCCGCAATTGTAAAACATTAAAACAATCCAATAAGAAATCATCATGCAATACCAACAATCAATAATAGTCAATCATCAATGCATCAATTAATCAGATTGTAAAGGGCTCTCGCTACTTATTAGAATCACACAATTAATTTATCGATATTAAATCTCATCTCTCGAATCTTGACTTAACCATTTATAAATTAACTTGCCTATTGAAACTAGACTTAAACATTAATTCTCATCTCTCGATTCTTGAATCAATATTGTCAAACTCATGCATAAAAGATAGGCCTAATCTAGTCACAGAGCATTAAATCAATCAATAGGAAATCAATCTAGCATTGATAATCAACAACAATAATTTACCCCTTCATATTATTTATTAGATCCCCATAAACCCTAGAAATTAAACTACTCACACATAATTAAATATAAACTAAGCAAAGCAATAAAATAAATCATGATCAAAGGAATAAAATAAATAACTAAGATTAAGGGAAGAGAAATCGTCACCAAAATAAATCTGGAATTAATCAAAGAAATAAGAACAAAAGTTTAGAGAGAGATTAAGAAAGAGAAAACTAAGTAGAGAGAGAAAGTCTAAGAGAAAAGATTAAGAGAAGAAGAAGTGGTTCTAAAATCGTATTACGGAGGAGTATTTATACTCCGTACAAAAAAATCCTAAACTAAAACAAATTAATACGACTCTAATTGTCTCCTAAATAAACACGCGCCCGATCGGGCGAGGCACCGCCCGATCGGGCGCGCCTTTTTTCACCTCTCATAACAATCTCGCGCCCGGCCGGGCGCGTCACCGGGCGCTCCTCCCGCCCGGCCGGGCGCGCATCCGGGCGCCAGCCTTTTTGGCCGGGCGGATCATTTGGGCCACTATTTGGACTTCGATTGGGCTCCAATTCTTCGGGCCAATCTGGGTTTCCTCTTTGGGTCTTGAATACTCGGTCCAAATGCCCCGGTATCACCTCTACCGAGCCCTTAATCACCGGTTCGATGTCTCTAACCGGCCCTGGGCTATAAAATTTGGTCATGCTTCTCCAGTGCTCGTGATTGCTCCAAAATATCTCGGGAAAAATACTCCAAAAGCATAAATCCCTGTAAAAGTCAACCAAATCTACGAAAACACTAGAAAACACCAATTAGTAATAAAAGTGGCTCTAAAGAGCCAAAAACACTACTAATTATGACCAAGGGACGGGGGTAAAATATTATATAAAATGGATACATCAGTCTGCTTATCATTTTGAACTCCAAAGAAGCAAGTGCTACGCAGGACCCTCTCTCACTGATGATGGTCTTATATGGAAGAACATTTGGAAAGCAAAGGTACCTCCAAAGGTGAAGTCCGTGATATGGCGTGCGATGAAAAAAGGCCTACCTGTTCGTGAAGAGCTATGTAGACAAGGAATGCAAATTGATCCCATTTATCCCCGTTGCGGAGAGGAGGGGGAATCTTTAATGCATATGGCTGCCTTATGCCTGGAAAGTCGACTAATTTGGAAGCTCTCACCCTTGAGACTTGACATGGGCCACTGGAAGTATGCTTTAATTAGTGAGTGGTGTGGTGATCTGGAAAAATCGCTCACTCTGGGAAATAATTGGGAGATTTTTCTGATGTTTTGTTGGAAAATATGGGAGCTGCGTAATTTGTGGATTTTTTAGAAGAAGAAGTTGACGTCTCGATGGTATGTGCTAAGACCCTTAGTCTTCTAGGTCAATTTGAAGCTGCCGCACTTTGGGAATCTTGTGACCCTCCACCTGCGAGCAATGACAGTACCTTAGGTTGGACAACCCCTCCCCCTTGCAAATTTGAGCTCAACACAGATGCGGCCTTATCGAAGGAGGGGAAAGCAGGTTTGGGGATGGTTGTGCGTGATCACCTCGGGGATGTGCTAATGTCTGGAGGTAAGCCTTGCTTTGGATCGTCTGATGCTTGCTACGTGGAAACCCAAGCTATGTTTTTTGGCCTCAAATATGCATTTGACGCTGGGCTAAGAAGGTTGGTGGTATCCTCAAACTGCCTTCACCTTATCAACTTGCTGCATTCAAACAAACGAGAGAAGACAGCCACTCAACTTGTTGTGGATGACATTTTAAGTATTGCTAGTGTTTGTGATTTTTGTTGTTTTGTTTTTCAGTCTAGACTATGTAATAAGGTTGCTCATTCCCTTGCTAAACTTTCCTTTACTTTGAGTGAGGAGTAGTTGGGGATTGGGGATGGAGGACTGCCCATCTGTTTCTTTACCCTTTGTCATCTCTAACAAAGCGGCTATTTTGACTTAATCTAAATGCTGCAGGTTTTGTCAAAAAAAATATTTTCTTTTAAGCTTTTAATTTTTTAGGTTACAATAATGTCTCCCTCGAAAGAAAGGTTTATAACCTTTGAAAGAAAAGGTTTTTTCGATCTCCTTTGAAAGACAAGGTTTTTCGGACTCCTTCAAAAGACAAGTTTTATTGTGTTTAATTTGGTCTCTGGTTGTGCGGGGCTACTATTGATTATGGTTCGGATTCGGGTTACAGAATCAGCACAAGGATTTACTTTCTCACAAAATTGTGAAGCGACGACGGATCCACTCGAAAAGTTGTATGAGACAACGAATCGAGAATGTGCCGAATTGTTATATTTTTGTATTTAGAATTTTAGTCCATCCCCGATTAATTCTTGTTTGATTTTGTTAAATTCGTTTTCATTATCGTTAATTGTCAATTGTAGATTTCGTATGGCTTTTATTAATGATATTTAAGTGTCCATTATGACGTCATTCAACAAAAAAAAAGAAAAAAAAAAGAAAAACAAATTGAAAGTTGCGCTACTTCAACTGCTATTTAGTTAGCTCGGTGAACCCGCCTTATGAATGTTGCAGTGTCTGAAAGAAGCCCCGAGTAGTTTGATTTTGAGAATGATCCAAAGTAAATTAATGTCACCCTAACCATCACCTCTAAGGAGAGTAACAAGAATATAAGAATCAGTGAATATGGTGACTGACTGAATATCCGTGCTTGAAGCCCAACAAAGTCTACACAAACAAGCTAAAGCCTCCGAGTGTAATGCCGTAGTACATAATCCAAAATTACTGCCGCCTCTAATCCTCTGATCCGTCACGTCCTAGTAATGCGGTTGTTTTTTTTTATTAAAATATATTTCTTTCTGTTTTCGGAAATCTACTCTATTTATGAAAATAGTCTGTCCAATTTAGTTTGGTCCATAATAAGGGTTCAATAATAGTGTAGTTGGATTGGGCTCGAAAAGAGCTTTCCAACGATATATTATAAGCCCTATTCCGATGAATAATGAGGAAGCTTTATGACCAAAATATTAAGTTGGGCCCGAAATGAATTTTATTTATATGCGGCCCAATGATCTAGTGAAGGGCCTATTAATTATTATTCCTAAGTTATTAGGATTGACTTTAATATTCTAGAATAATCTAAAAGGTTCTTTTAAATTCTAATGGAATTAGGATTGATAATTATACTTTTAAAAAATAATGAATTTTATTTGGAATAGAATAAGTATTTTATTATGATAAACCTAATTTTAAAACTGATAAATGTGGAGTCTAATTACTTAATTATATTAGGAAAAGGATTTCGTACAAAGTGCATTTTATCTTTTAATTAGCGCCAAATGACAGCTTTGTCGCATTGCGACAGACCTTGTCGCGATGCGTGATTCCTGTCGTTTCGCGCTGGAGCCTGTCACTCGCGACTGGAGCTATTTTATTCCGAGTCGAATTCGATCTCTTGTCTATCGTTTCCGGACTGTTTTCTCTATACATAGGGTCCTCAATCTCCGTTTTCAAATCTTCCACAATCATCACAATTCTCTCTCTCTCTTTCTCTCTTTTAAGGATTAACTTATTCTTTCTCCCTCTTGCTTTTTAGCTAGCCTTTTCAAGCACAATACTGCATTCACAAGTTCTATACACACCTAGCCAAAATCGAAGTTGCCTTCGCTTTCGACGTGAAAGGTTGATAATTTTTGAGGGTTTAGTCTCAAATCCCTATTTCAATTATTTAATTTAATTGTTTGATTTAATGTTTTATTGAAGTTTACTAACGCGTGTATTTTGTTATTAGAAAGAGGTACGAGGCATCAAAGTGAGTAATTTTATTACTGTAGACATCTACTTTTGGCCTCCTGTCCCGAAAAGAAGTGCAATGACGATAAATAAAACCATCTTTGTGTTGGATCAATGTGAAGAATACTTATGGATGACTGGTTAAACCGCAAAGACACAAAAAGACTAGCCTAACCCAAAAACAAATGCAAACAAAGTCCAATTAACTATGGCAGAAACTTTGTAAACTTGTGTGCTACCAAACCCTCTTGTCCTAAACACTCACCCCCTTTTCATACTTGTTACTACGGTGGAGGTTCCTGAACAAGAAGGAGTCCATAAGTGTTCTAAACGGAGATCTAGCAAAGAGAAGTGGTAAAATCCCGAGCACTTAGATAAATCATATTTATTTTTCTTGTCTAAAAGAACTTTAATCAATTAATTAGTGTCGTTTGATCACTTTAAAAGGATTTTTAATTAATCAATTCCACATAGTATCTTGTGTTAAATAAGATTAGAATTGAATAATTAATTGATTGTTTGATCACTTAAGCCAAGGCAAATCTTATTTATTTTTGTTCCTTTCACGAATTTGAATTAAATAAAGAATAACGACTTTGCGATGTAATTCCTACGTGATTGATGCATGTAAATAAAATCAACTAACTTAGTTTTAGGTATCGTGTTGCATATATTGTTTGGTGATGAAATTGTGAAAAAAGGAAGAGCTAGTAGAGGCCGCACTAGGGCTAGAATAGCGATGCCCCTCTAAAGGGAACGTTATTTTAGTACTCTCGCTCCCGAACTCATTTTTGGTTTATGTAGACCAATTTGGGCATGGGTGAACTTACGATTCGTGCTAATTATCCTATGAACTCCACATGGGAGAAAGGCATGAACGAGATTTATGAGTTTTCCTAAAACTCATTGGCGACTCCGTACTTGTTTCTTATAAAAAAGCGTGATGACAAGATCAATTCTAATTCAAGGTCCCCCAAACAGTCAGGAATTCAAATCCTAATACACTCTAACAAGTGTAAAGTCCTAGGCTTCTAAAGGACCATGGACATCTAAGGACAAGGATCCCCTACAATGGGAACACCCTCTTTTCTCTTAGAAAGCATGCTTAAATTGTATTAATTTCAAGTATCATGTTAGGATGTCTTTATTGCTTTCTAGTATCATGTTTAGGGTGCTTCCTATTCTTTCTAATATCAAGTTAGTATCATGTTAGGGATAAAACTTTGATTTTTAATGTTTAGTGACATGCTAGGCAGCTCCGGCGTTGACTATCACGTCATAGTCACGTGACTTATTTAAAAAAAATCCCCAAATTTCCCTCCTTTCCCGACCTAAGTAGTGAGGGAAAATTGGGGATTTTTTTTTTATAAAATAGTCACGTGACTAACAACGCCGGAGCTCCGGCATTGACCACCACACAAGCTCACCCAAGTACCCCCATACAAACAAAATGCAACTTAAAAGGTCCTTTTTCACAAGTTTTCACTTAAAAGGTCATTTTTCAAAAAGTCAACCACTTAAAATGTCTTTTTTCACAATTTTCAAAAATATATGGCCTAACCAATAAGATGATGTCACGTGTCCCACATAGTCAGTTAATTGGATAATTAACATGTCATAATTTGTTTAAAGCGGATACTCTCCAAACTTTGTATTATTTAGGAATAATCAAAAGTTTAATTTATTTTTGGCAGATTGCTTAAAAATTTTATTATTTTTGACAATTTTTCCATAAAAAAGGAAGCTGGATATTGAATTTTTCATATTAAAGTCTCTTTCTACTTTGAATTGAATTCCAAATGTGGCTAACAAAATCAGGTAGTAATAATTACGTGAAGAGCATTAAAACTAAATTATCTTTATTTTGTTTCTTTAAATAATTAAATAATCAAGCTGTTGCGGAGATCCAAGATATAGAGGAAGTATTCATTGTTTTTTCATTAACTGTACATCATTTTTTTTTTTTTGACAAATGTACATCATTTTTGAAAGCTAATTGTTAGAACAAATCCTATAGTACTATATAAAGTGAAAAGACCTTTTGGTTGATAAATTTTGCTTTTCCTAAAATACCCTTCTACATTTTAAAAATTACATTTTTACAAAAAAAAAATAAAAAACTATCCTATAATTATTCATAACTACCCCTCTCATTTTTTGTCTAGAAAACAACTAA
Organism: Chenopodium album; assembly: GCF_948465745.1. Classification (NCBI taxonomy): domain Eukaryota; kingdom Viridiplantae; phylum Streptophyta; class Magnoliopsida; order Caryophyllales; family Amaranthaceae; genus Chenopodium; species Chenopodium album. The sequence goes on along the minus strand of NC_137858.1, from coordinate 16,028,237 downwards.
CCATCCTTCAAAAAAAAATAAAAAACTATCCTATAATTATTCATAACTACCCCTCTCATTTTTTGTCTAGAAAACAACTAACCATCCTTCAAAAAAACTACCATCTGTAAAAAAAAAAAAAAAAACCACCATCTAAAAAAATTCCTTTTGACCAAAAAAAAAAAAAAAAAAACAAAAAAAAAAACAAAGAATTGATTGTAATAGATTACTTATATGAACACGCACGGATTTTCGTGCGTCTCTTAACTTTATAGGATAACGCTAAATCCTAGCATATTATATTTTACAACACATAATTGACTAAGCAAAAGTGGATCAATTCATTACCTGCCCAATTTAATTAATTGTTTGAAACTAAGCAACATAGGAAAATTTCATAATAAGTGACTTATTCTACCACTTAATCGATTGTAAATCCTAAGACATTCCCCTATAAAAGGGATAATTCTAAAAGTCATAACCACAACTTGTGCTAAACTCATAAACACAACTTGTGCTAAGAATATTATTCTTACGTAAGAAATATCGTATCATATCAATTGTAGCCAAGTAATTACATAAAGATGGGAGTTCGTTATTTCCTAGCCTTTCTTGCTGTTCTTACCATATCTTCCTATGTTGTCCGTGCAACAGACCCTAATCAGTTACAAGATTTCTGTGTCGCGATGGATGACCCAAAGGATGCATGTAAGTGCTTGCATATTATTCATTTGATCGATTGACATATAATTTTAATTTTGTATTTATGATTCTATTTTTCTTTGTTGGACGGTTCCTTAATTAATTATGATAATCCATGTTAGCTGACCCCATATAATTTTTGGGCGGCTAAGGTTTTATTGTTGTTGTTGTATGTTGATTTATGTTTACGCAATACAGTGTTCGTGAATGGACAGTTTTGTAAGAATCCAAAGGATGTCAAGGTCGACGATTTTCATTTCCAAGGTCTAGACAAGCCAGGAAACACATACACCCAAGTTGGCTCCAAAGTTACACGAGTTACACCAGCTAACCTCCCGGGGCTAAACACCCTCGGTTTATCACTGGCTAGAATCGACATTGCACCTTATGGCGTTAATACACCCCACCATCATCCTCGTGCCACCGAGGTCCTTACAGTCCTTGAAGGAACTTTCTACGCCGGTTTCGTAACCTCCAACCAGCCAGATGGTAGAAACAAATTATTTGCCAAGATACTTAACAAGGGAGATGTTTTTATCTTTCCACAAGGCCTAGTTCATTTCGAATCCAATGTTGGTGGAACTCCTGCTGTTGCATTATCCGCATTTACGAGCCAAAATCCTGGTGTTGTTACCACTGCTGCTTCAACATTTGGGGCTGATCCATCGATTTCAGATCGTGTTCTTACCAGGGCTTTCCAATTGGATGCTGGAACTTTGAAGTACCTTCAATCTCGCACTTTTGAATGACCACCTAATTAATCTAAGGATTAGAATGTACAAACGGTTTTAGTGATGATGTTTAAATGATAAATTACATTGTAATATACTTATATCTATCAATCTATGGTGTGTTATTCTCACTTTTGGTCAATTTACTTTCATTAATCCCAACTATTAATTATTTTAGAATAATCCCAACTTTGGTGGCATTTTCTTTTATCAGGCCGAAACTAGTCAATGACTTGTTATGCCAAGTTATTGTACACATGTCAACATGTAATTTGTCTGAAAAAGTGTACTCAAAGGGTCCTCCTTTCAAGTGGAATATTTGACGTTAGGTATAAGGATGGTGCTGCATCTACATTTCAAGTCTAAAAGACTCTCATATGAGAGGGCATGATAGAGTGTATAAACAGATCTTAATCATTAAATTAACTTAAGTTTTTTGGTTAAGATAATCTACTAACAAATAGGTTAATAATAACAGAGCCGACATGACCACCGCACTGAAACAACTTTCCTTGAATACCACTACATCTACCAAATTTTGATTCCTCTTTGCAGAAACACTTAATTTTATCAATTTGTGGAGTTAATTCTAAAACAATTCTACAACTCTTGATTATCAAGGCCTTGACTCAAATATTCAACTGAACACTATTAAAATATTGGACTAATAGCTTAGATTGCTAGCCAAGTTGATTCTACACTAAATTCTGAAATTATTTGAACTCTTCAAATAACTTAGATATATTCTTCATCAAGCACATGTGATCATATAACCAAATGAAGTAATAACCATTTTCATTTTTCATTTTTTTTTTTTTTTGATAAGAGCCACGAGGCGATTAACTATTATTTAAAAAGGAAATTTAATCCGTTGCTACAATATTAGATGTGCTATGACATGAGCAGCCTCGTTAACTTCTCTAAACACATGAGTAAAAGATTACACATCTATGTCTAAGGCCATACAAGATCACTTCATCATTTTATTTAAAAGGTGGTTTAAGTAATAGGAAAAATTGTCCATAATAATCTCTGACCTTTGCCTCATTCGCCCAAAATAATTCTACCTTTCGATTATTTTTTAATAATCCGACCTTTAATATCAATTTGCTTCTAATGGTCCCATGTGACTTGTAACTGGTTAACTAGGTAAATTTTTTTAAATGAAGGTTAATTTACACGTGTTACAACGTGGTTGGTCAAAAAATAAGTTTTACTTTTTAATTTTTTTTACAGAATAATTATTTAACATTAATTAATTATTTTAAACTAACTTTTGTAAAAATAATATAAAAAGAAAATAAAAAAAAAACAATTTTAGAACCACCAGCTCCAACCCCCCAAGGTCGGGCTAGTGGAGGTGAATCGACGGTTCAGGGAGAGGAGGCAGGGTAGTCGAAGCAGCGTTTGGGGGGAAGGCAGGGTGGTCGAGATGGTGGAGGAGGCCGCCATGGAGGATGGTTGGACGGTGGTGGGGTTGTTTTGTATCTAATTAAATAATAAATTATTTTTATTTTTTCTTTTAAAAAACAATAATTTTTTTTTATCAATCAAATGCCGACACGTGGTATGTGACTTGCTATAGCAAGTTAAATGACCGGTTGGGACCATTTAAAGCGGATTGATATTAAGGTTGGCTTATTTAAAAATAATCAAAAGGTAGGATTATTTTGGGCGGATGAGGCAAAAGTCGGATTATTGATGGCAATTTTTCCAAGGTAAAATGGTTATCACTTTGAGTATATACAGACCTGGGGTATTACTTTGACTATCTTTCAAAAAGTTCTATTTCCTCTCGATGTCAATGTTGGAACACAATATTCATATTTTTACCTAACAACAAACACTTTTAATGCAAGTATCTATAGCAAGTGAAACTAGTAGATACCCAACCCGGCTACCGCGCTAAACACTCATTGAAAAACATGTCTACCAAGGTAAATGTGCATCCTCACAACAAGCTATTGATTTAGATAGTTAACTGAGAAAGGTCCCCATACTGCATGGTGATACTGCGGCCAGGGCATTTAGCTTGTACCATTTACTACATTTTGCAGGTGAGTCTTTCAGTTCAAATGCTACCCTCCAAGTATACGTCTGTTTTCCTGCACTACTATATGTTGTTTAAGCTGGCTATTTTGATGGCTTACGAAGACCAGGTATCTGCATGAGAACCAATTAAAGATAGGGTATTTTGTTTTTTACCACCTCACAAAAACACGAAAATCTCTTTTACCACCTCCCAAAAAAAGTATTTTACTTTACCACCTCATAAAAAACACGAAAATAGGTTTTACCACCATTGAACTGATTCCGTTTAGGAATCCGTTAAGTGGGCCCATAAAGCCACGTGTCGTGTTATTATTGGCCAAAAAAAGAAAAAAATAAAAAAAAAAAGAAAAAAAAAAAAAAAAAAAAAAAAAAAAGAAAAACCTAAAACTACCCAGCCACCACCACAGCGCCACCATCGCGCCACCACCCCCTTCCCCCCAATTCACCACAACCCTCCCCGAAACCACCACCCGCGTCGCACCACCAGCCCCAACCCACCTGAACCCTCCCCCTCCCTTTCCCACAACCGCGTCGCCCCCAAAACAACCAAACCCAAAACCCTAGATCCCCACCACGGCCACGAATCTGGCCACAAATGGCCGAAATCGGCCGGTTTTGGGGCTCAGTGGCCTTGATCGGCCGATTTCAGCCTTTTAAGGTCAAATTCGTGGTCGTTTTTGGGGGGATGAGTTTTGGGTTTGGTGGTTTTTGGAGGCGATACGGTTGTGGGGAAGGGAGGGGGAGGATTTAGGTGGGTTGGGGCTAGTGGTGCGACGCGGGTGGTGGTTTCGGGGAGGGGTGCGGTGAGTTGGGGGGAAGGCGGCGGTGGCGCGGGGGTGGTGCTGCGGTGTTGGCTGGAGTAGTTTTAGGATTTTTGTTTTTTTTTTTTTTAATTTCTCTTTTTTTTTTTAACAAATAAAATGCTGACACGTGTTACTGTGGGCTACACTTAACGGAATTTTTGGATGGAAACCGTTAAGTGGTGGTAAAACCTATTTTCGTGTTTTTTATGAGGTGGTAAAGTAAAATACTTTTTTTGGGAGGTGGTAAAAGAGATTTTCGTGTTTTTGTGAGGTGGTAAAAAACAAAATTTCCTTAAAGATAAAGTTAAGAGAAAATCATCTTTCCATGAAAAAGATACACAGTAACACAGTACACCCCAATGATGTAGTAGAAGATGAAAAATGCTACTCCGTATTATTGTATCAGCACTCAAACTGAAAAAGAGATTCTGCTGATTAATTACATAATTAAATTGATGCTATTACCTCATTATCATTAGCCTTCGTTCCTACCGACTCCCTCTACCCCTAAAATATTTTCCTATATTCCTTTCTGGATAGTCCTTACAAAATTGTTCCATCTCCATTGGTTGGCATAGTCTCCAAAATTCCACACTTACTTTTCATTACCTCACACACTAAAAACACAAATCTACCTACTCACTCAATACAACCTTTTATAAAGTGAAATTTGAGGATGGGGCAATCTTTAAGGAATTGAAGAAGTAAATTGTTCATTCATATCTCCAACGTACCCTTAGAATGGTTTTATGGTTAACTTTTGGTGTTATATGGTTAAAATATAAGTTTAATAATACACAAGTACTACCTTTCGGGTAAGGGTGGGTTGTTTCGAGTGAGAGGGGTAGTTTTGGGGTGAGATGGGTTGTTTTGGGTGGATGGAGGTGGTTTTGAGAAGGGGTTTGTTGGGTGGTGGTTGGTTACATGAGTGAGTGGGATGGGTTTAAGGTGAGTTTGGGTGGTTTTGGGTATGGGTAGGGAATGGGGATGACTACTAGCAGTGGTGATGGCGGTGGTACATGCTAGATGGGATGATTGAAATAATTAGGAGGGAAAGTTAGTTATTTAAGCTAGAGGTTTACCATAAAACACTAAAAGCCATCCATAAAAAAATTATAAAGACACATTAAAGATACATGCAAAAATAGAGGATCACTTTAAAATAAGGCCAAAAAAGTTCCACTGTATAGATGACTAGAAGTACAATAATTAGAAACCACCATGTAGAATTTCCCAAAAAATAAAAGAAAAAAAAAATCTAGGTTTTCATATTGAGAAGGGGTTAGAGAATTGATGGTTGAAGGATCTATTTATATAATTGGTCTGCCATATAAATTCCCTAAAAATTTCAATGGAAGCAAATATGTTTTAAATACCGACCTCAATGCCATGGGGGCCTATCCGGTTTCTAGAGATAAAATTGAGGATGAGTGTTGCAAATTCATCAGGAACATCCTCCTGCAATAACAGTCAACTTGTTACAAAAAATTCTCACATGGTAGTCAAATTACATACACACCATAACATGCATTAGACCTGTATGGCATGCCCTGTGTGTCTGACTACCACCATCTGAAACTTGCCTTGCATTTGACCAATAGTGAGAGTTCTGTAATAGCAGATCAGAATACATTTTCAGTATGATTATCAGTATAAAGTTCAGAAAATGGAGGAACCAAGTCAGCATACTTCATAGTTCATACAGTTGACCAAAAAATAGAAAAGCTGCTTTCAAATTTATTCTCAAGAAGGTATAATGAAGTATGCAATTCCTTTGACCCAACCAATAAAAAAGTACTCAACAATCTACAAATAATAAATGGTTCATAAATCAAACTTATGCCAAAAGATATAATTTCTTGAAAGTCAGATATTTGCTCAAGATTTACTGGCTCTAATAATTACTCACTCCGTCTCATTGTAAGTGCTAAATTTCCTAATTTAAAGTCCAATATAAATATCCCCATGTATAATTACACATACCCATACATCTAACACACCAAGCTACGCTCAATTCCTCCCTCTCATATTAATTAACAATAAGATATTTCGTAATAAAGGTCCCGTTTGTACTACTCCATAAGTCTATGTGCCTTAAATATTAATGCCAAATCCATTTATGGCAGTTAATAGGGACAGAGTATATATGAATATGACGCTGCTTAATTTTTAAACAGAATACTTGGCTTGTTAGCCTCAAATTTAATTTTGTCTAGTTGGCAGTTTGGCACAATAAGGGGGTAAGATGAACACAGCATTACACATACAACAGCAGAGCGGCTTGACCCTTGATTTACAACAAAAGAAACATAGAATAATCAACCATTTAAATAAATTTTATTAATCTAAAAGCTAACTAATCACATAATTATATTGCAATTCATGGGTTCAAAAGAACCCAAAAACTGAAAATTATGGTGCATAGATATGAAAGTTGACATGTAAATGATGATATGATCACCCAATTAAAATATTATAAGTGACTCTGAAACCGTTCAACATATAAAAGTTCAGCTAAACCTGTCAAGTCTATCAGTTCCTGCCAACAACAGGAGTTTTGGAACAGGAGATGACAAAAACTTTTCTGAAAGGCCTTCATACCTGCAATAAGAAAAGGAACACTTAATTCACTCTTTACTTACGAAATATAATATACAAACTATCCTGACATTACATCAATATCTCAGACTAAAATCTGAAACTTAGGAAAAAGGAATTACTATATTCAATATGTAGGAGAGAGAAAAAGTATTTTGATGACAATGACATATGCAAGACAAACAAAGAATGTTCTTTCCACACAATCTTGTTGCGTAATTTTCAAAATCTGAAACTTAGGGGAAAGGAATTTCTATATTCAATAGCAAAACGCTGATTGGGGTCAGCCTGATTTTCAAAATCATAGTTTCAAAGCCTTAAATCGAATGTGTTAAACTACCAAGTGGAAAGCAAGACACCTAAAAACATGTCAGCCATTAATTATTGGCTAAAACTAGGTCTAGAAAAACTTTATTTAACACTACGATACGACAAAAAGATGTCGCTTAATGACTTGCAGTACAAATCCATTCAATTTAATGACTTGTAAGAATTCTAAGTTTTGTGGCACAAGAAATATACCTTAAACCAAGTTAATTAACAGCTACAAGCAATTTGGTATTGCAATACACTAAAGAGAAGTCAAAACTTGACTTATCACAACAGACAATTGAAATATTTGTCTTTACATTATTTTCCACCCTTCCTTGATATGTGTGCCTAGATCTAGTGGGTCATTTACCCAAAACAAAAACAAAAAAAAAAAAAAAAAAAAGGAAGTATGTGAAAAGTGAAAACGGAAACATAAATAAAAACTTCTAATTGGTAAATTTTCAAAAAGTAGGAAATAAAGAAAAGAAATATGAAAAACATAAGAAGTAGCTCTCAAACTTTTTATTATTTTTTACAATTTTAGCATATCTTATAAGAAACACAAATTCTTATATGTGGTTGACCACACCGTGGGGGTTATTGAGTGTTTAAAGGTCACTCGTGTTACGAGGGTTACTTCGTCGGTGTTGTAGGGATTACTCGGTCAGTGTTTTAGGGGTTATATGATCAGTACTACAGGGTTACTCAGTAAGTGTTATAAGGGTTACTTTGTTCTTTTACAAGGGACCACATGGAGTGGCTAGCTGAACACAAAATGTGTTAATAAAGAGAAATGTTCAGGTGAATAAGGTTATCATTAGTATCATCATTTTTGACCTTTTTTAACAAAAGAACCTAAAAAGTTAACTACACACTTTTTAGAATGTTAAATGATTTCTCACTTACAAATGTCAAAGTTCTGTGTTTCTAGTTGACATTCACCACCCATTGGTATTGGTTGCTTTTAGCATATGAATCTTTAATAATCAACTGCAGCATTTGAAAAATCATACAATTCTTGGTGTTTTGGCTCAATTCTTTTTGGGAAATGACAAGACAAGACATTTATGTGCTTTATATAAAGCTGGGCATCCAAATAGAGGGTGAGTGTTGTATTTTACAAACCTGACTAACTAAATGGTTGAAATGACCAACAGGGTTGATTGAATGTTGAATGTAGCCGATACGTGTCAAGGGGTAGCAAACCCATTATCTTGTACACAAGCATGGGCTTGGTCAACACAAAGATTTTATTATCTTTTGCTCAAAATTGTGTTCTCGAGTATAAGGATACAGGTGATAGATATTATGGAGACCATTCAAGAGATGCAATCTTTAAGCTCAGTCTCAAATAAAGGAGATAGTCCGCCTATTTTGATCTCTTTATTGCCTCTAAAGGTTACACCAAAATGGGACAAATATAGTGATAAATGCACCATCAGTTCAGTTATCCAAGCAGCAGCTTAATTTACTCCACCTCCTCAGAATGATTTTACACCCACCAGTATTCTATTCAGGTATTTTCATCTGTGGAAGATAAGCTCCTAACTTTATAACCTTTACTCCTTTATAATTCCAATATTTTTCACTAGGAAAGTCTTTCTACCTTCTTTAAAAACTTCCGGTGATTTTGTTTCTGTATGTCCAATAACAATATTTCAAAAAAACAAAAAAACTAGACAGCACAAAATATAAAGTAAAATTGTTGGGTGGGTGATGTGATATTTGTAAATTTTACTTCTGAGTAAAAAGGTAGCAGTCTCCTTATATTCTTGTGCTTATACCAACCAGAAAAGCATTGATAGTCTAAATACCTTACAGCATCAACAGCTAGCTATAAAAAAAAAAAATCACTTTGCAATTGATGAGAAATATTGGGATGGGCAAGGTATGGTATAGAAAGGTGGTCGTCTGTAGCCATATTGGCTGTGTTTGGCTAATGCATTTTAGAAACTAGAGCCAAGCACAGTCTTCACAGAAGGTTGAAGGCTTGTAGCATACAATGAAACTTTAATTCACCAATTTTTATACTACGTAGTTAGAATGCACCATTGTAGACATTCAATGGATTTGGAAAGTTCTTGTATCTCTATTACATATTCTTACTCTTTCAAGTTTTAATTACTGTATAGCTTCCTCATCACTTACCTCATTTTGATCAAAAGTTTTTAATCAAACCAGAAACCAGAATATGAATAAACAAAATTTACAGGTTTACTTAGCATTGCAAGCACCACAAATTTTTCTTTTTCTTTTTTTTTTTTATTTTTATTTTTTGGAAAAATAAACACCGCAAATATTGATACAGTGGGGTATCCAAAGTTCTAGAATACAGTAATTATTGTTATATGTCAGGCAGCACTCTAATTTCCTAAATTAAACTTTCTTTTATTTATTTATTACTTCCTCCAATATTTTATGATCGCAGTATTTATCCTTGACAAATAGAGAAGCTAAATAGCTAAAATAACTATAAATCAGTGAGAAGAGAATTGGGTTCATATGGTTTTAAGTGAATTAAATTATTTCTATTTTCCTATAGGAAGTAATTTTTTTCATTTTTTCTTCTCTTATGCCTCAATTAGCCAGCTGAATAGAGCCGTAACGGTGCTAAAAATTAAATCCAACACAACCAACCTAGATTTGCGATTCCAACTAGATGTCACCAACAGTTTTGAAGAGATTTAAAACCTGACAAAATCTCTGAAGTGAGACAGGGTAGAGCTGGAAGGATACATATTTTCTAGATTTTTATAATGAAAAAAAATTTTATAAATTGGAATGGGTATAAGTTATGTAGTTTTAGGATTAGTAGACAAAGCAATCGTAAAAGGATTCGCCAAGAGTTTTTAAATTTCATGGAGACAAAAATCACCAAATCATAACCATTTTTTACTTAAAATAACCACTAACTGGTTGGAATAAAATATATACTCCCTCCATCCCCTTTTGATAGTCCCTTATGGGCATTTTCCACGGGAATTAATAAACACAAATAAGAATAGTAAAAGTACATTGAAAAAGTAAATTGACATTGGGTATGCAAAAAAGTAGAGAGAGAAAGTAATAAAAGTACATGGAAAAACAAAATTTACATGGGAAATTTAAATTTGCACAAGTATTGTTGCAAATTGGAGGGAATTTTGGTATAAAATTAATATTAATGGTTGTTGGAAAAAGCAAATGGGGTGAACATTTTGGGACTAAAATTTGCCCATAAGGGACTATCAAAAGGGGACGGAGGGAGTAGTAATTAACTAGCTAACTTACCACCTAATTAAATGAAAGGCAGGTGAATTACTAAACTTATGAAGAAGTACCTACTTTTTTCCTTCTATCAAGAAAATAAAATATAAAAATATTAACCTGTGAATGAAGAATGAAGAAAAAGTTTACAAAGCAGGAAGAGCTGTCCTCAGTTGAAAGCAAACATCACATCAATATTATATACTTCCTCTGTTCCCCTAATATTGCAACAAGGGGAAAAGACAGAATTTAAAATGAGAGGAGAGATAAAAAAAGAAGTGAAGATAGGGACCCATGTGATAAGGAGAAAAATAGAGAGAAAGCATGTGCATATATGATAATTTTGCAATATTTGTGACCTAATAATTGTTGCAATATTAGGGAAACGGAGGAAGTATTTCTCAAACACCAAATTGAATAACTCCTACAAACCCCAGTAGCTCCATCTCAAAAAGAGGCTAGGAAAAAAATCTATGCCAAAGCTGATTACATGAAAGGCGGCCTCAAGAATAGATAGGAATTCTGCAGTAATCAAATACAATACGAAATCCGCATAAAGGAAAGCACCCTAACAGTTCTCCTGACCACCCAAAAGGCCAAAACCCCCTAAAAGCTCATATGTAACAACTCCACATAAAAAAGGAGAAAACCTGTAAAGCCCATGACTCATTACACAAGACAAACAGCTTTCTACAAAGTTGATAAGCCATTACACAATGAGGAAAGGCATGGATACAAGATTCACAGTTAACACAGCAAAGCAAACATAGATCCAACAAGATTGCCAATCTTGGACTCCATCTATGGACCATATAATTAAAATCCTACCCAAAGCTAGCATCCATATGAAAGCTTACACCTTAGATTGTTTGGAATGAAATAATTTTTCAAGAAATTGATTTTCTCAATTTCTATTATTTGGTTCGTAAAGGGTGCAGAAAACAATTTTCCCGAAGGTGGAAAATAGATTTCCAAGATAAGGAAATAAATTGCTTTTGAAAGAAAGGAATGCCACATTTTCTTCCCTACTTCTAATATCCCTATCCTCTCCCAATTTCCTCTTCCTCTAAAGTATGTCTTGTAAGGATTCAATCAAAATAATATTTTTACAATAGCGTTTTTTTACTGAAAATTGTTTTCTGTGGAAAATCATTTTCCTAGAATATGTTTTCCATCAAACAAACGAATCCCAAAAGGAATTTCAGTCTTTCAAGGAAATTGGCTGAAGCAAAAAGTGGGTATGGGGATGGCAAGATTAAGCAACCATGAGAAGACTTACAAGAAATTATAAGTCCTGAAGAACCAATTTGTTTAGCAGGACAACTCCTCTATACCTCACTGATTTGTTTCCTATTTGTACATAAATATATACTTCTTCTATCCCAAAGAAATTGTCCCCGCTAATAAAAGGTGTGCCTAACACAGCTGCCAATCAGTCTTAATTAACTTCAAGCAGTAATTTTTCATTTCTGTACTGGGTCATTAATTTTGCTTCTTCGATGTTCAGATGTGTGTCAGAAGTCAGTCACTTGGGGACATGGAAAATGAGGTATTTGGAGACAAGAAGAGAGCAACGACTACACAAATACAGTTTTCCCTTCCCATAGAGATAGCTATATTATCATTGGAGTTTTTTGAATTGAAACATCATAGAATAAGCATAATGCATTGGGTTGAAGACATGGAAACCAGCACACTTCTCCACAAAAATAAGACAAGCACAGCACATGAACTGTGAAACGAGAGTAATCCATATCATCTTATTCTTTTGACAAGCCTACGCTCATCCATACATGCATATTAATAAAGAACATAAAAACTGCATACCAGCCTCTCCAATACTGTTCTGTTTCTTCCAGACAAGCTCGGTGCACATAACTGAAATATAGCAAATAATCAGTTAATAAGAGCTATAAGAATATTATAACATGTAACATGTACACTCTCTCTGATCTTTCTCTTTCCTTGACCTATCCTACATTTCTGATTGCAGGACTCCATTAAATCACAAAATTTTAAGATCCATGTCATTCCGATAAAGGACAAAGCCTTCAATTGCAAAATTATTCAGTTTAACAGTGAATTTCCAAATCAAATATTTTGTATGACAATTATCTTACATATCTCAATATACAACAGCCTTTTAAATAGAGAGTTAAAGAAAGAAAAAGGGGTAACAAATTGGAAAAATGCTACTTCAAATAGAGAAGAGGTAAGTCTACTTAGTCAATAAAAAAAATGCCAGGTCTGTTTTTGCTTCACAGAATCCCCCACCTTTTCTCGAGACAATAGCAGGGTTGGGTTGACACTAATGCAGCAGGGCTAAGGGTTGTAGTCATGGTAAGTATACAACAAAGCCTTCGTCCCAAAACGATTTAGGGTTGGCTACCATGAATCGTCATGGTAAGCATATCAACTTAATTGAAAGAAGCTTCAGTTCTCAAATCATCACTTATCTTACGTCTATAGTGGGCAATTAAGAAACGACTTTCATCCAACATTTATCTGTCTATCATAACCGGATCATCGTAGAGCATTAGGTGTGAATTAACACTTTCTTCGACACAGATTTACCAACCAAGAAACAGATACACATACACAACACTAAAGTAGACTTTCACAATTTTTTGTTGTACAAATCCATTAACCCCAACTCTTTCTTTTTCTTTCAATTTACAATCAAGATATTTTTATTAAAACTGCAGAAAGTAGAAGTTAAACTACATCAAGAGAACAATGAGGAAAGTTCCGGACGCCTTAGCCCCCATATAGAAGCTAAAAAAGTCATCAAATCACTATCCCACAATTGATCATGCGAAACAACAGCAACATTAAATATACGGCCATTTGACTCCAGTTAGACACCACACAAAAATAAAATATATATATATATATGTCCAAAGAGACAAACCGCAAAGAGACATGTCCAAAGGTAACGAATCATATCACAGTGAAGGATACATATGAGTGGGATTCACTATTAGCCCAATTAAGCAAGCAAATGTCAAGTGAGATAACCATCCTCGGCCTTTGATTTTAAAGCATTCAACCCGTTCCTAATAACAGCGTACCATTATCACAGCCACAAACAAATACTAGGACTATACAAAAAGATTTAAAATATTCTCTTTTATTTGATCCTCCAGCAACCACATAACAGGAAGACAGTAAAATATATAGCCACATACCTATGTCGTACATAATATTAATTACAGTATCTTTTCATACATAATATTGTGTATATCTGTCTTTCCCTGATCCAAGGACATGCAATCATGTTTTCTACTGAAAGAAAAGGTAACAAAGGAAAGAAACCTATTAATTATTTGGAAAAGGGTTAGTGTTCTTTATCATACTTACCATTGTTTTGACTCATCATACTGTAATGTGGCAGGAATTGACACACGGGCAGAATCAATATTTCTTAAAGATCCACCTCTAACGCTCCATTCAATCTGTCCAACATAAAGCAAAACAGAAGATAAACACTTAAAATCAGGATCAGACACAAATGGTAACAAAATTCAATCATGAGACTGCTATGGCTTAGAGGATTTGTACTTAATAATCGATCTTAGGTGTCTCTCAAATATATATCGTGAATCAGAATAGGAATACAGAGAAATAAAAAATAAAAAGAGGTCTCTGATGGGATGTGTGCAGTAAAAGAAACTTTATAAGGACAAACAGCAACGCTAGCTAGGTGATATAATTTTATAAGGACCATAAGCTGTACAAATCTTCAATGCGACTGTTCTTACAGGAAGCATTTGTACTGATGGCTTTACTAGCTAGCTTAAAGCCAGTGTTCCACAATGCTCATCAATCATGGATACCATCTGTTTCTTTTAAATGATTGCATTTAGCAGCATAAGTATCCTAAGTTCCTAACTTTTGGACCTTACCTCCTCTAGGTCAGGATCTTTAGTAATCATAAGCAAAATATATCCCCAATACTGATATACTTTACCTTACTTCCAGGAGTTCAAGCTATCACAAAAAATCCAATCTGATATTCTGATTGACCCGATCCATGAATGGATTGATCTGATCCAAAATTTCGAAAATCCAATCCAGTTTTTTATGTTTCGGGGGAAATTTTTGGAACGGATTCAGATCAGCTTTTGAAATTTTCAGATATTTGAAATATCCGATTTTAATTTTTTTTTTTCTTAAAATAAAATATTAAAACACCACCTTTTAAAAAATTTAGAAAATTATTTGTTAAGAGAATTGATCCAATTTTTTAATGTTCGGATATGGCGGATTGAAGATCCAATTTTTCCCGGGTCAAGATTCAAATCGGATTTTTCTCATTCTGAAATTTTCAGATATACAATTTTTCGGATCAGAGTGGATACCTGGTTTGGCCACTATCACTCAACAAACTACAAAGAATATACTTCCTCCGTTCTTTTTTACTTGAACTAGTTTGACTTTTACACTAATCACATCCCCTCCTTTGTTTGTCTATTGTGAATTATACATAAGGAAAAACATACTGATGCGGGATCTTGTTTGAATCATCTCAATATACTACTATAATATCTAACTTTTACAATTTTACTTATTGATCATTAAAGTTCTTAATAGTTAATATTATGCATTGGCAAACGTAATAAAGGAAACAGGCAAGTAAAAGGCAAACCATCCATAAATTAAGGTTGTCTAGCAAGCTCAAAATAGGTAGGGTAAATTTTTTTACCTTGGCACACACTTTGAGAAAGAGATTGAGCAATGTAAATGGATAATCATTTAAAATAATTTATACATGTAGTACCTAACCCTTCTCTAATTTATACACACGTTTCAAAAAGGTGTATTGTATTAAAAAAGAAAGCAGAGGAAATACAAGAGAGGTATAGACAAAAACCATCAAGCTACAAAGAAAGTATTAATGCTAGAGACGGATACAATAATCAAATAATGCCTTCAAGCTAATGAGTCATAGACGGTCACATTAACACCAGTTACCATGGTTTGTTTCCGCAAAGGACCTCAGCCATATCTCTTTTTTCTATTCTTCTCTACCCCTTTTTAAACCACACATTAATCACCTTTTGCATTCAGTGTAGGGTACAATAAGATTGCTAACAGAAAAGGAATTGAATAAGGAAAAAGAAGGTTCATTTCACAATCACGAATAATAGTTCACTTCGGTGGATCATGAAAGTTTAGTATAATTATCTGATTAGATGGGTCAGTTCAGAAAAATATATTTAAGACAGAATGGCGGCATCTTAAGTACAAATTGTAGATTTTCTGACAATGGAAATCTACTTACAGCTTTTTCCACGCTTGCAAAATGCTTCGGTCTGCTTGATAGAAGTTTTCGCATGTGTACCAATGAAGCCAAGGCTGTTCCCTGAAATTTACATGATTTTAGGCTGGATATAAATACATATTCAGGAACAATACCAAAAGTAATATACAGCATATATATGTCAAACCTCAACAACATCCACAACTATAAGTCCAGCCAAGCTACGTAATGTTTTCTTTGCAGCAACATGCACAGCAACAGAACCTCCCATGCTGTCATGACATCAATAATTGTATTATGACCAAAGGTCTATATATCAAACAAGTGCATATGTACCAAAGAAAGCTAGTAACAACCATATTTAGCTTCGTGAACAAAAACACAAAAGAAGAATATATATACACCATCTTAATATGAGAACCGTGAGAACCACATAAGGTACATGGTACGTAGCCTATATATTACATGTTTATATATATATATATACTTCCTCTATATTTTTTTTAGATACATTATTTTTGTAATTGGGGAGTCCTAGGCAATTTTTTAGAGTAGAAATATATAGGGAGAAAAAATAAAGAAGACTGCCATGTGATAGGAGAGAGATAGAGAAATTTCTTAACTAAAAGGGAAAGTGATGCATTTAAATTGAAACTTCCATTTATAGAAACTAATGCGACTAATTAAAATCAAAGGAAGTATAAGATATACACGTCCTAAACATACAAGGTTATATCCGAAAAGCATAAGTTACATGCCCTACAATTTTTTTTTTAATATTTTTAACAAAGTTAGTGAATAATATTTTTTGTTTTTTGTTTATGCAAAATTTTAAGGTTCGTGTAATATAACTATAAGGTACATACCCACAAAACATAGAGTATATGTCTTAAAATTATATGGAACATCACATTAAGCAAAAAAAACAAATAGATTAATAATTTTTGTAGCCACAACGATTGAATACTAAGGAAGACTTACAACTTTAACATTATCTATGGCAAGAGCGAACATGTTTTTAGGTAAGAAAACATTGAAACAGAAAGGTACCCATCTCTATAAAGCTATCAAATCAAATTTCTAATATCTAGCACCTCCCTGTATCCCTTTTTAGTGGACACGGTTTGAATTTTTGCACCATCTCTATGAAAAAATACATTAAAATTAGAATACTCTTGATATATATTTTAAATATATTAGCTTTTTAAAATTATTATTAATAAATAATTAAAAATGTAGATGGTTAGAAATTTTGCATTGTCAAGTCTGATCAAAGTATGTCAAATAAATAGGGATGGAGGGAGCATATAATTGGTACACTTAGTTCAGACTTATATCAGTACTTTTCTAAGCAATTACTCCGCTTTCTCAAACATCCTTATCGTCAGGATGAAATCATCACTTTAATGGCCTCTCCATCGATATCACTTGAAATCATCATAGGCCTCAAATCCCCTCAACCTTTTACTTATTCAATACATTTAAAAACTATAAGTAAATGAAGCCCCAAATTAGTAACACAATTTTGAATCATGTCATTAAATAAGGCAAGTAGCATTATCTATACAAAAACCCAACAAAGATTAAAATACACAGGCACCTATACATGCTCTAAAAGAGGGCCTTGAATGACAACGGAAATTCTCTATCAAATTTCTTCTTATGTATTGTGAATCAAAATCCAAAAACATTAAAACACTTAACTCCTCCATTACATCCACATCAGCTTGATGCTTTAAACTTGATAGAAATCTTACTCCTTGGGATTGAGAAGTAAAAAAAGGTGGATCTTTCAGAATTAGTGAGGTATTTGCAAAATTGTAGTATAGGGGTCAAGAGTTAGAAACTTCATTTTAAATTTAAAATTTTAGAACTAAGATCCTAGATCCTGAAATGGAAATCTAGTGAAGGAGAGATGGACATTCTATTCTAAGAGGAAAATATCACAATAGAGAGGTTAAAAGTGGATAATCAAAGAATGCATTGGGGAAGAAATTTGAGGAAGAGAGTGACAAATAGGCTCATGTATGTCTCATGAGGGGGAGGGGACAGAGGCAAAGCCAATTAAGGACAAGAGGGGTCAACCCCTTGAATTAGTACCTTTCCTTGGTTTTGTTCCTCAAATTGGTAGTTAAAAAGTGCTACTTGCCTTGCAAAGAGTAAGGGTTATAAAACAAGAATTGATTTTTCCAAGCAAACTCATATTTATAAATCTCTTCTCTGTTTTGATCCTAACTTATGAACCTTATGGCTACATTAACCTACTTGATTGTTGAATAATTCTTTAAGCCAAAACACTTAAAATAAAGGAACAGGAAACCTGTTGGTAGTCTTACACAGCAATTCTTCCTTAATATATATATAGACAAATACATGTAGACTGAGCTAGCAACAGGAAAAACAGAGTACTTAAGGCGAGGAAAATGAATATAAAATAGAGAATGAAGATTAAAGGAGAGAGGTATGTCTTTTGCTGATATTCAGTGAGTGGTGAAACGGGTAATCAAGACATTTGAAAGGCCATGAACTATTGAGCTCTGCTAAACAACAAACTGTATAAAATTCTCCAGATGTTTTTCTCTACCCAGCCCCTTTTAATCCTTTTATTACAATATCATCACCATATTCTTTCCTCCTACAAGCTAGCCACTTCACACACTCCCTAATGATTCAGAGCATACTCTCAATTACCCCCCACCCCCCACGGCTGGAACCAAATCTAGCATACATCACCAAAATTGGAGGCCTGGATGAGGCAATAACTACTCTCCACACGTTTCAGAACCTTAGTAAGTAGATCAACTTGTAGTAAATACTTTATATATGTACTACGTGATTTGTACGAACCAGGGATGATACTCCATAGATGCTAATGACCCTGTCCCAATGTATAAAAAAGCTCAAGGCGCACTGAGGCGAGAGGGGTTCTGCTGCGCCTAGGTGCGCCTAAGGCGCGCCTCAGTGCGCCTCTTTGAAGTGAGGCGCTGTATACGGGTAGTTAAAAAATTTGGCTGTTGTGCACCTCAAGTGCGCCTCAGGTGCGCCTCATGCGCCTAAGGCGCGCCTCAGGTGCGTCTCGTGCGCCTTTTGTACGCCTAACCCAAAACGCCTCGCCCAGACCTAATTAAGCGCTCACCCCTAATCGCCTTGCGCCTCAGCGCCCAGGCGTGCTTTTTCAAACACTGCCTGTCCTGATAAAGGGCATAGCAGAGTTCAATGCTTAAATCGCTAATTTGACCACTTAGCCTGTTGGCAGCTCTTTACAACAGCCACGTTCAAGGATGTTAGAGTAGAACACCATTTTTAATTCGACAATGGAGCTATCTCTCATCCCTCCCCCTTCGCTCATAAAAAATCCATCCCGTAAATGAATTCTCTGTGTCCTCTATACTCCCCTACACTATTGGAAATAAAAAATTGTAGCATGAGCCAAAATTCCATGTCTAACAAAATGCAATAGAACCAAGTATGAATCTCAATACATAGGACAGAGAAGTCAACACGCAATTATAGAATATACACAATTATAATTTGCACGTATAAAGATTGATAAGAAGCAAAGTTTGCAATCAAGAGCAAACCTGTGGCCAATGAGTACGATTGCCGGAGGTGAATCTCCATACATGGTGCTCAAAACAGCCAACACATCTGTGCATAACGTCTACAGATGACAATATGCAACTTATTTCAAGGAAGTTTTTCTATTAGAAGAAATGTATATCACATGCAACAAGTTTATCACCTCAATTGATAAGTCCAAATCATTATCTGTAACTGATTTTCCATGCCCTCTCAAGTCCATTGCCACAACCTGAGCTTTTTCCTTAATCTTACTCGCTGACAATGCAAAGGAAAGCCTGACCAAATGAATATCATAAATTAGATAGGCCAACGTAAAGGAAAGCACCAGTTATAGTATGCGACTTAACAATATTAAAAATAAAAAATTTAAAAAAAATAAAAAAATAAAAAAATAAAATTTTAAATGCTGAAGAAAGGCGTATGTTAAGGGAGATTAAAGATTACTCCTAAAAATTTGAAATGCTGAAGAAAGGCGTATGTTAAGGGAGATAAAAGATTACTCCTAATTGCAATTTCTCCCTCTCCACATGCTTGATTTTCATATTAACAAACAGTGAGAATAACAAAAGATATTCATCCATATATTTCAGCAATAAAGTTACTAGGAAATCAATAATTTGCTACCATTAATCTTTAAATAAATGAGGTGCCAAATATCAAGAATTCAAGAGAGCATCCTACCACCATTCCTAATGTTAAGAAATGTAACTAAATATACTTAATAACTAATTAAAGTTTAACTTACTTTATTTAGAAAGTGGCCTAATATTTTTGGACAGACAAAAATAAAAAAATGTGCCTTACTATCTAACAAGAAAGAAGTATTAAACTCCAAATGAGAATTAAATCCATATGTTTCGTTAAAACCAAAGAATAGAAACTATAAGTCTGTAAGAATATAAGAAAAATAATAGAAGCATAAAACAGAAGCAACACATGAAAAAGTAAAGCAGCAAAATTTCATGAATCATGATAAGCATCTTTGCAATAAGAGAAATACTAAAATTCTAGGTACCCAGAATATCCGCCTCCATGCAAACAAAATATAACTGGCCCTTCTGAACCAGCCTTATATACATGAAAGACCTGTTATAAAACAAAAAAATACACATAAATAGAAAAATCTACATACAAATGACCAACAGGAAATGTAGTGATTTTATTCAACTCGATAGTTCCAAAGAAAAAAAATAAGAATATTTCATACATTTTCGGTGTCTGGTATGCAAATATCATCCTCATGATCAAAATAACTTGTCCAATCCAATGGCGAGTATTTTGGGAAACTACTCCTGCATTAAGAAATAGTATAGATATGTATATCAATTATTTCAGCAGATTGGTGCAATTTATTCGTGTGGCTGAATAAGCGATAACACAATCGAATCAGTAACACAAAAAAAGTTATCCGAACATAGACAGCAGAATATGTTAGGGATTTCTATGTAGACACGGTTAAGAGCCAACGTTATCTATAACAAACACAACTACGGAGTACAACGGTATTGAAAACCATGCCATTACAAAAACTTTGCACTTGATTCTAATCAAATTTTGGGAAACTACTCCTGCATTAAGAAATAGTATAGATATGTATATCAATTATTTCAGCAGATTGGTGCAATTTATTCGTGTGGCTGAATAAGCGATAACACAATCGAATCAGTAACACAAAAAAAGTTATCCGAACATAGACAGCAGAATATGTTAGGGATTTCTATGTAGACACGGTTAAGAGCCAACGTTATCTATAACAAACACAACTACGGAGTACAACGGTATTGAAAACCATGCCATTACAAAAACTTTGCACTTGATTCTAATCAAATATCACCAACACTCGATTTATTCGCCTAAAACTATCAATGCCTCAAAAATTAATAGTAACCTAAATCATCTAAAGATTCTAAACTAAGCCAATAACATCATCACTAACATTCAAGAATAATCAATACATCCATGCCACAAATAAATACCATATAAATTCCTATTTAATATAAACACATCAAAATATTACAGAACAATCAAATAAATGTGCAAGTATATGAAATCAAAATAATTTCAAAAATTAAGTAGTACTACTCAATATTTCCAACAAATTTATGCGAAAAACATTGAGAAATTTGATTAAAGCAACTTCGCATTGAACAATCAATTAAAAAATCAAATCATATTAAACTGTTGAAAATGCTTATTCTAATTGCAGCATGAGAAGATGAATACTACGAATTGAATTAGGGAGAAAGAGAGAATTACTGGAGAGGATGACGAGGAGGAATGTTTGAGAAAGCAGAAGTTGAAGAAGGTGAAGAAGATTGTTGAGGTTGTTCTTCCGATTCCTCCGATAATGGTGTCAGATTACCAGAGGTCTCCATTTTTGTTGATTCTTATGATCACTCTCTTTCTTGTTTCGTTTGGTTTTTGTTCATGAGATGACACACTTTTTGATGAAAAGGATTCTCTACTAGTAGTTAGTTTCTGCGCCTATGGGCGAGCTATGTAAATAGGAGGGTAAGAGAGTAATTTCCGCTGATTTAATTTTTTTTACTTCTAAAAAAAGCTGACTTTCATTATACTATATCATTATGTACCATTATGCATAAATAATTAACCACTAAAGTATAATTTGTCTGAATAGTACTTTTTGTGGACTACTACGAGTGTAGTGGTACTTTTTACCATCCTATCAGTTTCAACTTCTGGAAAAAGCTGACTCTTTAATGGTACATTATAATGTATCATTATGTACCATTATGCATGTATAATGTACCACTAAAGTATAAGTTATCTGAATAGTACATTTTAATTGCAAAATTGTCATCCTATATACGCTGAAATAAATAGGCGCTATGCATCAAGACTTAATCGACAACTACGGAGAGCTCAATTAGGGATCAATTGGGTTGTTTGGATCGAATCAATCTGGAAAATATATTGTATGTATTATTACATGTTAATTATGTTTGCGTAATGTCTAAATTTTGTATGTATATACATTATTAAAGTCAATGTAAAAGAAAATATTGAAATCTAAATTATCATATTAGAAATATGTAACTTAAATCATTATATTAGAAAGAAGTAACTTAAATCATCATATTAGAAAAAAGTAACCTAAAGTATGTTGAATTTGAATAGTTAATTTTTTTTTTTTTTTTTTGAAGAAAACGATAGAGCAATTTTATTAAGCATAATCTAACCCCGCCAAAGTTAAAATACTTTGAGGGAACGAGTGAAGTCGTACATACTCTGAAAACTCACCGGTATCCCATCTAGCAACGAGATGAGCAACGGTGTTACAAGAACGCTTAACATGAGTAATAATACAACTATCAAACCAAGCTCTATAGACATTAATCTCCTCATAAATAACATATAAAGGCGACAGTCCATCAATGCTAGAGTTTACCTGCTTTACCACATTCATAGCATCACATTCCACCCATATGTTCTTATAGCCCAACCTTCTTGCAAGTCTCAACGCATAGAGCGCAGCCATGGCTTCTACGTATTCTGGTTGAGAGCCCCACCCTTTCTTAGTTGCGGCACAAATGATCTTGCCCTCTGCATCACGACCCACCACACCTTGGCCAGCAGCACCCACATTAGGCACATGAGCGTCTGTGTTCATCTTGACACAGCCAGTAGAGGGAGGGTGCCAAGTATCCAGACTAATAGTCACGGCCCTTCCAGCAGCTCCTAGGAAGACCTTAGCTGCATATGTATTATATTCTTGCACCAAATTGCAGAAGCCAGCAGCAAGCATCACGAAATTCAGCCTGGCCTCTCTGTTAGTTGAGATTATTAATACAAGAGGGGGGTGAATTGTATCGAGTTCCTAATGACTACTTTTTGCAGATTAATAAACAATGCATATAGGAATTTGCAAGCACACACAGATTTTACGAGGAAACCTTCCAGGGCCCAACTGGCCGGAAGTAAAACCTCGACCCTACCTTAGGGATTTCAAACACACAAACTCCACTATAATAGGGCAAACACCAAGTTACAACCTATGAAACACAGACCTTTAGTTTCACAAGTTCCTCACTGGAATTGCTACTTGATAGGACCCTATCCTACCCAACCTAAGCATCACACTTAGATTCACTCGTACTACCAAAGTACTACACGTACTGCCAAAGTACAAACTCTCAGCCTCACTAAGAAGCTTACAAAACTGTGTATGAAATAAACAATAAACTCACCCAAATAACCAACCCAATACAAACATACGACACCTAGTATGTTAGGCAAGCAATGCACGAAATCCAAAACTAATACGACAAGTTAGAAGCTTGGTAAACTTACTCAATTACGCACAGTGATTTCTTCACGCATAAACTCACAAAAACCTAAAACCATTTTGCTCTCTACTATGTATACAAGTCACACTCGTATCGAAAAGTAGGTTTTCTAAAAGATAAATAAGTTAACTTGAATTATCTTTAAAACACGGTTTTATATAAATCACATAAATAAAATCTATTCCGGAAAATAGAGATAAAAAGATATTTTGTTAAAAAGAATTATCTTTTTAACAAACCGATTTAAAGGAAATAAAGTTTTAGAAAATCTTTTCCTAAAATCTATCTTTTATTACTTTCTGTATTATTTTATTTACCAAGCCAACTTATCACGCTTCTAATAAATTTCGTGCAATAACCTACTTAACATATTAACAATAATCTAGAAAGATAAAACCTTAACTAAATTAATAGCCGCACCGCGCTTTTGTTCAGGTAGATTACTTGGGCTCCAAGCTTGTTAAGTTCCACCAAAGAACCTCAACTTGCTGTCTTCAAGTTCCTATTAGGGAACATTCCTGTTAGGGAACTCAGTTCTTGTTAGAGAACTCTTCTTCTAATTTGTTTAACTTCTTTGATACAGATCTCTTCATGTCTTCTTAGTTCCAGCTACTTCTTCCATCACCATGATCAACTTCACCTAAACTAATCAAACACTTGAAAAACTTTATTAGTCGAGTTTACTTTAGTTTAAGTTCCTCATCATCAAAACCTTTATGCTTCAACAATTTCCCCCTTTTTGATGATGACAAACTTAAGCAAACTCTAGAAACAAGTTAAACAAAATAGAAGGTCGTATTTTTGGTTTATTGACTGAAAGTAAACACACACTGAAATAAAAAATAGAAAAAAGAAACAAAAATAAACTAAGTAAACAAAACAGAAATAAACTAAACTACTATAGCATCATATCAGAGAAATTTCTGATACTTTCTCAATTGGAACCCAAACAACTTCAGCATCCAAGTTTGCTTCTTCTTTTCCCCCTTTTGGCATTATCAAAAAGTCTTGTTTTTTCAAGTTATTAAGCATCTAGCCACGGCCCCACAAGCAATTCATCGAGTGTGGGAAAACTGAAGGCAGCGCTGCTAACTTCCCTTAAGTTAGTTCCACTTTCCTACATAAGCATTTATAATATACACTAACACACATGTATAAGCGTTCCAAAAGCATTCTATTAAAAATCAAAAGATTTAACATCTTGTTTAACAAATTTTTACAAACCAAAATAAATTGTTCAAGCATTAAAAACATAGATTGAAATTGTTCATGACTGCAATAGGAAACTAGGATAAGCTAGGAAAAGTTAAGGCTGATTATAGGCTAGGTTTGGAGAAGGTCCATGATCTGTTTGCTATCTTCTCTTTGTTGTGCAATTAGGGCTTCAATCTTGTCTTCAAGACCCTGAAGTTTCTCCTAGAACTCATCTTGTTGTTTCTTCAGCATCTTGTCCTGTTCCTTGATCAGCTTCTTTTGGTCTTTTCAGCTGCTTCCCCTGCTCTTGCACAAGCTTTTTCAGTTTTTGCACTTGGACCTTTCCAACAGCCTCTTTCAACTGTTTCTCGACACCTTCCATTCTCTCTACCAGATTTGCAACTTGCCCATCTAAAATTCCCTCCTCAACACTACAAGAATATTGTCTTTTTGTAGCGATTATTTTGTAGTGATTGTACATTTGCTACAATATGCAAGTATGTTTGTGAAATAATTTAGGAAATCGTATCATTTTACAATCGCCATGGTTTTTCCATATAAAATCGATACGGAAGACATAGTAATACATAACCACACTATTTGTGCATATTTATAAAATTATGAGAGAAATCGTATCATTTACAATCGCCACTAAATCTCAAAAATCGATACGAAAAGCCTTTTCTACACTAGAAATATAAATATTGTTTGACAAAGAAAACATAAAATATGTCATAGCTAATATTTTTACACTAGCAAGGGAAGATGTAAGTAGCACTAGATATGCCTAAAAGCCTAATGTAAGGGCAATTGTGACTACTCCCAACCATACTATTTATGTTCCACCAAGGAATCACGAAACGTATGTTAGGAACCCCGTGACAAAAGAACGACGTCCACTCCTCTTCATTCTTATGCTTGTAAAGGATTCGACGTCCAGGGAATGTCCGCACTCCGTTGGCCTCAATGTTTTGTGGCTGGTCGACTATTCGCAAACGCTCCATGAGCCAAATCTTAAAAAAAAAAAATCAGTTTGCGATTTTACACGAGCAGGTGGCGCGCGCATCTTGAGAAGTTGCGCGCAGCATAGGAGATTGCGCTGGTAGTGCCAGCGCAACACCTTAACTTGCACTCAAAATACGACGAAAAAAAACTTACGTGTAATAGGAGTGGACTCCCCGTGAAGCCATTTTCGTTAGGATCTCCCCTAAGGCGATTCAAGCATAGAATGGTTTCCACCAAAGCCAAAGGAGCGGATGAATGACATCCCTCTATTTGCTCAACTACAGACACCATGGAATAGTCTCCATATTCTTTGCCTGTCATAAGTAAACAGTTGACAACAAGACAATAACATAAAGCACGAATTTTAAAGCGTTGTTTAGTCATGTTGTCACGAGGGGCGACGAAGTGTTCAATAAATTGAATTAAATTCACGCCTTCATCAGTTCCAATATTAGTCATGTCATTGTCAGACAAGCCGAAATTTTTTTGGAATACAGGTTTGGGATCTGACAATGGAGGCGAATAAGTCACGTGGAGAGTATTTGTAGGGAAGCCCAGCAAGGCCTCAAACTCACTAGGAAGGGGAATAATTATTTTTACACTATCTATTTTCTTTATCAATTAAATTATAAAAACATTTTGGTCATATATTGACCTTACCCAATAAGGACCCTGTCCATTAAAGGTCCTGTCCATTAAAAAACCCTTTAAACTTGAACCTGACCACCCTATTATCATTGAGCTACCCTACCCAATAACCACTTCTATACACATTATTGTAAATGAATAATCAAATAAAGTGAAAAAATATAACTATTATACATTAAACTAACTTTGGTTTCGATCTTGTGAAATTTAATATTTGAACTATCAAAACCGTGCAATAGCACGGGTACTATACTAGTGATCTTCTAAAATTCAATAATTCATTGTTACCTTCTTGATATACTACGTAATATATTTACATTGACCTAGCTGATGCGACATAGAGCAATTTGAGGAAAGAGATTAAATTTGATGATGAAGAACAACACCTAACTTCAGCAATTTAATTCATTTAATACTAAAAGATGTCATTTCGATTCTATATCTCAAACATTAAAGATGAGTTGAAAATTTGAAATTCTCGAACTTGAATTCTAGTATTTTCCAAAAATGATATTTGGAATTAAATTTCCAAATTTCAAAATCCATAATTGAATTCTTTCATTTCAAATGAATTCATGATTCCCAAAAATTACATAAATTAGTATTATCCCTGTACATCAAAATACCCCCAAGTCACCTGAAAAATGTCATTAGGTAGTAATCACAATAAATAATAAGTTTTAGTAGTAATTAACAACTTCATTTTTAGGAGTAATAAGTAACAAAACGTCCTCTTTTGGGTAGTAATTGACAAATTTTCTTTGAATATAATTAAAATTCAAACAAATTTCACAGGAAGAGAGTCAGAGACAATAGTGAAGGGGGAAAATGATTTGTTCAAAGGTCTAGTGAACTAAAAAAGACAATAGCCATACCTAGCATTTGACTAGGTCAAGTTTAACCCATTACTAAAGTCATAGTGTCAGATTCAAAAAGTTACAAGGTTGCAATTCTGCATTCCACATACAAGGTGGATTTCATTACTAGTAGTAACGCACCGCAAACTGAAGAATGGTGGGCAGCTTGTGAAAATCAGGATAAATCAAAAGAGGTTTTAACATGATAATGTGTTGCTTTATTGAGCAGTCAAATACACGAAACATAAAAAAAAAAAAAAAAAGGCAATATAGAGTTGGAAAGACGATTACTTTGTCTCTTGGTAATCTATCCAGATTACCACAAAAAAAAATACAATTGACAAACACAATCCATATGCCTTGCAACTACATACTCCCGGAAGTTATAGATACTTTGAGCAGATGAATCTCAGCATGCATACACTTCACTGCAACCAATAACATGCAATGTAAATCAGGTGGCAGGAAAAAGAACAAAAAATGAAAACATAGTATTTAACTGTTGATAGATCTGACCGACTCATGTTAATGTTTGCATACATAGTAGAGGAATAAAATCAAAAGAATGATATTTCATTGAAGACAATTTACATCAAGTCACAAGCACATGATTGAAGTTATAAACCAACTCAAATGAAGAGTAGAAGATAATAACCAATAGAAAACTTTCACTTTTAGCGAACTCAAAACTGAACTAGCACAACAAGAGAACACGGCCCATATAATCAGATGCTTGATGCAAATTTTATCCAGTTCATTTACGCCTAGTTAATGTAGATACAAATGGCACCAGCCAAACCATCACATAGACTACAAACACGTAAAAAGAATAATTAAGACCAAAAAGGAAGGGAAACTAAGCTCTGCTATTGCTAAGCCAAAGGCCTAGGCCCACCACCCTACAACTTTCTACACAATGAGATGGTGCCAATTCACTAAATTTAAATATATATGTCATAACAGTGGACAGCGTGCTCTACCAACTCGGTTAAGAGGATTTATATGCCCTTTTCAGGTTTCTTGTAATTGGGTAAATGCAAAGTTTCTTACTTCGTTTAATTGTGTTAAATCATTTTAACCAGAATATGTCAAAAACTAGCAATAAGCACATTCTTAAACTCTAAGAATGCATGTCATAATGGTACTCTTTACATATAGTACCATCACCCCAATAAATTTAACAACTTTCATCCCCACCCCTCCAAATGCCCTGAAATGCATACACTACAAAGTAGATTGAAATAACAAAAAAAAAAAACAAAAAACAAAAAAAAAAACAAAAAACAAAAAACAAAAAACAAAAAACAAAAAAAAAAAAACTAAAAAAAAAACAAAAAAAAAGAAGAGCAAGCTGGCAGCACGGCTTCATCACTTTCCTAGGCAGAAGTAGATAGAAATATACCATAATATGCTTCTAGAGAATCTAGACAAACAAGATTAAAAATAATTAACTAAAATCATAAAAGTGCAATAGCAATTACAAACAAGTTACAAAATCTCTACAAGATTACATCCCGTTTGTTGGAGTTTTAAAAATTCTTCTAGCCATCAAAATATTAGAATCTTTGTTAATGCTTGCATTGTTAGCAAATAAACCTTTCCGAAGATAATGCACAACATTTAAACCTCAAACATATGATAAGTCATCTAGCAATTATGAGTTCTTTTGGTAAAAATTATCCTTGGTGCAAATCTTCCAATGGCCCAAAAATAAAGGTAACCCCTTTTTGCTTCAATTCCCGGACATAATTTGATCCTTAATAAATCTCTATTTAGATAAGCACACATAGGATCAATTGCAATGTGAAGAGTAATTGCCAAGATGAAGGTAACATGGTAGAAACTACTTAAAATTACTAAGAGCCCTTTTATCTTTGTTTTTGTTAACTGATTATTTTAAAAAAAAAATAGAAGAGGAAGATTTTTTAAGAAACTAGAACAAGTGGTTGCCAGATTTCAAAATCATGATAACTCTAATATGTTTGATGGATTTTATTCTTTTTGTGAGATACCGTGCACCATATGACTTTCGGAAACACAAAACAATTAAATACTTTAGTGTCTTTAGTGATAACAAACGGATCCTAAACTATTTGTTTCAATTTTCTAATACTTTAGAAAATAGCACAAGAAGATAAAAAACAATTCTATCTTTGTTATTGATAAAGTCCTCATGTTCATGAACTAGGCATCCCAGTACTAATATAACCAGTATTCCATGATTCCATCCATTCAAAATCACATTCAACCGATCAATCAATCAATCAATCAAAGCCTTAATCCCAAAAGTGGGGTCGGCTAACATGAACCAAATTTGATTATTCCGTGTAGTCATCAACATAAATCTTTCTCCTCCATCCACATTCAACCGATTTTACTCCAAAAAAATCCTAAATTTCTGCAAGGCTGCAATACAAGATTAACAAAGATTCTTCAAAGAAAAACCTTTGACACGCTATTCTTGGTATGAGTGTATGACATGGAGATAGTTCCATTACACATAAAATTAAAAGTACTAGATTTAACTAATATTACACAATAGTGAAGCATTTTACAAGAAAAAGGCTCTATAGACATATACAAGCAACCTACCCTGTCTTCAAGCACCTCATCACCTTTGCTTGAAGACAAAAATAGCATCTCATCACCTTTGAGAATCTTTAAGCTAATCTCACATACTAAATTCTCAACTCAACCAACAAAACAAATTTACACAACCAAAATATATATTGTTGTTTTAAATGATAGCTTACATTTGTTGGTTTGTAATCATCACAATCCTAAGGAACCTTAGGGGTAATGTCTATGAGGTTGTGAAAATTAATTACTGCAAAATGAATGAGATTCAGATGATGACCTTGAACAAACTTGGGCAAACTGAAGGAAAGGAATATGAGAGAGCAGCAATCAAAGAGATAAAAATGATGTCACACTCTAATTATAGTCCCAAGCAGAGCCTACTACTTCCTCAAACAAAGTTCAAATGTATAACCATAAGATGATCAAAGATCAGGACATCAATAATCTGCTTCTAAACTCAAACCACGCTACAAGATATAACTCACTACTCCTTCAAAGCATTCAAAAATCAAATTTTCTCACTAGTCCACAACACATTTAGAGTGTAAATGTCAATAATATCCAATATTGTTACTTCTAAGTTCGAACATTGACACAAACATGTCTTTTCGTTTCACCAAGCATTTACAGGGTTTTTTTTTTATTTATCCTCTAATCACTTTAATCAAGCATGTCAGGCAAAACGGCTCAAGTAAAACCAACAGTCCTTTCCATAATGGTAAGAAGAGGGTAGATATGGGAGCATAACAAATTCTAGATAGGGTATCATTCAGTACAGTGCCAGACAAACCTAATACTCAGCCTATATACCACAAACAACAAAAGATGATGCGAAAAAAAGTTCCAATATCACACACAAATTCATAATACCCTAATGTCAGCAAATAGAACAACAAAAGATGATGCATACACCCTCAAATGTTAGATACCAAAGCAGAAACATCAATCAGCATAAAAGAGTTCGCGAAGAGCCCAAAACCTGAATATTTATTTAGTAGTCCCCTCAAGGGCCTCGTCATAGGGATCCCTACGACCGGTTACATTGGTAATCTGAGCATCCCAAGCAAGCTGAGAGTTATGACGCTCAAAGGTCCAAAACCCATATGGCCTCAATGGCATACTCCACATTTCCTTGGTTTTCTTGCACCGATCTTGCAGCGTATACAGGTGATCCCTGAATTTTCTATCCCTTTCGCTCGGATCTTCCATCAACCTCAAAATCAAATTCTCTGCAAATTCCATGATGAAACCCATTTCTGCAACAATCACAATGCACCCATTCAAACTTCAATTCACCATGAATTTGCGCAACATTATTAACTAAAAAAATAAAGGAAAACAAAAAACACCAAGCCATAAATCCCAAATATTTACAAAATTTCAAGAAAGTGATTGAAAAACAAATCAATACATCCAGGCCCGTCCCTGAGGCAGGGCAGGAGGGAAAAGAGCTCTAATTTCAAAATTGAATCCTAACATTAAACTATTAAAGGGTTGTGCAATACATAGCAAACAAATTTGATTCAATCATCTCATAATTTTAGGGATATTTGATTCAATTATCTCATAATTTTAAGGATATTTGATGTGATGATAACAAATAAAAACAACTTACCTCAGAAGCTGCTTCAATGGGGATACAAGAACAAGATTCAACGGCGAACGTCAACTGCGCTTCAATGGAGGACGTTGAATGCGCTTCAATCGATATCTGAGAGAGAGCAATTAAATGGGTTGGCCGCCTAGGATCCATGTGACCCGCCACAGTTATTAATGGGTTAGATGACTTAGATCCGTCTAATAAATAAAAGGGGGGTTAAATACTGCCGTCCAAATGTATCGCCACCGCCATTATTTCAAACAAACTGACAATTTTGCCCTTATTAACTTTTTTTTTTTTCATTTCATTTTCTAACATTAGTCCATCAACCACAACCGTGTCAACCACCACCTTCTACACCGGACAGCCACAACGATAGCGAAAGTCGACGAAAATTGGATGGTGATCGAGGTGGCTCGACGGAAAAAGAATCAAGGGTCAACCGCAGCTCCATGGTAAATTGGTAACTGGTTTTGACCTCCGGTTACCGTGGATGGGAACCGATTTTGGGCTCCGGTTACCACGGTCAACCGGAGGTCAAAACCGGTTACCGCGCACGGTAATCGGATGTCAAAATCGGTTACCGTCCACGGTAACCGGAGGCCAAAACTCGTTACCGGAGCCTAATTAAAAAGTTGGTCAGTTTTCTTCAAAAAAAAAAAATATATGGTGGCTAACTGGAGGTGAAACCGGTTGCCCACCATCGGTAATCGGAGGTCAAAACCAGTTACCGGCTGCAGTCAACCGGATTTGGTCGCCGGTTACCGGTGCTGGCAACTGGTTTTCACCTTCGATTACCAGCCACCTATTACATAAAAAAAAATGGAAACTACTTACCTCCTTTCCACCCATTCCGCCGTCGTAGTCGCCATTGTTGTCTAAGCTTGCCGCCAATTGCTTCCCGGTAATTCTCAAATATGTGGTGGTTGTGTGGTAAGAAAGGTGAGTGGTTGGTGTTTGAGGAGAGAGAAAAAAAAATAAGGCTGAAAAATGAGTTTGGGTTTAATAAGGGCAAAATTGTCGGTTTGCTCGAAATGATGGCGGTGGTGATAAATTTGGACGGGGGTATTTAGCATTTCACTAAATAAATGAGCCGAGTATTTATACGATCGTTCAAGTGTTTTTTACACTTCCATACTTTTGTAATGTATTATTATTATTATTATTATTATTATTATTATTATTGTTATTATTATTATTATTATTATTATTATTTATTATTATTTTTTTTAATCCTCCATCCCCAAAACTTCGACCCTTTTGGGGTTGATTTCGTGGATATTAAAAAAAAAAAAAAAGAAGTAAAAGTATATTGGAAAGATAAATTTACATAAAATTTATAAAAAAGTAGAGAGAGAAAGTAATAAAAAAAAGTAATTTTGTTTTTTACCACCTCACAAAAACATGAAAATATCTTTTACCACCTCCCAAAAAAAAGTATTACTTTACCACCTCATAAAAAACACGAAATTAGGTTTTGCCACCACTTAACTGATTCCGTTTAGGAATTCGTTAAGTGGGCCCATAAAGACCCGTGTCGTGTTATTATTGGCCAAAGACAGAAAAAAATAAAAAAATAAAAAGAAAATAAATTAAAAAAAAAACCTAAAACTACCCAGCCACCACCATCGCCTTCCCCCCAACCCACGACTGCGCCCCCGAACCTACCACCGGCGGCGCGGCTCCACCCCCTCCCTCTTCCAACCCACCTGAACGCCCCCTTCCCTCTCCCTCTCCCGCAACCGCAATCGACCCAAAATCCACGAACCCACAACCCTCAATGACCACGAATCCCCCCAAAACAGCCACGATTCCGGCCACAAATGGCCGAAATCGGCCAGTTAAGGTGTAATCCCTCGTATTTTTAAATATATTATTAATGAATTTATATTTTATTCATAATATTTATTTGTATTTTTTTCGGATTTAATTTCAAATGTTTCAAATTATTTTTGGGTTTGATGAACAATTTTATTACAAAAAACTTTTTATGAATCTTTCATCTATAATTTATGTCCAACAAACAAACCAAACCCACTTTACTTTCTTAATTGACCCATTAATTTTATGAGGCCCAATATCCTTACTTACCCTAGTACCCTCGCTCCTATAAATACCCTATACATCCCCAAAAAATTCCCCACTCAAAAGGTTAGTCTTATTTTCTTTCTCCTTTGTTTTATTAATTTGTGTAATTATAATTATTGATTATGGGTTTTGATTTTATTGTTTGAAATTAATTTAATTAGTATCAAATTGTATTCTAATGATTAAACTTTAAAATTTCATATTTTATAATGTTATAATTTTCAGATTTTGTAAATTTTATAACCTAGGGTTTTTAATTATTGAAAATCATGATTTTAGGGTTTTTATGAACAATTGATTTAGGGCTTTTATAGTAATGATGTTTTGAAATTTTGGTAATAAAACTACTAAATAGTTTAACTTAATTCCAGATTAATTTGAACAAGTAAATTCGTGTTTTAATTTTTAGATTTCGGTTCGTTAATATTAATCTCGTTTTAATCCCGATCAGGTTCTGAACTCATTCGATTTTGATTAAAAAGTAGTGTTTTCCATGTGGAAACAATGTTTTAAGAAAGACTCACTACCACCTTTGGTAGTGAGTACCACCCTCTCGTGGCCAAATTCAGCCTCTAAATATGATTTTCGGGCACTTTTTGATTTTTAACGAAGTTTTTTTTATGCTTAAAATTTCATCCTTGAGTTTGATTAATAAAATTAATTATGTTTAAAGTTAATTAAGCGTAAATATATGTTTTTATTGAAGTTTTAAGAGGTTTTTCATCATATTATATTGTTGAAAATTACTTGAGTTAGTAATATTAATTGTTGGTTGTTTTCTAGGAAGTGATTATTCCCTAGGAGAATTTTAATTGATTAAAAGTGGCACAAAGGATTGTTTACACGAGGTACATACATGTCTACTTCGTTATAAGTAGTATGATGTTTAGGTACCAAAAGGAAAGAACTTAGTTTCATGATTAGGGAACACTTGGATGGAAATCGTTTGGTTACACATTGATTTAATTCATGTGCTTATATTTATGAGACATGTTTTGGTGAATCGATTATGTTTGTATGGAATTATGGATGCAAGCATGTTGAATTATATTGGATTAATTGTTTGTATGGAATGTTGATACAAGCATATTTTATTGGATTGGTTTGTTAACCACATTTGGATTATTAAAGGATTGGAATTGAATGGTTTAAGTGAAATGAATTTATTAATTATTCCACAAGGTTATTATTTATTTATTTATTACTTAATCATGACTTGTTAATATGTTGAGTAAAGTGGATTATTAAGCCGAAATGGCTAGGTGGGTTGACTATGTTCAACAATTTTGGATAATTTGGAAGTTTAATGGAATTAAAGGTCAATTTATTATGTGATCACCATTGTCCTAAATAAGATTAAAAGTGAATTGATGTATGATTGTTATTTATGGTCTTCTTGAATGAGTTGGCTATTAATTAAAATTGTAATCACGTAAGTGAAACATGGATGAGCAATAAAACTCTGGAAAGCGTGCACTTCTAGAGTATTGACAATTATGGGTTGGGGTACACGGTGGTAGCCCGTGGCTTTTCGAGGCTTGTTTGATCAACATGTACTCTTCTCTTTTGGTATTTACATTTTATTTTATAATGAAAGTTAGATGGGATCCTAGACTAACTTTGTGAGAATGGAGTCGCACCCATTCTTGCATCGCACTAAACTTTTATTTTAAATGGTCATTTGGGACCAAAATGATTTGGCGGATTGGACAACCTCGTCTATTGCTTACGCCAAATTAAATTAATTGAATTAAATATAGAGTCAAGTGTTTGGAATTAATTAGTAAGTATGTTGAGTCAATTGAATAATCTAAGTGTGGAGTCTTGATTAATGAATTCGTGTTGTATCTTTATTTGCTTTAACTAGTTGAGCATGCTAGGTTTTGTGCATTGTAGC
Source organism: Chenopodium album (assembly GCF_948465745.1). Lineage (NCBI taxonomy): Eukaryota > Viridiplantae > Streptophyta > Magnoliopsida > Caryophyllales > Amaranthaceae > Chenopodium > Chenopodium album. The sequence continues at coordinate 15,992,793 of NC_137858.1, read as the reverse complement.
TTGTATGTACTCAGCTTTGCTGATTGCGTGCTTCTGTGTGTGTTTTCTTTTGGTCATGACCTTCGCCTTTCAATGACCCTGTGATGATCCAATTATTACACTTGTATTATTGGGGAGCAGTATTGCACAGGTTAGCTTGATGATGTGAAGTTCAGGTATTTGACAATTGTATTGTCAAGGGATGGTGTGATTGAGCGTATTCGTTCTTTGTGTCGAACTTATTTATGCTTTGCTATTTCGTTTATGTTTTTGGATTTTGAATATTGGTTTGATTTTAAATAAGGGCCTTTATGGTTTCAATTTGTAAGCTTTGACTTATTCGTTTATCTAAACTATGTTATTTTAAAGACTTAAGTTTGATTTTTCGCTGCGATACTTTGATAAAGCCTTAACGTTTTAACACGTGGCGCGCGGTAACATGTCAATAGTTCTCCACTATTTTATTTAATGTAGGTAGTTTGGAAAAGGGAGAATTATTGGGGTGTTAGATAAGGCCACTTAGCCCCAAAACCGGCTGATTTCGGTCATTTGTGGCCGAAATCGTGACCGTATTAGGGAAGGAGGGTTTTAGGTTTGGTGGTTTTTGGGGGCGATACGGTTGCAGGAAAGGGAGGGGGAGGGTTCAGGTGGGTTGGGGCTGGTGGTGCGACGAGGGTGGTGGTTTCGGGGAGGCTGTGGTGAGTTAGGGGTAAGGCGGCAGTGGTGCGTGGGTGGCGCTGTGGTGGTGGCTGGGGTAGTTTTAGGTTTTTTTGCTTTTTTTTTAATTTGTTTTTTTATCTGGTGGTTGACACGTGTTACTGTGGGCCACACTTAACGGAATTTTTGGATGGAAACCGTTAAGTGGTGGTAAAACCTATTTTCGTGTTTTTTATGAGGTGGTAAAGTAATACTTTTTTTTTGGGAGGTGGTAAAAGAGATTTTCGTGTTTTTGTGAGGTGGTAAAAAACAAAATTACCAAATTTTTTTTTTTATCAAGAATAAGTCAACATTTGCGTAGTTAGCTCAACAACCTTTTGATTAACTCAAAATAAGTCGAATTTTAAGGGGTATCTTCTCATAATGAGTCAAAACCTGTTAGATTAGAAGGTAACCTGTTGTTAAGGTAAAGTATGACACGTGTCATTACGTAGTTGGTCATTTTTTACAAAAATAATTAAGATTTATTTTTTAAAGTGATTATTTAAAAATATTCAATTCACAATTAATTAATTATGTCAAAATAAATAAAATAAAATAAAACTAAAAAAAAAAGAAAAATCCCAGCCACCACACACTACCAACATTATCCCCCTTCCGACGGCTGGCGACCATCCCATCCCCTCCCTTCCCCCATTCCTGTCCGTAAACCCCAACCCCCTAAACCCTCACCCAATTCCCAAACCCATTCCCGTTCCTTCATGAAGCGCTATGTTATGACGACGTGGGTGTAAAGTCAGGCGACGGCGTAGAGCAATTTGCGGCGGTGGACAATAAGGGTGTTGGGGATGCAGAGGATGAGGGAAAACAGAGGAGCATGAGAAGGCTCGAATGAGGTTTGATTTGGGTATGGGTCAGTGAATCGTTTAACGGCGCTTTTATGGAAGTTAACTACATCAACGATGTGTTAAGGGTGGCCGGAAGTGGGTTCTAGTGGATTGTTACACCGAGAGTCCGAGAGTTAGGGTTGATGTGGTGAGAGTGAAGGAAGAAGGAGTTGGGGTTGATGTGAGAATTCGTGGGTTAGGGGATATGGTGGTGATGAGAGTGCGTGGTCGCCGACGCCAGCAGTGGGTGGGGGAAGGGGTTGGTTGGGTTTTTAAATTTTTTTTTTTTATAATTTTTAACTCAATATAATTTATAGTACTTAATTAAATTTTATATTATCAAAAAATCAAATTAATAAATTATTTTTAATTAAAAAACTGACTTGTTTGGTAGGTTGTAGGTCATTTGGCTTATTAAAAGAAAGTACCCATTAAAAGTCGACTAATTTTGAGTTAATCGAATAATCGTTGACTTATTTTGAGTTCGCCACACAAAGGTTGGCTTATTCTTGACAAATTTTCCTAAAAAAAAAAATACATGGGAAAACAAAATTTTATATGGGGAAGGTAATTTTGCACAAATATTTTTGCAAGTTAGTGGGTATTTTAATGCAAATGAGTCTATCATTTTGGGACTAAAATTAGGCCAAAAGGGTCGAAGTTTCGGGACGGAGGGAATATTTTTTTTTTAAAATTTTGAAAATGACTTAAATTAAATTAATTTACTGAGTTTACAACAAATGAAAGGAAAATATGGTAACATAAGTATATTACAAGGTATCATGTGTTAAATGTGGTTAGGATGAGTTCCTTAACAAAAAAAATGTGGTACTGTTAGGATGACTCTTTCCTCGTGGTCGTTATGGCAAATTAATTGTGTCATGTAAAGTGTGAACTATGCAATTGTATAGGTGATGTTACCTTTACGGGTTTAACATCAGCTGATAGTCACTTATATTTTATTATAAATGTAGTTGTAGACTACCAAGTATAGAATTGCATGAGTTAGTTAATTGTATGAGTTGGTTAGTGATCTGTGTAAAACAGAAAAATATTAGTGAATAACTTTGGAAATGATAGCTTTAAACACTACCTTTTTTTTTTTGAAAAAAAACTCACCAAGGGCTATTAAATTACTAGATCAACCGAAGAAATTTTCAAGATGTGAGGTGGGATTACATCACTCCACACCTGTTACGTTGGCCAAACTCCTAAGGTTGAAAGTGAGTCAATTTGTGTGCTACATTATTACCCCCTCGCTTTACAAAAGATCATGAAACACTAGTAAAGAAAAAAAAAATCTAGAATATCCTTTATAATCAGATGAAAGGAATTGAACTGGAGCCATACAACGATTCCTCATTGCCCCAATCACCACCAGATTATCACTCTTGACCTCAATGTAGCTCATACCCTTGTGTCTCGCAATCTTCATGCCCCAAAATACTGCTTTCACCTTTGCATTCTTAGTCTCTCATTTATCACTCCACTACACCGTAGCCCTCCAAAGCACCACCCCTCACTATTCCTGCAAACTGCAATGGCCCCATCCCCAACTCCCCCAAAACACCAGCATCAACAACAATAATTTTAACCACACCAGAAGCAGGAGGAGACCCACCCAAAAAGACACTCTTTCCACCCCTCCATTCCCCATGTTATTCAATTTTCTCACCTCACGCCCCTCCCTACTAATCTTCAAAGCAAAGGCAACAATTTGTTCAACATTCGGATTTTCACCCTTAATCATCTATTTGTCCCTTGTGCCCCACATAGCCCAACACATGGTAATTTATAAACTCACTATATTCTCCTCCCAAATATTACCAAAATATAGATTTCTCCCACAAGTTACCTATACTACAGATTGAGTGAGATAAAACAATAAAATAAGCGTAGTTACTCCAAATAACTCGAGCTATATATGATGTAATCTTTTAACGCATGTAGAAAGATTTTTCATCTCTTTGGCAAACACCATAAGCTAGTAGTCAGGGCACAAATTAGCTACAAAAGAAATTAGCTTTAAAATCTAATGTGACATAAAAAGCTAATTTGTTAATTAACTTACCATCAGAGCTGTTTACATACTCCATTTGTTCCTTTTAGTGGATACATATTTACTTTACACCCTATTATCCCAACCAGTCCAGCAAACACCCACTCAAACCCTAACCCAACTTAGGTGGAAAACTCCCACTTAAAATTTAATCCTTACTCTTAATCAAAGCCACACAACTCCCACCCACCTTAGTCGGCACGAACCTATGACCATCTAGCCCTCCACACTAAACCCGACACCCTAATCTTTTGTAAAAAATTATTTATTATAATTATAATAAAATTAATTTTTTGTATATTATTTAAAGATAATATTAAGCTTTATTTTGTTTTTAATTAAGTCAATTCTTATTTAATTAAAAGTTAATTATGGTATAAGTCAATTGATGACTTGTTCGATCGGTCACAAGTAAAAGTACTTAAATTATTTGGATTTTTCACCATATACCCTTGAGTTATTTTATTATTAACCAAATACCCATAAATATTTCCAAATTCACTATATACTCATGAGTTTTACAAAAATGTCACTGAATGCCCTTAATGACTAATGTGGGTTAACTCTGTTAGTCATTAATGTTAATTATGCCACGTGGATGCATTTAATTGTTTGTTTGATCCAATTAGTAAATTAAATTATTTTTTAAAAATTAAATTAAATAAAAAATAAAAACAGAAAAGTCGCTGAGCCAGCTCTTTCTATTGTTACGCCCCCAGCCATCACCGGCGATCGGTCTGCGCCTTTCGGTGCCCCGACACCTGTCCTTCGCTCGCCGGTGACCCCATCCACGAACCACCGTCAATTATGAGGTAACCACCCCCGATTCCAAACCACCTACGCCGAAAACCAGGCAACCACCCCCGATTCTAAACCAGGCCACTAGAGCTGAAAACCTTTGCCGATAGCCCAGATTCGCTCCCTCTTTTTGTCGCTGCCCACTTTCAGCCGGAAACCACCACTCTAAAACCCTAAAATCCCAAAATCAATATTCTAGATTTTAATTTTGAGGTTTTATTATTTTGCGGTTTCGGTTTGGTGGTTAAGGGGGTAGAGTCGTAGAGATGACAAGGGGAGGGGCGATTTGGGTTTTCCGATGGGGGGGGTTTGGACGCCGCCAGCGGGAAGGGAATGATTTTTCGAGGGGGAGACGATGGGGATTTTACAATTGAGGAGAAGATGGCCTGGTTCAAGGGTTATCGGGGTCTAGGTTGCGCCAGTGCAGGGGTTTAGGCGGAATCCGCGCCGGCGGGGGGTTACGAGGACATGGTGTGGTTGGCTGGGTTTTGCTTTGGTAGTTGTTTGTTTAAAGAAAATATTTTGATAATTAATTATTTAATTAATTTATGTTTTCAAAAGAAAATTAATTAATTTAAAAGGCAGCCAATCATCATTTGTCACCACGTGGAAATCTTAGCTAGCCTTAATGACTAACGGGGTTAACTGTCATTAGTCATTAAGGACATTTCATAACATTTTTGTGAAACTTAAGTGTATATGGTAATTTTGAATTTTTTTTTTGGGTATTTGGTGAATAAAAAAATAACTCAAAGGTATATGGTGAAAAATCCATAAATTACGTATGGAATGTAGACATCATTGTTAGACTTATTTTTGAATTTATAAAAGTTGAACTTATAAATATTGGAAGACCACCTAAAGTTTGAATTCACCAAACCATTGAGTTGAGTTTAACTAGTGGGGTCCCGTCCATCGTACCAACGCAACCCTTATAAGGTAAGGCTTTCATGCAATGCATCCAACTCTTAACCATGGACCCTCTTGATTTCTTGAACACCATAATCCTTGACTCTAGAGAACTAGAGCCATGGTTAGGTGACAAACTCATTGCATCATATTGTGACTACTTGTGCATGTCTTACTTGTGAATACCTTGTTTGTGATTAAATTAACCCTTTAATTGTGATTAAACTAACCCTTTGTGTTGACTTGTATCTTATACATATGTCTTTACATACTAACAAAGGACTAAAAGAGACTTTGCTTAATTAATTTGGTTAATTATAAAGAACTTATAAATTATGAATATGCTCAAACCTAGAAGACTTTAGGCTTAATTAAACCTTCGACAGAACGACTGAAAACGAGTCACTAGGATGTTCCAGTATTGGTATAGTACCTTAGACTTGTGGCGCATGATGATGGTTACCAGCGCGTCGCGTCAGGCTTGACGCATCACGATAAAGCCATCACGATAGAGTCATTTCCTTCTGAATCTTCGCATCGAGTCTCACTACTATGATTAACCTGTTTAATTTCCTTACTTAGTTTTTCCATGGTCTTGTATGAGTCTAACCACATGTCTAGTCACATGGTCATGATACAAGTCTCAAACATATCACTTTCACTCATGAGTCTTTGCACACACTTTATACATACTTTTTTCGCACCAGACTGTAATACCCCGTATTTTTATACGTATTATAATTTAATAAGTATTTCTTAAAGTATTTAAATAAGTTGAAATGAATTATTTATGATGTTTTATTAATTTAAAGAGTTTTATTTTTAATTAAAGATCCAATTTATTTATTTAATAATTTTGAAAATACTTTATTTTATAATTTTAAAACTTTGGGGCATATAATTTTGCAAAAAGGAAGTTTTAAAGTCAATGGAATTTTTAAAAAGAAAGTCAAAAGACTAGAGTGGATAGGAGGAATCACTAAAGGTAGTAAAGAAATTGTAAGTTAGGAGGGTTATTGCGAGAGGGTATAAATATCCATCACATGAGCAAAATCAAACTTTGCCCAAGGTGGCGAATACCCAAAGGTAAACTCTCTCTCTCTCTATCTCCTCTTATTTTCTTTCCCCTTAATTTTTCCCCTTCCCCTTCTTTATTCACGCGCACACACTCACGGTGGTCGGCCACCATTGGCTACAACCACCAGCGATCGTCGGCAGCAACAACACCGACCGGCAGGTGCGTGGTAGCAGCCTTGCCGTGGTGGTGCTGTGTGATGAGTGACATTTATGTCAATCTTAGGGAGTAGTTTTAGAGTTAATTCCGTGTTTATTTTCCCTTATTTACCCTTTTATTCTCTTGTTTTCGTTTTAATAAAGTTTCTAGTTTATTTCTTAGTTTTAGTATGTGTACGGGATAGCTCCTGCTGAGCTATTCCTTTGCTTCCGACACCACTCAAGGGGCGAAGGACGACCAAGAGAGTTGGCATGAGTCACCTCATACCATCTCTGGGGGGCTAGTTGTATAGGGCTGAACTATCTCCCGGCTCCCGGCTGCCAGCCCGACCAAGATAAGTCGGCTCCAGGCTCCCGGCTGCCAGCTTGACCAGGGTAAGTCAGCTCCAAGCTCCCGGATGCCAACCCGACCAGGATAAGTCGGCTCTAGACTCCCGGCTCCCGGCTGCCAGCCCGACCAGGGTGAATCAGCTCCAGGCTCCCGGCTGCTAGCCCGGGAGAGTAAGTTGGCCACAGGCTGACCACTGAAATTAGGGTTATCATACACTATAAATACCCCCACATATGCCACATAAAGGGGGTTGATCAATCTCTCTCTCTCTTTCTCTTTAAGTATATTAAGCTTTATACTCTCCTAAAAGGCAAACGCTTACTTAGCCATCGGAGGGGGGTTCCTCGAAACCACCCCCGAGGGCAGTTTACGTTCTCTCTCTTGTAGGTCCTCCAGTGACGCTGATGGAGTTCCCGAGGTTCAGCCCGAGACCCCAGCAGGCAGCCCGAGACTCTAGCAATGCATTCAGTGGTTCGGATATTCCCATCAAAATACACCCGAAACAATTGGCGCTAGAAGGAGGGGCGAACCAACCTGACCTTGAAGCACTAGCCGGCTGAGTTTCAAAGGCCAACAAGTGAGAGAACGAAGGATAAGATTACCGCCAAGCGAGGTGGTGGTCAAAAGTAGATCACTAGTTTCAACCTTGTATTCATCAGGATTTAGCATAAAAGTACTAGTGCAAAGCCAAGGAGGGCAAGTCAAGCTACTGGAAGAGCTAAATCTAGGCGTCTTTATTTTCTCCATGATTACATTTGATTTGTTCTGATATTGGGTGGTCTCAAGACCCATCACAAACAGGGCCGTCCTATTCCATTACGAGGCCCTGTTCTAATCGTTAAAAAGGGCCCTCAACAAAAAAATGAAATAGATGAATAAATAAAATTGGCCCCTACTGCAATATATATTTAAATTGAAATTCAAAATCTCACCAACAATAAATGAGAATGTATACTGAAAATTATGCCATGTATAGTTTAACTTTAAATTGTTTTGAGTAGTTAGATGTTGATAAAAACCAATTAAATTGATTAAAAATTTATAAGAGGTGAATTTGATGATAGCCGGAAATCAAGAGATGTAATTGTTAAGTATGAAATCTTAATAGTGCTATTATATTGAAGATTATTGAAGGATTGTGAAAATATTATTTACAATGAATATTATTGACACGTCACAATATATGTTAGCTGAAAATTAATAGAGGTAAGAGGATGGTATTTGATAAGATAAATAGATAATTATAATTGGGTGAAACAAGAGAGTTAGGAAATGTCCCATAAAAAGAAAAAAATAAAATAAAAAGAAAGTAAATGAAATAGGAAAACAAAGAAAAATCCGGAAACTCTTGAATTTCCTACTTCCTAGGCATTAGTGCATTACTAAAGAACAGGTGGAAATTGGAAAGTATGAATGGGATGAATAGGATAAAATAATTATTGTAGTAGATTTTACTATACCCAAGAAGTGAGTATACGACACAAGAATAACATCCCACACAGTATGCTACAGACAAAGTAAAAAACTGGGCTGCTACCGAAAATTGGGCCCTTTGAGTTTGGGGGCCCTGTGCTGTTGGTCTCTTTGCACAGGGCCATAACCGGGCCTGATCACCAAATCTACAATCAGGTAACATTCTTCATCTCATATACTATTGTTTATTATTTGTCATAGAAGCACAAATTTAGGCATTAAGCATGTTGCATTTATCTTATGAGAAGTGTGGGAAATCGGTAGAAACCATGATAGATTTGAAATCTAATCCTGCATATCCGTGAAATTATACTATTAAGAATCATAAACTATGGAATTGTATGAATAACTTCAATGTTGGACCTATTGATTTTGCTTCTCCTTTGCATTTGGCTTGTGGTATGATTCCTTGTTTGTGAAGTATGGATATATATACTTCGTGGCTGGATTATAATTAGCGCATTTGAAGCTAAAAGTTAAGGGAAACGTTCATAAAGAACTCACTTAATTCATGAGGAAAAGGGATGTGCATAGTAAGTGTTTGAAATTAGTACTACTTATTAGTCTTCTGAGCAGCCCTAGATATTAATCAGACCATGGCAGAATGTTAAAAGCATATTGTCATAGCTGGAGTTGATATGAGAGAGACCGCTACACTTGATAACCGGAGTCTTTAGAATTGACATTCCATGATTGGGACATCCAGCTTATTTCATCTCTCAGTCGGTTTCTATGATCAAAAGTTGAGGACATATATATTTCGTACGTTGCTGTTCACCTTAAGTAATGATAATAAGGAGTACAAACTTCATGTGTATGCTGAAATGGTCTTGCGCAAAAGAGAAATAGTGGAACGATATAATAAAAAAGCAAAGCCCACAATCAAGTGCACGAGACCAGCTTTGTCTAGAGTTTGCAACTTCTTTGAGAAGTATAAACAACAAAATTATTATTACAGAATATTGTACAAAGGCAAGGGTTCCGAGTACTGAGCAATTAACTTCGTTGAGTGCACCTTCTGCGAAAAATGAGAACTACAAAGCAGTATAGGTACCCAGGCCATGATTGCAATTAATTGAAGGGATGGCAATTATAAAGCTCAAGAATGAGCCAATATAGCAGCAGTATAGGTACCTCAGAATGAAAAAGCTTAAGAAGAAGAAGCAATTATAAAGTTGATCTTCAGCAAACTTCTGATGCGATTGTGTATTGGCAGCTGCGTCAGGTGCAAAATTTGATCTGATCAATCGCCTCACTTCCCAATATAGCATCGCAGCCGCTCTATTCAAAGCTCTCAAGCTCTGTACTGATATTATGCTTCCTAATCTTGATACTAAAGACCTACAGTCATCAATTGATATCAATAGAACCTGCGTGAGCTGCACTACGGGCATAACCAACAGAAGAGAACAACCAGGGAAGTTGTCCATCAGCTGTAAGCGGCCGAATGGTTAGAGAAGTATCCTTATCTTCATAAGAATCCATATTACTGTTTAGGCAAATCTCAACAAGGACATATGAGAATCTGCTAGGTTTGAGGGGTAATAACAATCATACTACCAAAAGCATATAAAATAGCAGTAAAGCAATAATAAAGCAATAGATAAGCAATGAATAAACAATAAATAAACAGAATGAACTCTACTATGAAAAGAGTAAGTTTAGAGATACAATACTGAATAAGGACTATCCTCCTTCTTCAGTAGGGACGAAGCTCCGTAGATAAATGCAGAGTAATTCTATTATATTTAGAGTATATGTGCGTACATGAATGCTCAAAATGTCTAGTTTATGCTTATTTATGCCTAGGGATCTCTAGGGTTTACAAAGATATTCGGAATATATTCAAAATGAGGAAGATCTTCTTGATTTATCTTCTTCCCTGTTCTGTAGGTGTATCTTTGGCAAGTATCTCTTTGATTGATATCCTTGATGCTGCTTTCCTTGTTTATTCTAATCAAGCCGTTTTGCTCATTTTGTTGATGTATTGCTTCTTGGACTGGTGCCCTAAATGTAATGGGTCGTATTACAATACGGGCCCAACAATTGCCCCTAATTTTTATTTCCAAGTATTTGGAAGTGAAAATTACTTAAAGAAAACTCTAGAGAATATTATTTCGAATTTCAGAAATTGTTCCAACGGTTAGCAAAATAGAAAGTGGAGGCAATTTTAAGGCAACTTCCTCGATAACTGTGAAGGGCGGTTTATTTCCGTCTTTGGTATTTATTGGGTGTGCAGGCTATTGTCTAATCACTTCAATTGCTTTGCCCCAATTTCAATTTCATCAGGTATTTTCTTTCTCTTCTCTATTTGCTCTGTTTTACACTTTGTACTTTTTCTTTGTTTTTTTGCGATGGATGATCATGTGAGGGTGGTGTTTGCTGGGGTGGATGAGGCTGTGAAAAGGCCAAACTTGGTGGCGCATAACGTTTTTCCTGTCAAGGATACCTATCCTTCCACCATTACGAAGGAGGAAGTTCAGAATATTGCTGCAATTGCGCGTTTTCCTGATGGGGTTGTGGTGAAAATTCCATCACCTAGGGAGAGGGCTGACTGGACTGCCCCTGGTTGGGTGTGTTTCTTTGAGTACCCCTTTGTAATTGGGCACACTTTTCCTTTTTCTGCTCTTGTTCGTCAATTCCTTTCTAGAGTTAGGGTTTCGCCTTGTCAATTGTTGCCCCAGACTTGGAGGGTGTTGAGAATTCTGGATTTGCTGAGTATAAAATTGGGCATAGAACTTGATGTGAGGGATTTGTGTTACCCTTATACTATTAGGACCAGTGGTAAAGGTCGAGTTGGTCTTCGCCTGAAGGATGGTGTTGGTCCTTTGGTGACTGACTTGGAGAAGGCGTTTGACAAAAAGTGGTATAACAAGTTCTTCTTTGTGAGGATTGATTCACTGGGTGATGATTGTGATTTTTTGATTGACACTGTTGAGGCTGAAGGTATTCTATTTTCTTATTCTTTTATGTTTTTCTTTCCTTCTTTGTTGATTTGGGCTTATTTGCTTGTTGGTTGCAGTCAGCAAATTGAAGCAGTGCTCTCAGTCTCCATCCCTGATAGACAAGTTGTACGAGTTGAGTGCAGACGAGAGATCTTTCATCAAGTTGACACAACCTGAAGCAGTTATTCAAATTAAGTCCTTGGACGATTCTGATTCTGAGCAGAAAGCTGCCCCAACCATGTCTCAAGGTTTGTTTTCTTTCTTTCTTGTGTTTCGATGTTTTGCTGTTCTTATACTTTTGTGAATGTGTGGTTGATGTCAGTTTAGTTTGTGGTTTTTTTTTATTTTGAATTGGATGTATCATGTTTGAATATACTTGCATACAATTGTTAATCTATTTGATTGTTAGCGTCCTTGCTGTATACGTTTGCTGTATTCCTTGTTGTGTGCATTTGTTGTGTTCCCTGTTGTATTACTTTTTGAACAAGCTATGTTTCTTGTAGATACATCAAGGTCACTAAGGTCTCATGATCTTCTTAGCACATCTTCCATCCTGGGTCGTCTTAAGTCTCGCTCGTCCCCCCAGACTTCTGAGGCTGTTCCCATCAAGATGGTTGCTCCCAAGGGTGTCCCTCCTCCGCCTCCGTCTCGTGCCAGTCTCAAGAGGAAGTTGGAGATGCCCATTGATGTTGACGCTGCTGAGTTTTCTTTTGACTCCCTTGCTCCGCATGTAGATACCCTGTTGTTTCCTTCCTTCAAGGATTGCCAATCTTCGATGACTTTTGCTGACCTTTCACAAGAGGCGGTCGTACAGTCTTTCCAGGTATAGTATACTCCAAATTTTTTTTAAAGAAAATAGACCTTATTGAAATATGCTCCTTACACTTCATCTTTGCTGTGCAGAGTCTTCAGTCCTGCCTTGGTGTTTTAGGCAACGTGTCAGAATTTTCTCGGGTGTATGAGGCTATGAAGAAGGAGCGTGATGCTCTGTCTGACAAGTACAAGGCCGCTACTGAGGCGTTGAAGGCTGAACGGACTAAGCACCGGGACTGCATTTCTGAGCGGGACGGGCTGAAGGGTACCCTGAAGGAAGCTGCTAACGAGGCCATTGATGCAACTACGTACTACTACGGGAAGGCACGTCTTGAGATGATGGAGGAGTTCTAGCAAGGAAAGCATGAGGCTTGGGACTATGATGGTGATAAGGCTTCTTTTGAGAAGGCGTTTCCTGAAGGGACTGCTGCTCCTGGCTCACTACTGCTGAGCTTTGCTGATGAGGAAGTGAATTCTCCTCACAATGAAGAAATTAAGGATGCCCTAGAGGTGATGAAGCCTGTTGCTGAAGAAGTAGCTCCTGCTGACAACATGGGGGAGAATTAGTTTAGCTGGTGCTGTGTCACCTTTTAAAAAAAAAATGTAAAACTTTGAATGTTGTTTCTGTTTACTGCCTTAGTGCAGTTTGGATAATTTGTTTTTATTTTGTGCTACACTTCTGTAGCTGGATGCTTTGTTTAATTTTGTTGCAATGCAACTAAGTATTTCTATCTTTCTTGTTGTGTGACTGTCTTTTCTGTATACTGTGTTGTGATTGCAGCTGTATCACGAATGTATTACAGTTGTATTACAGTAGTGATGCTACTTACATGTGTTTGTATGTCTTGTAAGGATAGTAGGTCTGTTCTTTTCAGGAATGACTTGTCTTTGTTCTGTAGTGAAGGGACTTGTTGCATTCTTGCTCAGTAATGTCAGTCGTGTTCCTTGCAAAACAGAAGAAGGTGAGGGGTGGCCGTGGGTTTCCCCAACGGCCCTCCGATGCCAAAGTCAGTACTCGTAATGATCATAAAGTAAATTGACAAAAGATAGAGATAGATGAGTACCTTTCGTGCTGATTTTGGCTGTTGGAGATTTTTGTGTTTTTCTGTTTTCTGTTTTTTTTTGTATTTTTGCTTGTTTTCCTGTTTTTTGTGTTTTCTTTTTTGTAAATTAAAAGACAAAATAGAAATAACAACTGCGTACCTTTCTTCAGAAATGATATAAATTTAAATGTGCTGCGTTCCAGCTTCGCTGCACTTCTTTTCCTTCTGCATTCCTGAGTCTGTATGCTCCATTACCTACTATCTTGGTGATTTCATAGGGTCTTTCCCAGTTGGGTGCTAGCTTTCCTGCATTGACTTCCCTGGTGTTTTCGTATGCCTTTCTGAGGACCCAATCTCCTAGCTTGAAGACTTTAACTCTAACGTTCTTGTTGAAGGATCTTGCTACTTCCTGTTGATATGATGCCATTCTCATTTGTGCATCTTCCCTTAGTTCCTCCACTGTGTCTAAATTGTGAATTAGTTCTGCTTGATTTCTTTCTTCTGTCATTAGCCCGTACCTTGCTGTAGGCACTTCTACCTCTGTTGGGATTACTGCTTCACATCCGTACACCAGTGAGAAAGGGGTATGACCTGTAGCGCCTTTAGGAGTTGTCCTGTCTGCCCACAATATGTTGGGTAGTTCGTCTGCCCATTTTCCTTTGGCTCCTTCCAGCCTTTTCTTCATGTTGCCTATAAGGACTTTGTTGCTTGATTCTGCTTGTCCATTTGCTTGTGGGTATCTTGGTGTAGATGTGATAAGGGAGATGTTCCATTCCTTACAGAACTTGGTTGTTTTGTTGCTGATGAATATTGGGACCCATTGTCTGTAATGATCTCTGCTGGTACCCCGAATCTGCTTAGAATGTTCCTCTTTATAAATGAGATGACGTGCTTATCCTTGATCTCCTTGTACGCTTCTGCTTCAATCCATTTGGAAAAGTAGTCTGTCATTGCTAAGAAGTACACTCTCTGTCCTGATGACGGTGGTAGCTTTACTATATCTATTCCCCACTTCATAAATGGCCACGGTGTCAATGTTGGGTGTAATTCCTCTGATGGCTTGTGTGTCAAGGGCGCATGTTTTTGGCATGCTAGGCACTTCTTGGCGAACTCAGCTGCATCCTTCCTCATACTGGGCCAGTAGTATCCCATTCTAAGTGCTCTGTTGGCTAGATTCCTTCCTCCGGAGTGATTTCCGCACTCTCCACTGTGTAGGGATTGTAAGACTTGCTGAGCTTCTTTTCTTTCCAGGCATCTTAAGAAAGGTCCTGCTGCAGATTTCTTGAAGAGTACATTGCTGATCAGGCAGTACTTGGAGGCTTTCTGAGCGAATGCTTGAGCTGTTACTTTCCCTGTTGGTTTCGTGTTGCCCAGGTGGTATTCTTTCAGAGGCGTTATCCAACTGTTGTCTTCTTCTTCTGTAGGGCCTGTTTGAATTTCGTAGACACTCATGGTTGATTCCTTCTCTATGGCTGGTGAGAGTACATGTACTAGTGGGATTGCCCCAAATTCTTCTGGATTGATGTTTGACCCCAAATTTGCCAATGCGTCTGCTTCGGTGTTCAGGTTTCGGGGTACTTGTTCTATCTTGAACTCCTTGAATTCTTTGATGAGCTTCTTTGTGACTTCTAGGTAGGCGATCATTCTAGTGTCTTTTGCTGCATACTGCCCGTTGACTTGGTTTACCATGAGTAGAGAATCAGAAATTACTTCCAGGTGTTGTATCTTCATATCTCTTGCAACGGTTAGCCCTGTAATTAGTGCTTCGTATTCAGCTTCATTATTGGTAGCCTTGAAGTTGCACCTTATTGCCTGTGCTATCTTGTCTCCTTGGGGTGATGTTAGTACTACTCCTAAGCCTACTCCTCGTCTGTTTGCTGCACCATCTGTATGGAGTGTCCATTTTTGCGTAGCTTTTGGTTCCTGTAGAGCTAGTACTTCCTTCTGTGCTTCTTCTTCAAGGGTAGGGCTGAAGTCTGCCACGAAGTCTGCCAAGGCTTGAGATTTGACCGCCGTCCTGGGTTCGTACTGTATGTTGTACCTGCTTAGATGTAGGGCCCATTTCTCCATCCTTCCTGTCATTTCTGGTTTTCTCATGATAGCTCTGATGGGGTAGTTGGTCCGTACTTGTATGGAATGACTCTCGAAGTATGGACGTAACTTTACTGAAGCAGTGAACAAGGCTAAAATGATTTTCTCCAACGATGCATATCTTGTTTCCGCACTGAGCAGGGTCTTGCTGACGTAGTAGATTGGAAATTGTTCCTTCTCTTCTTCTCTTATGAGAACTGCGCTAACCGTCCCTTCAGATACTGCAAGGTATAGTTGGAGTGGTTCTCCTTCTTTGGGCTTGGAGAGAATCAACGGGTTGGCTAGGTATTCTTTCAGCTTCTGGAATGCATCATCGTGTTCTTGTTCCCACTTAAACTCCTTGTTCTTTTTTAGTACCTCGTAGAAAGCTTTGTTCTTTTCTGAAGACTTTGAAATGAACCTGTTCAGTGCCGCGATTTTCCCTGTTAAGCTCTGTACATCCTTCTTGGATTTCGGTCGCTCTAGATCTAGGATGGCTTTGACTTGTTCTGGACTGGCTTCTATTCCTCTTTGCGTAACCATGTATCCCAAGAACTTTCCTGATTGTACTCCAAATGTGCACTTTGTGGGATTTAGCTTCATGCCGTATTGTTTCAGGATGACGAATGCTTCTCTAAGGTCTCTGACATGATCTTCTGCCTTCTTGGATTTAACTACCATATCGTCTATGTAAACTTCCATCGTGTTTCCAATTTGTTCTTCAAACATCTTGTTTACCAACCTTTGGTACGTTGCCCCTGCATTCTTCAATCCGAAAGGCATCACCTTGTAGCAGTATATTCCTTGACTGGTAATGAAGGTTGTCTTCTCTTGATCGTCCTTGTGCATGAGGATCTGGTTGTAACCACTATAGGCGTCCATAAAGGATAGCAGTTCGTGTCCTGCTGTGGCGTCTACCATGGCATCGATATGAGGTAAAGGGAATGGGTCTTTTGGGCAAGCCTTGTTGATGTCTGTGAAGTCTATGCAGATCCGCCATTTCCCATTCTTCTTTCTTACTACCACCACGTTGGCAAGCCATTCTGGGTACTTTACTTCTCTGATTTTTCCTGTCTTCAGTAGGTTTTGAATTTCTTCGTTGATGATCTTGTTCCTTTCTGGCGCGAATTTTCTTCTTTTTTGCTTCACTGGTGTATGCATTGGGTCTACATTTAACTTGTGGGTGATAACTTCTGGGGAAATGCCTTTCATGTCTTCATGGGTCCAAGCAAACACATCTTTCTCTTCTTCCAGAAAGTCGTAAATTTGTTGTCTGAGTTCCGCTTTCAGCTCTGATCCTATTCTGACTTTCTGATCTGGATGTAGGGGGTTCAGCAGGACTTCTGTAGCTTCTTGCTCTTCTGCTATACTCAACTTCAGTTTTATCTTGTAACATTCTTTGGCTTCCCTAGGATCTCCCCTGATTTCTTGAATTCCCCATCTAGTAGGAAACTTAATGACCTGATGGTACGTAGAAGGGATGGCTTTCATTTCGTGTATCCAGGGTCTTCCCAGAATCATATTGTATGAGGATAGGGTGTCGATCACTAAGAATTTGACTTGCAGGTTGATCCCTTTTGCATACGTTGCCAATGTAATCTCCCCACTTGTCTTCTTGGTTTCCCCGCTGAATCCTACTAGCATTGTTGATTTGTTGACGATATTCTTCTCATCTATGTTCATGTGCTTCAGGGTGTCTAGCATGATGATATTTGCAGAGCTTCCATTATCAACTAGGATTCGCTTAATCATGCAGTTTCCAACTGGGAGTGAGATCACTAGGCCGTCATGATGACCTTCTACTGCATCGCTTTCTTCAAACATGATAGGGATGTCTATCTTTGACTTCTCTTTCTTGTCTGGTTGCTCTTTGTTGCTTTCTTTTGCGTGCCGCTTTGCTGCTGAATATGTTAGACCGCATACTTCTGACCCTCCTGATATGAAACAGATGGTTTTGACAATTGGCGGTGGGGGTGGAGGACCTCCTTGCTTAGACTCTCTATCCTTCCCTGAAGCTTTAGATCTATCCGACAAGAGTTCTTTGAGGTAGCCTTTCTTTAACAAGTATGCTACTTCCTTTCTAAGAGCAACACATTCGTCAGTAGTGTGACCAATATCTGAATGGAAATCACACCATCTGGATGGATCCTTCTTCTCCCAGGTCTATCACTTCTTCTAGGCCATTGAACAGTATCTCCCATCTTGTTTAAGGTCCTTATTACTCCTGCAGGATCGACATTGAAGCAATACTCGTGCAACTTGGGTGGGAGCTCAGGATCTTCCCTCCAATCAGAAAACTCTCCTTCGACAGCATTGACTGATCCTTCATCAAAGCGGGAACGCTGATACGGCTTGAATCGATGATATCTCCTGGGGAAGTTGTTGTTCCTTCTTGACGGACGATCTTCATCCTTTCAGAGCTCTGGAGTCTTTCACTACTAGAAAAAGGCCCATTTCCGACGGAATTTTTCCGTCGAAAACACCTTGAAATCCGTCGGAAAAGGTGTTTCCGACGGAATTCCGTCGGAAAAGGTTGTCGGAAATGCCTTCGTAGGAAATACCACCTTTTCCGACGAAAATTCTGTCGGAAACACTATTCCGACGAAAATTCCGACGGAATTTTCCGTCGAAAGACAATTTCTGGTACCTGCGAATTTCCGACGGAATTGGGAATTCCGTCGGAAATTTCCGACAGAAAATCCATCGGAAACTATTTTCGGGAAATTAAAAAAAATACGTCGTGCCACCACCGGCACGGCGTATCACCACCTCCAACCACCCAAAAAGGCCTGTCAACCCCAACCAAACCAACCTTCTCAAACCCTAACCTTACCCACTGCCACCACCGCCACTACAGACCACCACCACCGCCACCCACTAAATCACTAAATTAACCCACACCACAAAACCAAACCTAACCCAGACCCAAACCCCTAACCCAGACCCGACCTAACCCAGACCCAAACCCCTAACCCAGACCCCCCAAATTCAGACCCAAACCTACCTAACCATAACCCACACAAACAAGCCCAGATCTACCACCCCACCCAGGCGAACCACCCCACCGCCCACCTTTAACCACCACCGCCATCGTCGAAACAACCATCACAACCTAAAAATTAATAAAAAAAAATTAAAATCCCAACACCCAAAACCCGAACTCCAACAACCACCACAACCACATTATTCAAACTAGTAAACTTGAAACCCGAAAAAAAAATGTAAACAGAACAAAAAAGTTGAAATTCAGAACTATAAACTTACCACAACGATTCAACCATGGTTAGTCTTGAAATTGGTCTTAAAAATGGTTATATAAGGCCAAATTCGACCATGAAAACGCTAGATCTAGCGTTTCCATGGTCGAACTTGACCTTAAAACCATAACACGCCGGGAATGTGGTCGGGAAGTAAATCGGAAAAGCTTCTTGAGCTTCGGAAATTAACAGCAAAGAAGATCGAGAGAGGAGAGATAAAGAGGAGAGATAAAGAGTAGAGAGGGAGTAGCAAAGGAGATTGAGAGAGGGGAGAGAAAGAGTAGAGAGGGAGTAGCAAAGGAGAGAATGAAGAGAGAGAGATGGAGTGCGGCGCTGAGGGAAAGAGGAGAGAGAGAAAGGGGACTGAAATGAGGGGTTTGTTTAGGGTTAGGTATTTATACGAAATTTTCTATTTTTTTAAAACAGATATGGTCAGATGCCTTTTCGACGGAAAATTCCGTCGGAAATTTCCGACGGATTTAAATCCGTCGAAAATTATTTTTTTCTGACGAATTTTTCCGTCGGAATATACTTTCCGACGAAATTTCCGTCGGGACTGTTTGAAATCCGTCGGAAAGTTCCGACGGAATAAAATTCCGTCGGGACTGTTTGAAATCCGTCGGAAAGTTCCGACGGAATAAAATTCCGTCGAACTTTCCGACGGAATGTTATTCCGTCGTAACTTTTGTGATTTGCGACGGATTTTCATGTCCGTCGGAACACTTCCGTCGGAATTCAGCTTATTTCTAGTAGTGTTTCTTGCATATGCATCTTCTTCGAATCTGACTTGAGCCATTGCCTTAGCTTGTACATCTTCAAAGGTTGTGCATGGGTATTTGGTTAATTCCTTGTAGAGCTCACTGTGATCTAGCAATCCTCTCCTGAACGCTTCAATGGTTGTAGGAGCATCGCACTTGTGTATTCCAATCTTTTCCCTGTTGAACCTGTTAAGGTAATCCCTCAAGGATTCACCGTGTCTTTGCACAACACGGTATAAATCCGATGACTGTTTCTCTATTTTCCTGCTGCTGGCGAACTGGACCTTGAATAGGTTTACCATTCCTGCAAAAGATCGAATTGTCCCATTATCTAAATTAATGAACCAAGTTAAAGCTGGACCTGATAATGTGGCTCCAAAGCCTTTGCACATGATGGCCTCCCTGATGTCTCTAGGGATTGAGCTGGTCATCATCTTCTGCTTGTAAAGGGATACATGCTCATCAGGGTCTGTTGTTCCATCGTACATGGCCATGCTGGGTATGCTGAACCTCTTTGGCACTTCTACCATGGCGATCTCTTCTGAGAAAGGAGACTCTATATAGCCATCTGATGCTTCTTCCTCCATGGGCTTTGGCATTCCAGGGATCTTGGCGATCTTGGCTTCGATTGCTTTGAGGTACTCTTTGACTACCTTCTCTATCTTTCCCTCCTCAGATCCTTCTTGACCATTCTGCTTAGGGGTTCCTGCATTCAAAGAGTCCAGATCTAGGGTTGTTTCCCTAGTGTTAGATCCTTTTTCCCCGTTAGGGGTATGAAAGACACCTGACATATCAAGCTGCATGGCTATACTTTCAGTGTTTTTTCTGGTATTAATGGTTTTGGAAGCGACTGATTGTATTTGGCTACGGAGGGCTTCATTTTTCTTGGTGAGACTGGTAAGCTTGGCTTCAGTTTGGACTTTTTGGGCCAACAGTGTTTCAATTTGGCTTTTTTGTTGGTCTAAGGTTTGACGGAATGCGTTCATTCCCTCATTGATTTCGGCTATGGTAAAGGGTACTTGGTGCCCAGACATGGTGTTTGTATTGATTTTTTGGCGAATTGGTAGGTTAATTGATTATCAGCCCCATGGTGGGCGCCAAATTGTTTAGGCAAATCTCAACAAGGACATATGAGAATCTGCTAGGTTTGAGGGGTAATAACAATCATACTACCAAAAGCATATAAAATAGCAGTAAAGCAATAATAAAGCAATAGATAAGCAATGAATAAACAATAAATAAACAGAATGAACTCTACTATGAAAAGAGTAAGTTTAGAGATACAATACTGAATAAGGACTAGCCTCCTTCTTCAGTAGGGACGAAGCTCCGTAGATAAATGCAGAGTAATTCTATTATATTTAGAGTATATGTGCGTACGGGAATGCTCAAAATGTCTAGTTTATGCTTATTTATGCCTAGGGATCTCTAGGGTTTACAAAGATATTCGGACTATATTCAAAATGAGGAAGATCTTCTTGATTTATCTTCTTCCCTGTTCTGTAGGTGTATCTTTGGCAAGTATCTCTTTGATTGATATCCTTGATGCTGCTTTCCTTGTTTATTCTAATCAAGCCGTTTTGCTCATTTTGTTGATGTATTGCTTCTTGGACTGGTGCCCTAAATGTAATGGGTCGTATTACAATACGGGCCCAACAATTACAAAGAGTACAAAGAATAAAAATTCCTCGACCCGGTAGCACAAGCCACCATATAGCTGATAGGTCCGGCACGCAACAAATTCGAGGATAAAAATTCAACTTAACTAAAGCTCATAGGCAGTCTTGAAGTCTTTTCTGGTTGCATTCTCTCTTAAAATAAATAATTCATAACATTTTTGAGGGAGAATGTGTTTGGGACAAATCTTAGAAAAGGGTTTCTAGGAATTTGTTAAAGGTTTTATGGGGTTTTAATAATCTAATTTGCCAAAAGATATAAACACAACCTCCAAATGAATTAGTTAAGAGCAATAAAACAATAGAACTATAATATTAATTATAAATCAAAGAACAAAGATCTAAATAAAAGAGGCATTTCTGAGTAAGGACGAACTGATGTCAGTAAGGACGAACTGGTGTCAGTAAGGACGACGTAAATCAGAGATTTTAGTATAAAAGTGTAGTAAATTATATTAGACAATGTATGAATGTGTGAATGAATTATATTACATTGAACATCCTATTTATAATGATTTATAAGTCTAATAAAGGTAAGGATCCTCGCTATTATGGTAATGTTGACAATATTAATTGACATCTTCATATCTTAGGAAATGTTGACTTGGTGATTGATATCTCCTTAATTCGCTCCTTTAATCATGGGACTTGATTGTGCTTGTCGCCCAAGCATTCATTTCGTGTCTTCAAATGGTCCGAACTTTGAAGGGAAGCTGCCTTACTCAAAAAGGCTCAGTAAGGCAATCGACTTACTTAGAAAGGTGCACCTGAGTTCGCACTGTCCGTACTCAGCAGGTTCACTGCGCGGATAATATTCCATCAATCAAGTTATTCATTTCCCGATTTAGCTTTATTTGATTGATTCCATAGTTTTCATAAGATCTTTGATTAATTATTGACTTCTTAATTGGACTAATTAAATCCTTGATTATTATTCTTTGATATCTTTGACCATGTATGCTTCCTCGTTACCTTATTGAGTGTAATTGATTCTTTTATTATTATCCTTTTCCTAATTTGTAGCTTGCTTGGAATCCACTCCCAACAGAATGGATGGAAGTACTACTTATCGTTTGAGCGTCATCATCAGCTTACTTTCGAAAGCATAACCCCATTCCTTGTGGAGCTGTAACTGTATAGCAGCAGAAGCGGGTTAAGTCATGTTCAAAGCATGGAGTTTGAGGAGGATTATTATTTATTAAAGTGGCATCTTCTTACCTCAAGCTACTCGTGAGTTTCATGAAGATCCTCATAAGCGCAAGATTATATGATACAAGTTCTATAACGAGTCATTATGAACACAATGAGATCCCATTGCTAAGAGTCAAAAACTCTGAAGAGAATTTGCCAGAAGACTTTCAAGCGGTCTAGTAATTCAAACTAATTAATCGTCCGGTCAGCATTGTGAAGGTAGGAGAGCAAGATCAGTTTCAGACCATAAGGTTTGAAAAATGCTGCTAGACCTTCAAAAGTACCTTATGGAGCTGCTTTATGGCGTGTATCAGCCAGCAAGCAAGAACACAACAAGCACACTACAGTGCGTGGATAGACAGGTTCAACACATCTGATGTTTATAAGCGATCTTGGCCATCCCATCTGGTTTCATTCTCCTATAAAATAAATATTCTAGAGCAAGTATCGAGGAAGAATGGACAGATCAATTACTTGTTATTTGAGCATCATAAAGCTCCCACTTAATTGTTGCGAATTCTGGCAAAGGAGGTTGATTAAAAGCCTTGCAAATTAAGGTATACTGCCTTATATTTAATGATTTATAACATCAAGATAGCAAAGAGCTAGCATATCAAGCTTGGAAATTCTGATCAGGTATGCTGCAAAGTAGTATATCATGCTGGAGAGTGGAGACTATGCTAGCACAAGAACAGCTGCAGTTGCAAAGCGTGATTAATAAAGCTCCCAGACCCTGAATCTTGCAGCTATAACTCTTTGGTAGGTGGCTTGGCCGATTGTGATGCTAGCTATGTCCTATCAGAATAAAGGAAATTTCCCCAGTCGCAACAAATTCTGATCAGCTCTTTCAATAGTTATTTCTCCTGAAGAAAGAGTATATTATGTTTGATAAAATGTCAAAGCGATACGTGGCCCCTTAGGATGTCATGATCGTAAAGACAGAGAAAATTAAAGGTCCTTGCTCTATCCTGATCGACGGAAGTAGACTGACCAAAGTATTTTCCCGTCAGCCTGTATAAAATTTCAGACCACAAAGTTTAGCTTTGCAGCAGTAAGTTGCCCCTTGATTTGATACAAAGCTTTGCCCGTTTTAAGAGAGATCAGCCTCTTCTGCGTCTAAACATTGTTTACGAGAGGATCAGAATGCAAGAGCCCCAAGGAATACTAGTCTAGCCGGAGTCTCTGCTAAGATATTTTCTGAAGAAAAGCACAGCCGACTGATCTTCAATAGCAATTCGATTCAGAAAGCAAATTGAACAAGCTCAACCTGAACCAACAAATCTATGAGCAGCAGGTAGTTATTAAAAAAAAAAAAAAAAAAAAAAGAGCAGCAGCTCGATTGATCAGCAAATCCTCAACAAAGCATACAAGACGTCGAAAAGAAGATACAAGAACAGGAAGCATCTTAGGCACCTTGAGAACACTCAAAGAAATCATCAACAACGACGAGTAAGTCTGCGATTATCAAGCTCTGATAAAATGAATAATACACACTTAAATCAAGGGGAAAGCAATCAGAGCCCGACAAAGAGGGGGAACAGTCAGAGTGTTCAGTAGAAAGTTAGAAATCTCTCAAAGCAATCAGACATTTCAGCAGTAAAATCAGAATTTCTTGAGGAATAGACAGAAGTTTCAAACCAAAAATCAGAATTTTTTGGTATGGCAAGCAGATTTCTTTTGACTTTTCAGCGTGGTGGTAAGCTTCTTTAGATAAAAATTCAAAATGGTTGCAAAGCAGTGGGTTTCTCAGCAAAAGATATCAGACTTTTCAGGCAGAAAATCAAGATTTTCAGCAAGTCAGTCAGATTTTGCAGTAGAAAATCGGAATTTTCAGCAGGATAATCAGATGTTTCAGCAGCAAGAAAATTAAACTTCAGTGGAATAGTAAGAATGTTCAGTAGAAACATCAAAACTCTCAATAGGAAATCAAAATATTCAAAGGAGAAGTAAGAATTTTCAACCAGATATTAAGCTTCCTCGAAGGAAAATTCAGAATTTTTGCAAAGCAGCAAGATTTGTCAGTGAAAGAAATCAGAATTTTCAGCAAGACAGTAAGATTTTTCAGAAGAAAAATCAATATTCTCACAAAATCTAAGCAATAGCACTCAGTTTTTTCCATAGGAAAATAAGAATTTCAGCAAGGTAGAAAGCTTTCTCAGAAGACATTCAAGATTTTGGCAAAGCAGTAAGGTTTCTCAACGAGAGAGATCAGATTTTTCACCAAGTTAGTCAGGGTTTCAGCAAGAAAATCGAAGTTTCCAGCAGAAATCAGAACTTTTTAGCAAGCAGGATAATCGAACGTCTCAAAAAGCAACAAAATTTTCAAGGAGATAAAAATATATCCTCGAAAAATTTCAGCTGAAGAAATCAGCATTTCCACAGAGAAATAAGAGTTTCAGCGAGGTTGTGAGCTTCTCAGAAGAGGATGTGAAATTTTTGCAAAGACACAAAGTTCCTCTGCATGAAGAATCAGATTTTAAGCAAGTCAGCCAAATTTTTTTCAGCAGAAAAATTAAAAATTACAGCAGATAAATCGAGTTTTCCAGCAGAAATCAGAATTTTTTCAGCAAGAAAGTAAAATTCTCATCGTAGCAGTTAAGATTTCTCAGTAGGAAAAATCAAAATATCAGCATAGTAACTTGGTGTCTCAGAAAATCTTCAGCATGCCAATTAGACTTTTCAGCAAAAACTAGAGTTTTCAGCAAGATAGTCTAAATTTTCCCAGTACGCCAAGAAATCTAACTCCGCACTAGCAAGAGGAGAGTAATATAAGTACAGGCTGCTGCGAATCATCAGCCTCCGTTAAGTCTTAGAACCGCTGTAGCACCTCTAAGACTTGGGGGGCAAGATGTAAGGGAGCAACTCTACAATGCTCCATCGTTTGGGGGTTTTGTTATGTGGGATGACTCGCTCTGAGTCATATCACTAACAAATCCGGTTCTTACAACAAGCGATCCTGCTCCAAAAAACACTGTTTCTGCTCCAAAAAAGAATAGCTTAAGCTATACAAAACTATTTTTTCCCTTGAAAGTTCCTTGAAAGAGGAGCTCATTGACTTCTCTATAATTTATTTACACTAATGCTCTTTTATGCCAAATATTTGTGTATAACAGATATAAAGGATTACAGGGTGACATAGTGCAGAAAAGAGCACAAAGTCAAGTTACAATTGATATGGAACCCTACACATCAAGGTGAGAAACATGATATCAATTCTTACTCATCAAAGTGGGGATCCAAAGAATTACCAACTCAATATGAGGCTAAAAATGAAGAAAGCATCCAAGACTTGGTGTTAACCAAGTCCAGCATGAGCATGTCAAAATTCAGCCAAGACATGGTCTTAACCAGGTCACACTGAAAGCAGCAGCCAAGACCTGGTCTTAACCAGGTCCAGCTCAGAGATCAAAGTCTACAACAACAAGCAGCAACAATTCCTCACTGTTCTCGCTTCTGTAAAGGGGACGACAAGTATTTTCTAGAGCTGACAACAGTGTTGTGTCATGTTCATACTTGTGTTTTAAATTAACCCGATTTTTCGTGTCTGGGTTATGTCCTGTTGTCATGTCTTGTTAGTTTCGTCAGCTCTAGTTCAAATTTCGCTCCCTAAACTAAGTGCGAGCAAGAGGATAGCTATTCGGTCACACATCGCAGAGAGTTAGTGAGGGGTACCAAGGATCTCTTAGGTACTTCTCTTTGACACTCTTGCAGGAAAAAAGGATAGAGTCGAATGGTACCAAGACACTCTTGGTTCTGCTCCACTCGATTCCTCAGCATGTCAGCCAAAAAAGGCTGAAGGAAGACCATTGCATAAACCCTTACATAAATTAAGTAAGGAACACAAGCAAAAGGTCACAACCAAAACAAACTGAAAGAAGACCATTGCACAAGCCCTTACATAAATTAAGTAAGGATCATACGCAAAAGGTCACGGCCAAGACAAAATTCCTCGTAATTTTTTCGGCATCAAAATTCTTCGCCTAAGCTCAGCTCGTAATTTTTCAGCATGCAGCGGGGAATGACAAAAATTTCTCGCTCAAGCTCAGCTCGTAATTTTTTCGGCATTCAGCGGGGAGTGATCAAAATTCCTCGCCCAAGCTCAGCTCGTAATTTTTCAGCATGCAGCGGGGAATAACAAAAATTTCTCGCTCAAGCTCAGCTCGTAATTTTTCCAGCATTCAGCGGGGAGTGATCAAAATTCCTCGCCCAAGCTCAGCTCGTAAATTTTCAGCATGTAGCGGGGAATGACAAAAATTTCTCGCTCAAGCTCAGCTCGTAATTTTTTCGGCATTCTGCGGGAGTGATCAAAATTCCTCTCCCAAGCTCAGCTCGTAATTTTTCAGCATGCAGCGGGGAATGACAATTTCTCGCTCAAGCTCAGCTCGTAATTTTTTCAGCATTCAGCGGGGAGTGATCAAAATTCCTCGCCCAAGCTCAGCTCGTAATTATTCAGCA
Organism: Chenopodium album; assembly: GCF_948465745.1. Taxonomy (NCBI): domain Eukaryota; kingdom Viridiplantae; phylum Streptophyta; class Magnoliopsida; order Caryophyllales; family Amaranthaceae; genus Chenopodium; species Chenopodium album. The sequence continues at coordinate 15,966,259 of NC_137858.1, read as the reverse complement.
TGCAGCGGGGAATGACAAAAATTTCTCGCTCAAGCTCAGCTCGTAATTTTTTCGGCATTCAGCGGGGAGTGATCAAAATTCCTCGCCCAAGCTCAGCTCGTAATTTTTTAGACTTCAGCGGGAGTGATCGAAATTCCGCTCAAGCTCATAATTTCTCAAACTTTAGCGGGAGTGATCGAAATTCCTTGCTCAAGCTCATAATTTCTCAAACTTCAGCGGGAGTGATCGAAATTCCTTGCTCAAGCTCATAATTTCTCAAACTTCAGTGGGTTTGATCGAAATTCCTTGCTCAAGATCATAATTTCTCAAACTTCAGCGGGAGTGATCGAAATTCCTTGCTCAAGCTCATAATTTCTCAAACTTCAGCGGGAATAATCGAAATTCCTCGCTAAGCTCCTTGATTTAGCCTACAACTTCTCGGTTTTCAACGGGAGTAACGGAAATTCTTCGCTTCAGCTCGTAATTACAGTTCTTTGCGTAAACAAAAACAAACTTTATCATTTGGCAACACATCTCTCTAAGTCTTAGAACCGCGGAAGCACTCCTAAGACTTGGGGGCCGGGGCTAGTTGTATGGGAAGACCTCGGTTAGACGACCTATTGAGTAATTACCGATAAGGTAACAACCTCAAAAGAGTTGGCATGAGTAACCTCATACCACCACTTGGGGGCTAGTTGTACGGGATAGCTCCTGCTGAGGTATTCCTTCGCTTCCGGCACCACTCAAGGGGTGAAGGACGACCAAGAGAGTTGGCATGAGTCACCTCATACCATCTCTGGGGGGCTAGTTGTATAGGATAGTTCCTGCATGAACTATCTCTCGGCTCCCGGCTGCCAGCCCGACCAGGATAAGTCGGATCCAGGCTCCCGGCTCCCGGCTGCCAGCCCAACTAGGGTGAGTCAGCTCCAAGCTCCTAGCTGCCAACCCGACCAGGATAAGTCGGCTCCAGACTCCCGGCTCCTGGCTGCCAGCCCGGGAGAGTAAGTCGGCCACAGGCTGACCACTGAAATTAGGGTTATCATACACTATAAATACCCCCACATATGCCACATAAAGGGGGTTGATCAATCTCTCTCTCTCTAAGTATATTAAGCTTTATACTCTCCTAAAAGGCAAATGCTTACTTAGCCATCGGAGGGGGGTTCCTCGAAACCACCCCCGAGTGCAGTTTACGTTCTCTCTCTTGTAGGTCCTGGCGCTGACGGAGTTCCCAAGGTTCAGCCCGAGACCCCAGCAGGCAGCCCGAGACTCCAGCAATGCAGTCAGTGGTTCGGATATTCCCATCGGAGTACACCCGAAACAGTATGTTTTAATTTAATTTCTTTATTTAATTGGTTTCTAGTTTATTTTCGTATTTTATTTGCTTTCGATTTATTTTATTTCGTTCTTTTTCTTTGTTACTTTCATAGTTTTTATTAGCTTTATGTTTATTTTGTTATTTTATTTTACTTTGTTTGTTTGTATAGTTTTTGTTTTACTTTTATTAGTTTAGTTTTATGTCTCTTATTTTCTATTTCATTTTATTTATTTCTATTTTATTTATTTTATTTTATTTGTCTTGGTTTTGTTTTATTTCGTCCTTTATTTATTTTCATTTTATTTTATTCTTTTTCTTTGTCCCAATCCTTTCTCGGTTTTGTGTGTAGGTGTTCGGGTTTCGTGTCAAGTGAGTTCGGGTTTCAATTTGAGTCAAATGCCCAAGCCCCATTTCATGAGCATGCTGCCAGCCCCACTACCATAACACACCAACCTGTTGCCCACACCTTATCCATCACCCCACCGTTCCCTTATCCTCCACCACAACAACATCAACTCCCCATCTCCTTCCTGCCCTGCTCCAATTCCCCTGCTCCACACACCTCTGCAGCCCACAAATCGCAATTAACCATTGCTGCTCCCTCTCCTTCACTCACGCATCAACCAACACCAACAGCCACCTAGCAACCAACAATTGCAGCCCGTAATTCACACCTGACCCAAACATCAACACCAAATCACAGCCCACATCATTATCTCACGCCACCCACCAATTACCACCTTTAGCCACTCTACAATTCACCAATTAAACCGCAACCTGCCACAACCCAGCCACACCGCTGCTGCCTCCTTCATCCACAATCAACCACCAAACAATTCGCCACACTAGGTCACCTTCTCGCCCTCAATATCCAGACACCTGCGAGCACAGCAACAAAACACCAACCAGCCTCAACCGTCACGTGCAACAACCTGCAACAATTAAGCAACAAATCGCAACCCCCCACAGCTCCAATCACCAATTCGCACAAGCAACAGCCAAATCGGAGCAAATAGCAAATCAATCGGGTTCGGGCAAACCGTTGAAGAAGTTCGGTCGAAGTAAAAGTGCAAAATCAGTCAGAATCATTCGATGTTTTCTAATCTGAAGAGGTGTGGTCGAACACACCCATGGTTCGATCGAACCACTTCACGAACTTCTCACGTGGTTGTTAATGAAGATCGAACGGTGGTGTTTGCTTGATGCCGATTTTCAATGATGATCAGCGGTGGTGATTTGATGATGATGGTTGTTAGTTTGATTTGGTGAGGTGCAAAGTATGGGATTATTTCCCGTTGAAGCAAAATCGAAGAAGAAACGAAATGGGTCTGACGGTTTGGGGAATTTGTGGGTTTCTTTATTTCACTTTTCTTTTATTTTTATTTTCCTTTTTCGTTTCTCTTTTCTTATTTCTTTTTAATTCCTTTTCTTTCTTTATTTATTTTCTTCTTTTATTTTTCTTATTTTTATTAAGTTAGTATAAATACACATCTTTGGGGGTAATTAGCGGCGGAGAACATTTATCAATTATTCTATTTTTCTTAATTAGTTTTTAGGAGAGCTTCTCTCTCTAGGCTTAGCTTAGGATTAGGGTAGTTTAGAGAGAGAAAGTGAGGGTTTCACCATTGTTGAGTTTGGATTTTGAAGAAGAAATTGATCATCTTTTCTATAGACTTTCATCTTCAATCAATGAAAATCTCTAACTTTCTCTTCTCTATTTTTATTGCTTTCTTTTGATTATTGTTTTAGTTGTTGGCATTGCTTGTTAATCATGTTGATTCTTGGTTATTTGTTAATTAATCTTGTTATTATCATGATTAGTGAGTAATTTCCCCATTAAGGGGACGGTTGTGGTGTAGTTGGATCTTGAGCATATTTTAGGGTTTGGAATTTGATTTATGTGTGATTAAAGTATTTATATGCTTGATATTCTTTGATGTTCTTGCAAGTGCACATTGTTGGTTGGTTAAAGGTGAATCTTTGCTAACAAGGAACGGAAGTTGACTTAGTTAAGGTTCATTACTATCAGTAGTTCTTTAATAATACCTCCTAATATATGGTTCTAGTGTGGAAACATAGAGGCTATGTTAGGAGAAGCCGAATAACCCTGGAAGGCAGTTAGATTGGACCTTACTTCGATATTCGAGCATGTTAAGTTCATAATTAATTCAACTTCTATGCCTTTGTTTATGCTTGAGTGATTGCTACACCTAGACCATTTCCCTTAATGTTTTATCTCTAGTTTCAGTTTGTTTAGACCTTTAGTTTATCTTCCTATATCCCGGACTAGCTTAGTTGTTGATAGCATTTTGTAGTTTTTAATCGTTCCCTGTGGTTCGACCCCTCTTCTTGCCATATACTCGTATTAGGTTAGTTGAGTGTTATAAATTGTATTTGATTTAGGTGTAGTTGTCTAACGACGCAATTATTACCTTCATCACTGTGCGGCTTTTGAACAAAAAAAAAATCTTCTATTTGGTTTTTAATTTAATCCATCCTTGATCTAATTCTTACTTTTGGGTTTTGTTATGATTTTTATGATGTTTGATTATAATTGTTATGTAAATGAATTTTCAGATTTGGTTTTGAATTAAAAAGCCCCAAATTTCAAACCCTTGGTTTCTAAAATTATTTATATTGATGGAAATTGATTGTAGGTGATTGAAACTATTAGATTAGATGTTTTTAAACATAACTACAGCAATTTACTGTTTTTATAAAGCTGGATTATTATATAAAGATTAGAATTGTGTTTCTTGAAAGGATTTTTAATTAAATACCTATTAATTGGGAATATGAGTAAGGGTTTTAAATTAACTTTCAGCTTATTTTAAGAGGTTTATAAGTGATTAAAAGTGTATAAATATTGCTGGAAATTGATATTGAATAGGTATTAATGTCACTTTGTAAATTTAGGTTGTAGGAGAATTCCAAGTGAGTGATTTCATTTAGTCGTGGCGATTTTGAGATCATATCCAAGTTACCTTCGCGTACTTGGTGATTTGAGTATGTAGAAGCATGCTAGACTTCGATTTATTAATTCCAAGGTAGTGTCATGATAGTTATTGATTGAAATTGTTGTATGGATTGATGTTAGCGAATGATTTGTAAAGTATATGGTTTATTTGTGGTGAATTGATGATTGAAATTAATTATGTTGGCATGTTGGATATGAACCACACTTTTATTATTAGCATGATTGAAGGCATGTTTGATTGAACTAAATATTTAATTTTGCTTGGAATATTAAAAAGAAATTTTATTATGGTTCATATATTTTTTATTGATTTTGTAAGCATGGAAATTGAGCTATTAAGTGTCTTAGCTTAGTACATTAGAATAAATAATTATATTGCGGTGCCTATGTGCACTTGAGGTGTTTTTAACATCAAAAGCTAGATAGGATTTAACATCAAAAGATAGGATTTGTGGCGTATTATGTGTTTAAGGTGTCTTTAACACTGAGGTAGATTAAAAAGGGTTCAACATTAAAAACTTATGTGGTCACTAATTATTCAAGAATTAAATTGATATGATTGATTGTTTGATTGACTATAATGTTGGATTGTGTTATGAATGAGAGTCATCACCAAGTCTAATAATATGTAAACAGCGTAAAGTGAAAGAGATTACGTACCAAAACTCTTGGAACATATATAACTTGAGTATGAACATATGGGGGCAATTATGCGACTTTATATTTGACCATAACTTCTACTTGGAGTATAGGAAGTTGTATTTTCCATTATTATTATGCGCAGGACGTCCGTCACTTCATGTGACATTTGCCTACTCGGTTAGCTCCCGGTGTAGTTTACCTTAATTTATTTGGGTAAGGATTTGGTTGGAAACATGTTCGATGCATAATAATCAAATTAAATGAGAATTTGTGTTGGTCTAGATATTGTAAATTGTGTTGTATGCTTGTATACAAGTGCAACAAGGTAGGTTGTGTGTTAATAGGAATAAAGCATGTTAGTGTGTTTTATTTACGCTTATGTACTTAGCATTGCTGATTGTGTGTTTGTATATTTTTTTGGCCTTGTCATTATCTTGGCCCTACGACGACCCATTTCTAATGGCGAGTAGTGGGGATAAGTAAAGAAGAGCTTTTCAGGTGATAAAGCATATTCATGATGGGCATGAGTGAAGAGCGAATCATGCTTAGTTTCTATGATGTGGTTGCTTTCATTATTATATTATATTATATTATATTATGGTTGTGAGACTAACACAAAGGTTTTAAGTATTGTTCGATTTTAATAAGGGCCTACAATGGTTCCAAGTTGTAGGTTGACTTCATTTGACTTTACTTTCGTTTAGTTTGACTTTCAAGTTGACTCATTTGAATGGTTTTAAAGATAGTCTTTCGCTGTGTGCCTTTGATAATTGTCTTAGTCGTTTTCACGGTGGCGGTAATGTCTAAGACTTTCCTATTTTGCATTTTATAAAGGGCAAAACAGGTATTTTAAAGGAAAGAAATTTCTAGGGTGTACAATAGCCATGTCTGAGGTCCATGCATGAGTCATCTTTTCTGTCAATTGAGTTGAGGGTCCATCATATTCCTTAGCTTTTTCCATATCCTTTCACATTCACATACTTTCCCTATACACATATACCCTTCTACATATATTCCTTTTACATCACCTTCCATACATTACATACCTTACACTTTCCTTTGTTCTTAAACACTTTCCACATATCATTCCCTCATACACTATGATCTTTCCCCAGCGTTTGGTCAAGGAAGGAAGGGCGCTTGGTTTGAGACAACTCCTACATACAAGAAATCTTCTTTACGAACACCGTTCGAAGAAAGAGGAAAATGATAGCCAAACAAGAAGATGTTGACAAACCCTAAGAGGCCGTGGATGGTCTTGTTGAACTGGTCAAAGGACTCACTACTCGAATAGAGAAGGCCGAAGACCCTGACAAAGATGTTCCACCTTAGACAATCAAGCGTATTGAAGAGACACTAAGCCAAGTATCTAATAGTTATAAGTATCTTGACATAAATACCAAGGGAATCTCACTGGATAAGGGACTTCTTCTGCACAAGTTTTCAACCACTGACATTCCCAAGTTCAAGACCACAAATAACCCTTACTTCCACCTAAAAGCTTTTAAAACAATCATGAAATCAAGGGGGCTAACAAGCAAGTCTTCCCTTCGATTTTCTCTTTTTCATTAGTTTCGGTGTGTCAACAATGGTTCTTTTCCTTGGATTCCAAGGGCTCTGCTACTTGGGAGAGTATTGCACATACTTTCATGAAGAGATACTAAGTACAACGTTCAAGTAGAGACTAATAATTACAGAGAGCTTTGAATTTTGAAACAAAAACATAATGATAGCTTCATCGAATTCTATAATAGGTGAAAGGAAGTTTCTGCTAGGATTATCAAGGCCCTAGACGAAAAAGACTCTGTGAGAATGTTCATCAAAAACCTCCAAGAGAAGTATCAAAAGCACCTGAAATATCAACTTCCACTACTAAAATTTATCGTTTTTGCGACCGCCTCTAAGGTCACAAAAATAGCAAAAATGGTCGCAAAACATAATTGCGACCGTCAACGGTCGTAATGTGGTGGTCGTTATTTACATAGTCGCAAAAAAAATTATTACGACCGTTTGGCGGCCGCAGATTTTTTGCGACTGTTTTTATTAATTTCAACGACCGGTTAGACAACAGTCGCAAATTTTACAAATTGCGACCGGTTACAAAAGCAGTCGCAAATCTGGATTTAGCGACGGTTCTAGGCGGTCGCAAAAAAATAAAAAAAAAAAAACAAAGAAAAAGCAGCCACTTCCTGAACTTCGCAGCCTACCCAACCACCACTTCCCACCCAAACCCTCTTTACCCACCACCACTGGCCACCCTAAAACACCACCGCCAAGCCTCAACCTCCTTTATCCACCACCACCACCACCCATATTCAACCCAAAAATTGTATAAATCTATGAAAAAAATTAAACCCAAAAAAAAACCCCACAAAATTTCGAACAAAATTACACAAATCAAACCAAAAATGTAACAAAAATTAAATCAAAATTTGAACGAAATATAACCCACAAAAACTAATTAAAATTTAAACAAAAATAAAACAAAATCAAACCCACAAAAACTAACAAAAATCGAACAAAATCAAACCCACAAAAATTAACAAAAAAAAAATTAAACCCAGCAAAATTGAAACCCAGAACGAACAAAAATCACAAAAAATTTCGAACAAAATTCAAAAAACAAATCAACAAAATTCGAAAAAAACTTCGAACCAAAATTCAAACAAAAGTTCGAACAAAAACTGAAATAAAACAACAAAAATCGAAAATAAAACAAAATATTTTAAAAAAAATTTGAAAATCAACATACCTTTCTTAATATTTCTTCCTCATGGGGTTTATATGGTCAAATTCGACCATGAAATTCTAGAGTTTTCATGGTCGAATTTGACCATGAAAACCGAAATTCTTGAAAAGGATAGTGGCGGCGCGTCTCGTTCATTCGTTGCTTGCTTGTGACGGTGGGGCTTGATCTGATGTGATGGCATGATGAAGAAAGGAGATGAAGAGAAAGAAAGAGGAGATGAGAAAGAAAGAAAGAAGAGAAGAGAAAGAGGAGATGAAGAGAAAGGAGGGCGTGAGAAGGGAGAAGATGGAGAAATGAGGAAAGAGAAAATGATGAGAAGAAACGGCTGCTCCAACAAAAATTAGGGTTAGGGTGGGTTGCGCAGCACTTTTATACTCCAATTTATTAAAAAAAATCATTATTTTATTACAACCGCTCTTAGCGGTCGCAATTGGTCGCAAATTGCGGCAGTTTCTATAACGGTTGTAATGGTTGCAATTTGCGACTGGTTTTGACGGTCGCAAATTGGGACCGTTTCTATAATGGTCGTAAATGTCGCAATTTGCGACCGTTTTTTACAGTCGCAATAGATTTGTTTTAATTTAGAATTATTTTAACATGTATATTATTTTAAAGAAATTTTTAAATACTTTGCGACCGTTAAATAGCCTAAAAACGGTCGCAAATCTGCGACAGCCTTAAAAACGGTCGCAAATATGCGACCGCCTTAAACACGGTCGCAAATTTAATATTATATTTTGCGACCGTTTTAATGATGGTCGTAAAAAAACGGTCGTAATTTGACCAAATTTTAGTAGTGTTCTAAACACTTTCAAGGATGTCTACAATGTAGGCATCGAAATTGAAGACGACCTTGTGAAATTGGCAGCTACTAACAATAATAATGCAAAAAGAAAGAAGAACGACCATCTTTCTTCTTCCTTTCCCATTAATGAAGTACATGCTATAGACACTCCTAAGCAACGAATCCAAAGGTCGAAAAGAGTATTTACTCCACATGGCATGAGCTAGGAGACAACCTTCAATAAACTACACCACAAAGGACTGGTTATGCTCATAGGACCCATCAAGGATCCTGGAGGCCAGACCACCTAAGTGGGATCCTAATAGACACTGTAAGTACCACCAACGAAGATGTCACGATACTAAGGAATGTTGAAAACTCAAAGAAGCTATCTTGGACTTGATTGATGATAACAAACTTTCTTAGGTTCTAGCCATTGTAGAGGATCAAATAACCTTTGACCCGACCTTCTCTCCTCATTACACCTATTGATGAGCCCATGATTGAAGAAATCTATGTAACTACCATTAACGAAGTGACCATGATTGAGGAGGATGAAGAAGTTTTCTTAGATGTCACTGAGGAAACTCAGCAAATCTAAAATGAAACATTGATAAGCTCCAAGAATCCATTGCCAAGATTACAAGTATGGTGGAAACCTGGTGAATCAAATGTCAGTCATTGAACTAAACCCTCATTGCCAAGATTGGAAGAATGAAAAGAACGACCATCCTCCTATTTCTTCTTCCCTTCAAAGATTAAATGAAAAACTCAATGCCTCTAAGCAGCGGATTAAATGGACCATTGATGAATATACCCCAATTGGATGACTTATAATGAAGCTTTTGACTACTTACATGGCCAAGGCTTCATTCGTCCCATTGGTCCAATCCAAGATCCAATCTACTAATTGGGACCCAAATTCCTATTGCAAATACCATCGAGGCAATGGTCACACTACTGAGAAATGCTTCACTCTCAAGGATCGTATTCAAGACCTCATTGATTGGATTTGCCTTCGTGTTCCTCCAAGCAACAAGAAGGTCAAGTGATGATAAGCACGAAGCATGAGGCGGGCTTCAATGACAAGATTTCATGATTTTTTTTCTTGTTTTTTATTCAATTTCCCTTAATCAGTCTAGCATAGGCACCCTCTAACATTTTTCTTAGATTTACTTCATGAGTTTGATTCATTATCATATCCTTTCCATTTCAATAACATGAGGATTTATTTCCTTAATTACACATGATCATAGCATTACATGAAAAAAAAAAATCACACCGAGCTAAACACAAGGTATACCGATGATTTGAGGCACCCCTTTGTAGCTACATCGTATCACCTTTTCCCTTATACAATCTCTTTTCATAAGCTACTTTAAACCTCGTTTAACGATAGACCTTCATTTTTTCAACCCACATTTACCTAACCTTGGGATGGGATGATGTGCAGCTTATATATGCAACTTCAAAGCTCTTACATCGATTGAGTACAAGATGAGGGAGAATCGCTTAAGAAGGTTTGGCCATATAAATAGGATATCAAATGACACTCAGATAAGTAGACTTGAAGTGCAAAATGTAGGGATTGCGAGAGGTAAGAAAAGACCTAAGAAAACTTGAAAGAGGGTGCATGGTTGAGAGTGACATAAGTGCTTTAGGGGATTGAGTAAAATATGTTGGTGAATAAGGTGATGTGAAGAAAGGAAATTTACGTCAATGAAGTATCGTGATTATATATACTTCCTCCGTTTTCTTTTAGATGCAACACACCCTTTAGCGCGGTAATTAAGAAAGGTGGGGTTTACATGATATAATAAACTTTAAATAGGATGAGTGGTTGTTAGGAGTGTAATTTAGTGGACCATGTGCTTTAAATAATAAGGGAAATTGTATAGTTTTTCCCTAAAGTAACTTTCATTTTATAGTGTGTTGCAAGTATTGTGACATTTCCTTTTTAGGGAAGTGTTGCAAGTAAAAGAAAATGAAGGAAGTATATACTTTCTATATTTATTTTTGTATTTAATTTTATTATTTTGGTCCAACTATATTGTTTTCCTTGATGTATTTTCCTCAATTCTTTATGCTTTTACCCCACATGTTTTAACTCCCTTAAAAAATTTTACAATTTAATTTCTTGGTTTTATTTGAAAACTTACTTAAATTTTTTTTTTTTTTTTTTTAAAAAAAAAAAAAAAATACTCTTTCATTTGCTCTTTATATCGTATGAATCATAACGACAATTCATGTTAGCCAACCCCAAATCATCTTGGGACGACTTTTTTATTGCTCTATTATAATATATATATAATTTTTAAAACATCAGAATTAAAGATATTTAAGCTACAAAATATACATTGGCAAGTGTGTAATCTTTAACATTGCAATTAAAAAAGTCAAAGTATCTAGTTTCAATACTTCAAACTTTTTAGTTCAACAAGAAAAATGCTACATTAAATTCGTAAATAAAAAAAATAAAAAAAAGACAAGGAGTAAATACATGTCAAATAGTTTTGATGAAGTAAATGATCATAGCTGGTACAACTATCACCGTTAGCCATTTAACTGCAATTGATAACATAAATTCGTCAAAAAGACAAGGAGTAAATCAGAATTGAACGAGCCCTTAAGGAAAAGACAAGACGTACGACTAAAACTCACGTGTATATGTCCTACCTTCTGCTTAATAATGACGACATAAATGCACCAAGCACCTTGATAGAGAGAAGCAGTATGTATAATATGATGTTGTAAAGCCAAATTACACCAGCCCAACTCCAACCAAGGCCTTGAAGTGCACCCCAATCAGCATAAACAGCAATGAGGTTCGCCAACTGTTCATGGTACATAGGAAAAGAGTTTATTGTTCATTAGGAAATATCAAAATAAATGAGATTCGCTTGTTTAATGTTCAAGTAACCATCTATCGTAACAGCAACCCAACAGATAGTCATTATTAATTTATTATCATAAAAAAAAAAAAAAAAAAAAAAAAAAAAACCAATCTAGAACTAAGATGTGATTACCAGTTGAACAACCAGGAACATTAGAACAGCGCTTCCATCACGAATGACACTTGACCATTTTCTTGACTGAGTAAAAAATATTAAGCTGTGCAAACTGATGCTAACTTGAAGATATACTGCAGCTACAAGCTTTGCGTTGTTACTATGAGGCGCTTCCACCAAGAGGCTTGCAACTCCAAATACCCTCTACAAAGTTCAAGAAAGCAGCAATCTTATTATTTAGTACAAAGTAGGAAATAATTAAGTTGATGTCTAGGTGCTAAGTCTAGTATTAGCAATTCGAGCAAATTATTTTCCATTGATTGACAACTTTATAGTGTCTTTACTGTTTTATCTATTTTTGATGAATTGACCATAATTAGTTTATTAAGAGTAGCTCGAACAGGAACACCGAACATGGTAAGTTAGAAGATGGAGCGAGAAATAATAAGATTCTAGAAAACTATAGATAAATAAGACTAGGTAAAGTTATTGGCTTTATTTAAAGATTGGAATGTTTTCTTACTTATATTTAGCATTTTAGAGTAAAAATTGAAAAAAGCCACTAAAAAGCTTGTGTCTATCAAGCCATTGTTCTGTTTTCCATAATCACATTCAATTAGCAGATCTAAGCTTTTGGTGTAACTAATGATGTAAATTTGGGAGCACAGCCCCAGATAACTTACTAGCTACTTAATGGCCTGTAAAATTCTATTTGGTGTGGGCATACCCACAAAAACTACTACTGTGCGTTGTCTTATAACCTTGACAAAGTAATGGAAGCCGTTTAACCAAAAAAAAATATATATTGACTACCCATATCTACTTCCTCTAACTTGGTCCATTCCACAAAAATGAGCAGATGAATACTCCAAATTACTACCATTAGAAGATAAAATAGGCAGATCTATATACCTGGAAGAAGTCCGTCTCATATGCAGTCCAGAAAAAAATGATCGTCCCCAAAGCCAAGTAAACACCTATAGCTATTCCATGTTTTAATATGTCAAGCATTCCCCATCGATCAGGTACCAGAAGAGATTGTTTAACTCGATAGGGTGCAAAAGTGCAACTTAAAACTGTAGAGCAAAACAATATGTTAACAACGCAAGACCAAGCCCCTCAAGCGAAGGTAGCGAATTCCATTTTTATTAAAAGCGCAAGATAATAGTATAATGACCTTCGTTGAAGACAACAATTTGAAGCATCAACAAGGGTGGAAAATCAAATTTCCAAATGGAAGTGAGGAGCATGAAAGCAAGCTGTATTACGACAACAAAAGAGGATATGATGTTGACATGAGAGCCAAATAAATGTTATGATGAGTTTACAGATAAAATTTAGAGGAAAGTCACTTACAATCGTGTGGGCTGTCATTGCAAGGGTGTGTATCTGTACATTATTTAAAAGAGTCAAAGGTTGAATGAGATGATTGAATAATGTATTTAGTGTTACTAGTTTACTAGTAGGAAGTTAAAATCAGATTGAAAGATAGCGCCGCAACAAGTAATCAAAGGACCAAAGTGAAAATAAATAAATAAATAAATTAATCCCAAAAAAAAAAAAAAAAACCACAGTACAATAACGGACTGAAGCAGCAGTGGTGAATATATACTTCTAAATAATTACTTACAAGGTACTCTTTAATCTTCTGTGATATTTTTCGACAGATTAGCACTGCTTTAATGATAACATTAAGGCCAGGCTCTGTGAGAACAACATCAGAAGCTCTGCGAGCTACATCAGTTGCATTTTCTGTGGCTATCCCTATGTCGGCCTTCTTCAGAGCAGGGACGTCATTGATATCATTTCCAGTCATCCCACATCCAAGCTTCCTAGCTTGCAACTGTTCAACAACTCCATATATGGACTCTGAAGAAAAATATACATTACTGAACAATCAATACTATGAGAGAAAAAACAAGTAGGCATACATGTGTACATTACGGAAAGCATCAGGTTTTTCAATCAGATCATTAATCAATGAGGCAGAAGTTGTCTTATTTTTGTTGTGCTCAAGCAAGGAAGGCACTAGATTGGCCAAATGACAGTTAACTTCCTCAGACGCTGATTTAGTATTGAAGATAAAAGCATATTACTCTCATATTCTGAAAAAAACAAACCTGTAACCACTTTTACACGAGTACCGAGACCGACAAGATTCTTATCAGCTGTGAGCTTGTTCATTGCAAAGATTCCAGAAGTATCTGTGCAGAGTACATCCATATCGGCTATCTCCTTTATTGCAGCCCATCTCTTCAAGATAGCACCCTGTATAGAGTCTCAATTAAGTCCTAAGAACAACTAATAACAATGATAAACACTTAGCAGCATGTTTATGGTTTTAATGACTGAGATTAAAAGTACCACATTCAAAATTTTGTAAGCCTGCTTGGTGAGACTCCCCTTGTAAATAGTATAAATAAAGTTTTCATGAGCATTTAAGAAACACAAACCTTGAGGGCAAGGATTTGAGAGCCTCGGTATATTATAAATGAAACATTGGCATGGGGAGCTAGGGGAATTCCAGCAATAAGGATTACAAGCAGATTGTCAATTCCGGTACGAAATGCACGGTGCTGGAATGGATACATCACAGCAATTTGCACCAACATCCCAACAGCAACCATACATATGCATACATTCCAAATGCCAGCCAAGACCTAAAACACAACAAGAATAAATGACATGTAGTTCTAAACAAGTTATCGAGGCGTTCAAATCAACTACGAACTCTTCTTACCCTTTCTAAATATCTAACTTTGTGGGGTGTGTCATTTGGGAAAACTTTATTCCTAAACGCAGTTTGATTGCCAGTGGCAACAATCACAGCTTCAGATGTTCCGTGTTCACAAATACAGCTAGAATAAACAGCATCCCCTGTTCTTTTAATAACTAGAGACATATCTTGTCCTGTTATCACATACTGAAAATCCACACAAACTTGTAATTTTCAACAGCAATAGAGTAGACAGCACAGACAGCAGTTAAACTGATAATAAAACGGACCTCATCAATGACTACAGGGCATTCTCCAAGTAGACGAACATCAGCTTGTATTATATCTCCAGCTTCAATATTGATCACGTCTCCAGGAACCAACAAAGTACTATGTTCCTCAGTCCACCTACCATCTCGTAGAACCTGTAAAATCATAACATGTATTTAATCATGTATGCGTGAGAAAATCTTAAATATTTGTAACCAACAATTTATACCTTTACTTTCCTAGCCAGAGGTGTCATAAGGGTGGTAAGATTTTCATTAATGACATTTTCCGATTTAATAATATTTAATGAAGTTATCAAATGCAGAAGAATGACCGCAAACATCACTGGCCATGGCCAGTTAAAATTCTGATCCTGCACCAAATTGAAATCAAAAAAATTTTGTAAGTAGAGAAACCGACAAACATTAGATAGAAGTACAAGTATTGTAAGAAAATCATCTGCTTACCCATCCAATGACAACGGCAATGATTGTAGCCAACATTCGAGGATTCAAAATTGAATGCAAAAACTTCAAGAAATTTGCTTCCTGTAATTCACCAGGTAGATAAATACAGCACTGTGACAACCATGTACATGAAAGCCTAACAGTACGAACTATGAGATGGATAATCATTCGACAAGATACAAGTGTCGCAATGAGAGTGCAGGATACTGAACATAGTTTCTGGGCAGATAAAAAGAATCACTTATAATTAAGCAAAATAAAAATAAAAAAAAAAAAAGCTAATAAATTAGGGCCTGTTCTCATACGTTTATTTTCAATTCAGTTCAGTGCAGTTCAGCTCTAATAAGTTAAGTTAAGTTCAGTTCCTAATTTCCTTCTCTTAAAAATGTTTAGTTCAGATCTAATAAGTTCAGTTCAGTTTAGTTCAGCTCTAGTAAGTTCAATTCCATTCAGTTCAGTTCACCTGAGTTCAGTCAATAAAAACAGGCCTTTAATTATGAAGCAGAATTGAAGATCAGACGATTTGCCAAAGCAATTGAACCTAAATGAATGAGACACCTTCTACATTAGTGCATTACAAATCTATACTAAGTAACAGACTAGTTTAATACTTGTATAACATAATCACCTTTTAGCCTATTAATAAATCATGAACATGATACATAACAAAAGACGGGATGGATATATGATTTGACCGATATCATTAACCGTAAGTACACTATCTTACACGTTTCCCTCAAAAATTAAAAAAGTACACTATCTTACAAAATTAGTCCTTCAGTTCTTTTGATTTCACGTACTTTCTCTATTTTTTTTTAGTTGCATCATTTGAATTAATGTATGGTTGGTGTACCCGGTGTACCATGTGCATGGTGCACCCGGTTAAAAAAAAAGGCGGAAAGAACATTAGGTGTATGAAAAAGAACATTTAGTTTCTTGAAAAAGAACATGTTTGTTTTTAACAAAGAACATGCATTACTAAAGAACATAAAGACATTACATAAAGAACATGATAAAAACTTTATTAAATTTCATGAAAAATAACACATTAACGTAAAAATTCTTTACCAAAGATTTCAGTTTCCCAAAAATAGTTTTTTTTTTCTCCAAAAATTTAACTTTCCATAATTATTTTATTTTTCTCTCTCTAAATTATTTTCAACTAAAAATAATTAAGATTTCATTTTAAAATTAAATTTCAAATTTCAAAATTTAAAATAACATAAAAGAACATAAGTTAAAGAACATAAGTTAAAGAATATACGTTAAAGAACATACGTTAAAGAATTCATTACTTAAAGAACATACGAGCCATTTTTCAAAAAAAATAAAAAATAAAAAATAAAAAATAAAAAATACGAGCCAAATTCAAAGAACATACGAACCAAAAAGAACATATTTTGTATTATTTAAAAACATGTTATCAAACATATATATGTTTGTCAAACACAAACATGTTCTTTTGCCAAACACAAGATGTTCTTTTTCAAACACTAATATGCATGTTCTTTTTCAAACACTAGCATGTTCTTTTCCCAACGCTAGTATGTTCTTTTTTTTTTCCCATGTTCTTAAAAATATACCTAATGTTCTTTCCGGGTGCACCATGCGCATGGTGCACCCGGGTGCACTATTCTATTTTCACATTTGAATAAATTCCCTCTATCTCTCTCCTACCACATGGACCCTATTTTTTTTCTCTCTACCTCTCTTTTTACTCCAAAAATTGTGTATTAAAACTCCGTAAAAACTAAAACGGAGCAAGTATAATTACAATAACAAATAAAGTCTTACAAAGTAATAAAAAAAAATTACAATGAGTTTATATAATTATATTATACTACCTCCGTTTTTATTTAGTTGACACAATTCTTTTATCACGCTTAACAATGCAATTTTTCTACACAACCAATAACTCTATTCTCGACATTCTGAAATTATTAAAACAGGATATTAGTAAAGGAAATTTTGCAAAAGAACCTCCTTTTATAAGCAATTTTTTTGCAAGAAAACTCCTTATAATTTTTTTTTTTTTAAAAAAAATACCTTAATCATTTTTATTTTTTTACGAAGTCATACCTATGCCGGAAAATGGGGGTTAAGCCTTTTTCTGGCGTTGACTACCTCAGCCCACCCGCAAAAATACCTTTTCACAGTGTTGACCTCCCTAAATCCACCTCGTTCAAGGTGTTGACCATCCTAAACCCTCCTCTATAGCCCTAGCCACCCCTCTCCGTCCCCTACTCCACTTTCGGCACCGGCACCCTTAGTTGCGCCCCCTAAACTCTAAATCTGCACTCGAGCCACCCTAAACCCACATTTTGCGGGGTGGTGAAAAGGAGGGGGTTTGATTTCGTTGATGGGGATGAGGAGGGGAGATGGTTTCATGAGTGGAGCTAAGGAGGAGGTGATTTCGTGAACTAGGTTGGGGAAGGGCGGTTTCATGGGTGGGGTTGGGGCAGTCAACAATCGACCCCATTTTCCGGCATAAGTATGACATTGCAAAAAAAAAAAAAATAAATAAAATAAAAAAAAAATTAAGGTATGACATTGCAAAAAAATTAAAAAAAAATAGAAGAAGGTTTCTTGCAAAAAAAATTGCTGATAAAATGTTAAGCCAATTAATTATTGTATTTAGTTAACTATTGGGTCGAAGCCAAAAACCCTAAAACCTAGAATTTTTTTTATACGTTACGACAATTCAAACAAGTTCTCACTTGAATATGTTTTATCGTGCCTATAAATAATAAAATCTAAAAATCAAACGGTGAAGTATAAATTATACATAATTCTTCAATTTGATCAAAATTGAGTGTACTTAAAAAAAAATTAGTTTAGCTATATTAAATTTCATAATTTATAAAATAGTATTTAATACATTTTATTCGTAGTACATAAAGATTCAAAATTAAAACAATATAAAGTTCTAAATACACCTTTATTTTCGAATTATTTTACTTTTAACTATGTGTTCCTCTATTTGAATTGACATGAAATTTTGTTTGACCATGCACCTTCGAACTACAGCTGGGAACTTTTTTTTTTTCTTTGTTCACATACTTTGTATGTACAAAAAGCTAATCAATGGGAATCAGGATTATATGCATCGTCATATACCCTAAACTAAGATAGTTACATAATAACAATAATAATCCAATTTATGTATATATACATAAAATTAAAAAATAAATAAATAAAAATAAAAATAAATAAATAAATAAATAAAAAGGAAAGAAGAAGAGAGAAGTGTTGTACTGATTTATGTTGGTAGATATTAGGCCCAAAGAGACGTAATCTTTCTCCAACAGCCACAGAAGTGAGGCCGCCATTGTTACACCCTAATTTCTTAAAGACTTCGTCAATAGGTACTCCGTACTGAAATAATTACCCACAAAGTCAAAAATCAAATACCAAAATTTGAAGCAACATATCTATATCTATATAAAATATCAAAGACGAGGTTTCAAAATACCCAATCAATGCCACGGGAAACTCGACGCTTGGACATTCGTAAACCCTTGTTACACAAACGAAGAACGGAGTAATTGATAGGGTTGTTTAGGGATAGTGATATATTTGTTCGCGGGATAATACCTTTATATATATACTAATTAATATATTATACCTATGAAATAATGGAATTTTATCAAAAATCTAATCTAATCTAATCTAATACTAGTGCAAACCTCGTGCTTTTACACTAGTATTCTATTATTCGTTTCTTAAAAATGTTACGTACAAAACATAATCATTGGAAAAAAAAAAAAACTTTAAAATAAACAACAACATATTCATGTATGTGATATACCATAAGATGTATCTTAATAAATATACACATGTTGCGCCAAAAAAAAAAAAAAAAAAATTCATTAATAAGAATGAAGTTTAGTTGCAAACAGTGTGCTTGAAACACCAATGGCTCGTAGCTAGGAAAGTAACAAAGAGATATTAGAAGATAACAAAAAATAATATAAGATATATTTTAGGAAAAATTTCTTTTTTGAATTTGTCTCTTGTAACAACCTTTCTAAAAGAAAAAAAAAATTAAAAAAACAAAAAGTTTGGGCAGGAAGTTTTTTACTCAGAAGATAACACATGTATTAGGGATAATGTTGGGGATTACTTTATTATATAGGTATTGATTGATATATATGTAAAAGGGAGTTTTTTTTTCAGATATTTTAGAGCGCCACGTACGATTTTTATTTTTAAAAAATTATTAGAGCGTCACATACGATTAATATTTTTAAAACGCTACAATAGGATTATGACCTAAGATTAGTTAACATGTCACGTAGGATTATAATTTATAGCTATATCCAATAAATAATTCAAGTGCCACATAAGCATAATTGACCAATGAGATTTTAATGGTTACTATAATTAAATACGAAATATTATCTTTTGAGATTAGAAATTTTATCTAATATTTGAAAACAAATACGGAGAAAATGATATATTACGTACAACTAATAAAATAACAAATGTAATCACATAAATATGAAAAATAATTTTTAAAAAAAAAAAAATAGATCGACCCGTGCATCACACGGGCTTCATCTAGTGTATATTTAAAGGGGAGTTTATCCCCGAGTTTTCAGAGAGCCACGTAGGATTTTATTATTTCAAAAAAAAAATATAGAGCAAATGTGCTACTACCTCCGTACAAGTTATGTGCAACGATTAGACATTTTCCCTCTCTGCTTTATGTCAAATCGTTGCACATAACCTGTGACGGAGGTAGTATGTATGATTGAAATTTGATGTGTGCCACGTACATAGAATAAAAACTATTTAAATAATAATCTTATGCACGTAGGTGACAAGGATTATTTTTTTTTTTTTAAAAAAAAAGGATTAATTTTTTATCAATAATAAGAAGGGCTTCATCACAATCATCGACATAAACATTTGCCAATTTAAAAAGAATAAAATTTCAATCATATGGTTAAATTAGACAACATCTCGTGATTGATTGGTCAATTAGAGTACAAAATTTCTCTCTCTTGGTTGTTTTTTCACGTGGGTTCTTATTCATTGATCCAAAATAACGTAAGATGAACATATTTTTTTATTCCCCGTCACACAGTCATATTTGTGCTTATTTGATTTATGCAGGCTATACTTGAAAAACTCGAGCTTGATCATTCGTGTGAGGATACACTCGAACAACATAACAAATTTGTTGCAAACGCGTTGCGCGCTTGCAGATTTGAAAGAATAACTATGTTTAGACTCAGAATTCTCGTTCATCAATTTTATGTTTTTATGGAATATAAGCGTTTTAATCATTGGATGTCGTTTGCTTTAAGCCGCGGAGTCAAGCATCTTGAAGTTGTTGCCTGTTTGATTGATCACGATAACCTACCATTAGCCCTTTTCGAGTGTCAAACATTGGAGACATTAACACTAGAGGATAACCTCCAACTTGTAGATGATATCATCCAACTTATATAAGATATCATCCAACTTATTATAGATGATATAATCAAGAAAATAGCATTTATTTTATAAAAATAATTACAAGGTCAACAATAGTGAAATCACCCTTAAAGATCCTATACTAAGCTCATGGGTATAACATAACATGCTCATTTCTCAAACAAAATACATGCATTTGTTATCAAACGCTCACAATTCAACATACAATCATATAGAACAATCAATTTCGACAACTATACATCACACAAGAAAGCCCCAAATCGATTTTTTGGGCGATTTTCGAAAAATCCGAGAATCTCAATCAATTATGAAGCCAATTCAAGCATAAATATGAACAAATATAATCAACAATATTTATTTTCACTATCTTTACCATCCTCTTCAAATCTTCAATTCAGGCATGAATTATGAACAAATAAAATGAACTAATGTATCAGGAAGTTGAGGAGAGAGAAAATAGGGGTGGGTTAAAGGTGAGGGAGGAGAGAGAAAGTTAAGTAGGATTGAGTGGGAGTATTGTTGGTGGTGGTGAGTAGAAATGAGGGTGTGAGAAGATTGTAATATCTTACAAAAAAATAATAGATGGACTGACAAAATATATTTGGTCAGGCTGGACTGACCCAATAGTTTGTGTTGCTAAGAATATGGTAATAAATATTCTGTTTTTGAGCAAAGTTAAAATGAAACATATATGCATCGATCCTCTTATAGCATATGCCATGATGCTTGGATCGACATTCCATGAACAACTTACCTCTGTTCAAATTAGTTTTGGTAATTCCATATAATAATTCTACTTTTCCTCTAAAGGAGTCTAAAGGAGGAGAATTGTATGTCATTTGAATCCTTATCTTATTTAATTTTGTGTGCTATTGTTAAATCTATAAACAATGAAGAAGTTTTTTTTTTCAAATACGTGTTCGAATATGTATTAAAAATGTGCAATGTAGAGCAGTGGCGGATCCAGGATTTCCGAAATCGTGAGTCACCATCAATTATTGATTACCTGTAAAAGTACAATTTTTTTTCCAAATCTTGTTCATATTTAAATTCAATCCAAAAATTATATATAAAAAAATTATATTTCATCAAATTGTTTTCAATCTAAAAATAGGACACAAAAATCCATACTACAAAATTACAAATAACATGTTACAAAAATATAGTACTATAAAACTATTACATTAACTTTATGATTTTTGACTTATTTGATAAGTTTTGTGGGAAAATATTAAAATTGGTTGCACAAATATAGTACGTAAATAGAAGTAGATATATATATTAAAATAATAATTATTTTTTTAAAAAAAGGGAGATAACTTAAGAGACCGGTTATTAATCTAACCGGTCTCTTTAATGAAAAAAGAATGCACCGCAAAAAGCGTGAAATGCAATAGCATTATAGCAGCTTCAAAGAGATCTGTTATCTAAATAACTGGTCTCTTTGATATTTTTATAAAGAAAATCACCGACACAGCACAAAGCTTTTTTAAACATAGCAGCATCAAAGAGACCGCCTATACTAAACATGGGCACGGGCCGTGCCGGCACGCGGGCGGCACGGGCCCGGCACGACTCCGGCACGGCACGGCGGCCCACCTGTGGGCCGTGCCGTGAACAATTTTTTAGATTTTGGCACGGGCATGGCCCGTGGCACGGTGGCCGGCACGGCACGTGGCACGGCCAGGCACGTGCCGTGAACAATTTTTTGGATTTTGGCACGGGCATGGCCCGTGGCACGGTGGCCGGCACGGCACGTGGCACGGCCAGGCACGGCACGGCCAGGCACGGCACGTGCCTTGACCGTTGGAAAACTAGCCGTTTTTGGCCGTTTTCCAACAGCTCTAAAACGGCTAGTTTTCCCCCCCGTTTTCCAACACCGATATTCTTATGATTTATATTTTTGCTTCTATTTTAGATCCTAGACAAAAATATGATGGCACCTTTTTATTAATTGATATTTATTATAGTAACATGAATTTTGAAGATGATGTTGAAACTTTTAAAAATAAGGTGACAGATGAGTTTTTTTCTTTATATAGAGTTTATGAAAGTAAATATGGAACCGTGTCTCGATTTTCCCCTTCACAAACATCCAAAAATGTAAGTAAACGAGCCAAAGGTTTATTTGCACAAGCTTCTAACATGATGTCCAAGTTTTCAGGTACGGAATCATCATCAAGTAAGAGAACACAAAGCGATGTTTCGGAGTTGCAAATGTACTTAAGTTACGACTTCATGAAAGGCATGGACGATGAAGAAAAGTTTGGCCTCGACATCCTCGATTGGTGGAAATCACAAGCCGTGAAACATCCAATTTTGTCGGCAATGGCTCGTGATATTTTTGCTATCCAAGTCTCCTCCGTTGCCTCCGAAAGAGCTTTTAGTGCGTCGGGAAGAGTTTTAGACGATAGAAGAACAAGACTAAAACCCGAAACACTTGAAATGTGTGTTTGCTTCAAGGATTGGTTGGATACCGAAACTCGTTCTCAAGATCGTACTTATGCACAAAACGACGGCGATGAAGGAACGTCGACTTCTTTTAGTTCTCATACTTCTCAATCCACTCAATTGGCGGATGAACTTGAACCTCTAGGAGACGAAGACGAAGATGAAGACGAAGGCGAAGACGAAGACGACCAATAATAATTACATGATTACATATTTACATTATACACTATTGATTCTTTTTGTATTATCGAACTTTGTATTCCGTATAATAAATGAAGTTATTCAATATTCATACACTATTGTACGATTTTTAATTATCATTACTTATTTTGTAATTTTGTATTATTGAATTATCGTACATTCGTACCGCCTACCGTCATATAATAAAATAAGTTATTTTTCAATTTTTTGTGTTTTCGGATTATCGCACTCGTATTTTTTTTTTATTATATGCATTGTTGTTTTTAATTCGTTTTTTTTATCATTTTTTTTATTTTAAAAAAACAAGAAGGGTGGCACGGTTTGGCCCTCGGCCCGCTAGGCACGTGGGCCGTGCCGTGCCGTGGGCTGGGGTGTGCCAATTTCAGGCACGGCACGGCACGGCACGCCGTGGAGCCGGCACGGCACGGCCCCCACCCCGACACGCCAGGCACGGCCCGTGCCCATGTTTAGCCTATTCATAATAAGAGGTCTCTTTGATATTTTGTTTTTTTTTTTTAAAAATTCAAAATATTTTTCCTCTTTACTTCTGATTCACGTGATTTAGTATGCACCTTAATACATCTGCCAATGATGTAGAGGGAGTATTTTTATTGCTTTTCTTGTATATTCCAGAATAGGGTCATTTATAGATCCAACGATAATCAAGAAAGGCTTCAAGTGACGTGGAGAGTAACCAACTACTCCCTCCGTGTTTTTTTAAGTGATATATTTTCCATTTCTGGCCGTGTTTTTTTAAGTGATACATTTCCTTTTTTGACAAAACAGTACAATACATTAAAATATTATATCTCTCTCCTCTCATGGTCCCCACCCAAACCCACTACTACTTTTTTTATTATATTTTCCTCTCACATATATTACTTTTCAATAAACTATTAACCCCACTATCTTTCTATAACAATTTTTTAATACTCCACTACCCCACTTACCTCTTATTTTATCTAAGTCAATTAAATTTCCTAAAACTATGTGTCGGTCAATATGTATCACTTTAAAAAAAACGGAGGTAGTATATTCAAATGGTTGTATTTTTTTTCTCCTATCAAATCTATAACAATACTAAAACAGAGGGCACTCCAATCAAAAGATCCACGTGTCACTTTCATAAACAAAGTTTTCCCGCTCTTTTCCACTAGCCTATATAAAGCAAATATTCACTAAATTTTCTAAGACTCCTTCTATTTCCTTTATGTATTACGCATAATATGTATATATATATATATATATATATATATATATATATATACACACACGTAGAAAATTTAATGGAGCAAGGAAGTATATCATACAAAATTTTAAATAGTTAAAGTAGAAATTTTTTACAAAAAATTCCAATTACACATCAAATCATTGACGGATTTGATATCAAAATATTTTCAACATATTTCCACTATACTTAATTTTTCCATTGATATTAAAAATTTTGTCTGTATATTTCTGTTGGGGATTTTGTGTTTAAACAAGGGTCACAAAAATAGCAAACAAATTAGACGACCGGAAAATCTTCGAGGCGTAAACGGAATCACTTTCCCAAAAGTATAATTCCGACCCTATACTACAACCGGGTTTTCACGGAAATTTACTTAGGAGATACTACGAAGAACATTTGCAATCACAAGTAGGATGATTACAAATCAATGTAGATAAGCTTTTGTAATTATGATGATGATTAGTAAAACTTGCAAAAGGTTTCAAGAAAAATAAAAAATCTCATTATTTTTTTCTCATATTCTCCCCAACATATGTTCAAAGAACATATATATATTAAAGCTAAATAATGAACCAACAGTCATAAAAGCTCCTTTCAAAATAGTCTGTATATTTCCTTTCAAAATTAAATTTTGTTATATATATACTTGGCAAATTCCACTCTCATACAAAATTTATGTATCTTTATGAAGCATGACGGATTGTTAAATCTATCTATCTATAACTATACTAAAATAGAGGGAACTACAATCAACAGCTCCACGTGCCATCATGACAGTTAAATACAATTAGTAGTAGAGCACAATTGTGAAACCGAAAATCAAGTTACAGTTTAATTTTGGAACAAAAAGGACATTATAAAGAGTAATTTTGTCCGTTAATTTTACGACCCCTTCTTTCATGGCAACTACACTTTGGCCATCCGGGAGTCCTACATTGCACGAAGGAACATCATGGACCTCCAATAAACAAGAAATATCGCCGGTTACATGATGGGAGCAACCGGTGTCGATGATCCACCTACCATTCACACGATGGGGTGGTGGGGGTGTATTGTCATCGCCAGGCATGGCGAAGAAGGTTTTAAAAAAAAAAATTATTGAAGCAACCTTAGCTCCGATACCATGATAAACGCGAGCCTGGGCTGCACTCGCAAACTAAGAGAAAGTCCACTTCACAAGATCAAAGGAGGTTCCATCCCAAAACCATATGGCAATAGGAGGAGTAGCCCCTTAGCCTTATAAAGTGTTTAACTCTCTCTTCTTTAATCGATGTGGGACTCTTACATGTGTTACTTGGTGGGATTTACTTCAACACTCCCCCTCACATGTAAGGTCCCTTTTTAACTCAAGGATCACTTGATCTAATTCAATTTGGCCCAGAATACTTAATGTCATTAAAGGTCCCAAACTTGGGCCTGACAATATACTCAAACCATTAGAGGTCCCAAATCGTGGGCCTGGCTCTGATACCATGATAAGATTGAAACTCAATCACTTGATTTTATTATTCCAAGACCTCAAATATTTATACAATTACTCTCCTTGAGCCACAAGGAAGAGATTTAGCAAATATAATCATAATAGGAAACTAATTATCCTTTTCTAAGATAAGCTAGAAAATATGGCTAACAATTTAACAAATATATCTTGCCTAACAATAAGATTTTGTAAAGATACTACTATATCTTTTCCTAATATGACATAAAAAATATTCCCGCCCTTTTCTACTATCTTAAATAAAGAAATTAGTTCACTAAATTTTTAAAGACATTTTATTTCCTATAAATCTTGCACGTATAATTTTCATATAATATTATTATAAAATTATAACTAAAATTAGAGACAATATAAGATAATATAATAGTATCATTTATTATACTAATTATAGTACAAGATATATTAGTAATTATTATACTAAAATATATAGAGTTAAGAGTACAATTAGGTACTCAATTCTTGCTTTTTTCACCTTTTAGGTACTCAATTTATTTTACTTTGCTTTTGGGTACTCAAAGTGTTTTCAGGTGAACTAGCTCACCTTTAACTCATCACTAACCATACCTAATTAAAAAATTAATATTTTTAAATAAAAAAAATAAATAAATGCATTAAATTGACAAAGAAACTAGCCGTTATTTTCTATATTTATAAGGCCATGAACCTGCAGTATCTCCATTGTTGCTCAGCAAAATTCATCCTAAAGCATTTATCCCTGATTCGATTTTTTTTAAAAAAAAAACACCAAATACAGGTAGTAACAATCTGTAGCAGTATACCCAGCAACAAAATTCATCAAGTCTAGTACTTCGCAACTACATTCATCAACAGAATTTTCCCAGATTTTGAAGCAAAATTAAAAAAAAAAAGGAAATCACAGAAACAGAAGGTGCTGCTGCTACTTCCCCTGCTGCTGCTTTTTCAAGTCTGCCCCTGCTGCTGCTTCTTCATTCCAGCCACAGTACACCTCCTCCTGTAAATTTCAAAAAATAGAAACCAAAAGGTGCATATCATGGACTGCTGCCACTGTAACAGAAGGGCTATGCAAAGGATATCAAGGACAATCAAGCACTCATTCATGAGGTTTAAAATTTGTGAGAATTACAAATGCTACAATTGATGCAATTATTTTGAATGGGTTGACATGCCTCACCCTATTGAAGCGAGGGATGAAATGGTGTTGATGATTAACAACAAATTGAAGATGGAGCAAGAATTATTGAAGCTGAAGAAGAAGGTTCAACATCAAAGCTTTGTTATAATTTTCCTAATTTTTGTTATTGTGAGCATGAGTGTGTGCCTGTGTGGGGTGTACCTTCATAGTCTTGTAATGGTTTCAGTTGTAGTACTTGCTTCAGAACTATGCTTCCTTTTGTTTCAAGTTTGCTGCAGCATTGAAATTGTAATAAGAAATTGAATTTGAATGAATAAATAAACAGAAATTTAACTATAATTGAGCTTTACATACCCATGACTCTCTCTGAAATCCATTTGGGTAGGTGTATACACCAATACCTCTTTCATGCATAGGCACATAAGCTTGAGATTCTTGCGTTGGGACATGTTGCCTTGGTGTAGAGGAACTTCCTCCCTGACTCTGTCTTGCTGCAGTTTGTGAGCTCTTCTGACATAATATCATCCATAAACAGCAATGGATGAGCAGTTTGCACAGTTTGAACACCCAAACAGGGAGCTACACCTTCTTCAACAGAAACAATTTCATTTTCAGCTCCTCCCTGCTCCATTCTTCGCTAAACATGAATATTTACCATATTTTGAAGTTAGCCACTTCAAATACACAACAAAAACACACATAACACCATCAATCACACATACACAAGTTCACCAAAACATCCCCTGTTTTTGTGCGAAAAACATAAAACTGAATCCAACCCTTGCAATGTAAACAAGATAAAATCCACATTCAACAACAACACAAGCTTATTCGAACAACAAACAACAACAAAGCAACAAATTTAACACAAAAACCACAACCATTCGCCATCATCAATCACTTTACAAAAACCCCCAAAATTCCGAAAACCCTAAGTCGAAAGAAACATAAAAAATTGGGCAAAAAATCCAAAATTTATATCAAAATAACAACTAAAACTAAGAGAATTGAGCTTACCTCAAAAAAATGGCGGCTAATGGTGAAGTTTTCCCCAGAATCTAGCCCAATGTCTGTGTTCTTCTTCGACAGTGACGCAACAAGTATTTCCCGATTTAGA
Source organism: Chenopodium album (assembly GCF_948465745.1). Taxonomy (NCBI): domain Eukaryota; kingdom Viridiplantae; phylum Streptophyta; class Magnoliopsida; order Caryophyllales; family Amaranthaceae; genus Chenopodium; species Chenopodium album. The sequence continues at coordinate 15,938,295 of NC_137858.1, read as the reverse complement.
AACAATAAAGGGGGAATAACAGGGGGAATAAAGGAAAAAGAAAGGGAAAGAAAGGGTGTGACCCGCGTTTTTTAATTCGGGTGGGGCCCACATCCTATTAACCAAAGGTACTCAATTTTCTAACCCAAGGTACTGAATTCTTTGGAGGATTTAATTTTTTTGGCCGGAATTATTTACTCAGTACCCAAAAGCAAAGTAAAAATAATTGAGTACCTAAACAGTGAAAAAACGAAGAATTGAGTACCCACTTTTATGCTACACTCAAATATATACAATCAATTAATTATTAGTATAATATATCCATATATCCTTATTCATATATATGAACAATAAATTTAATTTTCATATATATAGTTGTAAGATAGCTTACATATTTATTATATATTTTTATTTTTGATATCGTTTTGATCGCAAACAATGCAATTTTTGATTAAAAATTGTATAAGCAAAAATGCAATTTAATTACGGAGTATACTGTACTATATCATTTTTTAAAAGATATATTAGCAAAGTTGAACGGATTGCAATCTAATTTATACAAATAGAATTCATGAAATTTTGTTCCATATCCTTTTACTAAAAAATATGTGATTGTACAATCACTAGGCACTACTAGAAAAATGGTCTTTAGTATCAGAAATTAAGCGATACTAAAGGGCTGTTTTCCAATACCAAAGGTCATTAGTATTGGAAATAATTTCCGACACTCAACTGATACTAGTACCTCCGTGGCTTATAGGTTGGTATCAGATATCTAATCCGATACTAAAAAAGGGTGCCTATAGTATCGGAAAAATCAATAGTATTATATAAATAGTAACGGAAATTCCGATGCAATTATCATGTCATGTGGTATCAAAATTCTTCTGTTACTATATACATACTATTGTATCGGAAATATTTGATACAAAAGAGTTAGAACTTTAGTATCAAATTGGTTTCCGATACTAAACTATCCCTATAGTGTCTGAAATTATTGTTACCATAATTATTCCCAAGTTTAAAAAATCCATTTAGTTTTGAAACTTTCCGATACTAAAGATATACTTTAAAAAAACAAAAGTACTCTGGTATTGGAATGTTCACATACAAGATATAAATGATTCAAAAGAATACTTATACAAAAGAATTTTTATTTTATATCTCTCATAATTTCTCATAATGTAGCTCTATTACAAAAAAATTGAAGTATAAATGCTAAGTGTATTTTACATCTTCACCACCACCACTATACAATCGAAGCATAATGTTCTCTTAACAAAAGTCTATAGTAGCTACTTGATTTCCAAAGAACTATACACTTGCATTAACAATCTTCAAACTTGGACATCATCAGAAAGTTTAAGCTGTTACAATGAAAGAGAAAAATCATCACATATATGAGCCTTCAACAACATAATTGAATTTAGCACATATCTCCATACAATAAGATACGTACTGCAACTGCAATTGTACAATAGAAGATGTATGCTAAGGAAAACCAAACTTTTAAGTACAGTAAGCTTACCTACCAAAAAAAATGGGACTTTCAAGGAGCTGCAGGTCATTTGACTTGTTCTTTTAGGATCTTATACAAGAGCCCCCAGAAGGAATGACACCAGCCATATAAGACTCTCCATATCACATTTATTTATGAAAGAAAGTAACTGAATATTACTACGCTTGCTGACTCTCCATATAGGAAGTGATGCAGACCTATTATACTAAGTATTATTGAAACATGCACATTAATTAAGAGTTCTAAACTAACAATTGTCACTTTAAATATGAAGGGATGTAAATCAATTAAATATTATTTAATAATAATTTTGAAATAAACTGTCAAACTTTTGAGGGTTTTAAAAAATAATTTTCTTAAAAGATTTTGGTGGCTTTAGGCACATAAACCAAATAGTACGTATTAAATTTACCCGGTCCACCACCTAAACCAAAGGTATAAGTACACGCCAATACAACTTTTCCTCTAGAGCTAGTCCCTCCGTGCGTAGGACACCCTAGTTTAAAGAAACGGTGAAATAATTAAAAAAAAGAAGAAGATGAAGTATGAATGACATATATTGGAACGTGGAAATGGTAATTTTGGTTATTATAAAAAAACACTTTTTTGCCCATATCATTCCTTAACCCCGCCACCCTTGCATTTACCACTGAACCCAGAGCATAAATCAATAATACGATGGAGTTCAATAGTATACATTCCAAAAACTTATAGGGGCCATATTAAAAAAATATAATGGGTCAAGGAATTGGGCTGCAGGGGCCGGCCAGCCCACCTCCTAGCCCCACCCCTTTTACTCATAAACATATATCATAAATGAACTAGCACTCTGGCCCGTGCAATAATTATTCATAGAAAATTATTTTGAAAGATGAATAAGGATATATCAATACGTTTAATGTTTGAAAGAAATTAAATGTTTGAAAATTCAATTGAAAATGAGGATTAAATAGAGAATGTGGAGGGACTAAAATTAAAGAGAGAGAAAAGGAAAAGGTTGAATTCAAGAGGGTAGATGAAGATGAAGTGTGCATAGAAGATGAAATATAAGTTAAATAAAAGATTTAAGGAAAAATAGAGTAATCAAATTTAATAATAATGTAAAAGACATACATGGCACTTGGGTTAGAGAGGAAGATAGAGAAGTGTAATAGGATGGAGACATTGTCTTTATTGGTCAAAGTATTTAAATACTAAAGTATAAATAGATAAAGATGTATTTAAGTATCATTTAACACGAATATCTATCTATACTTATATATTAAAAAGCGTTCCTAAAACAGAATATGTTCCACGTGTCACTCTTTTTTAAGTTCGACATGTTAGCAATATGTGCCACGTGTCACTGTAAACATCACATGTCACCTTCACAATATGTACTAGTTTTGCATCTAAAAAATTCTTATAACAAGACTTGAACTCAAGATCAACAAATCTTAAGTCACAAGTCTTACCATCTTAGCAATTTATTAATTGTGTGTTTTTTTTTATCCAACAAAATTATAGTTAACTTAGATAAGTTAATTGGTGTTTTATTATACTATTTGTTTCCATTATGTAATGATTGAGTTTGGCAACTAAAAAATGTTTGTAGCAAGACTTAAACTCGAAATCAACAAGTACAAACTAGCAACCCAGGGTATCGCCCGGGCCACACACTAGTTATGCTATAAAAACAATGCATTTATTAGATAATTTTCAAAATTTATAATGTAATAATTATTTATAAAGTTATGACTTAATTATTTATTGAAAATCAATTATCGTACGACTTTAGTTTTGATGTATTGAAAATCAATTCCTTTATTCTAATAAAAGTGCAAGATAAGTAAATTCATTTAATTAAATAACCATGCTTTGTAAATATATAACATTAAAAATCATGCTTAAAATAAGGGCCTATTCTGATTGACTGAACTGAGTTGAGCTGAACTGAATTGAACTAAATTGAACTTATTGGAGTTGAACTGAACTGAACTGAACTGAATATTTTGTGAGAGAAGGAAATTAAGATAAGAACTGAACTAAATTGAACTTATTGGAGTTGAACTGAACTGAACTTAAGCTGAAGAGAACAGACCCTAAATCTTCCAAAATATAATTCTTTTCGAAACTCAATCAGTTCATGAAGGAGCTTGGGGCATTGTAAAGCCCAAATGGCACCACCAACAATAAATTAAGTCTCATGCTCATTTGTTGAGTGAAGTGTACCATACGGTTGAATCCCCACCAACTTCATTGAACCTTTTCATGCCTCAACCATTCAAGCTTTATTAATGGGAAATTTTCAATGGTAACCCCCAACTTTTGCTACGCACCAATGGTAACCTCCCTTTTTTTTATTATACAAAATGACCTTATTTAAGAATTTCATCTAACTTATGACATTAATGAGTGTTAAGTAGTTAAAAAAAATTAACTATGGTTAGCTTTGTAAAAAAAAATAATAAATAAAAAAAAACACCAACCTCACCACCACCTCCAGCTTCATCCCTTACTAGACCTAGCCAACCCACCTCCAACCTCAGTGGGACCTCACCGGAGCCACCAAACAGCCTAATACCTCACCAGACCGCCGAATCACCCACCTGAACCACCGAACAATTGCCTCCCCCTTTCCTCCGCCTAGACCCAAACCCTAACCTCGCAACCTTCTCTCTCCTGTGGCCATTCTTTCTCCGACCTAGGCTGTTTTGGTTTCGATTCTGGGCGGGATCGGAGAAGGCGGATGGTGAAGAGAGAGAGGGTGGAGGAGAGGGCGGAGAAGAAAGAGAGATGAAGGATCGGTGGTCTGGGTATTTTGGTGGTATGGGGTGATCGAGGCTTGGGTTCGGCGATCTGGGGTGGTTGGGGTTCTAAGTTCGGCGATCAGGGAGGGCCGGGTTGTCGGGTTTCTGTATTCGGTTATCCAGGGTGGTCGTGGTCGCGGTTTGGGTTCAATGGTTTGGGGGTGGTCGTGGTTTAGGGGTGGTCGCGGTTTGGGTTCGGTGGTTTGGGGGTGGTCGTGGTTTGAGGGTGGTCGTGGTTTGGGGGTGGTTGCCGGAAAGGGAGATGGTGGCTGGCTGGTTGGGGTGGCTGGTTTTTGGTGGTTGAATAAATTTAGTTTTTTTTTTTTTTATTTTTTTTTTATTTTTTTTTAAATACAAATCTAACTATAGTAACTTTAATCACCTATTTAATGAAATAAGGTTATGAGTGAGATGAAAATCTTAATTAAGGTCATTTTGTATAGTTAATTTTCAAGAGGGTTACCGTTGGTGCATAGCAAAAATTGGGGGGTTACCATTGAGAATTTCCCTTTATTAATTTATTGTACAACAAGAAAATATTAGAATTCTTGCGTCAAAGATGAAGAAATTAGGGTTTAGTATATGGTGAAACTAGAGGGAACCATGGGAAAAGAAAGGGGGGGGGGGGGGGGAGGGGGGGAGGGGGGGTGGGGGAATCGACTTTCTAAACATCAAATCCATATCGGCCATGTTAGACCACGTGTATTTCAAAGCGTAAAAAATAAAAGGAAGATATGATGTATCTTTAAAGCACGTCATTCTTCAGCATATATTACTCTACAAAGTGATTTAAATTAAGGCTCATGCTCATTTGTTGAGTCGAGTGTACCATACGGATGAATCCCCGAGGCACCAACTTCATTTGAACCTTTTCATGCCTCAACCATTCAAGTTTCATTAATTTATTGTAAAACAACAAAATAATAATTTCATTGTAATTCTGTAATACCTAGCTCCATTTTTTTAGCTGACGCGTATTTCTTTTTGTAGAGTTTTCTTTTGGTTGACACGTTTTTCTCGGTGGGAAGTTTATTTTTGGTTGCCCCACTACAAACTTGATTAAAATAGCTAAAGCGCATGGTCTACTTGTTTGCATTAGCTTTGTTTCTCCTCTCCTTAAAGTGTGTGCTTATATTGATCGTGTTATCAAAATAGAAATGAATGAAGTACAATATTAACAAACACTAAATGACAAATTATACATTTCAAGATATCATGTAATTATTAACGTTTCACATTGACTTTTATGATGAGAAGGTGATCAAAGTTAATTCCGCCTGTTGGTACGACTAATCAGAATGTCAAAACCATACCCATGTTAGATTTGACTTGATTAAATTTGTTAAAGAGTTTCAATTTTTACTTATATCTTATCTATTATATATTCGTGATCATATTTGTACATTTGATTACAAACCATGTATTTCAAAGCCCGTAAAAAATAAAAGCCCATTAAAATACGAACCTAATTAGCCCAAATAAGTGATCGGGTGATAAAAAAAAATAAAAAAATAAAGAACCGTTTGGATGATAGGTCCTATTCCTATATAAATGAAAAACGTCTTTGTTAGTCAACACACCTAGTCTTACTTTAACTACAAAAGATCTCAATCGCAAAAAAAAGGCTTCAACTTCTTACCTGATTTGATTTGCAAATGCATAAATTCATGTAATTAACAAAGGGGTTTTCCCCTTGCCTGATTTGATTTGCCTTCAATTACCTATAATTTTAATGTAAGGGACTACAATCGGAATTTGATGATTTTTCTTTAAATATTAGGATTCTTGCGTTGATGCTAAAATTAGGGTTTAATAGAGTGAAATTAGACGGAAAACAGGAAAAGGGCGAGGGGGAAATCGAGTTTCCAAACATCGAAACCATATCCATGTTAGCTAGACCACGTATTTCAAATCGTAAGAAATTAAAGGAAGATATGATGTATTTTTGTAAATAATTATGTCTAAGATCCCACACACATGACCCCAAAAAAAATAACGATAGTTATTGCTCAAGATTGAATATAACACTACAAATACGCGCCCAAATACAACTAATTATAACCCTTACTTATATAAGGACATCAAATACTTTCTAAACAATATTAATCAAAAAAGTTAAACTATGTGCATGACATGAACTATTAAAAATGCTTCTTTAATTACTATCAAAATCAAAATCAAAATCAAGAAATGGCTATTTTTGTTTCTTGATTTCGATAACCGACTTAACTAATTGAAATAAGTCAAATAACAAACTAACTGCCATCAGACGACCAAGCCACGTCACCGACTTTTATCTATTTGGTTTTTGAAGAAACGTTATGTCCTATATAAATGAAACTCGTCTTTGTTAGTCAACACACCTACTCATATTTCCACTACAAACAATCTCAATCGCTAATAAAACTTCAACTTCTTAGTTCTCAACCCTAGCTCCATTGCAACAAAACAATGAATCATAATACGATCATTTTCACGGTCCTAATTTCGGTTCTTCTGCTACTATTGGCGTTACTGTTTTGGGTATATTACACCTACGACGATACCCAATCGTGTTATCAGAATACATTGGGCGTTTTCTGTTACTCTCAAGATCGTAGAAACCGTGCTAGTACTAAGGTTCGCAATGTGGAATTGGCTTGAACAACATTGATGATATTTCATTGCTAGGGGTCGTTCAAATGGGTAGGTTTCAATATTATCGATCTTGCTTTGTCATTCTTTTTCAACTGCTTGGTGCGCTTCTCTAAGTTTAAGTACCAAGGTGGTTTAATCGGTCTATCATGGAATCGACCAAATTAAATAAAGCAAGACGAGGAGTTATTTTTCTTTGTCGTTATTACCGCGTCGAACCATATGTAGCATGTAGTTCTTGTGTGATTTTTAATTTCTTTGATAGGTTAAGGGTCGTCAAACATTTGTAGGTTTTGATCGATCTTGTTCTTCTCGTTAGATTCTTGTTATTACGTACTTGCGTCGAGTTCTTTGTTATAACTCGTATTTTGTAGCTTATTAGAACATTATGTAGCTTGTTTAGTTTTTTCTATCAATAAACAACGAACTCTAGTATAATTTGCTTGTTTTCAATGTCTTTATTTGATTTTGTTAATCTTTTGTTAGTTTTATCGATTGATTTGCATTTTGCCGCGGGTTTCGTCGTCCTCGACATATTATGTAGCACAACATATAATTTAATGAAGCCTAACATATTTATTTGAGTTAAAATATAAAACAAATCAATTTTGCGTGAGATATAACTTCTTGGAGGTTTAAGATTAATTTATTTTAGTTAGTAAAAATAATCAAGAAATGCCAATTTTTGTTTCGATTTTTATCTATTTGGTTTTTGATGTTACATCATGCGTTTGCTCAATTCTTATGATTATGCTTATCCTATGGCTTATAAAATATCTAGGTTTATAAAATGTGCGCAATATTCTTAAAGAATAAGAGGTTTAATGTTTGATTTATTTTGGGTAATATATAATCAAGAAATGGCGATCTTGGTTTCTTGATCTTCATTACCGACTTAACGACTTGAAATAACAAACTAACTGCCGCAACCGTCTGTTAAATATTCCGAGAATTCTGTTATTTATGTTAATTCATATAACCCTTCTTAATGCTGCTAAGAGAGTGGACAACAATCATCATCTTCTTAATGTGCCTGTTATACGAAGATAATTCTCAACATTCTTTATTTGTATGATGGGCCACTTAGTAGCTAGATTGAATACCCGCGACGTAGAAACACAGAGTTTATTTGTATGATTGTATAGACGTTTCCCCCCAAAGCACTATCGCTCTTGCGGAATATGATTTGAATTAGTATATGACGGCCTAACGTTTTCCCTTTTTAAAACAAATAAAAACAACCTTTCTTCGAAAAAAAATGGAATATTATATTTTAATGATTCCAACTTTGTCAATTTAATTTTAATAATCCCAACGACTTTTAATTATTCTGCAATACTCTTAACTTTCATTTGCATTCTCTTTATTCCATCCGCATTACCAGTTACTTAAAAGAAAGGTTATACAAAGTTAAACAAAGAAAAATTTGTCAAAAATAACACCACCTTTAACCGGTCTTCCCTAAATAACACCACCATTTGATTATTCCACAATAACACCACCTTTGATACATATCTGGCAAAAATAAAACATGACCGGTTGGTAACCTATTTAAAAGGTTACATGTGACACGTGTCACACTATCAATGGTCAATTATTTTAACAATTTTTTTTTTAAAAAAAAAAACCTTAAAAATAAAAAAAAAAACTAAAAAAAAAAAAAATTCCCTCCCACCACCGCCACCTGCCAGGCTGCCACTATCCTCGACGCCTGAAACCCCTCCCCCGTGCCGGCTTAACCTTTCGCCGGTTGTCTGCACCCCCTTCCCCCCCTTAACGCACCACCAAAAGGTCGAAAACCCTAACACCACTCGATTTTGGGGTTTTTGGATTGTGGTTCAAAGGGGAAAGGAGGTGGAGACGGTCAGTGGGGGGGGGGGGGGGCGAAGTGGTTTCGCCTGCACAGGGGAGGGGGTTTGGCTTGCGGTCAGTGAGGGGAGGGGGGTTTTCGAGGGGAGGGAGAAGGGTTTTAGGGTGGAGGAAGATGGCTCAGGGGAAGAGGAGAGGTTGGGCACTAAGGCTGGGTGGTCACGCTGCTACCGCCGGTAATAATCTCTGGTCGTCGGCGGTGGTGGCAGCCCTGGCTGGTGGTTGTGGGGTTGCTGCCGTAAGGGGAAGAGTTTTCCCTTTTCAAAATAAAAAAATTAAAAAAAACCTTTGTTCGAAAAAGATGGAAAATTATACTTTAGTGATTCCAACTTTGTTAATTTAATTTTAATAATCCCTACGACTTTTAATTATTCTGCAATACTCTTAACTTTCATTTGCATTGTGTTTATTCCATTCGGATTACCAGTTACTTAAAGAAAAGGTTATAAAAAGTTAAACAAATTGTTTGACACGTAATTCATGGTAATTGGTTAAAAATAAATAAAAAAAAGTAATTTAAATCAAAAGCCCAAAAAAAATAAATAAATAAAAGACCACCAGCCACACACCAAACGTGGGTGGCCACCCTTCTGGCTTGAAGAAGAAATGTGTTTTTGGGCTTTTGAGCATGAGGTTTTTTCTTTAGCAACTTGGGCACGAGTTCTGGGTCTTTTAGCAATGTGGAAGGGGATTTTGGGCTAGAATGTTTCGAAGATTCAAAGCTCAAAGATTGGCTAAGAGAATGGTAATGCTTGCTCCTACCAAGAAGTAGTACGGACTCATCACTAGATTCCACATACTTATGTCGCTTCTTTGGATATGAAAAAGGTACTTGGGCATTTAAGAAGTACATTTGGTCATTAGGTTCAAATGTGCGGTCTTTTGGGATCGTGGGAATTTTCACAACTTACCTCCTAGGTTCATACTTGCGCTCCACATAGTGCAAGTCCCTCTTAAGGCTAGACATATATGGTTGCTAACCACTTCCCTTCATGATGATGCTTCTCATTCCACATCTCATCTTCCTCGAGTACATCCCCATATTTGTTAAAGAGAGGTTGATATTTCTCAACCCTAGGCAAATGGGCCAAGGCCAAAAGGACCATCCAAGGTTGTTGGATCATAGATTCCTCACCACTCTTCTCATAAAGGGTCAAGGCCAAAGTACAGATTCCAGTTATGAATTCACTAACTGTGACTCCACTATCTTTTAAGTAATAAATGTCAAAATATTGGTGTCTAATTGCATCAATCATTTTCATCTGTTTCACACATACATGCAAACAATTAATTAAGTGTCAAATCACACAAACAATCCAATTCAAAATCCATTTTCAATCAATAAGCAATTCATAACTCAACCAAGAATAACTCAAGATTACCCAACCATGGGTAATAACTCAAAAATTTCGGACCTCTTGACCAAACCCTAAGGTGTTTTAACACCAACTTTAATGTACACATAATTGCATTCTCAAGTTTCAAATAATTTCAATTCTTTTTATTTTCAAAAATAATAAATATGTACTTGAATCAAGATTAAAGGACGGTCAACCCTGCGTCTCCCAGGAAAGTTACCTACGACGTTGAGGAGAGTCTTTCCTAGACAGAGAGACGTACCCATTATAGGCCTCCGTAGAGAACTCGAGCATCCTTTTCTCCTTCATCTTTCCACAAATAGGAAAATATTTTTTAGTAAAATAAAGCTTTGACTCACATACAAATGCGAACTCTATCTATCTTATATGCCCTCTTAAGTCTACCCACAATTTTTATTACTATTCTAATTTTACTCTTTTTAGGACGTTGAAAACTGATACCACTTTGTAACACCCCCAAATCTTACTCTACGGAAATACTAGTATAATACGTATAATTATTTCGTAGAGATAGAATTAGGCGTATTACTGTCGCGTGAAAATGCAAGGCTACTCAAACTTACTAAAATAAACCAATACTTAGCAGCGGAAACTTAAATACTCTTCTTTATTAATAATAACCATAAATAGTAACCATTGTCATGAGTACTCAAAAATAAATAAAAGGACCAAATATTCCAAATTTAGTGAAACAATCCCGAGACTCCAATGCATAATTTATTGACTCCACCAGAAAATAAGCAACACTGCTTATCATTACACTAAACAAGGCGAACCAAAACAAAACAAGAAGTACGGGTTAGCAAAATATACTAAGTACGATAAGTGCAAGATAATTAAACTCAATTTATTCGCAAACATGCTTTAAAACCAATTTTCCAATAATTCCAAACTCATGATTCAAAACCAATTCTCAATATTCCAATGTCAATAATCAATAAAACCAATTCCAATTATTTAAAACCAATTCCTCTCCCAAGTGTATACAACCCCCAAGCTAGTCTCCTTATGTTACAAGGCTATTATTGAAAAAAGACCCGGTCATGCAAAGTCCAAGGCCTTATCAATAAACCAAACCCGCATAGTGGGGTTGCCAACATGCTTATAAAGCATAAATAATAATAATTCAATGATTCAATAAATCCTCTTTTAAATCCAATAATTCAAACCTTTAAGAATAATAAACTCCATTTTAATAATTTCAACATCAAACCCTTTTTAAAACATGGATAATAAATTAATTAGTCAAAACATGATATAAAATCAATACTCCAATTTATTATCAAAACCAATTTATTTAAACATACTTTTATTTCATAAGTCATAATTCAATTCAATTTAATTCAATTCGTCGTAAATCATTCAAACATGTTTATTCAAATCAATCACTTTCAAGGTATTTAGCCACATAATCGTAACTTGATCCTCGCTTAGCAAAACACAATAAAAGAACCTCAAGGATCTTGATCAAAAACACCCTACAAATAAATATAACCTTAATTAATATAAGGTTTACAAATAATCACAAATAATTAAATTAAAACATCCCAACTATATAACATAAGCCTTTTGAATTAAATCAACATAAACATTATTAAAATCGGATTTTAAAACTACTCATAATAATTTTATATTAATCTCCCATAATAATAATAATAATTGAATAAGAGAAAAGTAGAAAAAGGATAAGAAACCAAGGAGAAGAGAAGAATTGGATTTGCGTTGGAAAGAATAGGCAGAACTTGCAGAGGCTTTAACTGCTTCGATACAACTCCGAATTGGGTGATTCTTGAGCTTAACCTCAAGGATTTTTTGAGAGGAACAATTTTATGTGAAACGTCAAAACCTAAAAACTGAACAAAAGTGCCCGAAAATTGGCTTCAAAGATGAACAGGATGATTTGTGTGTAAAATTGAGAAGAAACAAAGAAGAGAATTAGTGTGAAGAATGTTAGAGGTATGAAGGGGTATTTATAGGCTAGCTCATGTAAGAATTATGGTAGGAAAATGTAGGAAGAATTATGGTAATTAGGGTTTAAGAGATTACTTGGAGAAGTGATGAGTAAAAGAATTTAGGAAAGTCTTGATATTAAGGTGATTGTGCATACTTGAATATGGAAGGTATGTATGTATGTCATGAAAAATATTAAGGAAATTGAAATTTCTTGGGGAGGGAATAATTAAGGAGGATATAAGGTAGGAAAATTAGACGGCCTAATATGTAAGAGGTGGAAAAATTAAATTAACGAAAATGAGAGATTTTAAGGAGATAATTAAAATACAAATTACCAAAATATTTTTCCCAAAATCTACATGGGATGGCCGAAATTTTTGAGCTTTCCTATGCTCATATTTTTCGGCCCTCCTTTCTAGTAATTAGGAAATTATTTTGCTAGTTTTTTAAGGAATTAAAATAATTGTGTAAATAATATTTATTGTATAAAATAAATAATTAATAAAGTACCAATTATTCACCAAATAATATTAACTAATAAAATCAGATTTTTACACTAGAAAAATCCGAAATTATTAGTCCATTAAAGAGAATTTTCGGACCTTATTAAAATAATAAAATAAAGCTTTCGCCTTAATTAAAATATCCGAAATATATAAATAATCCGGTTTTTAAAATAGGATAAATAATGGATAATAAATCATATCCAAAATAATAATTAGTTTTCAAAATACTTTTGCTGCAAAATTCAAATATTATTTTTGCTCCAAATAATAAATTTACTAAAATACCCTTTTTATAAAATAATTCCTAATTTATTAATTAGGAAAATACGTATAAAAATACGGGGTATTACAAGCAAGCTTGGCCCCGCACTAAACAACCCTCTTTGATCCCCTAACCTACATTTTCGACCTCGCTCCCTTTTGCCCCAATTGGGTACCTGCCAAGTTGCCCTTCACAATGTATAATTGTGTTTTTCGGCACATGGAGGAGAGATAAAGGGTTTGGGTTGCATTTTTGGTGGTTTTAGGTGTGTGGGAGATGATTTTAAGGATTAGGGTTAGTGTTACATGTGGTTTCAAAGGTGGAGGGAGGCGAGGTAGACGATTCAGGGACCTTGGTTATGGGTGGTAACAGGGATACGAGTGGCGGTATCAAGAACATGGGTGGCATTTTTGAGGCGAGGGTTTTGACTACGGCTGGCTTAGGGGGTGGAGGGAGGGATTAGCGATTTTGCGGAGGTACATGGTGTCAGGTTTATGAGGTTATGGGGACTAGGGCTAGGGAGAGGGTGCTTCAGTGAGGGATATGGAAGGGAGTAGTGCCACTGCCAGTGGTACCTTGGTTTTTCTTTTTTTTTATTGATTTTTCTTTGATCTAAGTATAGATGACTCATGCTGACTGATTTGGGATTATATTGTTGGAAGAAAACACATGTAAACTTTGGTATTAATTTACAATAATAAAATCTGGATCATTTAAAGTAAATCAGACAAAATCGAGATTATTAAAGTCTATTAATCCAAAAAAAAATACCTAGCCACGTCACCAATTTTTATTATCCATTTGATTTTTTGATTCATTTGTAGAGTCGGATATACGCACAACGACACATGTATAGATGTCAAGAATTAAATAAATTCAAAATTTTGTTCCATCGATTATGTAGTCACTTTTCATATTCATATGCTTATGTATTGGGAAATGAATAAATCCTTTATGTTATGTTAGAAATTGTACGGGATGGTATTGGCACCGTTATGACCATAACGAAATTACTCTACAGTAGCATTTTTCTTCTACTGCTACTAATAGCGACATAATCTTCATAACGACTTTTGTCATAGCCACGTGGAGAGCTGCTTTCAACCACATACACACCTACTGTCTTCTAAGTCCACTTGTCACCTATGTCATTAGGTGGCACCAGGATGGTTGTTTTCCTATAAATACCCAAATATAAATCATTATTAAGGTACGATCTTTAACTTTTTAAGTATTATTTCTCTCTTAAATAATCTCTCATCTCCTTTCTTATTCCTTTTTCTTCAATTGTTAATTTTAGCATCGGAGCGGTAATCTCCAAATTGAATAATCCCGTGTTAGCTAATTAGGTAATTAAGTGGCCGATTAACCTTTATCAACCCCAAGATACAACTTACCGAAGCTTACACGAAACATAAATCATTGTTAAGGTTTGTTAAATTATTTTTTAAACTATAGTAGTGATGAATTGATGTTGAATTCTGACTTCCGGAACAATCAATCCCGAAAAATAGTAGGGAAGAGCTTCTGTCTCAGTTGGGGAATTTCTATTTTGCTGTAAACAGTAACTCCAATTAGTCTGTGTATATGATCTTAACTCTACCTAGACTAACTTGTAAGCTTTATTTTGTCAAAGACTTAGTCTTTGAAAACTCTTGTAAGCTTGGTGATGTGAAACTGAATGAATGAATAGCTAACGCCTTTTAACCAAAAAAAAAAGACAATTAAAATATTGTCTTCTTTTTTTTTTTTTTTTTTTTTTGTGTGTGTGTGTGGGTGGTTCACCCAATTCCCCCTTTTAGGCTAATCCAGATTCAGGGCTTAATTTTGATTGGTAAGCTTACAATCTCCTCCCAATTGGAATTGAACATGCGGTCCTCTCTATGAAGGGCAGCCCCAGTCACTATTGAACCAACTACCTCCTAGGATTTACAACCATTTATATCCCATCATAAATTATTATTCAGCTATGAATGAATTTGTTTATTAGGATTATAATTGACGTAGGTTATGCCGTTTTAAGAGTCCTTTTTTTATTAAAAAAAATATGATTGTGTTTGTTATGTGTGATTTTTTGTGTGACTAATTTAGAGTTTGGTGGCAATCTCGTTTTAATACCCTAATATTGTAGTACTCTATCTACATATATGTGATAAAGAAAACTTTGGTGTATTTTTTGTTATTATTTTTCTCTCATATTTTCAAGTAATTTATTCATTATCTACGTACTTTAAGTTCCGGGGAAGAAACTTGTTTTAAAGAGGGTAGATTATAATACCCTACAGTATGTGATTTTATGATGTATTAAATTGAGCATTAAGTACGTTTTTAAAATTCGAGGTTTTATTTTGTAAGATTAGTATAAAATTAGAGTATTCATTAATTATGTGAAAAGAGTTAATTGGAATTTTATTTTGGATTAAACTTCTAATATTTCCATATGAAAACACCATCTTACTAATATCGTTGATAATTACGCATTAGTATGACATATTGACACGTATGCATGGTGTCAAGTAAGCAAGATACGGATAGGTTTCTTAAGGCAACAAAATTCATTTTATAGTTTGTTCTTTTCTTTTGATGAAACCTACATCCAATTTATATGTCTTCTTGACTAAGATAAGCAAATTAAACTACAATTCAACTAAAACAGTGCAAGAATGAAATTAACGTGTTACATTGCTGTCCTACTTAAAAAAAACATATGTGACTAAAAAGAATTCTAGGATTTAGTGCGATGAAGCTACATATCTCCCACAATAATCTTATGTTGTGCATGTGTGGTAACAACCGCCAACTAACACGACATTATTGGTCTAATATACCTATCATAATTGATATAAAGCTTTCAAGTCATTTGAGGGTCAAAAAAATTAAAAGGTTTCAAACATTAACTTAAAGCCCCACTATAATCATGCATTTAAGCATAGTGGCGACCAAAGGAAAAGATGCTAGAAATAAAAGAGTCACCAATAAGTTTTAGGAACTTGTAAACTGTTTACGGCTGCGAAGGTTACACCTCATTCACGATGATGATGGTACGAATCCAACCTAAAAGAGGTTGGACTTGTAAGACTTTAGGGTTTCACTTATTTGGGGTGAAGGTTTAGGGTTAGTGGTTGCTCAGAAGGGCAGGGGAGGGGAAGGGAAGGGGAGGGGGTCGATTCCGGCAGAGGGAACGGGGAGGGGGGACGATTCCGATGAAGGGAACGGGGAAGGGTTGGTTTCCGGTTCGAGGTCGGAGTCATGGCAACATTAAGGGGAAATGGGAGGGGAGGTTGGCTGCGTAGGTGGGGGAAAGGGAGGGGGTGGAGTCGTTAGCACTAATTGAAGCTCTAGGTGCCAGCCGCCGACAGGGGGGAGGACCTGGCGATTGAGGGGAGGGGGTGGATGGGTTATTTTTTTTTAATTTTTTATTTTTTTAATAAACTTGACGGAACCCTAACAAATTCTGTTAAGTGGAAGTGAAATTTTAATTATGTAATTTTAGGTGGTCGCAAAATAAAAAAAAAGTAAGCAGGTAGCAATTGTGACACATGGTTCTTTCGCTAGTAGCAAATACAAAATTTTCTTCAACTTAATATGGATTTCAAAGCACGTCATTTTGACTATATATATATATGTATATATGTATGTATATATGTATATATATATGTATATGTATATATATATGTATATGTGTATATATATATATGTGTATATATGTATATATGTATATATATATAACCGTGAATAAAATTAAGTCTTATGCTCATGTGTAGAGTCAGGTGTACCATGTGAATAAGTCCCCACCAACTTCACTTGAACCTTTTCATGCCCTTATTTTTCAAGTTTTGTTAATATTAGGGTGCCCTACGCTCGCGATGCGCGTAAATGGCTAACTCTTACAGAGAACTTGTATTGCATATAATTTACACCTTTGGTTTGGGTAATAGACCTAGTACTTTTATTACGTACTATTTGGTTTATGTGCCTATGTGATGGGTTTGTAGAAGTATAAGAAAGTAACCAAAATTTTGTATGACAATTATTTTTTAAAACCCCTCAAAAGTTTGATTGTGTTATTTCAAAATTATTATTAAATAATGGACATTTTGTGAAAAACTACCTTATAAAGCACTTTTTCTGCGAGAAACTACCTAATAAAAAAAATGTTGTAAGAAACTACCTTATAAAAGGATAAATGTTGTAAGAGACCACCCTTGGTCGAAAAATCATCGTTGACTTTTATTTTTCGGCGTTGATCATGTCACGTGTCAATTAAGAAATAAGGAGGGAAAGGGTGAATTAAAAATCACGTGATTGGCACGTGATGTGGTCAACGCCTGAATTTGAAAGTCAACGGTGACTTTCCGATCAATGGTGGTTTCTCACAACATTTACCCTTTTATAAGGTAGTTTCTTACAACATCTTTTTTATTAGGTAGTTTCTCGCAAAAAAAGTGTTTTATAAGGTAGTTTTTCACAAAATGTCCTTAAATAATATAAAATTAATTTGCATTCCTTCATAACTTAAGCGACAATTGTTAGTTTAAAACTCTTAATTGGTTTGCATGTTTCAATAATACTTACTGTGTTTTTCATCAAATGAATTGATTCTGAGCTTTGGTCTTACGGAGTAATAATATGTGAAATGTTCGTTGCAGGCTTGCAGCTAAAAACTTAATAATGTAAGCTCTTTAAAATTCTACGGCCATCTAATATCTAGATCTATATCTAATACTAAAGCAATAACCAATTAGTTATATTTTTCCTCTTAAATTCTCTCCATAACTAATACCAATTTTTTTTTTCCTATTATCGATTTCCCTTGATTTTATTGATTTTAAGTTCTTTATACCTTTTTCTAAAGGAGAGATTTTTATATTTCTTGATAACATCTGCTCAAATATCACTATTTAATATGAATCGCATTCAAATTCAAATTCATAATGTTGTTTATGTGCCATCAAATATCACTATTTAATATTAATCGCATTCAAATTCAAATTCATAATGTTGTTTATGTGCCATCAAACAATGTGCATTTCAAAAGCTAAAAGATCTTAGCAATAGTTGTAATTAAAGGGAGACAAGATTGTAAATAAAAAGAACAACTAGGAAGGAGTATAAATAAACAGTCTCTTAGTAATAAACATTCTCTTTGTACATACAATTGTTTTTCTTTTTTTTTTTAAACAATAATAATAACATATATAAATCATTAGAATTTTTTAATAAAAAAAAGAAGCATTGTAAGTTTTTGTTAAACAAAACTTTGAATTTAATGAGAGTAAACATATAAATAAGGATAAAAAAGTAAATATACAGTTTTGTATGCATTTTTTTAAAATTTTTTTAAGGATATAGTTGGAAGCACACTATTCCTAGTCATCTTCTACTTTTTATAAGGTAGTGTTAAAAAAAATCATTGAATACATTGATGATATGTTTAATGAAAAAAAATATTTAATATATTAATGAGATAAATATATTAATGAGGGTAAAAAGTAAATACACATTTATGTATACATTTTTTTTACATATTTTTTAGGGTATAGTTAGAAGCACACTATTCCTAAGTAGTGTGTGGTACGGTGGTGCACCATGGAAAGAACATTAGGTGTATTTAAAAGAACATGAGGAAAAAAAAACATTATAAATATTTATAAAGAACTCGAGCATAGTAGGTTCTTTAAATTTGATTACTATATTCTTTAACTTTGAAATATACTTCCTCCGTTTCTTTTTACTTGCAACACAACCTTGTGTCACGTGTTTTGAGGACGGGTTTATGTAATGTAAACGGATAAATTATTCATTATAATTTTTACAAATAATACTTAACCCCTATTCTAATCTTCGTGTAAAAATTATACTGATAAAATCGCTCGTTTACCCTCACTAATCATCTCTTAAAACTGCGTGCCTAAAAGGTGTGTTGCAAGTAAAAGAAAACAGAGGAAGTATGTTCTTTACATTGTACGATATGTTCTTTTAAAAAAAAAAACGAGTAATCAGTAAAAAGAACATGCATCATGTTCTTTTTGTAAAAACTTAATGTTCTTTGGCTAGAGGTGATCAAACTTAGACCGACCCAGCTCGATTTTGGACGGGTTTTTGGCAGAATTTTTTCTCCCCCAAATTGGGTCGGACCCAGAATTTTTTTATGCATTTTAGTTAATTTTTTTTACTCGACCCGAAAAGCCGGACGGCCGGACCATTTTGGGCGGGTTTGGGCACAAAATATTTGGCCCAAAACTTGTCCTGACCCGAGAAGTGAGCTTATTTTTTAACTTTGGCCCGGCTCGCCCAATAATCACCTATATCTCTGTCAAACGCAAACATGTTCTCTTTTGTCAAATATTATGTTCTTTTTTCAAACACGTTCAACCACCAGAGTAACCATGAAAAATAACATGTTCGTTTTGTAAAGACTTTATGTTCTTTATAATGTCATGTTCTTGTAAAACACAAACACGTTCTTTTGTCCAAAATAGGTATGTTCTATTTCAAACACTAGCATGTTCTTTTTTTGCCCATGTTCTTAAAATATGTCTAATGTTCTTTCTGGGTGCACCATGCGCATAGTGCACTATACTATTTTCATTCCTAAGAGTCATCTTCTACTTTTTATAAGGTAGGGATATTATCCAGCAAAAAAATAATAATTGCATTGCAATTCTATAATATTAGCTCCGTTTTTTTAGTTTATGCTTATTCCTTTTTAGAGAGTTTTCTTTTAGTTGACACGTTTTCTTCTTTAGGAAGTTCATTTTTGGTTGACTCCACAACAAACTTGATTATATATGCTAAAGCGTATGGTCTACCCACTTGCATTAATACTTTTTCTCCTCTCCTTGAAGTATGTGAATTGATGATCGTATTATCAAAATATAAACAGAGAAAGTACAATATAAATAAACACTAAATGACAATTCTAAACATTTTACATTAACGTTTTACATTGACTTTTATGAGAAGGTGATCAAAGTTATTACGGGCGTAAGTATGACCATTCTAAACATCAAACACTAGTAGAAAAATATAGAAGAGTACCGGTTCAAAACCCCCCTATAGCACCGGTTTTGAACCGGTAATAATTTGAGGGATGCAAAAAAAAACTACAAAATTCGCACCGATTCAAAATTGGTGCCAATTATACTTTTGGCACTGGTTAACCGGTGCAAAATTATTGATTTAGCACCGACTAAAACTGTTACCGCGTTTTTTTTTTGGTATTAAAAGGTTTTGGCACCGGTTAACCGATGGATTTACCTTTATTTTCAATAATAATAATAATAAATAAAACCTATACATTTGGTTTCAAAAAAAATAAAATAAAACATATACATCTTATATTAATTCTACCATTATAATTAATATTAACAATAATAATAAAAATAAGAATAATTTCTAAATTGAAATAAGAACAACAACACATAGATATTAATAATCCCAAATGCAATTCAACAAAAAAAAGTGTTATACAATACTAATTAATGATGTAGTTAAAAAGTTAACAAAATTCAAATTCAAATAAAAGTGACATTTACAAATTAAAGGAGATGAAGGACGCCACATGTCTCGAACTTCATCAAAAATTATGTTAGAATTAATTACTTAGGTTACACTGCACATGCATATATGCATTTTTGAAAAAGTTAAATACCAAACTTTATTTATTGTACGTGGCTCCCATATAATGTTTCTATTACTTGCAAGTATGAACAAGCAAGCAATAATCAAAGTCATGCATTTACAAGTTCACTTAGGCCAAAATGGCCTATAATGACATGTAATAGCTACTGCACGTTCCCAAAGTTGTTATTTTCTTTCTAAATTTCAATCTAATGAGTTATACTAAGCTTATATACCAATTAAGGTTGTGTTGTTGGTAACTATAAATAAGGAATAAGGAGTCAAATTCATGCATTTACAAGTTTTGTTGGAAAAAATGGCCCAAATAAGGCCTATATATTGTGACTTCTACTTTGCCCATTATCTACATTTCTTATCAAATGCACTCATTCTTTCTCATAATATGTCAATGTTACATAATTTTAGGTGTCTAAGGCTTGAAATCACATCAAAAGAACATTTTACTAAGTCAATGGCATACCTCATAAAGCTGTAGATTGTCCGTACAACGGCTCACTATGTCAAGCATGAATCTCATCACGTATAAGCCACAATCAACTCCATAATCTTGTTGTGCGCACTAGCATATGAACAAAGTAAATGAATCAAACATGCATTGCAAATTAATAGTGGGAAAACTTAATTGAACAATACAAATTAATTAAAATACTTGATAACAAATAAAAATAAGAATTAATCAAAACCCTAACTCTATTTTGCTCAATTGCCCAAATGTATCAATGGAAGAGGGAAGTAATTGAAAATGAACTAACCCTAACTTAATGAGGAGAAAAGGAGGCGGCTGTTTTGGATTCCTTAATTGGCAATTAAACACCACGACAAAGAAGGGGGCGACTGCAGTGAAGATCTTCAAGGTGGCAGTTGGAGGGGCCAGATTACGGTGTAGTGGGTGGCAGTGGTGGAGTGGGAAGCATGGAGATTGGAGAACTGAAGAGGAGGGATTTCAAAAGAGAAGGGTGAACTCCTTTGCGGTGGCATGTGAAGGAGGGTGGCAGACGTTGCCGGTGACTACAGTGGTGGAGGGATTTAGTGCAGGGCTAGCTTGCCAGTTAGAGAAGGGTGGCCACCCACATTTGATGTGTGGCTGGTGGTCTATTATTATTTTTATTTTTTTTGGGTTTTTGCTTTAAATTACTTTATTTTTATTTATTTTTAACCAATTACCATGAATTACGTGTTAAACAATTTGTTTAAGGAAAATTTGTCAAAAATAACACCACCTTTAAGCGGTCTTCCCTAAATAGCACCACCTTTTGATTATTCCACAATAACACCACCTTTGATACACATCTGCCAAAAATAGAACAAAAAACCTGTAACCTGTTTTACAGGTTGCAACTGACACATGTCACATGTGTGATTGGCTAATTTTTTTTTTTTTAAAAAATACTTAAATAAAAAAATCTAACATTAAAAAAAAAACTCTTCCCCTTACGGCAGCAACCCCACAACCACCTGCCAGGGCTGCCACCACTGCTGACGACTAGAGATTATTACCGGCGGTAGCAGCGCGACCACCCAGCCTTAGTGCTCGACCACCCAACCTCTCCTTTTCCCCTGAGCCACCTTCCTCCACCCTAAAACCCTTCTCCCTCCCCTCGAAAACCCCCCTCCCCTCACTGACCGCCAGCCAAACCCCCTCCCCTGTGCAGGCAAAACCACTTCGCCCCCCCACTGACCGTCTCCACCTCCTTTCCCCTTTGAACCACCATCCAAAAACCCCAAAATCGAGTGGTGTTAGGGTTTTCGACCTTTTGGTGCTGGGTTAAGGGGGGGAAGGGGGTGCAGACAACCGGCGAAAGGTTAAGCCGGCACGGGGGAGGGGTTTCAGGCGTCGGCGATGGTGGTAGCCTGGCAGGTGGCGGTAGTGGGAGGGATTTTTTTTTTAGTTTTTTTTTTTTTTTAATTTTAAGGTTTTTTTTTTTAAAAAAAAAATTGTTAAAATAATTGACCATCGATAGTGTGACACGTGTCACAGGTAACCTTTTAAATAGGTTACCAACCGGTCATGTTTTATTTTTGCCAGATATGTATCAAAGGTGGTGTTATTGTGGAATAATCAAATGGTGGTGTTATTTAGGGAAGACCGGTTAAAGGTGGTGTTATTTTTGACAAATTTTCCTTTGTTTAACTTTGTATAACCTTTCTTTTAAGTAACTGGTAATGCGGATGGAATAAAGAGAATGCAAATGAAAGTTAAGAGTATTGCAGAATAATTAAAAGTCGTTGGGATTATTAAAATTAAATTGACAAAGTTGGAATCATTAAAATATAATATTCCATTTTTTTTCGAAGAAAGGTTGTTTTTATTTGTTTTAAAAAGGGAAAACGTTAGGCCGTCATATACTAATTCAAATCATATTCCGCAAGAGCGATAGTGCTTTGGGGGGAAACGTCTATACAATCATACAAATAAACTCTGTGTTTCTACGTCGCGGGTATTCAATCTAGCTACTAAGTGGCCCATCATACAAATAAAGAATGTTGAGAATTATCTTCGTATAACAGGCACATTAAGAAGATGATGATTGTTGTCCACTCTCTTAGCAGCATTAAGAAGGGTTATATGAATTAACATAAATAACAGAATTCTCGGAATATTTAACAGACGGTTGCGGCAGTTAGTTTGTTATTTCAAGTCGTTAAGTCGGTAATGAAGATCAAGAAACCAAGATCGCCATTTCTTGATTATATATTACCCAAAATAAATCAAACATTAAACCTCTTATTCTTTAAGAATATTGCGCACATTTTATAAACCTAGATATTTTATAAGCCATAGGATAAGCATAATCATAAGAATTGAGCAAACGCATGATGTAACATCAAAAACCAAATAGATAAAAATCGAAACAAAAATTGGCATTTCTTGATTATTTTTACTAACTAAAATAAATTAATCTTAAACCTCCAAGAAGTTATATCTCACGCAAAATTGATTTGTTTTATATTTTAACTCAAATAAATATGTTAGGCTTCATTAAATTATATGTTGTGCTACATAATATGTCGAGGACGACGAAACCCGCGGCAAAATGCAAATCAATCGATAAAACTAACAAAAGATTAACAAAATCAAATAAAGACATTGAAAACAAGCAAATTATACTAGAGTTCGTTGTTTATTGATAGAAAAAACTAAACAAGCTACATAATGTTCTAATAAGCTACAAAATACGAGTTATAACAAAGAACTCGACGCAAGTACGTAATAACAAGAATCTAACGAGAAGAACAAGATCGATCAAAACCTACAAATGTTTGACGACCCTTAACCTATCAAAGAAATTAAAAATCACACAAGAACTACATGCTACATATGGTTCGACGCGGTAATAACGACAAAGAAAAATAACTCCTCGTCTTGCTTTATTTAATTTGGTCGATTCCATGATAGACCGATTAAACCACCTTGGTACTTAAACTTAGAGAAGCGCACCAAGCAGTTGAAAAAGAATGACAAAGCAAGATCGATAATATTGAAACCTACCCATTTGAACGACCCCTAGCAATGAAATATCATCAATGTTGTTCAAGCCAATTCCACATTGCGAACCTTAGTACTAGCACGGTTTCTACGATCTTGAGAGTAACAGAAAACGCCCAATGTATTCTGATAACACGATTGGGTATCGTCGTAGGTGTAATATACCCAAAACAGTAACGCCAATAGTAGCAGAAGAACCGAAATTAGGACCGTGAAAATGATCGTATTATGATTCATTGTTTTGTTGCAATGGAGCTAGGGTTGAGAACTAAGAAGTTGAAGTTTTATTAGCGATTGAGATTGTTTGTAGTGGAAATATGAGTAGGTGTGTTGACTAACAAAGACGAGTTTCATTTATATAGGACATAACGTTTCTTCAAAAACCAAATAGATAAAAGTCGGTGACGTGGCTTGGTCGTCTGATGGCAGTTAGTTTGTTATTTGACTTATTTCAATTAGTTAAGTCGGTTATCGAAATCAAGAAACAAAAATAGCCATTTCTTGATTTTGATTTTGATTTTGATAGTAATTAAAGAAGCATTTTTAATAGTTCATGTCATGCACATAGTTTAACTTTTTTGATTAATATTGTTTAGAAAGTATTTGATGTCCTTATATAAGTAAGGGTTATAATTAGTTGTATTTGGGCGCGTATTTGTAGTGTTATATTCAATCTTGAGCAATAACTATCGTTATTTTTTTTGGGGTCATGTGTGTGGGATCTTAGACATAATTATTTACAAAAATACATCATATCTTCCTTTAATTTCTTACGATTTGAAATACGTGGTCTAGCTAACATGGATATGGTTTCGATGTTTGGAAACTCGATTTCCCCCTCGCCCTTTTCCTGTTTTCCGTCTAATTTCACTCTATTAAACCCTAATTTTAGCATCAACGCAAGAATCCTAATATTTAAAGAAAAATCATCAAATTCCGATTGTAGTCCCTTACATTAAAATTATAGGTAATTGAAGGCAAATCAAATCAGGCAAGGGGAAAACCCCTTTGTTAATTACATGAATTTATGCATTTGCAAATCAAATCAGGTAAGAAGTTGAAGCCTTTTTTTTGCGATTGAGATCTTTTGTAGTTAAAGTAAGACTAGGTGTGTTGACTAACAAAGACGTTTTTCATTTATATAGGAATAGGACCTATCATCCAAACGGTTCTTTATTTTTTTATTTTTTTTTATCACCCGATCACTTATTTGGGCTAATTAGGTTCGTATTTTAATGGGCTTTTATTTTTTACGGGCTTTGAAATACATGGTTTGTAATCAAATGTACAAATATGATCACGAATATATAATAGATAAGATATAAGTAAAAATTGAAACTCTTTAACAAATTTAATCAAGTCAAATCTAACATGGGTATGGTTTTGACACTCTGATTAGTCGTACCAACAGGCGGTGGGTTGGTTGGTTGATCCCGGTGGACACAAAATCCTAGCTATGCCCTCATAAGTATTTTAAAAATATTTCAGTCATTATTAAATATATAAAGTTGTACAATTAGTTCGGTCACAATACAACAAAACTTATTAAGTCTTACGATTAGGCTATACTAAATTATTGTAGACCCAATCTTTAACACTCTGAATAATATAGTCACATTCTGGATGATATAATCTTTTTTAAAATGATACATTATTTACATTGTAAATAATATAATCAGTTTATGGATGATATAAGGATTAATGGAAATTAAAAATCAAACATTTCCACTTTCTTCCCTTAAAAATCCAACCTTTTGTTTATCCAACAAAAATCCAACCTTTACCTTTTATGTTTACCAACAGATCCATTTGACCTTTAACGTGTTAAACAAGTTGAAAAGATTTTTTTGTTTTTTTAATTCTCTCACTTTCAATTCCCTTCTCACTCGGCTCCCCTTATTCTCTCTCTTCTATCTCTCCTCAAATACTGAAACAACACATCAACATCACCTCTACCACCACTTCCCCCACCCTACCCAAACCCAGAACCGAAACCCTTCTCCCACGTACTCATGTTTAAGCTCGAAACCACAAGCCCCACCTAGCCAAATCCACCAACCCCACTCTTATAGGATCACTGTCTTCTCCATCTCCTCCCTTCATCTGGAGACATCTTTGGTAACGAGTTTGAAAACTTTGCCCCGACCTTAAAAATCACACGCTAGCCCCCGAAAACCTAGCCACCACCACGAAGACCTCAAATTCACCCAGAATACACCAACCCTATCCCATCAAAGCCCTCTCATCTCCCCTTTTTCGTATATTTGGCATGGTTTTGGTTGGTTGTGCAGTGCTTGACTGCTACAATGTTGTCAGTAGGCTAATGTTGGAGGAGATGTGTAGTGCTTGTTCGTTGAGGTGTTGTCGGTGAGCTAGTGGTTGGCGTAATTGGTGGGCTTGTGGTCAGGTGTTTGTGTATGTGGCAAGGGGCTTTGTTTTATTTTTAATTATATTTTTAGTAATTAAAATACAAAAAATTTGCATTTTGGCACGAAAGAAGTTATTGCTAAAAATATCTTTGGCAACAAGTTTGAATTTTTGGTAGCGAATTTCGCTTGTTATCCATGATGCCAGTACCAAAGGTATTTGCAACGAATTACTATCATTGCCAAAAATAGTTGTTTAGCTGCAACATTTTTGTTGCCAAAATGTAATTGTTACCAAATCTTAATATATTTTACCAGCTGATTTGTGATTAGTAGTTTTTCGCAATGATAATAGTTGTTAAAAATATTTTACTTCAGCAACAACAAATTTTGTTGCCAAAATTATTTCTTTTGGTCTGTACTTAGAATTTTTTCGCAACAATAATATTTGTTTAACAACATTTTTTACTTCAGTAACTACAACTTTCGTTGCTAAAATTTATATTTTGGACCTACACTTTTTTTTTGAAAACATTATTTAGACCTATATTTAGGCTACATACAATTCAACAAGATATGAGTTGTAAAATTAAATTTTGATGATAAATTATTGCCTATTGAAAAAATATGATTTCTTATTAATTTCTCTTTAGACACCGTTAATAATTATACAGTAACAAAAAAATCATTATCATATCTAACAAAACGTTACATTATCTAAAAAAACAAAATATATATATGTATAGTTCAAAACAATGTTTTATTTGATAGGAAAAAAATTAAATTACGGCCATTTGAATATAGTTCGTTACTCTCCACGTCACTTGAAGCCTTTCTTGATTATCGGTGGATCTATAAATAACCATATCCTGGAATATACAAGAAAAGAAATAAAAATACTCCCTCTACATCATTGTCAGCTGTATTAAGGCGCATACTAAGTCACGGGACTCAGTAGTAAAGAGGAAAAATATTTTGATTTTTTTTAAAAAAAAAAAAAACAAAATATCAAATAGACCACTTATAATAGATAGGCGGTGTCTTTGATGCTGCTATTGTTACAAAAGCTTTGCGCTGTGTTAGCGCTTTTCCTTATTAAAATATCAAAGAGACCAGTTATTTAGATAACATGTCTCTTTGAAGCTGCTATATGCTATTGCATTTCACGTTTTTTGCATTGCTTTCTTTTTTTCATTAAAAAGGCCGGTTAAGATTCATAACCGGTCTCTTAAGCTATCTCCCTTTTTTAAAAAAATTTATTATTTTTTTAAAATATATATATGCTTCTATTTACATCCTATATTTGTGCAACCAATTAATTTTAATATTTTCCCACAAAGCTTATCCATAAGTAAAAAATCATAAAGTTAATTAATGTAATAGTTTTATAGTACTATTATTTTGTAACATGTTATTTGTAATTTTGTAGTATGAATTTTTGTGTCCTATTTTTAGATTGAAAACAATTTGATGAAATATAATTTTTTTATATATATAATTTTTGGATTGAAATTAATTATGAACAAGATTTGGAAAAAAAAAATTATACTTTCACAAGTAATCAATAATTGATGGTGACTCACGATTTCGGAAATCCTGGATCCGCCACTGCTCTACATTGCACATTTTTAACACATATTTGAACACGTATTTGAAAAAAAAAACTTCTTCATTGTTTATAGATTTATAGCACACAAAATTAAATAAGATAAGGATTCAAATGACGTACAATTCTCTTCCTTTAGAGGAAAAGTAGAATTATTATATGGAATTACCAAAACTAATTTGAAACAGAGGTAAGTCGTACATGGAATGTCGATCCAAGCATCATGGCATATGCTAATATAGTAATATGAGAGTCTTTCAAAAAAAAAATAGTAATATGAGAGGATTGATGCATATATGTTTCATTTTATCTCTGATCAAAAACAGAATATTAATTACCATATTCTTATCAGTACAGTAAACTAGAGCAATATACTACCCAAAAAAAAACTTAAGTGATTGTATAAGATCTTAAGTCTCAACACGGAAAACAATACTTAGCATAACAAAGGATGATGAGTTCTATGTTGTTTAGGCAAATCTTGGTAAGGGCATCTAGGAATTTGCTTAAGGATTTAGGGGTAATAACAATCAAACCACAAATATCAAATGCAATAACCAAGAGCAATAACAAAGCAATAAGTGTTGAAATAATAAAATGGAGATGAGAGAAGGGAAAGAATAATAAAAGTTGTATTCAATCCATTTATAATTTTTACTACATTGCAACATATATATAGTGCAAAATAAAACTAAAAATAAGGAACATAATCCTATGATCATTGATCATGCTAACATTAACCCCCACTAAACTAACCCACTACTATTATGACTCTACTAACATAAACTAATACTTAGTAGAGCATATTCTATACATTAGGAGTTAACTAACCACTAACAATTTGAAGCAAATATTCCAACACACCCCCTTGCTTCAAATTGGGTTACAATGATTATTCAATTTTCACGCTTGACCTCACAAAATTTACTTTTGCTTATATAGCACTTTGTGACGCACTTCTCATCACCCACACAATTTTGATGGTGCACATTATCACCAGCATGATATTCTCGGAGCACTTCTCTCCGCACAACTAATCCTCGACATTTTTTTATTGGTGCACTTCTCATCAATTACTCGTTCTTGTTGATGCACATTATCATCAACTTACATTTAATGGAGCACATCTCTCCATTAAATCTCTTTGACATTGTCCTCAATTGACCATGTCACCTTGCATCATACCAAACATCTTTGGTATTATCTTGGAAACCATCTCTGCATTGATTACGGCTTCCACACCCGTTAAGATTATGCGATCTTACCTCAAACACATTTTGCCCTCTTTTTCACAGGATAAAATCGATCCCTTTTCATGGGCTAAAAGGGAACCCATCAACACACCACACTAACCATTACTTCCATGGTTAAACACACAAAAAGATACTCACAAAAATATTTCACTCGAAAAAAATATTGCTCTCAAACAATGAGATCAAGCTGTGTCGCTTGTCTCCTTACTCGATTTTTTTTAATACTCTCTATCTCTCTCTCTTTCTTTTTTCTTCTTTTTCTTCATCATCTCATTCCCTTCCCTTTTCCTCGGATCTAACCTGAAGCTCTTGATACCATGTTGAAATAATAAAATAGAGATGAGAAAAGGGAAAGAATTAAAAGTTGTATTCAATCCATTTATAATTATACTACATTGCAACATATATATAGTGCAAAATAAAACTAAAAATAAGGAACATAATCCCATGATCATTGATCATGCTAACATTAACCCTCACTAAACTAACTCACTACTATTATGACTCCACTAAAACAAACTAATACTTAGTGGAGCATATTCCTATACATTACGAGTTAACTATCCACTAACAATAATTTGAAGCAAATATTCCAACAATAAGTAATCAATTAAATCAAAGGAGATTAAGTTTAGAGATACAATCTGAGAAAGGATAGGCTTCCTTGCTCAGCAAAGACACAATTTTGTAAACATAAGTAGAATAATCATTTTATATTAATGTATGTGTGTGCGTGCATGAGTATTATGATGTCTAGCTATGCTATTTATACCTACAATTAGGGTTACAAAGATATTGAATATATTCAAAACGTAGGAGATCCTCTTGATTTTACTCTATTTCCCTGTTCAGTAGGTGTATTCTTGGCAAGTATCTGCATGATTGATATTCTGATCTCGTTTTCCATACTTGTTCCAATCAGGTCACTTTGCTTGATTTAGTGTATCTTATGATCATAGAATGGTGCCCTAATTGTATTGGGTTGCTTGGTAATACGGGCCCAACAATTGCCCCTAATTTTTATGTTCAAGTATTGAAGATAAAAATTACCTAAAGAGAACCGTTTGGAGAATTTTCGAATTTTTGGAAGTTATTTCAACGGTTAACAAAAGTAAGGAACGTGGTGGTGGTTTTAAGGAAAGTGCTTCGGTAACCGTGAAGGACGGTTTATCTCTCTTGTTGTATTTATTGGGTGTGCAGGCTCACATACATCAAAAGCACTTCATTCTTTGCCCCAATTTTGAATTTATTTTCTTCAAAAATTTTCTTTCTCTTCTCTGTTCTTCTCTATTTCTTTTATTTCTTTTGCTTCCCTTGTGTTTTGCGATGGGTGATAATGTGAAGATGGTGCTTGCTTGGGGCTAATGAGAGTGTGAAGAAGACAAATCTTGTTGCGCAAAAATGTTTTCCCTGCTAAGGATGTCTACCCTTCTCATATGATAAAGGAGGATGTTCACAAAGTTGCGCAATTTCCTAATGGAGTGGTAGTGAAATTCCATCTTCTAGGGAGAGGGCAGACTGGACTGCCCCTGGTTGGGTGTGTTTCTTTGAGTATCCCTTTGTGATTGGGCACACCTTCCCTTTTTCTTCTCTTGTTTGTCAATTAATGTCTAAGGTTAGGCTTTCACCTTGTCAATTGCTGCCACGTGGGTTAGTCAACGCCGAAAAAGTGAGTCAACGGCGAGATTCCGGCAAGTGGTAGTCATTTACAACATTATTTAAAAAAGAGACAGTCATTTACATTTCGGCGGTCGGTGACTCGTTGGTACCGTGATGTTGCGGTGGTTAGTGGTGCGCGATCTAATTTCTCTTAATGTAAAAAAAATATATAAAAAAGATAATGATAGTTGTCGTTAAAGAAAAATAACTAGCTAATTTGGGCAAAAATTTATGGAAAAATACACTTTAATAATCCCAACTATGGGCGATTTACCTACAATAATCCTAACTAAACTTTATTTTTTAACAATTCTAACTATTAGATCAGTTTTCCTACGGCAGTCCTAAAAACCGATTACCTGCTAAAGGGTATTTTTTTTTTGTTTTTTAAATGCCACATGTCAACACATGATTGAAATAAAAAAAACAAAGAAAAAAAACAAAAATTAAATTCAACCAACCCAGCCAACCGCCGCCGTTCCCAGCCACCCACAGCCAATCGGAACCGGCCGACCACCTCCCTAGCCTCCCGAAAATGGCCGGTCGGCCCTCCCTACCCTCGAAACATACACCCCCGATCGACCCCAACCCCCTAAACCACTTTCCTCCCTTCCAACTCCTTCGCCGGAAAATTGATTCAAACAAAACCACCAGCGGGCCCCCCCAACACCACCAGTCGCGGTCCACCCCACACCAACCCCAAACTACTCGCGTCGCCGCCTGGTCGCCGCAACAACAACAGTAGCAATAGTAGCAACAACAGCAGCAGTAGGCGCATCAAACCCAAAACCACGATCCTCGAAAAATCAATTCGACCTCCACTAACCACATTTTACATCAATTTCGACCCACCAATCGCAGCAGCAACATGAAACCAACCCCTACCTCCGCGGCGCAACCACCACCACCCGATAATTAACAGGAACGCCGCAACTCCACCACCTAATAATCAACACGAACACCGCAACCAACTCCAGTGCCGGTTTCTGGAATTAGAGCGGGCCGGTCGGCCACTTTCAATGGTTAGGGGAGGCGGCCAGCTGTTTCCGATGGGCTATGGTTTGGCCCTTGGGTTTCACAGTGTTGGCTGTTAAGGGTTTTTGGTTTTTTTTTCTTTTTTTTTATTTATTTTAGACCAATCACGTGCTGACACGTGTATTGGTTACCTGCTAAAACAAGTCGTTGACATGGTGTTGACCGGTTGGGTCTGTTAGACGCAAACTCAGGTCATAGTTAGGATTGTGAAAATATAAACTTTAGTTGGGATTATTGTAGGTAAATCGCCCATAATTAGGATTATTAAAGTGTATTTTTCCAAAATATATTAGGCCAAATTGGCTCGGCGTGATCGATTTTAACCAAAAAATAAACATCACCACTAATATATAATGATATTATGATATTGCTAGTGTGAAAATCTTAAAGTCTTCATTCAATTGCTCCTTTTTTTTTTATTTTCTCGTTTGAATTTGTATTTTGCCG
Organism: Chenopodium album; assembly: GCF_948465745.1. Lineage (NCBI taxonomy): Eukaryota > Viridiplantae > Streptophyta > Magnoliopsida > Caryophyllales > Amaranthaceae > Chenopodium > Chenopodium album. The sequence continues at coordinate 15,905,908 of NC_137858.1, read as the reverse complement.
CATAACTTGCATTTCGGCCTCGACATAACATGTAGCACGCGTATGAGTAATAGTATAAATAAACAAATAAATTTGCAAAAGAAATAATCAATAATAATACTAGTTAATTTATTTTTGTTAATAAATAATCCAGAATGACAGTTTTCGTTTCTTCATCTTGAATGATAACCGACTTAACTAACTGAAATAAGTCAAATAACAAACTAACTGCCATCAGAGCAAGCCATGTCACCGATTTTTCTCTATTTGGTTTTTGATCGATGATGTCATCATGCTTTAATTTAGCTGCAAGTCTGCAACATATTAATTATAAGATCAATTTCATTTTCATTGTTTAGGTGTATAAATTCTGATATTCCTTTAACAATTTTGTACAGGCTATAGTTGTACAGGATATTCCTTTAACAACTTGTGGAATTACAAAAATATTGTAAGCTCATAAGCTCATTGTAGTCGCAATTGTAGGTAGAGTTGTCAATTCGGGTATTCAAGTCGGGTTTAGATCGGGTCAAATCAGGTCACAGGTTAAATTAGGATCATGTTATGCCAGGTCAATCTAGCTTCAAATCAGGTTCAAGTTCCGGACGGGTCAATTTCAGTTCAAGTTATAGTGGGTCGTTCACCTTTTCGAATATAGGTCGAGTTCAATTCGAGTTGAAATCAGATCGGGTTCAATTTCATGTTCGGGTTGTATTGAGTCGGGTTTGGATGAGTTAATAAGATGGTACATTTGGGTTCGGATTAGTGTTGAGACGGGTTTTGATTTAAGTTCAATTCTAGTAAATATCGATGTGGTCAAGTTGCACTATATAATTACGCCTTCTATAATTTGATCAAGCATCATCAAGATTTTATTAAACCTATATACGAGTAATAGAGAACAAAAGGTGTATAAGCTGAACAAAAGATTTTATTGAATCAAATTGAGCGTTTACTGAATTATACCAGTATATAAGCTGAATAAAAGGTATATAAAATTTTTATTAAACCTTCCATGACTCGGCTACAGTTTTTAATTGGGTCGGGTACTAGTTCGGATTGTTTTCGGGTTGGGTACTAGTTCGAGTTCGGATTGTTTTCGATTCATATTAAATCGATCGGCTGACGGATACTGTTAGGTCGGGTGCAGGTTCAGGTTCAGGTCATAAAGTATTGGATCAAATCGATTTTCCCCATTGTTCGACTTCTTACCTAATTTGATTTGCAAATGCATAAATTCATGTAATTAACAAAGGGGTTTTCCCCTTGCCTAATTTGATTTACCTTCAATTACCTATAATTTTAATGTAAGCGACTACAATCGGAGTTTGACGATTTTTCTTTAAATATTAGGATTCTTGCGTTGAAGATGATAAAATTAGGGTTTAATAGAGTGAAATTAGACGGAAAACAGGAAAAGGGCGAGGGGGAAATCGAGTTTCCAAACATCGAAACCATATCCATGTTAGCTAGACCACGTATTTCAAATCGTAAGAAATTAAAGGAAGATATGATGTATTTTTGTAAATAATTATGTCTAAGATCCCACACACATGACCCCAAAAAAAATAACGATAGTTATTGCTCAAGATTGAATATAACACTACAAATACGCGCCCAAATACAACTAATTATAACCCTTACTTATATAAGGACATCAAATACTTTCTAAACAATATTAATCAAAAAAGTTAAACTATGTGCATGACATGAACTATTAAAAATGCTTCTTTAATTACTATCAAAATCAAAATCAAAATCAAGAAATGGCTATTTTTGTTTCTTGATTTCGATAACCGACTTAACTAATTGAAATAAGTCAAATAACAAACTAACTGCCATCAGACGACCAAGCCACGTCACCGACTTTTATCTATTTGGTTTTTGAAGAAACGTTATGTCCTATATAAATGAAACTCGTCTTTGTTAGTCAACACACCTACTCATATTTCCACTACAAACAATCTCAATCGCTAATAAAACTTCAACTTCTTAGTTCTCAACCCTAGCTCCATTGCAACAAAACAATGAATCATAATACGATCATTTTCACGGTCCTAATTTCGGTTCTTCTGCTACTATTGGCGTTACTGTTTTGGGTATATTACACCTACGACGATACCCAATCGTGTTATCAGAATACATTGGGCGTTTTCTGTTACTCTCAAGATCGTAGAAACCGTGCTAGTACTAAGGTTCGCAATGTGGAATTGGCTTGAACAACATTGATGATATTTCATTGCTAGGGGTCGTTCAAATGGGTAGGTTTCAATATTATCGATCTTGCTTTGTCATTCTTTTTCAACTGCTTGGTGCGCTTCTCTAAGTTTAAGTACCAAGGTGGTTTAATCGGTCTATCATGGAATCGACCAAATTAAATAAAGCAAGACGAGGAGTTATTTTTCTTTGTCGTTATTACCGCGTCGAACCATATGTAGCATGTAGTTCTTGTGTGATTTTTAATTTCTTTGATAGGTTAAGGGTCGTCAAACATTTGTAGGTTTTGATCGATCTTGTTCTTCTCGTTAGATTCTTGTTATTACGTACTTGCGTCGAGTTCTTTGTTATAACTCGTATTTTGTAGCTTATTAGAACATTATGTAGCTTGTTTAGTTTTTTCTATCAATAAACAACGAACTCTAGTATAATTTGCTTGTTTTCAATGTCTTTATTTGATTTTGTTAATCTTTTGTTAGTTTTATCGATTGATTTGCATTTTGCCGCGGGTTTCGTCGTCCTCGACATATTATGTAGCACAACATATAATTTAATGAAGCCTAACATATTTATTTGAGTTAAAATATAAAACAAATCAATTTTGCGTGAGATATAACTTCTTGGAGGTTTAAGATTAATTTATTTTAGTTAGTAAAAATAATCAAGAAATGCCAATTTTTGTTTCGATTTTTATCTATTTGGTTTTTGATGTTACATCATGCGTTTGCTCAATTCTTATGATTATGCTTATCCTATGGCTTATAAAATATCTAGGTTTATAAAATGTGCGCAATATTCTTAAAGAATAAGAGGTTTAATGTTTGATTTATTTTGGGTAATATATAATCAAGAAATGGCGATCTTGGTTTCTTGATCTTCATTACCGACTTAACGACTTGAAATAACAAACTAACTGCCGCAACCGTCTGTTAAATATTCCGAGAATTCTGTTATTTATGTTAATTCATATAACCCTTCTTAATGCTGCTAAGAGAGTGGACAACAATCATCATCTTCTTAATGTGCCTGTTATACGAAGATAATTCTCAACATTCTTTATTTGTATGATGGGCCACTTAGTAGCTAGATTGAATACCCGCGACGTAGAAACACAGAGTTTATTTGTATGATTGTATAGACGTTTCCCCCCAAAGCACTATCGCTCTTGCGGAATATGATTTGAATTAGTATATGACGGCCTAACGTTTTCCCTTTTTAAAACAAATAAAAACAACCTTTCTTCGAAAAAAATGGAATATTATATTTTAATGATTCCAACTTTGTCAATTTAATTTAAAAATCCCAACGACTTTTAATTATTCTGCAATACTCTTAACTTTCATTTTCATTCTCTTTATTCCATCCGCATTACCAGTTACTTAAAAGAAAGGTTATACAAAGTTAAACAAAGGAAAATTTGTCAAAAATAACACCACCTTTAACCGGTCTTCCCTAAATAACACCACCATTTGATTATTCCACAATAACACCACCTTTGATACATATCTGGCAAAAATAAAACATGACCGGTTGGTAACCTATTTAAAAGGTTACATGTGACACGTGTCACACTATCAATGGTCAATTATTTTAACAATTTTTTTTTTAAAAAAAAAACCTTAAAAATAAAAAAAAAACTAAAAAAAAAAATTCCCTCCCACCACCGCCACCTGCCAGGCTGCCACTATCCCCGACGCCTGAAACCCCTCCCCCGTGCCGGCTTAACCTTTCGCCGGTTGTCTGCACCCCCTTCCCCCCCTTAACGCACCACCAAAAGGTCGAAAACCCTAACACCACTCGATTTTGGGGTTTTTGGATTGTGGTTCAAAGGGGAAAGGAGGTGGAGACGGTCAGTGGGGGGGGGGGGGGGGGGGCGAAGTGGTTTCGCCTGCACAGGGGAGGGGGTTTAGCTTACGGTCAGTGAGGGGAGGGGGGTTTTCGAGGGGAGGGAGAAGGGTTTTAGGGTGGAGGAAGATGGCTCAGGGGAAGAGGAGAGGTTGGGCACTAAGGCTGGGTGGTCACGCTGCTACCGCCGGTAATAATCTCTGGTCGTCGGCGGTGGTGGCAGCCCTGGCTGGTGGTTGTGGGGTTGCTGCCGTAAGGGGAAGAGTTTTCCCTTTTCAAAATAAAAAAATTAAAAAAAACCTTTGTTCGAAAAAGATGGAAAATTATACTTTAGTGATTCCAACTTTGTTAATTTAATTTTAATAATCCCTACGACTTTTAATTATTCTGCAATACTCTTAACTTTCATTTGCATTGTGTTTATTCCATTCGGATTACCAGTTACTTAAAGAAAAGGTTATAAAAAGTTAAACAAATTGTTTGACACGTAATTCATGGTAATTGGTTAAAAATAAATAAAAAAAAGTAATTTAAATCAAAAGCCCAAAAAAAATAAATAAATAAAAGACCACCAGCCACACACCAAACGTGGGTGGCCACCCTTCTGGCTTGAAGAAGAAATGTGTTTTTGGGCTTTTGAGCATGAGGTTTTTTCTTTAGCAACTTGGGCACGAGTTCTGGGTCTTTTAGCAATGTGGAAGGGGATTTTGGGCTAGAATGTTTCGAAGATTCAAAGCTCAAAGATTGGCTAAGAGAATGGTAATGCTTGCTCCTACCAAGAAGTAGTACGGACTCATCACTAGATTCCACATACTTATGTCGCTTCTTTGGATATGAAAAAGGTACTTGGGCATTTAAGAAGTACATTTAGTCATTAGGTTCAAATGTGCGGTCTTTTGGGATCGTGGGAATTTTCACAACTTACCTCCTAGGTTCATACTTGCGCTCCACATAGTGCAAGTCCCTCTTAAGGCTAGACATATATGGTTGCTAACCACTTCCCTTCATGATGATGCTTCTCATTCCACATCTCATCTTCCTTGAGTACATCCCCATATTTGTCAAAGAGAGGTTGATATTTCTCAACCCTAGGCAAATGGGCCAAGGCCAAAAGGACCATCCAAGGTTGTTGGATCATAGATTCCTCACCACTCTTCTCATAAAGGGTCAAGGCCAAAGTACAGATTCCAGTTATGAATTCACTAACTGTGACTCCACTATCTTTTAAGTAATGAATGTCAAAATATTGGTGTCTAATTGCATCAATCATTTTCATCTGTTTCACACATACATGCAAACAATTAATTAAGTGTCAAATCACACAAACAATCCAATTCAAAATCCATTTGCAATCAATAAGCAATTCATAACTCAACCAAGCATAACTCAAGATTACCCAACCATGGGTAATAACTCAAAAATTTCGGACCTCTTGACCAAACCCTAAGGTGTTTTAACACCAACTTTAAAGTACACATAATCGCATACTCAAGTTTCAAATAATTTCAATTCTTTTTATTTTCAAAAATAATAAATATGTACTTGAATCAAGATTAAAGGACGGTCAAGCCTGCGTCTCCCAGGAAAGTTACCTACGACGTTGAGGAGAGTCTTTCCTAGACAGAGAGACGTACCCTTTATAGGCCTCCGTAGAGAACTCGAGCATCCTTTTCTCCTTCATCTTTCCACAAATAGGAAAATATTTTTTAGTAAAATAAAGCTTTGACTCACATATAAATGCGAACTCTATCTATCTTATATGCCCTCTTAAGTCTACCCACAATTTTTATTACTATTCTAATTTTACTCTTTTTAGGACGTTGAAAACTGATACCACTTTGTAACACCCCCAAATCTTACTCTACGGAAATACTAGTATAATACGTATAATTATCTCGTAGAGATAGAATTAGGCGTATTACTGTGGCGTGAAAACGCAAGGCTACTCAAACTTACTAAAATAAACCAATACTTAGCAGCGGAAACTTAAATACTCTTCTTTATTAATAATAACCATAAATAGTAACCATTGTCATGAGTACTCAAAAATAAATAGAAGGACCAAATATTCCTAATTTAGTGAAACCAATCCCGAGACTCCAATGCATAATTTATTGACTCCACCAGAAAATAAGCAACACTGCTTATCATTACACTAAACAAGGCGAACCAAAACAAAACAAGAAGTACGGGTTAGCAAAATATACTAAGTACGATAAGTGCAAGATAATTAAACTCAATTTATTCTCAAACATGCTTTAAAACCAATTTTCCAATAATTCCAAACTCATGATTCAAAACCAATTCTCAATATTCAAATGTCAATAATCAATAAAACCAATTCCAATTATTTAAAACCAATTCCTCTCCCAAGTGTGCACAACCCCCAAGCTAGTCTCCTTATGTTACAAGGCTGTTATTGAAAAAAGACCCGGTCATGCAAAGTCCAAGGCCCAACAGCTATTCCTTTCTTTAAGTATACTGTTTTTGAGGGTTTAAGCTGATTCTTGCCTTGCTTCCTTAGCTTTTCGAACTTTCCTCGGTTAAGGCCAGAACTGTTTTAGTAAATAGCTTTGTACCTCCGACCGAAGGTTCTGACAGCAACCAAACCCGCATAGTGGGGTTGCCAACATGCTTATAAAGCATAAATAATAATAATTCAATGATTCAATAAATCCTCTTTTAAATCCAATAATTCAAACCTTTAAGAATAATAAACTCCATTTTAATAATTTCAACATCAAACCCTTTTTAAAACATGGATAATAAATTAATTAGTCAAAACATGATATAAAATCAATACTCCAATTTATTATCAAAACCAATTTATTTAAACATACTTTTATTTCATAAGTCATAATTCAATTCAATTTAATTCAATTCGTCGTAAATCATTCAAACATGTTTATTCAAATCAATCACTTTCAAGGTATTTAGCCACATAATCGTAACTTGATCCTCGCTAAGCAAAACACAATAAAAGAACCTCAAGGATCTTGATCAAAAACACCCTACAAATAAATATAACCTTAATTAATATAAGGTTTACAAATAATCACAAATAATTAAATTAAAACATCCCAACTATATGACATAAGACTTTTGAATTAAATCAACATAAACATTATTATAATCGGATTTTAAAACTACTCATAATAATTTTATATTAATCTCCCAGGATTTACCACCGGAAGGTGACAAACACAATAAAGCTCTAAATCTCACAGTGATATGCAAGAGGATGAACGTTCCTATGACTCTTGTGGATAATGGCTCAGCAATTAACGTATGCCCACTTAGAATCGCAAGAATGTTAGGAATAAGAGATGAGGATTTATTTCCATCAACTCAAGGCATAAGAGCTTATGATAACTCACGCCGTCAAGCACTAGGGACAATTACCATGAATATAACGGCGGGTGCAATTGAACATGCCACCACATTTCAAGTAGTGGATATCAAGGCATCTTTTAACTTGCTATTGGGACGCCCTTGGCTTCATGATCTAAAGGCCGTCCCTTCATCTCTTCATCAACAAGTAAAGGCCATAGTTGGAGGAATTCCAATTACCATTGATGCTTCATCCATGAGAATCAAAACGGTCGAAAATCCACTAATTAATGTGGAACATGATGAAAATGATGAAGATTTGTGGGGCTTTAGCGAAGAGGTCTCCTTAATAGAGGAAGATGAAAGGACCCCTCTTCATTACGACCTCCACTCAAATATGACAACTAACGCTATTCTAAGAAAACAAGGACACTTTCCTAGAATGACTCTAGGAAAGAAGAAAGGAATAGCTAAACATATGGGACTACCTGGCCTTCCTAAATTGGATACTTTCGGACTTGGTTTTGAACCAACTCGCAAGGACCTTAAGTGGGCCCAGGAAAAATCAAGAGCACGAAGGAATGCTCGTGCACAAAAGAGGGAGATACCCATGGATCAATATCCTCTCACCTTAAATGGACAATTTATAAGAGAAGGAGAGGATTATCCTTGTCATGAATTTCCTGAACCCTTCGTTGTAAATGGCATAAGACAACCTGGGTTCGAGATCTTTTTGGATTGTTACTTCCTAGACGAGATCCCAGCTCCAATTTATAAGGAGAAGGCACCTCCTTTCTTTGACTTTAATGTCATGGGACTCCTCTTTGGAAGAGAAAAGAATGGGCCAAGATACGCGGAAGATGATTCCTCACTCTTACAAACGGTTCTCCAAAGTGAAGGCTTTGATCCCTCGGAATTTATCACTCCAATAGAAGATCAAGAGCGTGGATGGCGCAAGACGGTGAAGATAACCACTACAAATGGAAGGAAGATTTCAGTAACTACAGGACAAGGACCAATGTTCGAAGAATCGTCTGAGTCAGAGTCTGAGTTAGAGTCTTCCCCTATCGAGTCTTCCAAACCTTTAGTTGTAGTACCCTCGCCTTCTATTTCTAATCCTAGGATAGTTAGCAATCAAGTCCCGACGGACATGCATTTCTTTATTTGATGTAATGATTTCTGAATTCAATAATATGTCTTCTTCCCCGTATTCATCTTGTTTTTCTTTATCTAAAGATGACGAGCATTGCTTAACTAATGATGAAAATGATAAAGAAATAATTAAAGCAATGGAAACACTTGAAAACAAGACACCAATAATTGAGGATACAGAAACGGTTGATATCTCAAAAGATCCAACCATTAAAAGAGAAGTTAAAATCGGACTAACACTAAGTAAAGATGAAAGAACCGATTTAATTAATCTACTTAAAGAATTTATTGATGTATTCGCTTGGTCATACGAAGATATGCCAGGCATTAATAGAGAGATAGCTCAACACACAATACCATTAATTCCAGGAATGAAACCTGTAAAACAAAATTTACGTCGAATGAAACCCGACGTAGCTCTTAAAATAAAAGAAGAAGTGCAAAAACAAATAACTGCAGGTTTTATCAAGGTATCTAAATACCCCGAATGGGTCGCCAATGTCGTCCCGGTTCCGAAAAAAGATGGTAGAGTCCGAATGTGTGTCAACTATCGAGATCTAAATAAGGCAAGTCCAAAGGACGACTTCCCTTTACCACACATCGATATTTTGGTAGATAATACAGCAAATCATGCGCTTCTCTCGTTTATGGACGGGTACACAGGATACAATCAAATCCTCATGGCTGAAGAAGACATGGAAAAGACGACGTTCATAACACCTTGGGGTACTTACTGCTACACAGTAATGCCATTCGGGTTGAAAAACACGGGTGCTACTTACCAACGAGCAGCGACTGCCCTACTCCATGACATGATGCATAAAGAAGTGGAGGTTTATGTAGATGACATGATCATAAAGTCAAAAGACCGCCCAGGACAACCAATAGCCTTAAAAAAGTTCTTTGAAAGGCTAAGCAAATACAACATGAGATAAAACCCCTCCAAATGTGCTTTCGGAGTTAACTCTATAAAACTCTTGGGATATGTCATAAGCTCTAGAGGAATAGAGATAGACCCCACCAAAATCAAAGCAATCATGTCCATGCCACCGCCCAAAACCGAAAAGCAAATTCGAAGATTCATTGGCCGGTTGCAATACATAAGTAGGTTCATATCCAAGCTAACCACAATATGCGAACCAATATTCAAGAAGCTTAAGAAGAATGTACCAATTATATGGGACGATGAGTGCCAAAAAGCCTTTGAAAAGATCAAAGCCTATCTCTCGAATCCTCCCGTATTAGCTCCAGCACTCCCTGGAATACCTCTAAGGTTGTACTTAACCGTCACAAAGGAAACAATAGGAGCCATGCTTGCACAAGAGGTAGAGAGTAAAGAAAATTCTATTTACTACCTAACTAAGAATATGCTCGAGTATAAGACACGCTATACACCATTGGAAAAGTTGTGCCTCGCATTGGTGTGGGCCACAACTAAGTTAAGACATTACATGCTTGTACATACCGTTTACGTAGTCTCACGAATGAACCCCCTTAAATACCTATTCGAAAGATCTACACTTAACGGGCGTATCTCAAGGTGGATAGTGAATTTGGCTCAATTCGATATAAGGTTTATGCCGCAAAAGGCAATTAAAGGATCAGTGGTCTCAGATTTTCTAGCAGATTTCCCAATAGAAGATTCGACACCCTTGGAAGAAAATGAATTCCCAGACGAAAGTTTAATGATGACAGAGGATGATACATGGACTCTATATTTCGATGGAGCCTTAAACCAAAAGGGATGCGGCGTAGGAGTCTTACTAGTATCACCTAAAGAAGAACATGTTCCTATATCCATTAAGTTAGATTTCGACGTCACCAACAACGCAGCCGAATATAAGGCATGCGTGGTAGGCCTCGAAACTGCTTTAGCCTTAGGTGTAAAGAAACCCCGGATATTTGGGGATTCTTCTTTAATCATTAACCAAATCTCGAAAAGATGGAAGGTTAGGAGTGAAAGCTTAGCTCCCTACCAAAAATATTTGGAAACTCTCACCGATCAGTTGGAAAAGGTGGAATACACTTATCTATCTAGAGAGGAAAACCAATTCGCCGATGCCTTGGCAAGACTAGCCTCAATGGTTAGAATTCCTAAGGAAATTGAGAAAATGCCTTTAACCATAGAAAAAAGGCATAAACCAGCGTACATTCAAACTATAGAAGACGATGAAGTGATCCAAGAGGAAGAACATGAAGAAGAACCATGGTTCATAGATATACTAAATTATGTCACCGAAGGAGAATATCCTCCTCATGCTGACAAAAGAGCAAAAAGAGCACTAAGACTTTTAGCTTCCCAGTTTGTACTCATAGGAAATGAACTACACAAAAGGGTTCCTAAAGGTGGAGCTTTATTATGTGTAGGCAAAAAGGATGCTCAAAGAGCTATCAGAGTAGTCCATGAAGGAATATGTGGAACACATGTTAATGGCAAAATGCTAGTCCAAAAGATAATGCGAGAAGGATATTATTGGACTACCATGAATAAGGATTGTCATCAATATGGAAAGAGATGCCCCAAATGCCAAATCTATGCAAATTTGTAACATATCCCACCATCTCAATCTCCTCTACACCTACACTTCATCATGGCCTTTCTCTACATGGGGAATTAGACATAATTGGAAAGATCACACCTCCCGGAACAGGAGGTCATGAATACATCTTAGTCGCAATAGATTACTTCACAAAGTGGGTGGAAGCACAATCATATGCTAAACTCACTGCCAAACATGTAGCACTCTTTATCGAAAGAAACATAATTTGTCGATACGGAGTCCCACATGAAATGATAAGTGACAATGGAACTCACTTTCAAGCCGAATGTGAAGAATTGCTACAAAAGTATGGTATTCAACATCACCATTCTTCTCCTTATAGACCTCAAGCAAATGGAGCAGTTGAGGCCGCTAATAAAAATTTAAAGACAATCATTGAAAAAATGACTGAAAATTATAAGGTTTGGCCTGACAAACTTCACTTCGCACTATGGGGTTATCGCACGTCAATCCGAACATCAACAAGAAATACGCCATTCAACTTAGTATATGGAATGGATGCCGTACAACCTGTAGAGTTAGAAATCTACGCATTGCGTTAGAAAGTAAACTTGATGAAGTCGAATGGACTAGAGCACGGTATGAAGAGCTAATTCTACTCGATGAAAAACGACTAGAGGCTCTACATCACACCCAATGCTATCAAACCCGCATGGCTAGACATTTCAATAAGAAGGTCAAGACTAGAAATATCAAGGTTGGGGACTTGGTATTGAAAGCACTAAGGAAAAATGTTTTGGACCCAAGAGGCAAATTTAGGCCTAATTGGTCCGGACCATATATTGTCAAAACAATCCTGTCAGGAGGCGCGGCTAAGTTAACGGACATGGATGGTAATGAATTTTCAAACATGACAAACCTTGACCAACTTAAGAAATACTACCCATAAGTACTTGAGTAAAATACTCAAGAGAGCTACGTTTGGCCTGATTCCTTAAACAAAGGATACGTAGGCAACCCAGACAGGGTGTGGTCACTTTAATTTTTCAAAATTCTGTATCCCCGAGGTAAAAAATACATGTCTGCAAAATTTCAAGACTGGCGCCAGAAGATAGCCTCTGTCGCCAGACGACAATTTTGTCGCCAGGCGACAGAGCCAATTCGACAGCGACAGTGAATCGGATAGCAGTGTCTGGGCAAGTTTCGTATATTCTGGAAATTTATTCGACTTCCGTACTCGAATTAATTCTCCGAAAAATAAATATTGTAATTGTTTTCATTGCTTTAATTAAAACGTTAATTAAAAATAAAAGCTGAAATCTTATTAATTAATAAAGAAATTACATTATTAATGAAATAAAAGCTGAAAAATTAACTAAAACAAATTAACTTTGTCTAATAAATCAAAGGAAAAGTAATGCTCTATTATTTTTTCTCTTTCTTGATCCTCTTCCAATTTTTATCCTCATTCTCTTCGTCTTGACCCATAACCTTTGCTAGGAGACATCCATTAGAAGATCTACACTCTATTTTAGTATAGATAGTTTCCCCCTCCGCTAAAACCCCATGTTTCTTCTCTACCCAAACTTTCTTTTCCGTAGAGTTAACCTTCCTATTTCCTTTGTCTTTCTTAGAACTTTTCTTCCTTGGCATAATAGGAGTTTTGAATTCTCTCCTTTCCCCTAGGCGTTCTTTAGCAGGGACCTTTTTGTCACCTAGACGATTCTTCACATCAGTCTTCTCAATCTTGACTTGAGATTTCTGGAATTTTCCATCAAGCCATTGTTTCACTTAGTTTGACAAACAAGGTGGATCCTTGTGGCTAACCACCTCCCATAAGGGCCTACCACTCCAATATTTGTCAAAGCGCTCAACCTCTTGTGACACAGGAAATTCATAAGGACGGCGGAGATCTCCTGTAGGGATGGTTTGTGCGAGACCATATTGTCTCATAACTCTACTAGGAAAATAGAAGGTCAATCTTGACAAGCTCGGGAGACGACCATATGCTTGGTTATTACAACCAACCATCGCCTCAATCTTCCACCAAGGGACGATCCAGCTTATGGTAAAATCACCGGCAGCAAACACCTTGCTCCATTCACGGCGACCTATCTTCAAAAATCGTTTCTTTCGCCGGACTATGCAATTTGGAATATATGTGTGTATATCGTCAGGAGGATTAATAAATTTTAACCTCTCCATGAGCTATATCTGTAAAATATGTATTTGATTAGTATTACAGTGTAAAAATATTTTTTGTTCTTTGTAATTAGGAAATTTTTTATACCTGTAATAAAATTGGAGAACCTCGAAAAGGCGCTCTTGGATTCTTTCTTAATGCATCCAACCATAGCATGGTCTCTCCAACAATTAGCGGCATTGGATTTCTCCCGGATTCAACTTGTTCTATAACAGATATAATTATTGCTTGGCCTTCATTATCCTTACCACTAACTAAAAGGAATTGGTTAAACATACAAAAGAGGAAAGCTCTTCTCTTATGGACACGAAATTCAGGATTAGGATTGTCATAAAAATAATGTGCAAATTCTGTCAAATCAACTACATTACCATGCACTATATTTTTTAAGGCCATACCCCTTAGATCAAAAAAGCATTCAAAATCTTTAGAATAATATTCACGAACTCTAGGCATTACCGCAAGATTTGTGGAATAATAGCCTATAATGGCTCCAAATTCTTCCAGTAAAGGGCATATTTCATCATGGAAAAATCTAAAACAGTGAGTATTAATGTCCCAATAGTCTATGGCAGAGTAAATAAAATCCATGTCAAGACACACCCCCTTTATTCCAAACATACCCCCCATGCGGAAAGTATCTAATGCTTTTTTCTCTATAGAAGTTAAAAGACGACACCACTCATTCATGTATCCACAAAAAGTTCTTTTAGCTAAAGGCATGATTACTAGTTAATTAATTAATAAACTGGTTAAATTATGCAGTAAACGGAGGATTTGGGGGCTATTTATAAGCTTTTTTCACGATAGAATTCAATTTCTGTAGGAAATAGGAAAGTGAGTCTGTCGCCAAGCGACAAAACTGTCGCGTGGCGACAAAGGCTGTCGCGTGGCGACAGACCCTGTCGCGTGGCGACATGTTTAATTACGTGGCGCCAGTATCTTTCTTCACAGCGACACCTATTACGCGTAGGAAACCGTGTTTTTACTTGCTTGAATTCGAGTTTGACTTGACTTTTTATTATTTTCCTTTCTTATCCATACACCCTTATTATTATTACTTTTATTTATAATTATCATTATATTATATTAAGCTTAATTAATTTTAAGCTTATTTTTGGTAATTATACTTTTTTCATTTTTTCATTTCTTTTTTTGGGGGAGAGAGTCGGTACCCTCCACTAATATTAAAAATGACGGAAATTTTGCGCAAAAATTACACTTTCTCACACACTCACATGCACAATAAAAACTAATAAATAATAAGTCATGTAAATAAAATGTTAATAAATAATAAGTGCATATATATACAAGTGTCTAGTACATAAATCATGTGGATAAAATAGACAAAGTCCTACAAAAGTCAAAATAAATAAAACACAGGTACAACTATGGCGATGGAGGTCGCACGTCGCGAGGGACTCCAAATGTATCAAAGAAAGTCCTACTCCGTGGAGTATGTCCATCATCGTCCCCTGAGCCACCAGGCGGCGCAAACTGCAACTCAGGGCCAGGCCACCTAACCTCACCCTGAAACCCGACAGAAAGAGGCTGGGGCTGCAAAGGCTGCTGCGACGACGAGCCAAACTCGTACGTCCCACCACCCAACCCACCTCGAATGGTCGGCCCGATCTGAGCATCCTCAGGTGATGACGCCGAGTCCTCTACAGCGGCGGCCTCAGAACGACCACCCCGACCACCGGAAGTAATCCGGCGACGCCTCGAGTCGGACCTAGTAGTCTCTCTCATAGGCTCGGGTCTCGACCGAGTGCGTGGAGAAGGAATAGGCTGCCCCTGCAAAAGTAAATCAAAGTTAGAAAATGAAAAAGCAAGTCAAAAATGATAAAAGCAAAAAGTAATACCTCCTCGACATCGTTGCTACGACAGGTAGCACGGTTCCGCAACCTCACAAGCTGGCTGCGAAAGGCGTCTATGCACCTAGCCATATCCGTCACCACCTCGCGAGAAAACTGCCAAAGTAACCAAGTCAGTAACAATTATGAAGCAAACATAAAGATGATATATGAGAAGTTACTTACTCGAGTCTGGTGACGAGGAATAGACCGCTCCACAAATTTCTCTCCCTCTGGAGCTGGCGGAATAAGCTCCTCGATCGGCCCATACATGCCCTGGTAGCGTATGGACATCCTCGGAGGAATGAACTCCCCAGGGCCAGCCTGTTAAGAATAAAAAGTTAGAAGAATACTTGGGGGCTACCTAAAGAAAGATAAACAAAAAATAAAAGCATACCGCTGCCTCCTCTGAAAGGACAGGAGCCGGCGCTAGAAACGGTAGCAGGTCCTCCTCATAGCTCTACTCGAGGAGAACGTAGGACCTCCAAGGAGTACCCCGAGTAGGTCCACCAGCACGATCCCGCTGCAGGGCATCGTGGAACATATGCCGGGGTGGAGGAGCAGGAACGACAAAAGTATCTGAGGAGTGCTGGATGGCTACCCTCTCCCCTAGGTAGACCACCGCGTCGTACGTCCCCAGAAAGTAGCGACACTCAGCTGTGTACTGCCCCGCCAGCGCAGAGATAGGAAAGGTAGCCCAAGGCCGATAGACCGGGCTAGGCTCTTGCAAAAATCACTAAATAAGGCACTAATATCATAAGATGATGAGAGAAAAGTATGAGTTATGGAAACCTACCGAGAGGATCATCTCTCGAAGGCGTTACACCTCCGGTGGACCTCGGCGGCCTCCCCAACTGGCAGCAATGGGGAGCACGCGAGGAGAAGGCCTCGCAGGCGCAAGAGAAGGGAAGTACTCGTAGAACCAAATCTATATGAAAAGACAAAAGTCAGTAAAGATTATGCTTCTAAATCTAGAGTTAAAACCTCAAAAAGGAAAGGAGATGTACCTCTACGACCCTCCAAAAGCTGGAAAGGGCTACCTCTCCAGACAAGGCCTTGTGACGACAGGAACGCCGCAAGCCCAGTAGAAAGTTTGCGTAGGCCATGCTGGCCCAATCATATGTCCCGACCAAGTGAAGGTCGCGAACAACGGACAGGTAGTAAAGAAGTACTCTACTACCTCGATCAGGGGAAAATGTCCTTGATAGTAGAATCAGCACAAAGATGCGCACCCGCTGCTCTCGGGTGGTAGCATCATCCTCAAAAGCTGCTGCCAGTGTGCAGCGATGAATACATCGGGAACTCAGCTGTCCCGACTGAGCCTCGGCCTGGGCCCGAACAATGATCGGCCCCAACAACTCCTGAACCTCCGGTGAATAGACGGTGACACCGACGTCAAAAGGAAGAGGAGTAGACTAGAACTCTAGCCCCGTAATGAAGCTGAAGTCAGCTGGAGTGACCGTCATCTCACCCCAGGGAAAGTGAAAGGTGTTGGTGGTGTCCCAAAAGAACTCCACCAAAGCTCGAACGACGAGGTTACCCCCATCGTATGAAAACATGGCCCGGGTGGCCTGCAGGAGAGGAGTCAACCCACATGACTCCTAAAGACGACGTAGCCCCTCATCGCGACTGATGAAGTTGTCGTACAGAGAAATGATGGTGGAATTACCCGAGCCGTGGCTACGGGTCCTCCCACTCGCAAGACCTCGTCGGACTCGCTCCGACAAATGATGAACCGGCGCGTAAAACAGGGTGCACTCGTCCCAATTCGGCATGAGACCCAGCCTGGAGGTAGAAGGCACGTCCTCGCCCTCACTGGTGGGCTCGTCCTCTCGACGCGTGTCCCTCGACCGAGAACCAGAACCACGTCGTCTAGCCATGCTAAAGTATATAAAAGTAATTAAATTTAAGACTCTACAGTGTTCAATGGCAGGAATTTCAAGTGTTGCTTATACTTGTGAGTCAGATTTGCAATAAACAAGCGAACCATCTCTTTCTCCTTGGGAGGAACCACCAAGAGTGCAACTGTTTCCCTCCACCTGCTTAAATAAGTAGTGAAGCCTTCATTCTCTTTCTGTTTGAGAATGGAGAGTTCACGTTCAGAAGTTTTGGTTTGGATGTTACACTTGTAACGGTTCATGAAACTTTCAGTAACATCCTCCCAAGTTGCAACGTGCATGGATTCCAGAGAGTAGAACCATTGTTGACAGGCATGCTCCAGGGAAAGAGGGAACACAGTAGGGAAGAGTGTCACATCTAACCCTTTAAGTGCCATGGTTGCAGAAAAGGCTTTCAAGTGAAACATAGGGTTATCAGTAGGCTTGAACTTGGGGATGTCAGCAGTGGAAAACTTCTCAGGAAGCCTGTCCCTTATGTTCAGAGAAGTAGCAGGTTGTTCTACATAAGTAAACTCCTCAGAGATCTTACTCATTTGTTCTCTAATTTTGTCTATCGCAGCTACAGCGGCATTGCTTTGATTGTTCTGTTCTACCGTGTAAACCCTGGTAGTGAGTGCTTCCATCATAGCAGATAACCTGTCAATAGCATGGGTAATGTTTTCAATATCTTCCTTAGTGGCCATTGGTTGAAACTAAATGGGAGATGGATTTCGTGGGGATGCTTGTGGTGGTTTTCTTGTACGCTTCTTAGGTTGTTGAGGTAGCGACTCAAACCGTAACAGTCTACCCCTGCTTCTTGACCAAGTGCTGTGACATTGAAATAAACGCACATTTAATGACTAGACTTATCCTTGACCCATCCGGAAAATAAGAAGGGAAAGAAGAAAAAAGTTTTGAAAACAAAGAAAGCATGTATGGGAGGATACCATCCGACTTACTCCTAAAAAAATGAAAAAAAGACGCAAGACTTCTCTAATGTACGGTCACGAACAAAATAGTGAGTGACTCGAGGAAAAGTGTGTGAACTCGACACGACTTGTGAGTGATTAAGTGAGGTTATGGAAACGTGTTATGACCGTACAGCTATACACGACACCAAGCTGGACACATAAACCACATTCGTACGCACACAGAACCAAAAAAAGGACTGACGGGACATTTTCCTGGGCACCGTGTCACGGTGCTGACTGTCGTGACACGGTACAGTCCACCGTCAGACGGTAGAAAGTACCGTGTCACGACACTGTTCACCGTGTCACGGCAGACTTGCTGTGACGCGGTGCTCAGTTCCAGGCCTTTTGTGACGTTTTTCCAGATTTTAATCAATTTGTATGGTCCGTACTAATTACTAAGTGGAAATAAAAACCCTCGGTCATAGATTAGTCCAAGAACAAAATGAACAAATACATGTGGGTTAGTACCAAATAAACCACATAGCATTTAGTCACGATGATGCAAAAAGTTCTCAACCTAAAGTCAAGTTCTATGTTCGGCTATGGTCAAGCTTTGGGTGTCAAAAGGGTACCATGGTTAAGAGTTTGGACGCGGTAGCAAGGCAGCCTCCCTTGAGGGTGTATGCCAACGGGCGGCTCCGCGAGTTCGTGATGAAATCGAACTCGACTCCATGGTTTGGGTGGATTTAATAACTCGGATGAACCCTTATTGCCATGAGCGTTTTTGGGCTGATAGAGCTTAAATCCCCCGGGGCTAAAACGTATGTAGAACACATACGGTTTTTCAGAAAAATCGAAGGAAGTCGACTGTGAGAAGGGAAAATAAGCCACCGGACTGATTTTAAGACTACCGTGACACGGCAGAAATTCCCGTGTCACGGTACAGTGTACCGTCAGACGGTACATTATACCGTGACACGGCAGATTCTGCCGTGACACGGCAGTCAGAAAATCTGACTGGTGCCCTGTTTTTCTTCGTACGCAATCAAGTTGTTCAACTTTCCCTACGGGACAGATCTAAATTCGACGTTAAAACGTCTATGCTTATGCAAAAATCCCAAATTAATCACAGGAATATTTTTCAAGAATCTTTCAAGTCTCATCCACTCATCTCGATTAAATACCGATCACTCAAATCGATAAATAACCAAGAATCCTCCCCAGTGGAGTCGCCAAATTGTAGGCGTCGTTCGAAGTGCGCCTACATTAAAGCATGGTGAATATGCTTGGCACTCATAGGAAGTAGGAATTGACATTACGATTAGGGAAAACGATTAGGGACAAGGAAAGTAGGGAGCCGCCAACAAGTTTTTAAGGAACTTGTAAACCGTTCACGGATCATTATAAGGCAACCACGAAAAGGGACAACGATAGGCAACAACGATTGACCCGTGAAGGTTACACCCCATTCATAATCCATGAGATTACTAACTCCATATGGTTTGGAACCACGAAAGTAGGATCGGGGATGATGGTACGAACTGAGTCATGGAGTCACATTCGCCCGTATTGGCCTCTACTCGATTCTTATATCGAAAAAGCATTCCTGTGATCTCAAAGGCATACAAAAAAAATTCAAATTCGCTCCGAACTATTATGATGCAAATTGGTTTAATATTAATGCAACATATAATTCTATAATATTGTGATCACTTCGATTTAACACCAAGATTAAAAAGGAACCTAAACCGGTTGTCCAAATTATCTTATTAGTCGTGATTTTCAATTACATATTCCCTTTAAACATGCAATATGGTGATCATAAAATATAGACATTAATAAACATTAATATGGTGATCATAAAATATAAACAATAAACATAAAGGTATTTGCAACGAATTAATATCATTGCCAAAAATAGTTGTTTAGCTGCAACATTTTTGTTGCCAAAATGTAATTGTTACCAAATCTTAATATATTTTACCAGCTGATTTGTGATTAGTAGTTTTTCGCAATGATAATAGTTGTTAAAAATATTTTACTTCAGCAACAACAAATTTTGTTGCCAAAATTATTTCTTTTGGTCTGTACTTAGAATTTTTTCGCAACAATAATATTTGTTTAACAACATTTTTTACTTCAGTAACTACAACTTTCGTTGCTAAAATTTATATTTTGGACCTACACTTTTTTTTTGAAAACATTATTTAGACCTATATTTAGGCTACATACAATTCAACAAGATATGAGTTGTAAAATTAAATTTTGATGATAAATTATTGCCTATTGAAAAAATATGATTTCTTATTAATTTCTCTTTAGACACCGTTAATAATTATACAGTAACAAAATAATCATTATCATATCTAACAAAACGTTACATTATCTAAAAAAAACAAAATATATATTTATAGTTCAAAACAATGTTTTATTTGATAGGAAAAAAATTAAATTACGGCCATTTGAATATAGTTCGTTACTCTCCACGTCACTTGAAGCCTTTCTTGATTATCATTGGATCTATAAATAACCCTATCCTGGAATATACAAGAAAAGAAATAAAAATACTCCCTCTACATCATTGTCAGCTGTATTAAGGCGCATACTAAGTCACGGGACTCAGTAGTAAAAAGGAAAAATATTTTGATTTTCTTTTTAAAAAAAAAACAAAATATCAAATAGACCACTTATAATAGATAGGCGGTGTCTTTGATGCTGCTATTGTTACAAAAGCTTTGCGCTGTGTTAGCGCTTTTCCTTATCAAAATATCAAAGAGACCAGTTATTTAGATAACATGTCTCTTTGAAGCTGCTATATGCTATTGCATTTCACGTTTTTTTGCATTGCTTTCTTTTTTTCATTAAAAAGGCCGGTTAAGATTCATAACCGGTCTCTTAAGCTATCTCCCTTTTTTAAAAAAATTTATTATTTTTTTAAAATATATATATGCTTCTATTTACATCCTATATTTGTGCAACCAATTAATTTTAATATTTTCCCACAAAGCTTATCCATAAGTAAAAAATCATAAAGTTAATTAATGTAATAGTTTTATAGTACTATTATTTTGTAACATGTTATTTGTAATTTTGTAGTATGAATTTTTGTGTCCTATTTTTAGATTGAAAACAATTTGATGAAATATAATTTTTTTATATATGTAATTTTTGGATTGAAATTAATTATGAACAAGATTTGGAAAAAAAAAATTATACTTTCACAAGTAATCAATAATTGATGGTGACTCACGATTTCGGAAATCCTGGATCTGCCACTGCTCTACATTGCACATTTTTAACACATATTTGAACACGTATTTGAAAAAAAAAAACTTCTTCATTGTTTATAGATTTATAGCACACAAAATTAAATAAGATAAGGATTCAAATGACGTACAATTCTCTTCCTTTAGAGGAAAAGTAGAATTATTATATGGAATTACCAAAACTAATTTGAAACAGAGGTAAGTCGTACATGGAATGTCGATCCAAGCATCATGGCATATGCTAATATAGTAATATGAGAGTCTTTCAAAAAAAAAAATAGTAATATGAGAGGATTGATGCATATATGTTTCATTTTATCTCTGATCAAAAACAGAATATTAATTACCATATTCTTATCAGTACAGTAAACTAGAGCAATATACTACCCAAAAAAAACTTAAGTGATTGTATAAGATCTTAAGTCTCAACACGGAAAACAATACTTAGCATAACAAAGGATGATGAGTTCTATGTTGTTTAGGCAAATCTTGGTAAGGGCATCTAGGAATTTGCTTAAGGATTTAGGGGTAATAACAATCAAACCACAAATATCAAATGCAATAACCAAGAGCAATAACAAAACAATAAGTGTTGAAATAATAAAATGGAGATGAGAGAAGGGAAAGAATAATAAAAGTTGTATTCAATCCATTTATAATTTTTACTACATTGCAACATATATATAGTGCAAAATAAAACTAAAAATAAGGAACATAATCCTATGATCATTGATCATGCTAACATTAACCCCCACTAAACTAACCCACTACTATTATGACTCTACTAACATAAACTAATACTTAGTAGAGCATATTCTATACATTAGGAGTTAACTAACCACTAACAATTTGAAGCAAATATTCCAACACACCCCCTTGCTTCAAATTGGGTTACAATGATTATTCAATTTTCACGCTTGACCTCACAAAATTTACTTTTGCTTATATAGCACTTTGTGACGCACTTCTCATCACCCACACAATTTTGATGGTGCACATTATCACCAACATGATATTCTCGGAGCACTTCTCTCCGCACAACTAATCCTCGACATTTTTTTATTGGTGCACTTCTCATCAATTACTCGTTCTTGTTGATGCACATTATCATCAACTTACATTTAATGGAGCACATCTCTCCATTAAATCTCTTTGACATTGTCCTCAATTGACCATGTCACCTTGCATCATACCAAACATCTTTGGTATTATCTTGGAAACCATCTCTGCATTGATTACGGCTTCCACACCCGTTAAGATTATGCGATCTTACCTCAAACACATTTTGCCCTCTTTTTCACAGGATAAAATCGATCCCTTTTCATGGGCTAAAAGGGAACCCATCAACACACCACACTAACCATTACTTCCATGGTTAAACACACAAAAAGATACTCACAAAAATATTTCACTCGAAAAAAATATTGCTCTCAAACAATGAGATCAAGCTGTGTCGCTTGTCTCCTTACTCGATTTTTTTTAATACTCTCTATCTCTCTCTCTTTCTTTTTTCTTCTTTTTCTTCATCATCTCATTCCCTTCCCTTTTCCTCGGATCTAACCTGAAGCTCTTGATACCATGTTGAAATAATAAAATAGAGATGAGAAAAGGGAAAGAATTAAAAGTTGTATTCAATCCATTTATAATTATACTACATTGCAACATATATATAGTGCAAAATAAAACTAAAAATAAGGAACATAATCCCATGATCATTGATCATGCTAACATTAACCCTCACTAAACTAACTCACTACTATTATGACTCCACTAAAACAAACTAATACTTAGTGGAGCATATTCCTATACATTACGAGTTAACTATCCACTAACAATAATTTGAAGCAAATATTCCAACAATAAGTAATCAATTAAATCAAAGGAGATTAAGTTTAGAGATACAATCTGAGAAAGGATAGGCTTCCTTGCTCAGCAAAGACACAATTTTGTAAACATAAGTAGAATAATCATTTTATATTAATGTATGTGTGTGCGTGCATGAGTATTATGATGTCTAGCTATGCTATTTATACCTACAATTAGGGTTACAAAGATATTGAATATATTCAAAACGTAGGAGATCCTCTTGATTTTACTCTATTTCCCTGTTCAGTAGGTGTATTCTTGGCAAGTATCTGCATGATTGATATTCTGATCTCGTTTTCCATACTTGTTCCAATCAGGTCACTTTGCTTGATTTAGTGTATCTTATGATCATAGAATGGTGCCCTAATTGTATTGGGTTGCTTGGTAATACGGGCCCAACAATTGCCCCTAATTTTTATGTTCAAGTATTGAAGATAAAAATTACCTAAAGAGAACCGTTTGGAGAATTTTCGAATTTTTGGAAGTTATTTCAACGGTTAACAAAAGTAAGGAACGTGGTGGTGGTTTTAAGGAAAGTGCTTCGGTAACCGTGAAGGACGGTTTATCTCTCTTGTTGTATTTATTGGGTGTGCAGGCTCACATACATCAAAAGCACTTCACTCTTTGCCCCAATTTTGAATTTATTTTCTTCAAAAATTTTCTTTCTCTTCTCTGTTCTTCTCTATTTCTTTTATTTCTTTTGCTTCCCTTGTGTTTTGCGATGGGTGATAATGTGAAGATGGTGCTTGCTTGGGGCTAATGAGAGTGTGAAGAAGACAAATCTTGTTGCGCAAAAATGTTTTCCCTGCTAAGGATGTCTACCCTTCTCATATGATAAAGGAGGATGTTCACAAAGTTGCGCAATTTCCTAATGGAGTGGTAGTGAAATTCCATCTTCTAGGGAGAGGGCAGACTGGACTGCCCCTGGTTGGGTGTGTTTCTTTGAGTATCCCTTTGTGATTGGGCACACCTTCCCTTTTTCTTCTCTTGTTTGTCAATTAATGTCTAAGGTTAGGCTTTCACCTTGTCAATTGCTGCCACGTGGGTTAGTCAACGCCGAAAAAGTGAGTCAACGGCGAGATTCCGGCAAGTGGTAGTCATTTACAACATTATTTAAAAAAGAGGCAGTCATTTACATTTCGGCGGTCGGTGACTCGTTGGTACCGTGATGTTGCGGTGGTTAGTGGTGCGCGATCTACTTTCTCTTAATGTAAAAAAAATATAAAAAAAAGATAATGATAGTTGTCGTTAAAGAAAAATAACTAGCTAATTTGGGCAAAAATTTATGGAAAAATACACTTTAATAATCCCAACTATGGGCGATTTACCTACAATAATCCTAACTAAACTTTATTTTTTAACAATTCTAACTATTAGATCAGTTTTCCTACGGCAGTCCTAAAAACCGATTACCTGCTAAAGGGTATTTTTTTTTTGTTTTTTAAATGCCACATGTCAACACATGATTGGCTTAATTTAAAAAAAAAAACAAAAAAACAAAGAAAAAAAACAAAAATTAAATTCAACCAACCCAGCCAACCGCCGCCGTTCCCAGCCACCCACAGCCAATCGGAACCGGCCGACCACCTCCCTAGCCTCCCGAAAATGGCCGGTCGGCCCTCCCTACCCTCGAAACATACACCCCCGATCGACCCCAACCCCCTAAACCACTCTCCTCCCTTCCAACTCCTTCGCCGGAAAATTGATTCAAACAAAACCACCAGCGGGCCCCCCCAACACCACCAGTCGCGGTCCACCCCACACCAACCCCAAACTACTCGCGTCGCCGCCTGGTCGCCGCAACAACAACAGTAGCAATAGTAGCAACAACAGCAGCAGTAGGCGCATCAAACCCAAAACCACGATCCTCGAAAAATCAATTCGACCTCCACTAACCACATTTTACATCAATTTCGACCCACCAATCGCAGCAGCAACATGAAACCAACCCGTACCTCCGCGGCGCAACCACCACCACCCGATAATTAACAGGAACGCCGCAACTCCACCACCTAATAATCAACACGAACACCGCAACCAACTCCAGCGCCGGTTTCTGGAATTAGAGCGGGCCGGTCGGCCACTTTCAATGGTTAGGGGAGGCGGCCAGCTGTTTCCGATGGGCTATGGTTTGGCCCTTGGGTTTCACAGTGTTGGCTGTTAAGGGTTTTTGGTTTTTTTTCTTTTTTTTATTTATTTTAGACCAATCACGTGCTGACACGTGTATTGGTTACCTGCTAAAACAAGTCGTTGACATGGTGTTGACCGGTTGGGTCTGTTAGACGCAAACTCAGGTCATAGTTAGGATTGTGAAAATATAAACTTTAGTTGGGATTATTGTAGGTAAATCGCCCATAATTAGGATTATTAAAGTGTATTTTTCCAAAATATATTAGGCCAAATTGGCTCGGCGTGATCGATTTTAACCAAAAAATAAACATCACCACTAATATATAATGATATTATGATATTGCTAGTGTGAAAATCTTAAAGTCTTCATTCAATTGCTCCTTTTTTTTTTTTTATTTTCTCGTTTGAATTTGTATTTTGCCGCATAACTTGCATTTCGGCCTCGACATAACATGTAGCACGCGTATGAGTAATAGTATAAATAAACAAATAAATTTGCAAAAGAAATAATCAATAATAATACTAGTTAATTTATTTTTGTTAATAAATAATCCAGAATGACAGTTTTCGTTTCTTCATCTTGAATGATAACCGACTTAACTAACTGAAATAAGTCAAATAACAAACTAACTGCCATCAGAGCAAGCCATGTCACCGATTTTTCTCTATTTGGTTTTTGATCGATGATGTCATCATGCTTTAATTTAGCTGCAAGTCTGCAACATATTAATTATAAGATCAATTTCATTTTCATTGTTTAGGTGTATAAATTCTGATATTCCTTTAACTATTTTGTACAGGCTATAGTTGTACAGGATATTCCTTTAACAACTTGTGGAATTACAAAAATATTGTAAGCTCATAAGCTCATTGTAGTCGCAATTGTAGGTAGAGTTGTCAATTCGGGTATTCAAGTCGGGTTTAGATCGGGTCAAATCAGGTCACAGGTTAAATTAGGATCATGTTATGCCAGGTCAATCTAGCTTCAAATCAGGTTCAAGTTCCGGACGGGTCAATTTCAGTTCAAGTTATAGTGGGTCGTTCACCTTTTCGAATATAGGTCGAGTTCAATTCGAGTTGAAATCAGATCGGGTTCAATTTCATGTTCGGGTTGTGTTGAGTCGGGTTTGGATGAGTTAATAAGATGGTACATTTGGGTTCGGATTAGTGTTGAGACGGGTTTTGATTTAAGTTCAATTCTAGTAAATATCGATGTGGTCAAGTTGCACTATATAATTACGCCTTCTATAATTTGATCAAGCATCATCAAGATTTTATTAAACCTATATACGAGTAATAGAGAACAAAAGGTGTATAAGCTGAACAAAAGATTTTATTGAATCAAATTGAGCGTTTACTGAATTATACCAGTATATAAGCTGAATAAAAGGTATATAAAATTTTTATTAAACCTTCCATGACTCGGCTACAGTTTTTAATTGGGTCGGGTACTAGTTCGGATTGTTTTCGGGTTGGGTACTAGTTCGAGTTCGGATTGTTTTCGATTCATATTAAATCGATCGGCTGACGGATACTGTTAGGTCGGGTGCAGGTTCAGGTTCAGGTCATAAAGTATTGGATCAAATCGATTTTCCCCATTGTTCGACTTCTTACCTAATTTGATTTGCAAATGCATAAATTCATGTAATTAACAAAGGGGTTTTCCCCTTGCCTAATTTGATTTACCTTCAATTACCTATAATTTTAATGTAAGCGACTACAATCGGAGTTTGACGATTTTTCTTTAAATATTAGGATTCTTGCGTTGAAGATGATAAAATTAGGGTTTAATAGAGTGAAATTAGAGGGAAAAGAGGAAAAGGGCGAGGGGGAAATCGAGTTTCTAAACA
The DNA here is from genome assembly GCF_948465745.1 of Chenopodium album. Lineage (NCBI taxonomy): Eukaryota > Viridiplantae > Streptophyta > Magnoliopsida > Caryophyllales > Amaranthaceae > Chenopodium > Chenopodium album. The sequence goes on along the minus strand of NC_137858.1, from coordinate 15,878,925 downwards.
TCGAAACCATATCCATGTTAGCTAGACCACGTATTTCAAATCGTAAAAAATTAAAGGAAGATATGATGTATTTTTGTAAATAATTATGTCTAAGATCCCACACACATGACCCCAAAAAAAATAACGATAGTTATTGCTCAAGATTGAATATAACACTACAAATACGCGCCCAAATACAACTAATTATAACCCTTACTTATATAAGGACATCAAATACTTTCTAAACAATATTAATCAAAAAAGTTAAACTATGTGCATGACATGAACTATTAAAAATGCTTCTTTAATTACTATCAAAATCAAAATCAAAATCAAGAAATGGCTATTTTTGTTTCTTGATTTCGATAACCGACTTAACTAATTGAAATAAGTCAAATAACAAACTAACTGCCATCAGACGACCAAGCCACGTCACCGACTTTTATCTATTTGGTTTTTGAAGAAATGTTATGTCCTATATAAATGAAACTCGTCTTTGTTAGTCAACACACCTACTCATATTTCCACTACAAACAATCTCAATCGCTAATAAAACTTCAACTTCTTAGTTCTCAACCCTAGCTCCATTGCAACAAAACAATGAATCATAATACGATCATTTTCACGGTCCTAATTTCGGTTCTTCTGCTACTATTGGCGTTACTGTTTTGGGTATATTACACCTACGACGATACCCAATCGTGTTATCAGAATACATTGGGCGTTTTCTGTTACTCTCAAGATCGTAGAAACCGTGCTAGTACTAAGGTTCGCAATGTGGAATTGGCTTGAACAACATTGATGATATTTCATTGCTAGGGGTCGTTCAAATGGGTAGGTTTCAATATTATCGATCTTGCTTTGTCATTCTTTTTCAACTGCTTGGTGCGCTTCTCTAAGTTTAAGTACCAAGGTGGTTTAATCGGTCTATCATGGAATCGACCAAATTAAATAAAGCAAGACGAGGAGTTATTTTTCTTTGTCGTTATTACCGCGTCGAACCATATGTAGCATGTAGTTCTTGTGTGATTTTTAATTTCTTTGATAGGTTAAGGGTCGTCAAACATTTGTAGGTTTTGATCGATCTTGTTCTTCTCGTTAGATTCTTGTTATTACGTACTTGCGTCGAGTTCTTTGTTATAACTCGTATTTTGTAGCTTATTAGAACATTATGTAGCTTGTTTAGTTTTTTCTATCAATAAACAACGAACTCTAGTATAATTTGCTTGTTTTCAATGTCTTTATTTGATTTTGTTAATCTTTTGTTAGTTTTATCGATTGATTTGCATTTTGCCGCGGGTTTCGTCGTCCTCGACATATTATGTAGCACAACATATAATTTAATGAAGCCTAACATATTTATTTGAGTTAAAATATAAAACAAATCAATTTTGCGTGAGATATAACTTCTTGGAGGTTTAAGATTAATTTATTTTAGTTAGTAAAAATAATCAAGAAATGCCAATTTTTGTTTCGATTTTTATCTATTTGGTTTTTGATGTTACATCATGCGTTTGCTCAATTCTTATGATTATGCTTATCCTATGGCTTATAAAATATCTAGGTTTATAAAATGTGCGCAATATTCTTAAAGAATAAGAGGTTTAATGTTTGATTTATTTTGGGTAATATATAATCAAGAAATGGCGATCTTGGTTTCTTGATCTTTCATTACCGACTTAACGACTTGAAATAACAAACTAACTGCCGCAACCGTCTGTTAAATATTCCGAGAATTCTGTTATTTATGTTAATTCATATAACCCTTCTTAATGCTGCTAAGAGAGTGGACAACAATCATCATCTTCTTAATGTGCCTGTTATACGAAGATAATTCTCAACATTCTTCATTTGTATGATGGGCCACTTAGTAGCTAGATTGAATACCCGCGACGTAGAAACACAGAGTTTATTTGTATGATTGTATAGACGTTTCCCCCCAAAGCACTATCGCTCTTGCGGAATATGATTTGAATTAGTATATGACGGCCTAACGTTTTCCCTTTTTAAAACAAATAAAAACAACCTTTCTTCGAAAAAAAATGGAATATTATATTTTAATGATTCCAACTTTGTCAATTTAATTTTAATAATCCCAACGACTTTTAATTATTCTGCAATACTCTTAACTTTCATTTTCATTCTCTTTATTCCATCCGCATTACCAGTTACTTAAAAGAAAGGTTATACAAAGTTAAACAAAGGAAAATTTGTCAAAAATAACACCACCTTTAACCGGTCTTCCCTAAATAACACCACCATTTGATTATTCCACAATAACACCACCTTTGATACATATCTGGCAAAAATAAAACATGACCGGTTGGTAACCTATTTAAAAGGTTACATGTGACACGTGTCACACTATCAATGGTCAATTATTTTAACAATTTTTTTTTAAAAAAAAAAACCTTAAAAATAAAAAAAAAACTAAAAAAAAAAAAATTCCCTCCCACCACCGCCACCTGCCAGGCTGCCACTATCCCCGACGCCTGAAACCCCTCCCCCGTGCCGGCTTAACCTTTCGCCGGTTGTCTGCACCCCCTTCCCCCCCTTAACGCACCACCAAAAGGTCGAAAACCCTAACACCACTCGATTTTGGGGTTTTTGGATTGTGGTTCAAAGGGGAAAGGAGGTGGAGACGGTCAGTGGGGGGGGGGGGGGGCGAAGTGGTTTCGCCTGCACAGGGGAGGGGGTTTGGCTTACGGTCAGTGAGGGGAGGGGGGTTTTCGAGGGGAGGGAGAAGGGTTTTAGGGTGGAGGAAGATGGCTCAGGGGAAGAGGAGAGGTTGGGCACTAAGGCTGGGTGGTCACGCTGCTACCGCCGGTAATAATCTCTGGTCGTCGGCGGTGGTGGCAGCCCTGGCTGGTGGTTGTGGGGTTGCTGCCGTAAGGGGAAGAGTTTTCCCTTTTCAAAATAAAAAAATTAAAAAAAACCTTTGTTCGAAAAAGATGGAAAATTATACTTTAGTGATTCCAACTTTGTTAATTTAATTTTAATAATCCCTACGACTTTTAATTATTCTGCAATACTCTTAACTTTCATTTGCATTGTGTTTATTCCATTCGGATTACCAGTTACTTAAAGAAAAGGTTATAAAAAGTTAAACAAATTGTTTGACACGTAATTCATGGTAATTGGTTAAAAATAAATAAAAAAAAGTAATTTAAATCAAAAGCCCAAAAAAAATAAATAAATAAAAGACCACCAGCCACACACCAAACGTGGGTGGCCACCCTTCTGGCTTGAAGAAGAAATGTGTTTTTGGGCTTTTGAGCATGAGGTTTTTTCTTTAGCAACTTGGGCACGAGTTCTGGGTCTTTTAGCAATGTGGAAGGGGATTTTGGGCTAGAATGTTTCGAAGATTCAAAGCTCAAAGATTGGCTAAGAGAATGGTAATGCTTGCTCCTACCAAGAAGTAGTACGGACTCATCACTAGATTCCACATACTTATGTCGCTTCTTTGGATATGAAAAAGGTACTTGGGCATTTAAGAAGTACATTTAGTCATTAGGTTCAAATGTGCGGTCTTTTGGGATCGTGGGAATTTTCACAACTTACCTCCTAGGTTCATACTTGCGCTCCACATAGTGCAAGTCCCTCTTAAGGCTAGACATATATGGTTGCTAACCACTTCCCTTCATGATGATGCTTCTCATTCCACATCTCATCTTCCTTGAGTACATCCCCATATTTGTCAAAGAGAGGTTGATATTTCTCAACCCTAGGCAAATGGGCCAAGGCCAAAAGGACCATCCAAGGTTGTTGGATCATAGATTCCTCACCACTCTTCTCATAAAGGGTCAAGGCCAAAGTACAGATTCCAGTTATGAATTCACTAACTGTGACTCCACTATCTTTTAAGTAATGAATGTCAAAATATTGGTGTCTAATTGCATCAATCATTTTCATCTGTTTCACACATACATGCAAACAATTAATTAAGTGTCAAATCACACAAACAATCCAATTCAAAATCCATTTGCAATCAATAAGCAATTCATAACTCAACCAAGCATAACTCAAGATTACCCAACCATGGGTAATAACTCAAAAATTTCGGACCTCTTGACCAAACCCTAAGGTGTTTTAACACCAACTTTAAAGTACACATAATCGCATACTCAAGTTTCAAATAATTTCAATTCTTTTTATTTTCAAAAATAATAAATATGTACTTGAATCAAGATTAAAGGACGGTCAAGCCTGCGTCTCCCAGGAAAGTTACCTACGACGTTGAGGAGAGTCTTTCCTAGACAGAGAGACGTACCCTTTATAGGCCTCCGTAGAGAACTCGAGCATCCTTTTCTCCTTCATCTTTCCACAAATAGGAAAATATTTTTTAGTAAAATAAAGCTTTGACTCACATATAAATGCGAACTCTATCTATCTTATATGCCCTCTTAAGTCTACCCACAATTTTTATTACTATTCTAATTTTACTCTTTTTAGGACGTTGAAAACTGATACCACTTTGTAACACCCCCAAATCTTACTCTACGGAAATACTAGTATAATACGTATAATTATCTCGTAGAGATAGAATTAGGCGTATTACTGTGGCGTGAAAACGCAAGGCTACTCAAACTTACTAAAATAAACCAATACTTAGCAGCGGAAACTTAAATACTCTTCTTTATTAATAATAACCATAAATAGTAACCATTGTCATGAGTACTCAAAAATAAATAGAAGGACCAAATATTCCTAATTTAGTGAAACCAATCCCGAGACTCCAATGCATAATTTATTGACTCCACCAGAAAATAAGCAACACTGCTTATCATTACACTAAACAAGGCGAACCAAAACAAAACAAGAAGTACGGGTTAGCAAAATATACTAAGTACGATAAGTGCAAGATAATTAAACTCAATTTATTCTCAAACATGCTTTAAAACCAATTTTCCAATAATTCCAAACTCATGATTCAAAACCAATTCTCAATATTCAAATGTCAATAATCAATAAAACCAATTCCAATTATTTAAAACCAATTCCTCTCCCAAGTGTGCACAACCCCCAAGCTAGTCTCCTTATGTTACAAGGCTGTTATTGAAAAAAGACCCGGTCATGCAAAGTCCAAGGCCCAACAGCTATTCCTTTCTTTAAGTATACTGTTTTTGAGGGTTTAAGCTGATTCTTGCCTTGCTTCCTTAGCTTTTCGAACTTTCCTCGGTTAAGGCCAGAACTGTTTTAGTAAATAGCTTTGTACCTCCGACCGAAGGTTCTGACAGCAACCAAACCCGCATAGTGGGGTTGCCAACATGCTTATAAAGCATAAATAATAATAATTCAATGATTCAATAAATCCTCTTTTAAATCCAATAATTCAAACCTTTAAGAATAATAAACTCCATTTTAATAATTTCAACATCAAACCCTTTTTAAAACATGGATAATAAATTAATTAGTCAAAACATGATATAAAATCAATACTCCAATTTATTATCAAAACCAATTTATTTAAACATACTTTTATTTCATAAGTCATAATTCAATTCAATTTAATTCAATTCGTCGTAAATCATTCAAACATGTTTATTCAAATCAATCACTTTCAAGGTATTTAGCCACATAATCGTAACTTGATCCTCGCTTAGCAAAACACAATAAAAGAACCTCAAGGATCTTGATCAAAAACACCCTACAAATAAATATAACCTTAATTAATATAAGGTTTACAAATAATCACAAATAATTAAATTAAAACATCCCAGCTATATGACATAAGACTTTTGAATTAAATCAACATAAACATTATTATAATCGGATTTTAAAACTACTCATAATAATTTTATATTAATCTCCCAGGATTTACCACCGGAAGGTGACAAACACAATAAAGCTCTAAATCTCACAGTGATATGCAAGAGGATGAACGTTCCTATGACTCTTGTGGATAATGGCTCAGCAATTAACGTATGCCCACTTAGAATCGCAAGAATGTTAGGAATAAGAGATGAGGATTTATTTCCATCAACTCAAGGCATAAGAGCTTATGATAACTCACGCCGTCAAGCACTAGGGACAATTACCATGAATATAACGGCGGGTGCAATTGAACATGCCACCACATTTCAAGTAGTGGATATCAAGGCATCTTTTAACTTGCTATTGGGACGCCCTTGGCTTCATGATCTAAAGGCCGTCCCTTCATCTCTTCATCAACAAGTAAAGGCCATAGTTGGAGGAATTCCAATTACCATTGATGCTTCATCCATGAGAATCAAAACGGTCGAAAATCCACTAATTAATGTGGAACATGATGAAAATGATGAAGATTTGTGGGGCTTTAGCGAAGAGGTCTCCTTAATAGAGGAAGATGAAAGGACCCCTCTTCATTACGACCTCCACTCAAATATGACAACTAACGCTATTCTAAGAAAACAAGGACACTTTCCTAGAATGACTCTAGGAAAGAAGAAAGGAATAGCTAAACATATGGGACTACCTGGCCTTCCTAAATTGGATACTTTCGGACTTGGTTTTGAACCAAATCGCAAGGACCTTAAGTGGGCCCAGGAAAAATCAAGAGCACGAAGGAATGCTCGTGCACAAAAGAGGGAGATACCCATGGATCAATATCCTCTCACCTTAAATGGACAATTTATAAGAGAAGGAGAGGATTATCCTTGTCATGAATTTCCTGAACCCTTCGTTGTAAATGGCATAAGACAACCTGGGTTCGAGATCTTTTTGGATTGTTACTTCCTAGACGAGATCCCAGCTCCAATTTATAAGGAGAAGGCACCTCCTTGCTTTGACTTTAATGTCATGGGACTCCTCTTTGGAAGAGAAAAGAATGGGCCAAGATACGCGGAAGATGATTCCTCACTCTTACAAACGGTTCTCCAAAGTGAAGGCTTCGATCCCTCGGAATTTATCACTCCAATAGAAGATCAAGAGCGTGGATGGCGCAAGACGGTGAAGATAACCACTACAAATGGAAGGAAGATTTCAGTAACTACAGGACAAGGACCAATGTTCGAAGAATCGTCTGAGTCAGAGTCTGAGTTAGAGTCTTCCCCTATCGAGTCTTCCAAACCTTTAGTTGTAGTACCCTCGCCTTCTATTTCTAATCCTAGGATAGTTAGCAATCAAGTCCCGACGGACATGCATTTCTTTATTTGATGTAATGATTTCTGAATTCAATAATATGTCTTCTTCCCCGTATTCATCTTGTTTTTCTTTATCTAAAGATGACGAGCATTGCTTAACTAATGATGAAAATGATAAAGAAATAATTAAAGCAATGGAAACACTTGAAAACAAGACACCAATAATTGAGGATACAGAAACGGTTGATATCTCAAAAGATCCAACCATTAAAAGAGAAGTTAAAATCGGACTAACACTAAGTAAAGATGAAAGAACCGATTTAATTAATCTACTTAAAGAATTTATTGATGTATTCGCTTGGTCATACGAAGATATGCCAGGCATTAATAGAGAGATAGCTCAACACACAATACCATTAATTCCAGGAATGAAACCTGTAAAACAAAATTTACGTCGAATGAAACCCGACGTAGCTCTTAAAATAAAAGAAGAAGTGCAAAAACAAATAACTGCAGGTTTTATCAAGGTATCTAAATACCCCGAATGGGTCGCCAATGTCGTCCCGGTTCCGAAAAAAGATGGTAGAGTCCGAATGTGTGTCAACTATCGAGATCTAAATAAGGCAAGTCCAAAGGACGACTTCCCTTTACCACACATCGATATTTTGGTAGATAATACAGCAAATCATGCGCTTCTCTCGTTTATGGACGGGTACACAGGATACAATAAAATCCTCATGGCTGAAGAAGACATGGAAAAGACGACGTTCATAACACCTTGGGGTACTTACTGCTACACAGTAATGCCATTCGGGTTGAAAAACGCGGGTGCTACTTACCAACGAGCAGCGACTGCCCTACTCCATGACATGGTGCATAAAGAAGTGGAGGTTTATGTAGATGACATGATCATAAAGTCAAAAGACCGCCCAGGACACCCAATAGCCTTAAAAAAAGTTCTTTGAAAGGCTAAGCAAATACAACATGAGATAAAACCCCTCCAAATGTGCTTTCGGAGTTAACTCTATAAAACTCTTGGGATATGTCATAAGCTCTAGAGGAATAGAGATAGACCCCACCAAAATCAAAGCAATCATGTCCATGCCACCGCCCAAAACCGAAAAGCAAATTCGAAGATTCATTGGCCGGTTGCAATACATAAGTAGGTTCATATCCAAGCTAACCACAATATGCGAACCAATATTCAAGAAGCTTAAGAAGAATGTACCAATTATATGGGACGATGAGTGCCAAAAAGCCTTTGAAAAGATCAAAGCCTATCTCTCGAATCCTCCCGTATTAGCTCCAACACTCCCTGGAATACCTCTAAGGTTGTACTTAACCGTCACAAAGGAAACAATAGGAGCCATGCTTGCACAAGAGGTAGAGAGTAAAGAAAATTCTATTTACTACCTAACTAAGAAAATGCTCGAGTATAAGACACGCTATACACCATTGGAAAAGTTGTGCCTCGCATTGGTGTGGGCCACAACTAAGTTAAGACATTACATGCTTGTACATACCGTTTACGTAGTCTCACGAATGAACCCCCTTAAATACCTATTCGAAAGATCTACACTTAACGGGCGTATCTCAAGGTGGATAGTGAATTTGGCTCAATTCGATATAAGGTTTATGCCGCAAAAGGCAATTAAAGGATCAGTGGTCTCAGATTTTCTAGCAGATTTCCCAATAGAAGATTCGACACCCTTGGAAGAAAATGAATTCCCAGACGAAAGTTTAATGATGACAGAGGATGATACATGGACTCTATATTTCGATGGAGCCTTAAACCAAAAGGGATGCGGCGTAGGAGTCTTACTAGTATCACCTAAAGAAGAACATGTTCCTATATCCATTAAGTTAGATTTCGACGTCACCAACAACGCAGCCGAATATAAGGCATGCGTGGTAGGCCTCGAAACTGCTTTAGCCTTAGGTGTAAAGAAACCCCGGATATTTGGGGATTCTTCTTTAATCATTAACCAAATCTCGAAAAGATGGAAGGTTAGGAGTGAAAGCTTAGCTCCCTACCAAAAATATTTGGAAACTCTCACCGATCAGTTGGAAAAGGTGGAATACACTTATCTATCTAGAGAGGAAAACCAATTCGCCGATGCCTTGGCAAGACTAGCCTCAATGGTTAGAATTCCTAAGGAAATTGAGCAAATGCCTTTAACCATAGAAAAAAGGCATAAACCAGCGTACATTCAAACTATAGAAGACGATGAAGTGATCCAAGAGGAAGAACATGAAGAAGAACCATGGTTCATAGATATACTAAATTATGTCACCAAAGGAGAATATCCTCCTCATGCTGACAAAAGAGCAAAAAGAGCACTAAGACTTTTAGCTTCCCAGTTTGTACTCATAGGAAATGAACTACACAAAAGGGTGCCTAAAGGTGGAGCTTTATTATGTGTAGGCAAAAAGGATGCTCAAAGAGCTATGAGAGTAGTCCACGAAGGAATATGTGGAACACATGTTAATGGCAAAATGCTAGTCCAAAAGATAATGCGAGAAGGATATTATTGGACTACCATGAATAAGGATTGTCATCAATATGGAAAGAGATGCCCCAAATGCCAAATCTATGCAAATTTGCAACATATCCCACCATCTCAATCTCCTCTACACCTACACTTCATCATGGCCTTTCTCTACATGGGGAATTAGACATAATTGGAAAGATCACACCTCCCGGAACAGGAGGTCATGAATACATCTTAGTCGCAATAGATTACTTCACAAAGTGGGTGGAAGCACAATCATATGCTAAACTCACTGCCAAACATGTAGCACTCTTTATCGAAAGAAACATAATTTGTCGATACGGAGTCCCACATGAAATGATAAGTGACAATGGAACTCACTTTCAAGCCGAATGTGAAGAATTGCTACAAAAGTATGGTATTCAACATCACCATTCTTCTCCTTATAGACCTCAAGCAAATGGAGCAGTTGAGGCCGCTAATAAAAATTTAAAGACAATCATTGAAAAAATGACTGAAAATTATAAGGTTTGGCCTGACAAACTTCACTTCGCACTATGGGGTTATCGCACGTCAATCCGAACATCAACAAGAAATACGTCATTCAACTTAGTATATGGAATGGATGCCGTACAACCTGTAGAGTTAGAAATCTACGCATTGCGTTAGAAAGTAAACTTGATGAAGTCGAATGGACTAGAGCACGGTATGAAGAGCTAATTCTACTCGATGAAAAACGACTAGAGGCTCTACATCACACCCAATGCTATCAAACCCGCATGGCTAGACATTTCAATAAGAAGGTCAAGACTAGAAATATCAAGGTTGGGGACTTGGTATTGAAAGCACTAAGGAAAAATGTTTTGGACCCAAGAGGCAAATTTAGGCCTAATTGGTCCGGACCATATATTGTCAAAACAATCCTGTCAGGAGGCGCGGCTAAGTTAACGGACATGGATGGTAATGAATTTTCAAACATGACAAACCTTAACCAACTTAAGAAATACTACCCATAAGTACTTGAGTAAAATACTCAAGAGAGCTACGTTTGGCCTGATTCCTTAAACAAAGGATACGTAGGCAACCCAGACAGGGTGCGGTCACTTTAATTTTTCAAAATTCTGTATCCCCGAGGTAAAAAATACATGTCTGCAAAATTTCAAGACTGGCGCCAGAAGATAGCCTCTGTCGCCAGACGACAATTTTGTCGCCAGGCGACAGAGCCAATTCGACAGCGACAGTGAATCGGATAGCAGTGTCTGGGCAAGTTTCGTATATTCTGGAAATTTATTCGACTTCCGCACTCGAATTAATTCTCCGAAAAATAAATATTGTAATTGTTTTCATTGCTTTAATTAAAACGTTAATTAAAAATAAAAGCTGAAATCTTATTAATTAATAAAGAAATTACATTATTAATGAAATAAAAGCTGAAAAATTAACTAAAACAAATTAACTTTGTCTAATAAATCAAAGGAAAAGTAATGCTCTATTATTTTTTCTCTTTCTTGATCCTCTTCCAATTTTTATCCTTATTCTCTTCGTCTTGACCCATCACCTTTGCTAGGAGACATCCATTAGAAGATCTACACTCTATTTTAGTATAGATAGTTTCCCCCTCCGCTAAAACCCCATGTTTCTTCTCTACCCAAACTTTCTTTTCCGTAGAGTTAACCTTCCTATTACCTTTGTCTTTCTTAGAACTTTTCTTCCTTGGCATAATAGGAGTTTTGAATTCTCTCCTTTCCCCTAGGCGTTCTTTAGCAGGGACCTTTTTGTCACCTAGACGATTCTTCACATCAGTCTTCTCAATCTTGACTTGAGATTTCTGGAATTTTCCATCAAGCCATTGTTTCACTTAGTTTGACAAACAAGGTGGATCCTTGTGGCTAACCACCTCCCATAAGGGCCTACCACTCCAATATTTGTCAAAGCGCTCAACCTCTTGTGACACAGGAAATTCATAAGGACGGCGGAGATCTCCTGTAGGGATGGTTTGTGCGAGACCATATTGTCTCATAACTCTACTAGGAAAATAGAAGGTCAATCTTGACAAGCTCGGGAGACGACCATATGCTTGGTTATTACAACCAACCATCGCCTCAATCTTCCACCAAGGGACGATCCAGCTTATGGTAAAATCACCGGCAGCAAACACCTTGCTCCATTCACGGCGACCTATCTTCAAAAATCGTTTCTTTCGCCGGACTATGCAATTTGGAATATATGTGTGTATATCGTCAGGAGGATTAATAAATTTTAACCTCTCCATGAGCTATATCTGTAAAATATGTATTTGATTAGTATTACAGTGTAAAAATATTTTTTGTTCTTTGTAATTAGGAAATTTTTTATACCTGTAATAAAATTGGAGAACCTCGAAAAGGCGCTCTTGGATTCTTTCTTAATGCATCCAACCATAGCATGGTCTCTCCAACAATTAGCGGCATTGGATTTCTCCCGGATTCAACTTGTTCTATAACAGATATAATTATTGCTTGGCCTTCATTATCCTTACCACTAACTAAAAGGAATTGGTTAAACATACAAAAGAGGAAAGCTCTTCTCTTATGGACACGAAATTCAGGATTAGGATTGTCATAAAAATAATGTGCAAATTCTGTCAAATCAACTACATTACCATGCACTATATTTTTTAAGGCCATACCCCTTAGATCAAAAAAGCATTCAAAATCTTTAGAATAATATTCACGAACTCTAGGCATTACCGCAAGATCTGTGGAATAATAGCCTATAATGGCTCCAAATTCTTCCAGTAAAGGGCATATTTCATCATGGAAAAATCTAAAACAGTGAGTATTAATGTCCCAATAGTCTATGGCAGAGTAAATAAAATCCATGTCAAGACACACCCCCTTTATTCCAAACATACCCCCCCATGCGGAAAGTATCTAATGCTTTTTTCTCTATAGAAGTTAAAAGACGACACCACTCATTCATGTATCCACAAAAAGTTCTTTTAGCTAAAGGCATGATTACTAGTTAATTAATTAATAAACTGGTTAAATTATGCAGTAAACGGAGGATTTGGGGGCTATTTATAAGCTTTTTTCACGACAGAATTCAATTTCTGTAGGAAATAGGAAAGTGAGTCTGTCGCCAAGCGACAAAACTGTCGCGTGGCGACAAAGGCTGTCGCGTGGCGACAGACCCTGTCGCGTGGCGACATGTTTAATTACGTGGCGCCAGTATCTTTCTTCACAGCGACACCTATTACGCGTAGGAAACCGTGTTTTTACTTGCTTGAATTCGAGTTTGACTTGACTTTTTATTATTTTCCTTTCTTATCCATACACCCTTATTATTATTACTTTTATTTATAATTATCATTATATTATATTAAGCTTAATTAATTTTAAGCTTATTTTTGGTAATTATACTTTTTTCATTTTTTCATTTCTTTTTTTGGGGGAGAGAGTCGGTACCCTCCACTAATATTAAAAATGACGGAAATTTTGCGCAAAAATTACACTTTCTCACACACTCACATGCACAATAAAAACTAATAAATAATAAGTCATGTAAATAAAATGTTAATAAATAATAAGTGCATATATATACAAGTGTCTAGTACATAAATCATGTGGATAAAATAGACAAAGTCCTACAAAAGTCAAAATAAATAAAACACAGGTACAACTATGGCGATGGAGGTCGCACGTCGCGAGGGACTCCAAATGTATCAAAGAAAGTCCTACTCCGTGGAGTATGTCCATCATCGTCCCCTGAGCCACCAGGCGGCGCAAACTGCAACTCAGGGCCAGGCCACCTAACCTCACCCTGAAACCCGACAGAAAGAGGCTGGGGCTGCAAAGGCTGCTGCGACGACGAGCCAAACTCGTACGTCCCACCACCCAACCCACCTCGAATGGTCGGCCCGATCTGAGCTCAGGTGATGACGCCGAGTCCTCTACAGCGGCGGCCTCAGAACGACCACCCCGACCACCGGAAGTAATCCGGCGACGCCTCGAGTCGGACCTAGTAGTCTCTCTCCTAGGCTCGGGTCTCGACCGAGTGCGTGGAGAAGGAATAGGCTGCCCCTGCAAAAGTAAATCAAAGTTAGCAAATGAAAAAGCAAGTCAAAAATGATAAAAGCAAAAAGTAATACCTCCTCGACATCGTTGCTACGACAGGTAGCACGGTTCCGCAACCTCACAAGCTGGCTGCGAAAGGCGTCTATGCACCTAGCCATAGCCGTCACCACCTCGCGAGAAAACTGCCAAAGTAACCAAGTCAGTAACAATTATGAAGCAAACATAAAGATGATATATGAGAAGTTACTTACTCGAGTCTGGTGACGAGGAATAGACCGCTCCACAAATTTCTCTCCCTCTGGAGCTGGCGGAATAAGCTCCTCGATCGGCCCATACATGCCCTGGTAGCGTATGGACATCCTCGGAGGAATGAACTCCCTAGGGCCAGCCTGTTAAGAATAAAAAGTTAGAAGAATACTTGGGGGCTACCTAAAGAAAGATAAACAAAAAATAAAAGCATACCGCTGCCTCCTCTGAAAGGACAGGAGCCGGCGCTAGAAACGGTAGCAGGTCCTCCTCATAGCTCTACTCGAGGAGAACGTAGGACCTCCAAGGAGTACCCCGAGTAGGTCCACCAGCACGATCCCGCTGCAGGGCATCGTGGAACATATGCCGGGGTGGAGGAGCAGGAACGACAAAAGTATCTGAGGAGTGCTGGATGGCTACCCTCTCCCCTAGGTAGACCACTGCGTCGTACGTCCCCAGAAAGTAGCGACACTCAGCTGTGTACTGCCCCGCCAGCGCAGAGATAGGAAAGGTAGCCCAAGGCCGATAGACCGGGCTAGGCTCTTGCAAAAATCACTAAATAAGGCACTAATATCATAAGATGATGAGAGAAAAGTATGAGTTATGGAAACCTACCGAGAGGATCATCTCTCGAAGGCGTTACACCTCCGGTGGACCTCGGCGGCCTCCCCAACTGGCAGCAATGGGGAGCACGCGAGGAGAAGGCCTCGCAGGCGCAAGAGAAGGGAAGTACTCGTAGAACCAAATCTATATGAAAAGACAAAAGTCAGTAAAGATTATGCTTCTAAATCTAGAGTTAAAACCTCAAAAAGGAAAGGAGATGTACCTCTACGACCCTCCAAAAGCTGGAAAGGGCTACCTCTCCAGACAAGGCCTTGTGACGACAGGAACGCCGCAAGCCCAGTAGAAAGTTTGCGTAGGCCATGCTGGCCCAATCATATGTCCCGACCAAGTGAAGGTCGCGAACAACGGACAGGTAGTAAAGAAGTACTCTACTACCTCGATCAGGGGAAAATGTCCTTGATAGTAGAATCAGCACAAAGATGCGCACCCGCTGCTCTCGGGTGGTAGCATCATCCTCAAAAGCTGCTGCCAGTGTGCAGCGATGAATACATCGGGAACTCAGCTGTCCCGACTGAGCCTCGGCCTGGGCCCGAACAATGATCGGCCCCAACAACTCCTGAACCTCCGGTGAATAGACGGTGACACCGACGTCAAAAGGAAGAGGAGTAGACTAGAACTCTAGCCCCGTAATGAAGCTGAAGTCAGCTGGAGTGACCGTCATCTCACCCCAGGGAAAGTGAAAGGTGTTGGTGGTGTCCCAAAAGAACTCCACCAAAGCTCGAACGACGAGGTTACCCCCATCGTATGAAAACATGGCCCGGGTGGCCTGCAGGAGAGGAGTCAACCCACATGACTCCTAAAGACGACGTAGCCCCTCATCGCGACTGATGAAGTTGTCGTACAGAGAAATGATGGTGGAATTACCCGAGCCGTGGCTACGGGTCCTCCCACTCGCAAGACCTCGTCGGACTCGCTCCGACAAATGATGAACCGGCGCGTAAAACAGGGTGCACTCGTCCCAATTCGGCATGAGACCCAGCCTGGAGGTAGAAGGCACGTCCTCGCCCTCACTGGTGGGCTCGTCCTCTCGACGCGTGTCCCTCGACCGAGAACCAGAACCACGTCGTCTAGCCATGCTAAAGTATATAAAAGTAATTAAATTTAAGACTCTACAGTGTTCAATGGCAGGAATTTCAAGTGTTGCTTATACTTGTGAGTCAGATTTTGCAATAAACAAGCGAACCATCTCTTTCTCCTTGGGAGGAACCACCAAGAGTGCAACTGTTTCCCTCCACCTGCTTAAATAAGTAGTGAAGCCTTCATTCTCTTTCTGTTTGAGAATGGAGAGTTCACGTTCAGAAGTTTTGGTTTGGATGTTACACTTGTAACGGTTCATGAAACTTTCAGTAACATCCTCCCAAGTTGCAACGTGCATGGATTCCAGAGAGTAGAACCATTGTTGACAGGCATGCTCCAGGGAAAGAGGGAACACAGTAGGGAAGAGTGTCACATCTAACCCTTTAAGAGCCATGGTTGCAGAAAAGGCTTTCAAGTGAAACATAGGGTTATCAGTAGGCTTGAACTTGGGGATGTCAGCAGTGGAAAACTTCTCAGGAAGCCTGTCCCTTATGTTCAGAGAAGTAGCAGGTTGTTCTACATAAGTAAACTCCTCAGAGATCTTACTCATTTGTTCTCTAATTTTGTCTATCGCAGCTACAGCGGCATTGCTTTGATTGTTCTGTTCTACCGTGTAAACCCTGGTAGTGAGTGCTTCCATCATAGCAGATAACCTGTCAATAGCATGGGTAATGTTTTCAATATCTTCCTTAGTGGCCATTGGTTAAAAGTAAATGGGAGATGGATTTCGTGGGGATGCTTGTGGTGGTTTTCTTGTACGCTTCTTAGGTTGTTGAGGTAGCGACTCAAACCGTAACAGTCTACCCCTGCTTCTTGACCAAGTGCTGTGACATTGAAATAAACGCACATTTAATGACTAGACTTATCCTTGACTCATCCGGAAAATAAGAAGGGAAAGAAGAAAAAAGTTTTGAAAACAAAGAAAGCATGTATGGGAGGATACCATCCGACTTACTCCTAAAAAAATGAAAAAAAGACGCAAGACTTCTCTAATGTACGGTCACGAACAAAATAGTGAGTGACTCGAGGAAAAGTGTGTGAACTCGACATGACTTGTGAGTGATTAAGTGAGGTTATGGACACGTGTTATGACCGTACAGCTATACACGACACCAAGCTGGACACATAAACCACATTCGTACGCACACAGAACCAAAAAAAGGACTGACGGGACATTTTCCTGGGCACCGTGTCACGGTGCTGACTGTCGTGACACGGTACAGTCCACCGTCAGACGGTAGAAATTACCGTGTCACGGCACTGTTCACCGTGTCACGGCAGACTTGCTGTGACGCGGTGCTCAGTTCCAGGCCTTTTGTGACGTTTTTCCAGATTTTAATCAATTTTTATGGTCCGTACTAATTACTAAGTGGAAATAAAAACCCTCGGTCATAGATTAGTCCAAGAACAAAATGAACAAATACATGTGGGTTAGTACCAAATAAACCACATAGCATTTAGTCACGATGATGCAAAAAGTTCTCAACCTAAAGTCAAGTTCTATGTTCGGCTATGGTCAAGCTTTGGGTGTCAAAAGGGTACCATGGTTAAGAGTTTGGACGCGGTAGCAAGGCAGCCTCCCTTGAGGGTGTATGCCAACGGGCGGCTCCGCGAGTTCGTGATGAAATCGAACTCGACTCCATGGTTTGGGTGGATTTAATAACTCGGATGAACCCTTATTGCCATGAGCGTTTTTGGGCTGTTAGAGCTTAAATCCCCCGGGGCTAAAACGTATGTAGAACACATACGGTTTTTCAGAAAAATCGAAGGAAGTCGACTGTGAGAAGGGAAAATAAGCCACCGGACTGATTTTAAGACTGCCGTGACACGGCAGAAATTCCCGTGTCACGGTACAGTGTACCGTCAGACGGTACATTATACCGTGACACGGCAGATTCTGCCGTGACACGGCAGTCAGAAAATCTGACTGGTGCCCTGTTTTTCTTCGTACGCAATCAAGTTGTTCAACTTTCCCTACGGGACAGATCTAAATTCGACGTTAAAACGTCTATGCTTATGCAAAAATGCCAAATTAATCACAGGAATATTTTTCAAGAATCTTTCAAGTCTCATCCACTCATCTCGATTAAATACCGATCACTCAAATCGATAAATAACCAAGAATCCTGCCCAGTGGAGTCGCCAAATTGTAGGCGTCGTTCGAAGTGCGCCTACATTAAAGCATGGTGAATATGCTTGGCACTCATAGGAAGTAGGAATTGACATTACGATTAGGGAAAACGATTAGGGACAAGGAAAGTAGGGAGCCGCCAACAAGTTTTTAAGGAACTTGTAAACCGTTCACGGATCATTATAAGGCAACCACGAAAAGGGACAACGATAGGCAACAACGATTGACCCGTGAAGGTTACACCCCATTCATAATCCATGAGATTACTAACTCCATATGGTTTGGAACCACGAAAGGAGGATCGGGGATGATGGTACGAACTGAGTCATGGAGTCACATTCGCCCATATTGGCCTCTACTCGATTCTTATATCGAAAAAGCATTCCTTTGATCTCAAAGGCATACAAAAAAAATTCAAATTCGCTCCGAACTATTATGATGCAAATTGGTTTAATATTAATGCAACATATAATTCTATAATATTGTGATCACTTCGATTTAACAACAAGATTAAAAAGGAACCTAAACCGGTTGTCCAAATTATCTTATTAGTCGTGATTTTCAATTACATATTCCCTTTAAACATGCAATATGGTGATCATAAAATATAGACATTAATAAACATTAATATTGGAAGCAATTCAACAATAAATCCAACAATAAAAAATCGTTAGAAAAATAATAGAAATAAAAGGAACATGATTCCTTACTTTGATTTTGTTTGCTTGCTACTATAAAAACAATAAACGCGTTAGTAACTTCAAGGAAAATTAATTAAACAATAATTAAAATTAAATTAAATTAAATGAGTTGATTTGGGGCCAAACGCTCAAAAAGTTCTACCTTTCACGCCGTGGTTTAAGGATAGAACCCCGGGTAAAGTACGGACACCTTGGAGTGCTTAAGGAAGGTATTTTGAAAGAGAGAAGGGTAGGCTAGTGTTTAGGCTAGAGCATAGAAGAGAAATGAGAGAATTAATTGATGCCCCGTACATCATAAATGAGGGGTTATTTATAGGAAAAATGTGCTGAGGGAACACACGGAACCCTAAAATGACAGCAACCCTAAAACAGTATCCCGTGACACGGTAAAGTGTACCGTGACACGGTAAACTCCACCGTCAGACGGGAGAGAATCCCGTGACACGGTACTCTTTTGAGTGACGCGGGATACTTTTAAACAAACGGGGGAAGAAAACGCGTTAGGGTTTACGCGGAAGGGACACATACTGTACCCGTGTCACATCAGGTCTCCCGTGACGCGGGATTCTTTGCCGTCAGACGGGAAAGATTCCCGTGGCGCGGGATTCCTTGCCGTGACACGGGACAGTTTTGTCCTTTTTTCCGTCTAAATTCATTTTTTAACCCTAATTTCACTCAGCTTTTAAATGCCGATTGATAATTTCGGGCCATTTTATGATTTATTAAAAATGGGCTAAAATAAGAATAACAAATAAAAGGTTTGGGCCAAAAATAAATAATAAAAAAAGGGTTTTGGGCTGAAATTAAAACTATGCTTTTACCAAACACCAAGACTGATCCATGGACCATTCAGAAATACGAATTTAATTAAATATGATTTTTGAGCACTCCCGGGATTAAATACTGAACCCGACCAATAATGACGGTGAGAGGTTGTTCATCATCGGGTTTGGTTTTGGGGAGACATTTTTAGGTGTCTACACCGGCCTAACGTTTTCCCTTTTTAAAACAAATAAAAAAAACCTTTCTTCGAAAAAATGGAATATTATATTTTAATGATTCCAACTTTGTCAATTTAATTATAATAATCCCAACGACTTTTAATTATTCTGCAATACTCTTAACTTTCATTTGCATTCTCTTTATTCCATCCGGATTACCAGTTATTTAAAGGTAAGGTTATAAAATGTTAAATAAATTGTTTGACACGTAATTCATGGTAATTGGTTAAAAATAAATAAAAATAAAGTAATTTAAATCAAAAACCCAAAAAAAATAAAAAAATGAAAGACCACCAGCCACACGCCAAACGTGGTTTTGCCACCTTCGCGGAGGTACTTGGTGTCAGGTGAGGTTATGAGGACTAGGGTTAGGGAGGGGGTGGTTCAGTGAGGGATATGGAAGGGTGTAGTGCCACTGCCAGTGGTACCTTGGTTTTTCTTGTTTTCAAGTGATTTTTCTTTGATTTAGGTATAGATGACTCTTGCTAGCTGATTTGGGATTGTTGGAAGAAAACACATGTAAAATTTGGTATTAGTGTACAATAATAAAAAAAATTGGATTAATTAAAGTAAGACAAAAATCGAGATTTTTAAAGTCTATTAATCCCAAAAAAAGTACCTAGCCACGTCACCAATTTTTATAATCTATTTGATTTTTTGATTCATTTGTAGAGTCAGATATATGACGGCACATGTATAGATGTCAAGAATTACATAAATTCAAAATTTTGTTCCATCGATTATGTAGTCACTATCTCATATTAATATGCTTATGTATTGGGAAATGAATAAATCCCTTATATTATATTAGAAATTGTACGGGATAGTATTGGCACCGTTATGACCATAACGAAATTACTCTACAGTAGCATTTTTCTTCTACTACTACTAATAGCGGCATAATCTTCATAACGGCTTTTGTCATAGCCACGTGGAGAGCTGCTTTCGACCACATAGGCACCTACTACCTTCTAAGTCCACTTGCCACCGATGACGTTAGGTGGATGGCACCAGGATGGTAACCCAAACATAAATAATTATTAAGGTACGATCTTTAACTTTTTAAGTTTTTTTCTCTCTTAAAATATTCTCTCGTCTCCTTTCTTATTCCTTTCTCTTTAGTTGTTAATTATTTTAGCATCGGAGCGGTAATTTCCGAATAATCCCCGTATTAACTAATTAGGTAATTAACTGGCCGATTAACCTTTATTGGCCCCAAGATACAAGTTATCGAAGCTTACACGAAACATAAATCATTGTTAAGGTTTGTTAAATTATTTTCTTAAACTATGTAGTGATGAATTGAAGTTGATTTCTGACCTCAAGAACAATTAATTCTGAAAATATAGTGCACAGCAGAAAACATTTTTATTGGCTTAGAAAAATGTTTGATCGAGACAATTAAATAACTGTCTTTTTTTTTTTTTTTTTTTTTTTTGGTGTGTGTGTTTCACCCAATTCCCCCTTTTGGGCTAATCCAGATTCGGGGCTTTATTTTGATTGGTAAGCTTACAATCCCCTCCCAATTGAAATTGAACATGCGGTCCTCTCTACGAAAGGCAGCCCCAGTTACTGTTGAACCAACAAACTGGCCTAATTGCTCCTAGGATTTGCAAGCATTTATATCCAATCATAAATTATTATTCGGCTATGAATGAATTTCTTTATTAAATATTAGGATTATAATTGACGTAGGTTATGGCGTTTTAAGAGTGTTTTTTTTTTTAAAAAATAATTTTTAATATGATTGTGTTTGTTATGTGTGTTTTTTTTGTGTGACTAATTTAGAGTTTGGTGGCAATCTCGTTTTAATACCCTAATATTGTAGTACTCTATCTACATATATGTGATAAAGAAAAGCTTGGTGTATTTTTTGTTTTATTATTAATTTTCTCTCAAATTTTCAAGTAATTTATTCTTTATCTACGTACTTTAAGTTCCGGGGAAATAACTTGTTTTAAAGACGGTAGATTGTAATACCCTTACAGTTTGTGATTTTATGATGTATTAAATTTGAGCATTAAATTTTTAAAAAGTCTAGGTTTTATTTTGTAAGATTAGTATAAAATTAGAGTTTTCATTATGTGAAAAAAGTTAATTGGAATTTTATTTTGGATTAAACTTCTAATTTTTCCATATGAGAACACCATCTTACTATTATCGTTGATACTTATGCATTAGTATGACATATTGACATGTATGCATGGTGTCAAGTAAGCAAGATACGGATAGGTTTTTTAAGGAAACAAAATTAATTTTATAGTTTTTTATTTTCTTTTGATGAAACCTACATCCAATTTATATGTCTTCTTAACTAAGATAAGCAAATACGAAGTATTAAACTATAATTCAGCTAAAACAGTGCAAGAATGAACTTAAAGTGTGACATTGCTGTCCTACTTAAAAAATAAATATGTGACTAAAAAGAATTCTAGATTTTAGTGCGATGAAGCTACATATCTCCCACAATAATCTTATGTTGTGCTTGTGTGATAACAACCGCCAACTAACACGACATTATTGGTCTAATATTGCTAAATTAGAGAGAAAATAGAATAGAATGGCTTGATTATTATTCATCTATAGGTAGAGTATTTATACAAAATTTACCAACATAAGATAGGAAATAATATTCCTAAAAGATATACTACCATAATCATAAACCCTAAATATATTATTCTCTAAATATATCTTAACATAATATAAACCTAAATATATTATTCCTTTAATGATATATACGGAAAATATATCAGACATATATTTTCCGATATCCCATATCTCTAACACCCTCCCGCAATCGTAGCGGCAACGAACGTTGCGATTGGAAATTCATCAATTTGTTGAAGTCGATCGAGTTGCACTACTCATCTGTTGATGTCGCCTTCAATTTTTTATATATATTTTTTTATTTTTTCAAAAGACAAGCTTTTGCAGCCACGACCCTTTGTTGGTGTCCGTAGTCTTCTGCCACGGCCCTTTGCTGGTGTCCGTAATCTTTTGCCACGGCCCTTTGCTGGTCTCCATGGTTTTTTTTTTTGCACGGCCCTTTGCTGGTGTCCGTAGTCTTCTGCTACGGCCCTTTGCTGGTGTCCGTGATCTTCTTCCATGGCCCTTTGCTGGTGTCCGTAGTCTTCTGTCACGACCCTTTGCTGGTGCCCGTAGTCTTCTGCATGCTACGGCCCTTTGCTGGTGTTCGTGGTTTTCCTACAAAACTTTTTTTAAAAAAAATAAAAATAAAAAGTACGCCAAACGTGGCTTTTCTTCATCTCCATGGAGATGTATTACGGAGAAAACAACTCACATACTCCACTAACCAAAAAAAATTCTAATTAAAGAATAGAAATTTCAAAGAGTATTAATATAGCGGAAGCAAATTATATGAATCCCACCGGTGGGTTTAACTTTCTAACCCACCGGCAGGGGGGAAATTTTTGTGAACGGTCCCAAGATTTAACCTGCTCTTGATACCATGCTAAATTAGAGAGAAAATAGAATAGAATGGCTTGATTATTATTCATCAATAAGTAGAGTATTTATACAAAACTTACCAAGATAAGATAGGAAACAATATTCCTAAAAGATATACTACCATAATCATAAACCCTAAAGATATTATTCTCTAAATATATCTTAACATAAAATAAACCTAAATATATTAATCCTTTAATGATATATACGGAAAATATATCAGACATATATTTTCCGATATCCCATATCTCTAACAAATATACCTATCACCACCAATGCGGAAAACTCGTATAACTAAGATCTCACTCCTTTATGACAAATACCATAATTGATATAAAGCTTTCAAGTCATTTGAGGGTCAAAAAAATTAAAAGGTATTGTATGAAATATTTCAAACATCAACTTTAAGCCCCACTATAATCATGCATTTAAGCATAGTGGCGACCAAAGGAAAAGATGCTAGAGATTAAAGAGTCGCCAACAAGTATTAGGAACTTGTAAATTGTTTACGGCTGTGAAGGTTACACCTCATTCACGATGATGATGGTACGAATCCAACCTAAAAGAGGTTGGACCTGCAGGACTTTAGGGTTTCACTCATTTGGGGTGAAGGTTTATGGTTAGGGGTTGCTGAAAAGGGCAGGGGAAGGGAAAGGGAGGGGATCGATTCCGGTAGAGGGAACGGGGAGGGGGGACGATTCCGGTGGAGGGAATGGGGAAGGGGTGGTTTCCGGTTCGAGGTCGGAGTCAGGGCAACATTAAGAGGAAATCGGAGGGGAGGTTGGCTGCGTAGGTGGGGGAAAGGGAGGGGTGGAGTCGCTGGCACCAATTGAAGCTCTAGGTGCCAGCCGCCGGCAGGGGGGAGGACCTGGCGATTGAGGGGAGGGGCTGGCTGGGTTATTTTTTTAATTTTTTTTATTTTTTTTTAATAAACTTAACGAAACCCTAACAAATTTTAAGTGGAAGTGAAATTTTAATTATGTGATTTTAGGTGGTAGCAAAATAAAAAATTAAAAAAAAAGTAACCAGGTAGCAAATGTGACACATGGTTATTTCGCTAGTAGCAAATGCAAAATTTTCTTTCACTTATATATATGGATTTCAAAGCACATCATTTTGACTATATATATATATATATATATATATATATATATATATATATATATATATATAAAACCGTGAATTAAATTAAGTCTTATGCTCATATGTAGAGTCAGGTGTACCATGTGAATAAGTCCCCACCAACTTCACTTGAACCTTTTCATGCCCTAACCATTCAAGTTTTGTTAATATTAGGGTATCCTAAGCTCGCGATGCGCGCAAATGGCTAACTCTTACAGAGAACTTGTACTGCATATAATTTACACCTTTGGTTTGGGTGGTAGACCCAGTACTTTTATTACGTACTATTTGGTTTATGTGCCTATGTGGTGGCTTTGTAGAAGTATAAGAAAGTAAACAAAATTTTGTATGACAATTATTTTTTAATACCCCTCAAAATTTTGATTGTGTTATTTCAAAATTATTATTAAATAATATTAAATTAATTTGCATCCCTTCATAACTTAAGCGGCAATTGTTAGTTTAAAACTCTTAATTGGTTTGCATGTTTTAATAATACTTAGTGTGTTTTTCTTCAAATGAATTGTTTTTGAGCTTTGGTCTTACGGAGTAATAATATGTGAAATGTTCGTTGCAGGCTTGCAGCTAAAAACTTAATAATGTAAGCTCTTTAAAGTTCTACGGCCATCTAATATTTATACCTATATCTAATACTAAAACAATAACTAATTAGTTATATTTTTCCTCTTAAATTCTCTCCATAACTAATACCATTTTTTTTTCCTATTATCGATTTCCCTTAATTTTATTGATTTTAAGTTCTTTATACCTTTTTCTAAGAGAGAGTTTTTTATATTTCTTGATAACATCTGCTCAAATATCACTATTTAATATGAATTGCATATGAATGTAATTGGAGCCAAGTCATACCGTTGGAGGAGGCGCGGTATTCAATCTAGCTACTAAGTGGCCCATCATACAAATAAAGAATGTTGAGAATTATCTTCGTATAACAGGCACATTAAGAAGATGATGATTGTTGTCCACTCTCTTAGCAGCATTAAGAAGGGTTATATGAATTAACATAAATAACAGAATTCTCGGAATATTTAACAGACGGTTGCGGCAGTTAGTTTGTTATTTCAAGTCGTTAAGTCGGTAATGAAGATCAAGAAACCAAGATCGCCATTTCTTGATTATATATTACCCAAAATAAATCAAACATTAAACCTCTTATTCTTTAAGAATATTGCGCACATTTTATAAACCTAGATATTTTATAAGCCATAGGATAAGCATAATCATAAGAATTGAGCAAACGCATGATGTAACATCAAAAACCAAATAGATAAAAATCGAAACAAAAATTGGCATTTCTTGATTATTTTTACTAACTAAAATAAATTAATCTTAAACCTCCAAGAAGTTATATCTCACGCAAAATTGATTTGTTTTATATTTTAACTCAAATAAATATGTTAGGCTTCATTAAATTATATGTTGTGCTACATAATATGTCGAGGACGACGAAACCCGCGGCAAAATGCAAATCAATCGATAAAACTAACAAAAGATTAACAAAATCAAATAAAGACATTGAAAACAAGCAA
This sequence comes from Chenopodium album, assembly GCF_948465745.1. NCBI lineage: Eukaryota > Viridiplantae > Streptophyta > Magnoliopsida > Caryophyllales > Amaranthaceae > Chenopodium > Chenopodium album. Next base: position 15,853,418 of record NC_137858.1, on the reverse strand, counting down.
ATTATACTAGAGTTCGTTGTTTATTGATAGAAAAAACTAAACAAGCTACATAATGTTCTAATAAGCTACAAAATACGAGTTATAACAAAGAACTCGACGCAAGTACGTAATAACAAGAATCTAACGAGAAGAACAAGATCGATCAAAACCTACAAATGTTTGACGACCCTTAACCTATCAAAGAAATTAAAAATCACACAAGAACTACATGCTACATATGGTTCGACGCGGTAATAACGACAAAGAAAAATAACTCCTCGTCTTGCTTTATTTAATTTGGTCGATTCCATGATAGACCGATTAAACCACCTTGGTACTTAAACTTAGAGAAGCGCACCAAGCAGTTGAAAAAGAATGACAAAGCAAGATCGATAATATTGAAACCTACCCATTTGAACGACCCCTAGCAATGAAATATCATCAATGTTGTTCAAGCCAATTCCACATTGCGAACCTTAGTACTAGCACGGTTTCTACGATCTTGAGAGTAACAGAAAACGCCCAATGTATTCTGATAACACGATTGGGTATCGTCGTAGGTGTAATATACCCAAAACAGTAACGCCAATAGTAGCAGAAGAACCGAAATTAGGACCGTGAAAATGATCGTATTATGATTCATTGTTTTGTTGCAATGGAGCTAGGGTTGAGAACTAAGAAGTTGAAGTTTTATTAGCGATTGAGATTGTTTGTAGTGGAAATATGAGTAGGTGTGTTGACTAACAAAGACGAGTTTCATTTATATAGGACATAACGTTTCTTCAAAAACCAAATAGATAAAAGTCGGTGACGTGGCTTGGTCGTCTGATGGCAGTTAGTTTGTTATTTGACTTATTTCAATTAGTTAAGTCGGTTATCGAAATCAAGAAACAAAAATAGCCATTTCTTGATTTTGATTTTGATTTTGATAGTAATTAAAGAAGCATTTTTAATAGTTCATGTCATGCACATAGTTTAACTTTTTTGATTAATATTGTTTAGAAAGTATTTGATGTCCTTATATAAGTAAGGGTTATAATTAGTTGTATTTGGGCGCGTATTTGTAGTGTTATATTCAATCTTGAGCAATAACTATCGTTATTTTTTTTGGGGTCATGTGTGTGGGATCTTAGACATAATTATTTACAAAAATACATCATATCTTCCTTTAATTTCTTACGATTTGAAATACGTGGTCTAGCTAACATGGATATGGTTTCGATGTTTGGAAACTCGATTTCCCCCTCGCCCTTTTCCTGTTTTCCGTCTAATTTCACTCTATTAAACCCTAATTTTATCATCAACGCAAGAATCCTAATATTTAAAGAAAAATCATCTCCTGCAGGCCACCCGGGCCATGTTTTCATACGATGGGGGTAACCTCGTCGTTCGAGCTTTGGTGGAGTTCTTTTGGGACACCACCAACACCTTTCACTTTCCCTGGGGTGAGATGACGGTCACTCCAGCTGACTTCAGCTTCATTACGGGGCTAGAGTTCTAGTCTACTCCTCTTCCTTTTGACGTCGGTGTCACCGTCTATTCACCGGAGGTTCAGGAGTTGTTGGGGCCGATCATTGTTCGGGCCCAGGCCGAGGCTCAGTCGGGACAGCTGAGTTCCCGATGTATTCATCGCTGCACACTGGCAGCAGCTTTTGAGGATGATGCTACCACCCGAGAGCAGCGGGTGCGCATCTTTGTGCTGATTCTACTATCAAGGACATTTTCCCCTGATCGAGGTAGTAGAGTACTTCTTTACTACCTGTCCGTTGTTCGCGACCTTCACTTGGTCGGGACATATGATTGGGCCAGCATGGCCTACGCAAACTTTCTATTGGGCTTGCGGCGTTCCTGTCGTCACAAGGCCTTGTCTGGAGAGGTAGCCCTTTCCAGCTTTTGGAGGGTCGTAGAGGTACATCTCCTTTCCTTTTTGAGGTTTTAACTCTAGATTTAGAAGCATAATCTTTACTGACTTTTGTCTTTTCATATAGATTTGGTTCTACGAGTACTTCCCTTCTCTTGCGCCTGCGAGGCCTTCTCCTCGCGTGCTCCCCATTGCTGCCAGTTGGGGAGGCCGCCGAGGTCCACCGGAGGTGTAACACCTTCGAGAGATGATCCTCTCGGTAGGTTTCCATAACTCATACTTTTCTCTCATCATCTTATGATATTAGTGCCTTATTTAGTGATTTTTGCAAGAGCCTAGCCCGGTCTATCGGCCTTGGGCTACCTTTCCTATCTCTGCGCTGGCGGGGCAGTACACAGCTGAGTGTCGCTACTTTCTGGGGACGTACGACGCGGTGGTCTACCCTAGGGGAGAGGGTAGCCATCCAGCACTCCTCAGATACTTTTGTCGTTCCTGCTCCTCCACCCCGGCATATGTTCCACGATGCCCTGCAGCGGGATCGTGCTGGTGGACCTACTCGGGGTACTCCTTGGAGGTTCTACGTTCTCCTCGAGTAGAGCTATGAGGAGGACCTGCTACCGTTTCTAGCGCCGGCTCCTGTCCTTTCAGAGGAGGCAGCGGTATGCTTTTATTTTTTGTTTATCTTTCTTTAGGTAGCCCCCAAGTATTCTTCTAACTTTTTATTCTTAACAGGTTGGCCCTAGGGAGTTCATTCCTCCGAGGATGTCCATACGCTACCAGGGCATGTATGGGCCGATCGAGGAGCTTATTCCTCCAGCTCCAGAGGGAGAGAAATTTGTGGAGCGGTCTATTCCTCGTCACCAGACTCGAGTAAGTAACTTCTCATATATCATCTTTATGTTTGCTTCATAATTGTTACTGACTTGGTTACTTTGGCAGTTTTCTCGCGAGGTGGTGACGGCTATGGCTAGGTGCATAGACGCCTTTCGCAGCCAGCTTGTGAGGTTGCGGAACCGTGCTACCTGTCGTAGCAACGATGTCGAGGAGGTATTACTTTTTGCTTTTATCATTTTTGACTTGCTTTTTCATTTGCTAACTTTGATTTACTTTTGCAGGGGCAGCCTATTCCTTCTCCACGCACTCGGTCGAGACCCGAGCCTAGGAGAGAGACTACTAGGTCCGACTCGAGGCGTCGCCGGATTACTTCCGGTGGTCGGGGTGGTCGTTCTGAGGCCGCCGCTGTAGAGGACTCGGCGTCATCACCTGAGGATGCTCAGATCGGGCCGACCATTCGAGGTGGGTTGGGTGGTGGGACGTACGAGTTTGGCTCGTCGTCACAGCAGCCTTTGCAGCCCCAGCCTCTTTCTGTCGGGTTTCAGGGTGAGGTTAGGTGGCCTGGCCCTGAGTTGCAGTTTGCGCCGCCTGGTGGCTCAGGGGACGATGATGGACATACTCCACGGAGTAGGACTTTCTTTGATACATTTGGAGTCCCTCGCGACGTGCGACCTCCATCGCCATAGTTGTACCTGTGTTTTATTTATTTTGACTTTTGTAGGACTTTGTCTATTTTATCCACATGATTTATGTACTAGACACTTGTATATATATGCACTTATTATTTATTAACATTTTATTTACATGACTTATTATTTATTAGTTTTTATTGTGCATGTGAGTGTGTGAGAAAGTGTAATTTTTGCGCAAAATTTCCGTCATTTTTAATATTAGTGGAGGGTACCGACTCTCTCCCCCAAAAAAAGAAATGAAAAAATGAAAAAAGTATAATTACCTACGCACAATAAAGGAAAATAATAAAAAGTCAAGTCAAACTCGAATTCAAGCAAGTAAAAACACGGTTTCCTACGCGTAATAGGTGTCGCTGTGAAGAAAGATACTGGCGCCACGTAATTAAACATGTCGCCACGCGACAGTTTTGTCGCTTGGCGACAGACTCACTTTCCTATTTCCTACAGAAATTGAATTCTGTCGTGAAAAAAGCTTATAAATAGCCCCCAAATCCTCCGTTTACTGCATAATTTAACCAGTTTATTAATTAATTAACTAGTAATCATGCCTTTAGCTAAAAGAACTTTTTGTGGATACATGAAGGAGTGGTGTCGTCTTTTAACTTCTATAGAGAAAAAAGCATTAGATACTTTCCACATGGGGGGTATGTTTGGAATAAAGGGGGTGTGTCTTGACATGGATTTTATTTACTCTGCCATAGACTATTGGGACATTAATACTCACTGTTTTAGATTTTTCCATGATGAAATATGCCCTTTACTGGAAGAATTTGGAGCCATTATAGGCTATTATTCCACAGATCTTGCGGTAATGCCTAGAGTTCGTGAATATTATTCTAAAGATTTTGAATGCTTTTTTGATCTAAGGGGTATGGCCTTAAAAAATATAGTGCATGGTAATGTAGTTGATTTGACAGAATTTGCACATTATTTTTATGACAATCGTAATCCTGAATTTCGTGTCCATAAGAGAAGAGCTTTCCTCTTTTGTATGTTTAACCAATTCCTTTTAGTTAGTGGTAAGGATAATGAAGGCCAAGCAATAATTATATCTGTTATAGAACAAGTTGAATCCGGGAGAAATCCAATGCCGCTAATTGTTGGAGAGACCATGCTATGGTTGGATGCATTAAGAAAGAATCCAAGAGCGCCTTTTCGAGGTTCTCCAATTTTATTACAAGTATAAAAAATTTCCTAATTACAAAGAACAAAAAATATTTTTACACTGTAATACTAATCAAATACATATTTTACAGATATAGCTCATGGAGAGGTTAAAATTTATTAATCCTCCTGACGATATACACACATATATTCCAAATTGCATAGTCCGGCGAAAGAAACGATTTTTGAAGATAGGTCGCCGTGAATGGAGCAAGGTGTTTGCTTCCGGTGATTTTACCATAAGCTGGATCGTCCCTTGGTGGAAGATTGAGGCGATGGTTGGTTGTAATAACCAAGCATATGGTCGTCTCCCGAGCTTGTCAAGATTGACCTTCTATTTTCCTAGTAGAGTTATGAGACAATATGGTCTCGCACAAACCATCCCTACAGGAGATCTCCGCCGTCCTTATGAATTTCCTGTGTCACAAGAGGTTGAGCGCTTTGACAAATATTGGAGTGGTAGGCCCTTATGGGAGGTGGTTAGCCACAAGGATCCACCTTGTTTGTCAAACTAAGTGAAACAATGGCTTGATGGAAAATTCCAGAAATCTCAAGTCAAGATTGAGAAGACTGATGTGAAGAATCGTCTAGGTGACAAAAAGGTCCCTGCTAAAGAACGCCTAGGGGAAAGGAGAGAATTCAAAACTCCTATTATGCCAAGGAAGAAAAGTTCTAAGAAAGACAAAGGTAATAGGAAGGTTAACTCTACGGAAAAGAAAGTTTGGGTAGAGAAGAAACATGGGGTTTTAGCGGAGGGGGAAACTATCTATACTAAAATAGAGTGTAGATCTTCTAATGGATGTCTCCTAGCAAAGGTGATGGGTCAAGACGAAGAGAATGAGGATAAAAATTGGAAGAGGATCAAGAAAGAGAAAAAATAATAGAGCATTACTTTTCCTTTGATTTATTAGACAAAGTTAATTTGTTTTAGTTAATTTTTCAGCTTTTATTTCATTAATAATGTAATTTCTTTATTAATTAATGAGATTTCAGCTTTTATTTTTAATTAACGTTTTAATTAAAGCAATGAAAACAATTACAATATTTATTTTTCGGAGAATTAATTCGAGTACGGAAGTCGAATAAATTTCCAGAATATACGAAACTTGCCCAGACACTGCTATCCGATTCACTGTCGCTGTCGAATTGGCTCTGTCGCCTGGCGACAAAATTGTCGTCTGCGACAGAGGCTATCTTCTGGCGCCAGTCTTGAAATTTTGCAGACATGTATTTTTTACCTCGGGGATACAGAATTTTGAAAAATTAAAGTGACTGCACCCTGTCTGGGTTGCCTACGTATCCTTTGTTTAAGGAATCAGGCCAAACGTAGCTCTCTTGAGTATTTTACTCAAGTACTTATGGGTAGTAGTTCTTAAGTTGGTCAAGGTTTGTCATGTTTGAAAATTCATTACCATCCATGTCCGTTAACTTAGCCGCGCCTCCTGACAGGATTGTTTTGACAATATATGGTCCGGACCAATTAGGCCTAAATTTTCCTCTTGGGTCCAAAACATTTTTCCTTAGTGCTTTCAATACCAAGTCCCCAACCTTGATATTTCTAGTCTTGACCTTCTTATTGAAATGTCTAGCCATGCGGGTTTGATAGCATTGGGTGTGATGTAGAGCCTCTAGTCGTTTTTCATCGAGTAGAATTAGCTCTTCATACCGTGCTCTAGTCCATTCGACTTCATCAAGTTTACTTTCTAACGCAATGCGTAGATTTCTAACTCTACAGGTTGTACGGCATCCATTCCATATACTAAGTTGAATGGCGTATTTCTTGTTGATGTTCGGATTGACGTGCGATAACCCCATAGTGCGAAGTGAAGTTTGTCAGGCCAAACCTTATAATTTTCAGTCATTTTTTCAATGATTGTCTTTAAATTTTTATTAGCGGCCTCAACTGCTCCATTTGCTTGAGGTCTATAAGGAGAAGAATGGTGATGTTGAATACCATACTTTTGTAGCAATTCTTCACATTCGGCTTGAAAGTGAGTTCCATTGTCACTTATCATTTCATGTGGGACTCCGTATCGACAAATTATGTTTCTTTCGATAAAGAGTGCTACATGTTTGGCAGTGAGTTTAGCATATGATTGTGCTTCCACCCACTTTGTGAAGTAATCTATTGCGACTAAGATGTATTCATGACCTCCTGTTCCGGGAGGTGTGATCTTTCCAATTATGTCTAATTCCCCATGTAGAGAAAGGCCATGATGAAGTGTAGGTGTAGAGGAGATTGAGATGGTGGGATATGTTGCAAATTTGCATAGATTTGGCATTTGGGGCATCTCTTTCCATATTGATGACAATCCTTATTCATGGTAGTCCAATAATATCCTTCTCGCATTATCTTTTGGACTAGCATTTTGCCATTAACATGTGTTCCACATATTCCTTCGTGGACTACTCTCATAGCTCTTTGAGCATCCTTTTTGCCTACACATAATAAAGCTCCACCTTTAGGCACCCTTTTGTGTAGTTCATTTCCTATGAGTACAAACTGGGAAGCTAAAAGTCTTATTGCTCTTTTTGCTCTTTTGTCAGCATGAGGAGGATATTCTCCTTTGGTGACATAATTTAGTATATCTATGAACCATGGTTCTTCTTCATGTTCTTCCTCTTGGATCACTTCATCGTCTTCTATAGTTTGAATGTACGCTGGTTTATGCCTTTTTTCTATGGTTAAAGGCATTTGCTCAATTTCCTTAGGAATTCTAACCATTGAGGCTAGTCTTGCCAAGGCATCGGCGAATTGGTTTTCCTCTCTAGATAGATAAGTGTAATCCACCTTTTCCAACTGATCGGTGAGAGTTTCCAAATATTTTTGGTAGGGAGCTAAGCTTTCACTCCTAACCTTCCATCTTTTCGAGATTTGGTTAATGATTAAAGAAGAATCCCCAAATATCCGGGGTTTCTTTACACCTAAGGCTAAAGTAGTTTCGAGGCCTACCACGCATGCCTTATATTCGGCTGCGTTGTTGGTGACGTCGAAATCTAACTTAATGGATATAGGAACATGTTCTTCTTTAGGTGATACTAGTAAGACTCCTACGCCGCATCCCTTTTGGTTTAAGGCTCTATCGAAATATAGAGTCCATGTATCATCCTCTGTCATCATTAAACTTTCGTCTGGGAATTCATTTTCTTCCGAGGGTGTCGAATATTCTATTGGGAAATCTGCTAGAAAATCTGAGACCACTGATCCTTTAATTGCCTTTTGCGGCATAAACCTTATATCGAATTGAGCCAAATTCACTATCCACCTTGAGATACGCCCGTTAAGTGTAGATCTTTCGAATAGGTATTTAAGGGGGTTCATTCGTGAGACTACGTAAACAGTATGTACAAGCATGTAATGTCTTAACTTAGTTGTGGCCCACACCAATGCGAGGCACAACTTTTCCAATGGTGTATAGCGTGTCTTATACTCGAGCATTTTCTTAGTTAGGTAGTAAATAGAATTTTCTTTACTCTCTACCTCTTGTGCAAGCATGGCTCCTATTGTTTCCTTTGTGACGGTTAAGTACAACCTTAGAGGTATTCCAGGGAGTGCTGGAGCTAATACGGGAGGATTCGAGAGATAGGCTTTGATCTTTTCAAAGGCTTTTTGGCACTCATCGTCCCATATAATTGGTACATTCTTCTTAAGCTTCTTGAATATTGGTTCGCATATTGTGGTTAGCTTGGATATGAACCTACTTATGTATTGCAACCGGCCAATGAATCTTCGAATTTGCTTTTCGGTTTTGGGCGGTGGCATGGACATGATTGCTTTGATTTTGGTGGGGTCTATCTCTATTCCTCTAGAGCTTATGACATATCCCAAGAGTTTTATAGAGTTAACTCCGAAAGCACATTTGGAAGGGTTTTATCTCATGTTGTATTTGCTTAGCCTTTCAAAGAACTTTTTTTAAGGCTATTGGGTGTCCTGGGCGGTCTTTTGACTTTATGATCATGTCATCTACATAAACCTCCACTTCTTTATGCATCATGTCATGGAGTAGGGCAGTCGCTGCTCGTTGGTAAGTAGCACCCGCGTTTTTCAACCCGAATGGCATTACTGTGTAGCAGTAAGTACCCCAAGGTGTTATGAACGTCGTCTTTTCCATGTCTTCTTCAGCCATGAGGATTTGATTGTATCCTGTGTACCCGTCCATAAACGAGAGAAGCGCATGATTTGCTGTATTATCTACCAAAATATCGATGTGTGGTAAAGGGAAGTCGTCCTTTGGACTTGCCTTATTTAGATCTCGATAGTTGACACACATTCGGACTCTACCATCTTTTTTCGGAACCGGGACGACATTGGCGACCCATTCGGGGTATTTAGATACCTTGATAAAACCTGCAGTTATTTGTTTTTGCACTTCTTCTTTTATTTTAAGAGCTACGTCGGGTTTCATTCGACGTAAATTTTGTTTTACAGGTTTCATTCCTGGAATTAATGGTATTGTGTGTTGAGCTATCTCTCTATTAATGTCTGGCATATCTTCGTATGACCAAGAGAATACATCAATAAATTCTTTAAGTAGATTAATTAAATCGGTTCTTTCATCTTTACTTAGTGTTAGTCCGATTTTAACTTCTCTTTTAATGGTTGGATCTTTTGAGATATCAACCGTTTCTGTATCCTCAATTATTGGTGTCTTGTTTTCAAGTGTTTCCATTGCTTTAATTATTTCTTTATCATTTTCATCATTAGTTAAGCAATGCTCGTCATCTTTAGATAAAGAAAAACAAGATGAATACGGGGAAGAAGACATATTATTGAATTCAGAAATCATTACATCAAATAAAGAAATGCATGTCTGTCGGGAATTGATTGCTAACTATCCTAGGATTAGAAATAGAAGGCGAGGGTACTACAACTAAAGGTTTGGAAGACTCGATAGGGGAAGACTCTAACTCAGACTCTGACTCAGACGATTCTTCGAACATTGGTCCTTGTCCTGTAGTTACTGAAATCTTCCTTCCATTTGTAGTGGTTATCTTCACCGTCTTGCGCCATCCACGCTCTTGATCTTCTATTGGAGTGATAAATTCCGAGGGATCAAAGCCTTCACTTTGGAGAACCGTTTGTAAGAGTGAGGAATCATCTTCCGCGTATCTTGGCCCATTCTTTTCTCTTCCAAAGAGGAGTCCCATGACATTAAAGTCAAAGCAAGGAGGTGCCTTCTCCTTATAAATTGGAGCTGGGATCTCGTCTAGGAAGTAACAATCCAAAAAGATCTCGAACCCAGGTTGTCTTATGCCATTTACAACGAAGGGTTCAGGAAATTCATGACAAGGATAATCCTCTCCTTCTCTTATAAATTGTCCATTTAAGGTGAGAGGATATTGATCCATGGGTATCTCCCTCTTTTGTGCACGAGCATTCCTTCGTGCTCTTGATTTTTCCTGGGCCCACTTAAGGTCCTTGCGAGTTGGTTCAAAACCAAGTCCGAAAGTATCCAATTTAGGAAGGCCAGGTAGTCCCATATGTTTAGCTATTCCTTTCTTCTTTCCTAGAGTCATTCTAGGAAAGTGTCCTTGTTTTCTTAGAATAGCGTTAGTTGTCATATTTGAGTGGAGGTCGTAATGAAGAGGGGTCCTTTCATCTTCCTCTATTAAGGAGACCTCTTCGCTAAAGCCCCACAAATCTTCATCATTTTCATCATGTTCCACATTAATTAGTGGATTTTCGACCGTTTTGATTCTCATGGATGAAGCATCAATGGTAATTGGAATTCCTCCAACTATGGCCTTTACTTGTTGATGAAGAGATGAAGGGACGGCCTTTAGATCATGAAGCCAAGGGCGTCCCAATAGCAAGTTAAAAGATGCCTTGATATCCACTACTTGAAATGTGGTGGCATGTTCAATTGCACCCGCCGTTATATTCATGGTAATTGTCCCTAGTGCTTGACGGCGTGAGTTATCATAAGCTCTTATGCCTTGAGTTGATGGAAATAAATCCTCATCTCTTATTCCTAACATTCTTGCGATTCTAAGTGGGCATACGTTAATTGCTGAGCCATTATCCACAAGAGTCATAGGAACGTTCATCCTCTTGCATATCACTGTGAGATTTAGAGCTTTATTGTGTTTGTCACCTTCCGGTGGTAAATCCTGGGAGATTAATATAAAATTATTATGAGTAGTTTTAAAATCCGATTATAATAATGTTTATGTTGATTTAATTCAAAAGTCTTATGTCATATAGCTGGGATGTTTTAATTTAATTATTTGTGATTATTTGTAAACCTTATATTAATTAAGGTTATATTTATTTGTAGGGTGTTTTTGATCAAGATCCTTGAGGTTCTTTTATTGTGTTTTGCTAAGCGAGGATCAAGTTACGATTATGTGGCTAAATACCTTGAAAGTGATTGATTTGAATAAACATGTTTGAATGATTTACGACGAATTGAATTAAATTGAATTGAATTATGACTTATGAAATAAAAGTATGTTTAAATAAATTGGTTTTGATAATAAATTGGAGTATTGATTTTATATCATGTTTTGACTAATTAATTTATTATCCATGTTTTAAAAAGGGTTTGATGTTGAAATTATTAAAATGGAGTTTATTATTCTTAAAGGTTTGAATTATTGGATTTAAAAGAGGATTTATTGAATCATTGAATTATTATTATTTATGCTTTATAAGCATGTTGGCAACCCCACTATGCGGGTTTGGTTGCTGTCAGAACCTTCGGTCGGAGGTACAAAGCTATTTACTAAAACAGTTCTGGCCTTAACCGAGGAAAGTTCGAAAAGCTAAGGAAGCAAGGCAAGAATCAGCTTAAACCCTCAAAAACAGTATACTTAAAGAAAGGAATAGATGTTGGGCCTTGGACTTTGCATGACCGGGTCTTTTTTCAATAACAGCCTTGTAACATAAGGAGACTAGCTTGGGGGTTGTGCACACTTGGGAGAGGAATTGGTTTTAAATAATTGGAATTGGTTTTATTGATTATTGACATTTGAATATTGAGAATTGGTTTTGAATCATGAGTTTGGAATTATTAGAAAATTGGTTTTAAAGCATGTTTGAGAATAAATTGAGTTTAATTATCTTGCACTTATCGTACTTAGTATATTTTGCTAACCCGTACTTCTTGTTTTGTTTTGGTTCGCCTTGTTTAGTGTAATGATAAGCAGTGTTGCTTATTTTCTGATGGAGTCAATAAATTATGCATTGGAGTCTCGGGATTGGTTTCACTAAATTAGGAATATTTGGTCCTTCTATTTATTTTTGAGTACTCATGACAATGGTTACTATTTATGGTTATTATTAATAAAGAAGAGTATTTAAGTTTCCGCTGCTAAGTATTGGTTTATTTTAGTAAGTTTGAGTAGCCTTGCGTTTTCACGCCACAGTAATACGCCTAATTCTATCTCTACGAGATAATTATACGTATTATACTAGTATTTCCGTAGAGTAAGATTTGGGGGTGTTACAAAGTGGTATCAGTTTTCAACGTCCTAAAAAGAGTAAAATTAGAATAGTAATAAAAATTGTGGGTAGACTTAAGAGGGCATATAAGATAGATAGAGTTCGCATTTATATGTGAGTCAAAGCTTTATTTTACTAAAAAATATTTTCCTATTTGTGGAAAGATGAAGGAGAAAAGGATGCTCGAGTTCTCTACGGAGGCCTATAATGGGTACGTCTCTCTGTCTAGGAAAGACTCTCCTCAACGTCGTAGGTAACTTTCCTGGGAGACGCAGGCTTGACCGTCCTTTAATCTTGATTCAAGTACATATTTATTATTTTTGAAAATAAAAAGAATTGAAATTATTTGAAACTTGAGTATGCGATTATGTGTACTTTAAAGTTGGTGTTAAAACACCTTAGGGTTTGGTCAAGAGGTCCGAAATTTTTGAGTTATTACCCATGGTTGGGTAATCTTGAGTTATGCTTGGTTGAGTTATGAATTGCTTATTGATTGCAAATGGATTTTGAATTGGATTGTTTGTGTGATTTGACACTTAATTAATTGTTTGCATGTATGTGTGAAACAGATGAAAATGATTGATGCAATTAGACACCAATATTTTGACATTCATTACTTAAAAGATAGTGGAGTCACAGTTAGTGAATTCATAACTGGAATCTGTACTTTGGCCTTGACCCTTTATGAGAAGAGTGGTGAGGAATCTATGATCCAACAACCTTGGATGGTCCTTTTGGCCTTGGCCCATTTGCCTAGGGTTGAGAAATATCAACCTCTCTTTGACAAATATGGGGATGTACTCAAGGAAGATGAGATGTGGAATGAGAAGCATCATCATGAAGGGAAGTGGTTAGCAACCATATATGTCTAGCCTTAAGAGGGACTTGCACTATGTGGAGCGCAAGTATGAACCTAGGAGGTAAGTTGTGAAAATTCCCACGATCCCAAAAGACCGCACATTTGAACCTAATGACTAAATGTACTTCTTAAATGCCCAAGTACCTTTTTCATATCCAAAGAAGCGACATAAGTATGTGGAATCTAGTGATGAGTCCGTACTACTTCTTGGTAGGAGCAAGCATTACCATTCTCTTAGCCAATCTTTGAGCTTTGAATCTTCGAAACATTCTAGCCCAAAATCCCCTTCCACATTGCTAAAAGACCCAGAACTCGTGCCCAAGTTGCTAAAGAAAAAACCTCATGCTCAAAAGCCCAAAAACACATTTCTTCTTCAAGCCAGAAGGGTGGCCACCCACGTTTGGTGTGTGGCTGGTGGTCTTTTATTTATTTATTTTTTTTGGGCTTTTGATTTAAATTACTTTTTTTTATTTATTTTTAACCAATTACCATGAATTACGTGTCAAACAATTTGTTTAACTTTTTATAACCTTTTCTTTAAGTAACTGGTAATCCGAATGGAATAAACACAATGCAAATGAAAGTTAAGAGTATTGCAGAATAATTAAAAGTCGTAGGGATTATTAAAATTAAATTAACAAAGTTGGAATCACTAAAGTATAATTTTCCATCTTTTTCGAACAAAGGTTTTTTTTAATTTTTTTATTTTGAAAAGGGAAAACTCTTCCCCTTACGGCAGCAACCCCACAACCACCAGCCAGGGCTGCCACCACCGCCGACGACCAGAGATTATTACCGGCGGTAGCAGCGTGACCACCCAGCCTTAGTGCCCAACCTCTCCTCTTCCCCTGAGCCATCTTCCTCCACCCTAAAACCCTTCTCCCTCCCCTCGAAAACCCCCCTCCCCTCACTGACCGCAAGCCAAACCCCCTCCCCTGTGCAGGCGAAACCACTTCGCCCCCCCCCCCCCCCCACTGACCGTCTCCACCTCCTTTCCCCTTTGAACCACAATCCAAAAACCCCAAAATCGAGTGGTGTTAGGGTTTTCGACCTTTTGGTGGTGCGTTAAGGGGGGGAAGGGGGTGCAGACAACCGGCGAAAGGTTAAGCCGGCACGGGGGAGGGGTTTCAGGCGTCGGGGATAGTGGCAGCCTGGCAGGTGGCGGTGGTGGGAGGGAATTTTTTTTTTTTTAGTTTTTTTTTTATTTTTAAGGTTTTTTTTTTAAAAAAAAAATTGTTAAAATAATTGACCATTGATAGTGTGACACGTGTCACATGTAACCTTTTAAATAGGTTACCAACCGGTCATGTTTTATTTTTGCCAGATATGTATCAAAGGTGGTGTTATTGTGGAATAATCAAATGGTGGTGTTATTTAGGGAAGACCGGTTAAAGGTAGTGTTATTTTTGACAAATTTTCCTTTGTTTAACTTTGTATAACCTTTCTTTTAAGTAACTGGTAATGCGGATGGAATAAAGAGAATGCAAATGAAAGTTAAGAGTATTGCAGAATAATTAAAAGTCGTTGGGATTATTAAAATTAAATTGACAAAGTTGGAATCATTAAAATATAATATTCCATTTTTTTCGAAGAAAGGTTGTTTTTATTTGTTTTAAAAAGGGAAAACGTTAGGCCGTCATATACTAATTCAAATCATATTCCGCAAGAGCGATAGTGCTTTGGGGGGAAACGTCTATACAATCATACAAATAAACTCTGTGTTTCTACGTCGCGGGTATTCAATCTAGCTACTAAGTGGCCCATCATACAAATAAAGAATGTTGAGAATTATCTTCGTATAACAGGCACATTAAGAAGATGATGATTGTTGTCCACTCTCTTAGCAGCATTAAGAAGGGTTATATGAATTAACATAAATAACAGAATTCTCGGAATATTTAACAGACGGTTGCGGCAGTTAGTTTGTTATTTCAAGTCGTTAAGTCGGTAATCAAGATCAAGAAACCAAGATCGCCATTTCTTGATTATATATTACCCAAAATAAATCAAACATTAAACCTCTTATTCTTTAAGAATATTGCGCACATTTTATAAACCTAGATATTTTATAAGCCATAGGATAAGCATAATCATAAGAATTGAGCAAACGCATGATGTAACATCAAAAACCAAATAGATAAAAATCGAAACAAAAATTGGCATTTCTTGATTATTTTTACTAACTAAAATAAATTAATCTTAAACCTCCAAGAAGTTATATCTCACGCAAAATTGATTTGTTTTATATTTTAACTCAAATAAATATGTTAGGCTTCATTAAATTATATGTTGTGCTACATAATATGTCGAGGACGACGAAACCCGCGGCAAAATGCAAATCAATCGATAAAACTAACAAAAGATTAACAAAATCAAATAAAGACATTGAAAACAAGCAAATTATACTAGAGTTCGTTGTTTATTGATAGAAAAAACTAAACAAGCTACATAATGTTCTAATAAGCTACAAAATACGAGTTATAACAAAGAACTCGACGCAAGTACGTAATAACAAGAATCTAACGAGAAGAACAAGATCGATCAAAACCTACAAATGTTTGACGACCCTTAACCTATCAAAGAAATTAAAAATCACACAAGAACTACATGCTACATATGGTTCGACGCGGTAATAACGACAAAGAAAAATAACTCCTCGTCTTGCTTTATTTAATTTGGTCGATTCCATGATAGACCGATTAAACCACCTTGGTACTTAAACTTAGAGAAGCGCACCAAGCAGTTGAAAAAGAATGACAAAGCAAGATCGATAATATTGAAACCTACCCATTTGAACGACCCCTAGCAATGAAATATCATCAATGTTGTTCAAGCCAATTCCACATTGCGAACCTTAGTACTAGCACGGTTTCTACGATCTTGAGAGTAACAGAAAACGCCCAATGTATTCTGATAACACGATTGGGTATCGTCGTAGGTGTAATATACCCAAAACAGTAACGCCAATAGTAGCAGAAGAACCGAAATTAGGACCGTGAAAATGATCGTATTATGATTCATTGTTTTGTTGCAATGGAGCTAGGGTTGAGAACTAAGAAGTTGAAGTTTTATTAGCGATTGAGATTGTTTGTAGTGGAAATATGAGTAGGTGTGTTGACTAACAAAGACGAGTTTCATTTATATAGGACATAACGTTTCTTCAAAAACCAAATAGATAAAAGTCGGTGACGTGGCTTGGTCGTCTGATGGCAGTTAGTTTGTTATTTGACTTATTTCAATTAGTTAAGTCGGTTATCGAAATCAAGAAACAAAAATAGCCATTTCTTGATTTTGATTTTGATTTTGATAGTAATTAAAGAAGCATTTTTAATAGTTCATGTCATGCACATAGTTTAACTTTTTTGATTAATATTGTTTAGAAAGTATTTGATGTCCTTATATAAGTAAGGGTTATAATTAGTTGTATTTGGGCGCGTATTTGTAGTGTTATATTCAATCTTGAGCAATAACTATCGTTATTTTTTTTGGGGTCATGTGTGTGGGATCTTAGACATAATTATTTACAAAAATATATCATATCTTCCTTTAATTTTTTACGATTTGAAATACGTGGTCTAGCTAACATGGATATGGTTTCGATGTTTAGAAACTCGATTTCCCCCTCGCCCTTTTCCTCTTTTCCCTCTAATTTCATCCTATTAAACCCTATTTTTATCATCTTCAACGCAAGAATCCTAATATTTAAAGAAAAATCATCAAACTCCGATTGTAGTCCCTTACATTAAACTTATAGGTAATTGGAGGCAAATCAAATCAGGCAAGGAGAAAACCCCTTTGTTAATTACATGAATTTATGCATTTGCAAATCAAATCAGGTAAGAAGTTGAAGCTTTTTTTTTTGCGATTGAGATCTTTTGTAGTTAAAGTAAGACTAGGTGTGTTGACTAACAAAGACGAGTTTCACTTATATAGGAATAGGACCTATCATCCAAACGGTTCTTTATTTTTTTTTTTTATCACCCGATCACTTATTTGGGCTAATTAGGTTCGTATTTTTACGGGTTTTGAAATACATGGTTTGTAATCAAATGTACAAATATGATCACGAATATATAATAGATAAGATATGAGTAAAAATTGAAACTCTTTAACAAATTTAATCAAGTCAAATCTAAAATGGATTATTTGTTCATTTGTTGACTTACTGGAAATGCATTGATATATTTATATTTATCTTTTAAACTATGATGATGAATTGCTTTAATGTTGTGCCATTATAAATATTACTTCATATTGCCAAAAAAAAATGTTTCAGTTCATAGAGAATACTACTATTTAATAAAATTTAGCCAATATTCCTGAAAAGTACCTTACTTCTGAAATGTAAATTTAAGGAAATTTTGACAATTACCACCTTCTGTTATGTCCATTTTAGCAATTACTACCTTCTATTTTTTTTTTAAATTACCACCTTCTATTTTCAAAAACATCAAAAGTTACCACCTTCTTGCCCCCCAACTACCACGTGACATCATTTTGGGCCCATTCTTTCCTTTTTCTCCCTATTTCCCTCACATTTCTCATTCCTATTTGGATTATCATCTCCCCTTTCACTTTTTTCCCCACAATTACTTTTGCATGCCCCCAGTTTACAATAATTTAATTGTACATCGAAAGATTTGCGGAAATTGACCCTTTTTTCTTACAAAAGTGACCCTATTTTCTTTATAAAGTGAACCTTTTTTTTTACAAAAGTGACCCTTTTTTTCACAAAATTGTTTTTTTTCCACAAAAATGAACCTTTTTTTTTATAAAAGTGACCCTTTTTTCCACAAAAGTGACCCTTTCTTTTCACAAAAGTGACCCATATTTTACAAAAACACACTACTCTCCGCCAACTTTTTTTTAAAAAAAAAAAAAAAATAGGTCACAAAATTCAGAAAAAATACCTTTAATTTTTTCGTTTGAACTAGTAGTAGGAGGAGCAATTGTCTCCATCTTTGAAAGCTGAACATTCGCATCATATTTCAAAACTAAAATCATTACATGAACATACCTTAAAATAACCAAAAATACAAAAAAATAGATGAACATACATACCTCAAAATTGGATGTAAAAGAAGAATTAACAAAAGAAATTACAAAATTAAGTTGAAAACCAAGATTAGATAGAAAAACAAGAGTGAAATTGAAGAACCAACAAAAAAAGCAAGAGGAAAGAAAACGAGAGTTGACAACCAAGGAGATAGAAACTAGAAAGAGGGGTAAAGAAGAGGAGAGAGAAAAAGAAGAGCAGAGGAAAGAGAAACAGGGGAAAAAAAGCAGGAGAGAGAAAACATGAGAGTGGTAACAAATTTTGAATTTCACGCATGTAATTGGTAACCACCGCCATTCAATAACTTATTGTAAACCCGCTTTTTTTAAACTTTTGTGTTTTCCCCAAACCACCAATAATTGTTCGTCAATTTTGATTTAGAGAAGTGAATTGAAGTGTTTTTGATTGTTTGGGGAAAAAAAAGTGAGAGGGGGGATGGGAATCGAGTTAAAAATGAGAAATGTGAAGGAAATAGAGAGGAAAGGGAAAGAATGAGCCCAAAATGACGTCATGTGGTAGTTGGGAGGCAAGAAGGTGGTAACTTTTGCTGTTTTTGAAAATAGAAGGCGGTAATTTTCAAAAAAAAAAAAATAGAAGGTGGTAATTGCTAAAATTGACATAACAGAAGGTGGTAATTCTCAAAATTTCCTAAATTTAATAAATAAAGATATGATTTATTATCTCAGTGCAATTTGATGTATATGTGCTAATTTAATCCTCAATTAAAGCTTAATGGTTTTCAAAACCAAATTAAAGGATCGACTAGACTTTACAACAAAAGAAACCAAATTAATTGTTATTTGTTTCCTTGTTTATATGAAGCGGTAACCTATTAACTTTTATGCTGCAAAACTTTGAAATTTTCTAGTTATATTATTCAAGTTAGCTTGCTTGCTAAGTGAACTAATTTCATAAATTAGATGTGCTTAAATTAAACATTTAGCCTGTTATTGCTGTCGATGTTGCTGTTATTGCTAACATTGCTACTTTTATATATTTTGTTGCTGCTATATATGGTTGTTGTTGTGGAGGAAATACTTGTTGATTAGTCTGATTGACAATGAATCTAAATCAAGGGGTACATGGATAATTTTATTAGTTTAATTAAGGTTAATTTTGTAAGTTTCATCCCTTTCTTTCTCCCTTCTTCATTCTTCCATTATAGCAACCCACCTTCTTCCTACTTGAAATCTCTATTGTAGACCAGCGCCACCACCCTCTATTGTTGGTAAAATACATGTCGATTCCAATAACAAAATAAAGAAGATGAAAGGGAACAAATACTTAATCTCAATAACGCAGTTGTGCCGTAGAACATAATCTACTGCATTAGAAGAGAAATACGCCACCACCATTACAGGTTTCCTGGTGATGCACACCCGGGCCCCCAATGTTAACACAACTCTCCTCGTAATTCGTGTATCCGAATCCGAAGAGTGGAATTACTCAAGAACTGTTTAGATCTCAAAAAGTAAGTTTGTGTTTTTGTATTTAGGGTTTTTCCAAAAGTCATATCATTAAAGAGACTCTCGTTTGTTTTATAAGTAGTTTGTTTTACAAGTTCCAATACAAGGAAACAAAATAAATCTAACTAGGCCCAATTGATATCCACTTCAAATAATACCTGACGCACACGATCGTGTAGAAAAAGGTACATGACCATGTAGATGGGTTTGTATGCAAAACCACACGACTGTGTCGAGTAAGATACACGACCATATATATCACACAAGATCATGTAGTACAAGATACATGACCATGTAGCGGATAGGGTGGGCAAACAATCTGATCCGAACGATCCGATCCTAGATCCGGTTGATTCGATCCGAAAAATTGGATATTCAATCCGGTTTTTTCAATTTCAGATATTTCGGATATTTTGGATCACGACTTTTGGAAAATCAGATATCCGATCTGGTTTGTTATATACAATTAAAAAAAAAATTTAAAGTAGTGTGGTATAGTGTATATCTATGTTTGTGTGTTTGGCAAAGCCCTAAAAGCCCAAATTCATACTCTAATTACACAGTCAGCCACTCTCTGTCTTCCTCAATTTCTTTTTCATGCATGCAGCCACCGCATCCAACTCACACACCACTAGTCCATCTTCTCACCTTGGTCACCTTCTCCCACATTGTCAATCGTCATCGAAGCCTCTAGGCCTTCCACCATCCGCCTCATCGGAGCCACCAAAATGAGAACACGAGTTACTTTATATTTTTTACAACTTTTGATTGTATTACTTGTTTATCCATCTAAGCACTGTTATCATGTACAGAGTGTACAAATCCATGTAAAATTTTCTATAGTTTATGGCATTGAGGAATATGGATTATGGATTTCTAATTTTCTAATTTCTATAGTACTCGCGAGTCAATGGAATTTTATAGTGACTCCAACTACTCTTAATGTTCTAATTATAATGTAGTTGTATTTTGGGTTTTTACTTTTCAGTCAAGTGAATTTTTTTTTTATTATTTTATTTTTTATAAGTATTTTTTCTTTGCCTTAATAATTTAGTGAGCTTTACTGTACTTGAATTTATTGATTAAATTTTAATTTGTTATTACAATTTAGAGAATATACGAAGTTAAACAGCTCAAAATAGAGGCATTTTGCAAATATTTTTAAAAAAAAATAAAAAATTAATATTGATACACGGAGATATCTGGTGATCCGATTCGGAATTTCGAATATCTAGTTTTTTTCGGATCGAAAATAAAATTCCCGATCTGAAATTTTCGGACGAAATTTCAAATCGGATCGGGTCGGATATCTGAAATTGCTAGCCCTAATAGCGGATAGTTGTACAACAATTACTTTTCAGCCAAGGAGTTACTCTCGTCTGATGGTTCGAACGAACAAACCCGATTAAGTTTGAGATAAAACCTATCTGATTGCATTACTAACTCCATTACTTAAGTTGGTTAAAATAGCTTCCGGGAAGAAGAAGCTACCCTAAGGAATTGATATAGCCCTAATTTACACCCTTTTGCTGCTAGCACTACTAGAAAATAGGCAAATACAACGCAATATTTACGTCTGAAACACCCTCTTTTTCGACGAAAATTCCACCGGTTGTAGAAAAACCTTTTGTAGGAAAAACGGCCTTTTCTGAAGGAATTTCCATCGGAACATTATTCCGACGGAAATTCCCAATCCGTCAAAAGTGAATTTCAGGCTCGGAAAAGTCCGTCAGAAATTTCCGACGGACAGTATTCCGCAGGAAATTTTCGACGGAAATTCCGTCAAAAGATTGTTAAAAAGAAACAAAAAAAAGCCTGCCCCACACCACCCGTATCCCCTTCCCTACTAAGTCACCTTCTAAATTCAACATACCACCACCGCAATTCACCCCACCTACCACTACAAGAATCAGGTCGATTTCCGACGAATAAGTTCTGACGGAATGTCCGTCGAAAATGCCAAAATTTCCGACGTATTTATATTACGTCAAATATTTCCGACGGATTTATAATCCGTCAGATATTTTCGACGAATTTAAAATTTTCGTCAAAAATCCGTCAAAAATTTTCAACGGAATCTAAATCCGTCGAAATATATGCACTTTTCAAAGGATTTTTCCGTGTGGAATTATTATTTCCGACGGATTTTTATTCCATCGGAAAATTCCGACGAATTTTCAGTCGGAATTTAATTTTATTTTTTTTAAAAAAACCCCTTTAAAAGTAGAAACCCTAATGTAGCCCCTCCCCCACCTTTTTCTTCCCGCCTCTTTTCTTCCCCTTTCTCTTCTCTTCCAGATCTACTTCTCTCTCCTCTTCACTTAGATCTCTTTTTCTCTTTCCTCTTCACTGCATGTGTCGCCTTTTCCTTCTCTCCTCTTCTTTCCCCTCTTCCTTACGACCGCAACAAAAACCACCACAACCTCTTTCTTCTCTCCTCTTCTTTCCGCCTCTTTCTTCCCACCACAACCTCTTTCTTACCACCACCAACATCAACAACACCAACACTGCAACAACCACCACCAACATCAACCTCAAACAATGGCGCACTGCCCAACATCCACCACGAAACAACAGCCACCGCCGCAATAACACCATCGCAAAACAAAAGCCACCGTCGTGAATATCTCATGGTCTCTGCAACAACACCACCGCGGAAAAACAGCCACTGTCGCGAGCATCTCAAGGTTTTTTTTGTAGATCTAGTTTAAACTTAGGTTAAATTGTAGATCCTGTTTTAATTTGGTTAAACTATAGATCTTGTTATAATTTTGGTTAAATTGTATATCTTGTTTTAATTTTGGTTAAATTATAGATATTGTTGGTTTTTTTTTTTTGTTTTTTTGAACATTTATGCTTATAGTTAATTATCTATGTAATCTTTATGTTAGTTTATAAATTTATTAAATTATTGTAATGATCATAGTTAATTGTCGTTTTTCTTTTTAGGATATTTTGTCAAAAACTACATATTAAAAGCCATTTTTTGCGAGAAGTAGCTACCTAATAAAAAAAAAGTTGTTGTAAGAAACTACCTATTAAAATGAAAATGTTGTAAGAATTACTCTTTACCGGATTTTCAACCTTTAACTAATTTCTCCGACGTTTACCACCCACGTGCCGATCACGTAACATTTTAAGACCTTTTTTCATGCCCCGCCAGCAGTGCTACCTTCCTCACCACCTCCCCACCACCACAACACCCCCAACCTACCTCAAAACACCCCCAAATCCACCCTCTCTGATCTCCTCCCCAAAAGCAACACAAGCCCTTACTCCTTCGCTATTCCTCACCGCACGGCGCACCACCACACTCCCCTCTATTCCTCCTGACGCGAACTAATAGCACTGGCACACAACTCTTCCTCACCATACCTCGCTCGCTGCTCATATCTCTCGCATCACCTTAATACCCATAGCCACCAACAAATTAAACAGCAGCCAAGTCGCCATTCCAACGACGCTAAACCCAACAACATAAAGCAACAACGAAGTAACCCACGACATTAATTCAACCAATTTCAACTCTCAAAATTAGCCCAAATTAAGAAACCCGCAACGCATTTTGTTAAACAGAAGTAGGGGAAGGGGAAAATGACGCAAGCTAGGGAAGCAAATAAGCAAGGGATGGATAAATTGATGGATATAAGGATTAAATGTTGATGTTAGCCACCAAATTGGGGAAAAAAAGTTGAGAATTTGGTTAATTCAGAATCATGTGACAGGCGGAGGGTGGTCAACGCAGGAGAAATTAGTCAATGTTAGAAATCCGGCAAAAGAAATTTTATTACAACATTTTTTATTTTAATTGGTAGTTTTCGCAACATTTTTATTTTAATAGGTAGTTTCATACAACATTTTTTTTATTAGGTAGTTTCTCGCAAAAAATTGCTTTTAATAGGTAGTTTCTGACAAAATGTCCTTCTTTTTATTGAAATTCCGATCAAATATGTATATCTATTGGTTTGGATTTTTTGTGGTAATTATTTCCTTTTTGTATTATTTTTTCCAGGGTAAATATCGTTTATTAATTTTTAGTAGTGTTTAGAGGTGGTGTGGCGTGAGGAATAGTGGTGTTTTGAGGTGGAGTATGGTGGTAAGGTGTGTTGTGGTGAAGGTGCATGTGTGGGGGTGGTGGTGCCGCTAGAAATTTTTTATTTTTTTTATGCATTTTCCATCGGAAATTAATAATTTTTGACGGACTTTTCCGGGCTGGAAAGCCTCTTCCGACGGACAGATTTCCATCAGAAAAGTGGTTTCGACGAAAATTCTATCGAAAAAGGTCATATTTCCCAAACTGTTTTCCGACAACCGGTTTGGACGAAAATTCCGTCTTCCATTGGAAACGAGTTTATCGACGGAAAATAGGGTGTCTCCGACGGAATTTTTCTATCGAAAATTGGATTTTTTCTAGTAGTGCAACACTGATACCACCACAGCAACCCCACCCACCACCGAAATTCCCCACCAAAATCCCTGACTTACAAATACCCACTACCACAACCCACAACCAACTCAGATCCAACAACCTAACCCAAACCTTAACCCAGATCCACCCACCTAACCCAAACCCTAACCCAGATCCACCCACCTAACCCAAAACCTAACGAACCCTAACCTTTTATAACGTTTAAAAAATTCCGACCCAAAAAAAGAACAAAACACCAAAAAATCCCCTTAAATTTTTTTAAATAACCCCCAAAAGTACCGTCATAAATTTTCAAAAAATCTGAATAAAGGACAAATAAAATCAAAATTTTGAAAAAAAAAGATACATACCTAAATTTGACCACGCAAAACCTCGAAATTGAGTTTACAAGGCTAAATTCGACCATGAAAACTGTAGATGGTCGAAATAGACCTTAAACCCTCATTTTACACCGTTGATGTTAATAATGATGTTTGTGTTGGTGTTGTTGTTCACGTCGATGTTGTGGCGGTGGGTGATTAATGTTGGGATGTTAGTAGTAGGCCTGAGTAAAACTACCCGAAAAACCGAAAACTCGAAAACTCGTTCCGTTACCGTTCCGAAATTAGGGTACCCAACCCGATAACCATAACGGGGTAGGAACCCGTTCCGATAATTTGTTATCGGGTATGATTTTTTGTTATCATTTTAAAATTAACAGTTACCCGTTATGAATAGATAAGCAATTTTTTATTTTTTTTTCCTACTTACATCTATTTTCCAATATTTAGACTATATATATATATATATATATATATATATATATATATATATATATATATATATATATATATATATATATACATATATATATATATACATATATATATTAGGAAATTTTGACTTTTACCACCAAAAAATTTGGACAAATTGTTTTTTACCACCTACTCTTTTAAAAGTTGTATTTTACCACCAAATAAACTCAAATAATTGTTTTTTACCACCTACCGTTTAGAAAACCGTTAAATCTAACGGAATTTTTTTAAAGTCTTCGATTTTCGTGCCTAAAATATGTTTTTCATAGGTTTAGGGGGGCATTTTGGCCCTTTGGGTCCAATTTGAGGTCAAAATTGATAAAAAATGATCGAAAATACCTCGTTCTGCGTGATTAAAAATACATCGAATTGCGTGAACACGCAAAATGAGGTATTTCGGATCATTTTTTACCAATTTTGACCTCAAATTGGACCCATAGGACCAAAATGCCCCTCTAAACCTAGAAAGAACATATTTCGGGCACGAAAATCGAAGAATTTTTTTAACACCGTTAGATTTAACGGTTTTCTTAACTGTAGGTGGTGAAAACAATATTTAGAACTTTATTTGGTGGTAAAATACAACTTTTAAAAGAGTAGGTGGTAAAAAACAATTTGTCCAAATTTTTTGGTGGTAAAAGTCAAAATTTCCAATATATATATATATATATATATATATATATATATATATATATATATATATATATATATATATATATATATATATATATATATATATATATATATATATATATATATATATACATCAATCAATGATTAGTAATATTCAATTTGGTCAAGACCATGTGGTAATGTTTTAATTAATGTTAAAAAATATCATAATAACTAATTTATTAAGTTTAATTATCACTATTTGATACCTTATCGGGTACCCGGACTTATCGGTTCGGTTTATGGCCTGGATATCACTTTTAGTGATATTGGTTTTCAGGTACCCGAACCGTTAGTAATAACAATACGGGTACCCGTGCCATGCTCACCCCTAGTTGGCGGTGGAAGTGGATGGCGGTGGTAATTAGAAAGAGGGGGGAAAGAAGAGAAGGTAGATGAGATAAAGAGACAAGCAAGAAAAAAGAACAAGAAAAGGAAATAGAAGAGGAGATAGAAGAAGAAGGAGAAGAAGAAGAGGAGGAAAGAGAAGAGGAGAGAGAAGGAGGAGCGAGAAGTGGAAAGAGAAAGAAAAAAGGCAGAAAAAAAAAAGAAGGGTATCTCTTAGGGTTTTTTGAAAAGTTTATTTTTCTTTATTTAAAAATTATATTCCGTCAGAAAGTTCCCACGGATTTTATATCGTCGAAAATGGTACTTTCTGACGGAAAAGTACATAATAATGTTTCCGTCGAAACCATTATGTCGCTGCTATATCTCTGTTTTCTAGTAGTGCTGTCTTTTTGTTATCGTCGTAAAGTGGTTTTGGAATGGTTGTTGAGGAAGGAGGAAGAATGGAAGAAGAAGAGGGACCTGATGAATAGTACCTTTCGGAGAGGATCAAGGGGTTGTGATGGTGATGGCGGCTGAGACGAACACAAGAAGTCGAAGATGCACTACTAAAAATAAAGGTTTTTGCGACCATCGCAAACAGTCGCTGAAAATAGCAAAAACAATCGCTGAAAATAATTGCGACCGCCAACGGTCATAACGGGGCGGTCGTTATTCATTTGGTCGCAAAAATTCATAATTACAACCAAATGACTGTCGCATAAATTTGTGACTATTTTCTTTATTTAGAACAACCAGCATTGAAACGGTCGCAAATATTAATTGTGACCGGTATTGTAAATGTCCCAAATATTACCATTTGCGACGGCTATAAGCGATCGCTAAATATTTAGGGAAAAAAACAAAAAAAAACAAATGAAACCCAGCAGAAATCAACCACAAACGAGAATGCATAAATTAATAAAACCACAAAGAGAGCTCGAAATCAAACCAGAAATCAAACAAAACCAACCATACTAAGGAAAAAATCCAACCGCAAAACGAACTCAAAATCAAACCAGAAATAACTCGAACAAGGAAATTCAAACATGAAAATCAAACCAACGGAAATCAACCAAAAAATCATACTAGAAAAAATTTCGAACAAGCTAAGGAAGTTTAAATTAGAAAATCAAACCCACCAAAATTAACCAAAAAATATTTCAAACAAGGAAATCTAAACCAGAAAAATTCGAACAAGGAAACTCAAACCATGAAATCAAATCCACAAAACATAAACACAAAACCCACAAAGATCAAACAAAACCACATAAATTAAACAAAACCCACATAGATCAAACAAAAACCACAGAAATCAACCAAAAAAATACCAATTCAACAGTCGAATAAGAAAATACGAATAAAAAACCAACCAAAATTCAAACAAAAAATCAAACATAAAATATAAACACAAAGTCATACCTCAAAACCCGAATTAACTTTGAATGTCACCTCGAATTTGGTATAATAATGTTAAATTCGACCATGAATAGTCTAGATCTAACGTTTTCATGGACGAATTCGACCTTAAAAACCATGAACTTGTTTAACGCCACCACTTAAGCATTGAACCAAGAGAAAGGGCCGTGAGGGAGAAGTTGCTTGACTCGCAACTGATGTGTTCATTTTATATACATATTTACCCCCGCCCCTTGGTCGTAATTAGTAGTTTTTTTGGCTCCTTCGAGCCACTTTATTTACTAATTTGTGTTTTCTAGTGTTTTTGTAGTTTTGCTTGAGTTTTGTAGGAATTTGCGTACTTGGAGCATTTTCCCGGATTTTCGAGGAGCATTTACAAAAGTTGGAAGGCCGCGACCACTTTTGATAGCCCAAGACCGATTAGAGGTAGCAAATCGGTGAATAAGGGCTCAGTTTTGGAGATAAGTTAGAAGGCCCAAGGAGATACCCATGAAGCCCAAGAGCTCCGCCCGGACCAGCAAGGCCCCGCCCGAAGGCGCGCCCGGCCGGGCGGGGCAAAGCAAGCCCCAGCCTTTCTCACGCCCGGAGCACGCGCCCGGTCGGGCGCGAGAAAGCTTAAGAAGAGCAAAAAGGCGGGCCCGGTCGGGCGGCCCTTTGCCCGACCGGGCGGGTGGATATTTTAGGACGTTTTACTTTCGTTTAGTTTTGTTTAGCGTATACTTCCTTGCTTAGTATTAATGTAATTTTATTAGGCAAGATAAACACTTCTTTTCACTTCTCTTTACTCTAGTTTTAGTTCCTTCTCTCTCTACTTAGACTTTCTCTCTCTAGACTTTACTTTCTCTTGTTCCTAAACTCCATTGTAATTCCGCCGTCTTGGTACGATTTCTCTCTTATTAATCTTAGTATTTTATTCATTTAATTTCTTATGTCTTGTTTAATTATTATGTTTTATTTAGCTTTAATCATGTCCGAGTAGTTCTCTTTCTAGGGTTTATGGGGATCTAATAAATAATATGAAGGGGTAATTTTATGATTATTAATTGTTAATGCTTAATTGATTTCCTATTGATTGTTTAAATGCTTTGCAATTTAGATTTGGCCAGATTTAATTGTATGAGTTTAGAAATATTGATTCGAGATTCGAGAGATGAGAATTGATGTTTAGGCTTAGTTTCAATAGGCAGATTAATTTATAAATGGTTAGGTTGAGATTCGAGAGATGAGATTTAATACCGGTAAATTAACTCTGTGATTGTAATACGTAGCGAAAGCCCTTTATGATCTGATTAATTAATGCATTGATGATTGATTATTATGTTTTACCCTGGAATATTTTTTATTAGTGAACCTATGCCCTAGGCTTTATTATTATTGATTTCTTCCCTAATTATTCTTCTTACTCATAATCTTTGTAGCATAGTTATTACTCATAAAAAGACTTGTTTCCCTGTGGATTCGACCCTACTTCCCTATCTGCATAAGCTAGTGGACTTAGGTCATTATTTTTGATTAGGTGATACGACTTTAGCCTGTCAAAATTTGGCGACGTTGCCGGGGAAACAGTTTTATTTTTATTTCTAATTGTTTTTGTAGTCTAGATTTTTTTCTTTTGCCTCAAAGGACATTAGTTCTATGAGGTAGTTCTAATATCTGTCTTTTTAGTTCTCTGTTTATGCCCAGGTGTTCCAGATTAGGTTACATTCCATTCGATCCTGAGATCGAGCGCTCTTTCCATAGACAGAAGAATTTTTATAGGCAAATCCTGGCAGGTTTTGGGAGTAACGATATTCCTAGAAATCCACTACCTAACTCTAGTGATTCGGAGCACTGTTCTGATTCAGAATTGGAGATAGGTACACCACCACCACCTCTACCTCGCAAGCTCAGCGATTATTCGCAGCCGTCCCTGACGGATTTTCCACATCTTTCTCCTACACCTGATCTCGAGGGAGTCCAGTTCGAGATCAAGCCCCAGTTTATAACGATGATAGAAAGAAAGCAGTTCAGTGGAGCTAAGGGTGAAGATCCTAATCTACACATTGCAGATTTCTGTCAATATTGCAATACTATTAGGCAGAATGGGGTAACACAGGACCAAATCAGGGAGATTATTTTTCCCATTTCTTTATGTGGAAAAGCTAAATTGTGGTTTAATGGTTTGAATAGAGCTGCACTTGGTATTACTAACTGGGAGACTCTTGCTTTGAATTTTTATAATAAATATTACCCTGCAGAGAAAACAGCTTTACTGAGGAGCGCCATTTAGAATTTTGCCTAGGAGCCAGATGAAGCATTATATGAGGCTTGGAAAAGATTCAAGGATCTGTAGAGGGAGTGTCCCCACCATAACTTGGAAAAGTGGCAGTTAATTCAAGCTTTTTACAATGGATTAGGAAATGCATCTAGGACAATTTCAGACTCCGCAGCTAGCGGTAGATTTATGAATCTTAATGTTGATGATGCAAGTCAGGTTATCGAAGATATGGCGATACATAATTCCCAATATGGGAATTTTAGAGGTTATACTAATAAGGGCAAGCATCATGTTGATTCAGTAACCCTTATGCAAACTCAACTTACTTCTATTTGCCAGAAATTAGATAACCTTAGTACTAATATTCCTAATTTTGTTGCTAATGTTTCTGTTGTTTCTAATAATGCTAATGATGCTTTTTGTGAAAATTGTGGAAGTGTAGGACATTTTAAGCAAGATTGCAGGAGTTCGATGGAGCAAGTTAATGCTTTCCAAACCTACAAGCAAAATAACCCATAATCCAATTCCTACAATCCTGGCTACCGGAACCATCCCTACCTATCTTACCGTAGCACCAATGTTCAAAACCCTCCACCTCCACAACAACCACAACCAGCACCCCCTCCACAACAAAAATATTACCATCCTCATGCTAACCAGAAACCCCCATCACAAGCCCCTACTACATCTTCTGACCCTGCTTTATCAGAAATTAGGGCAATGCTGACCAGTATGCAAAAACATATGGAGAGTAGAGACCAACAAATTGACTCTATTATAGCCCATAATAAAGTCATGGACACCCTAATTGCCCAATTGTCCTCTACCCTTCAATCTCGCCAGCAGGGAGCCTTACCAGCGCAGGGAATTCAGCCTACGGAACATGCAAATGCAATTACCCTAAGGAGTGGTTCACACTACGATGGGCCCCCAATGCCCAAAGAGGATGAACCTGATTTAATTAATATTGTTAATCCTGATTCACTTGTACCAAATGCCCCTGCAGGGCTCCAGGGTAAAATTGCTAATACTAATATTTCTGATGATTCATTGCAGGGTACAACCTCAGGGAAGGATGCACCCCAGGAGAAGAGTAGGGAATCACCACCAATTATCAAATTACCATTCCCTAATCGCTAACTAAAGACTAAGTTGGACAAGCGGTTTGGTAAGTTTCTGGAGGTTCTTAAAAATTTGCAGGTAACGGTCCCTTTTACTGAATTTATTACACAGGTTCCTGCATATGCTAAATTTATGAAAGATATTTTGACTAGGAAGAGGGCCTTTAATGAAGTAGAAACTGTAGCTTTTACTGAGGAATGTAGTGCATTGTTACAAAATAAATCTCCTCCTAAATTAAAGGATCCTGGTAGTTTCTCTATCCCTTGTCATATTGGTAATGTCTTCATAGATAAAGAATTATGTGATTTGGGTGCTTCTGTTAGTGTCATGCCATCGTCTATTTTTTCTAAATTGAATATGGGTGAATTAAAAATTACTAATATTACTTTGCAAATGGCAGATCGTTTTGTTAAATATCCCCTAGGTATTTTAGAGGACGTCCCTGTTAGAGTTGGTAAATTTTTCATCCCTGTTGATTTTGTTGTCTTAGACATGGCTGAGGATACACAAATTCCCATTACATTAGGTAGGCCTTTTCTCCATACTGCAGGAGCCATTATTGATGTTAAAAATGGTAAACTAACCCTATCTGTTGGTGATGATAATATTACTTTTAAATTAGGGAAAGTTTTGAAAGGTCCTATGCTAGAGGAAAATTGTTGTTTGATTGATGTTATCGATATAATGGATGATATTTGTGATGACAGCTTGACACAGATTCTTGCAAGGGATCCCTTGGAAGAAAAACTTTGTGGAAATTTGTCTACAGGTGATGCGAGTATATGGAGTAAAGAGGTGGATATCATTGAAAAAGCTCTTGCCATAGGAGAACTTGATGACAACGAGAATAAGAAGGTAGTAAAATTAGTTCAGGAATCAACACCTGCAGAGGTAAAGAAACCTGAACTAAAACCTCTCCCTTCTCATTTAAAATATGTTTTTCTTGATGAGCAGGAAATGCACCCTGTGATCATTAGTACTGCACTTGATGACCCACAAACTTCCCAACTTCTAGAGGTTCTTAGAACCCACAAAGGGGCAATAGGGTACAGTATTGATGATCTCAAGGGTATAAGCCCAGATTTTTGTATGCACATGATACACTTAGAGGACAACTACAAGCCCTGCATTCAACCCTAGAGGAGGTTGAATCCTAATATGCAAGAGTTAGTCAAGAAAGAGGTTATGAAATTACTTGATGCAGGTATTATCTATCCTATTTCTGACTCTAAATGGGTAAGTCCTGTTCAGGTGGTTCCTAAGAAGGGTTGGATGACTGTTATAAAAAATGATAAAAATGAATTAATTCCCACTAGAACTGTTACAGGGTGGCGTATGTGCAGTGACTATCGTTGATTAAATGTCGCCACTAAAAAGGACCATTTCCCTCTCCCCTTTATTGATCAAATGCTTGAGAGGTTAGCTAATCATAAGTTCTTTTGCTATTTGGATGGGTATTCGGGATTTTTCCAAATTCCGATCCACCCTGAAGATCAGGAAAAGACTACATTTACATGCCCTTATGGCACTTTTGCATATCGTAGAATGCCTTTTGGTTTATGTAATGCACCTGCTACTTTTCAACTTTGCATGATGAGCATATTTTCTGATTTCATAGAGTCTATTATGGAAGTCTTTATGGATGATTTTAGTGTCTATGGTTCTTCATTTGATTCATGTCTATTTAATTTAGCTAAAATCTTTAAAAGATGTGAAGAATGCAACTTGGTCTTAAATTGGGAGAAGTGTCACTTTATGGTGACAGAGGGAGTAGTCCTTGGTCATATTGTATCTGATAAGGGCATAAAGGTGGACAAAGCTAAGATTTCAGTGATTGAGCAATTACCTCCCCCAGTTAATGTTAAGGGAGTTAGGAGTTTCTTAGGTCATGCAGGGTTTTATCGCTGTTTTATCAAAGATTTTTCTAAGATTGCTAAACCACTAACTCAGCTTTTGCTTAAGGATGCCCCTTTTGTTTTTACTGACGAGTGTCTTGAGTCTTTCAACAGGATTAAGCAGGCTTTGATATCGGCACCCATCATATGTGCACCCGATTGGAATCTTCCATTCGAGATCATGTGTGATGCAAGCGACTTTGCTCTAGGACCGGTGCTTGGACAGAGGAAGGACAAAGTTTTACATGCTATCTACTATGCAAGTAAAACTTTGGATGAGGCTCAAGTCAACTATGCCACCACGGAGAAGGAGTTTCTTGATGTTATTTATGCTTTAGAAAAATTTAGATCATATCTAGTTGGTTCTAAAGTTATTGTTTTTACTGACCATGCAGCTCTAAAGTACTTGATAGCCAAAGCTGAATCAAAGCTTAGGCTACTCCGGTGGGTTCTCTTGCTCCAGGATTTTAACATTGAAATAAGGGACAAAAAGGGTGCAGAGAACGTAGTGGCAGATCACTTGTCACGAATCAGGTATGATGAGGGTAAGAATTTTCTTCCTATAGATGATTCATTCCCTGATGACAACCTGTATGTAGTAATAGAGCAACACCCCTGGTATGCTGATTTTACAAATTATTTAATGGGTGGTACTCTACCTCTTGACTTGTCCTACCAACAAAAAAAGAAATTCCTTAATGATGTTAAACATTATTTTTGGGATGATCCTTTTTTGTTTCGTGAGTGTGCAGATGGATTATTTCGCAAGTGTGTTCCCGAATGGGAGGTACATGGTATTCTGACTAGCTGTCACACTTCACCTTATGGTGGACATCATGGTCCCTCTAAAACAGTGCCCAAGATAAATGAGTCAGGATTTAATTGGCCCACCATGTTCAAGGATGCTAACTTTTTTGTGCAAGCTTGTGACTCTTGCCAGAGGACTGGCAACATCTCGCGGCGGCATGAGATGCCTCAAACTGGGATTTTGGAGGTTGAAATTTTTGATGTTTGGGGTGTTGATTACATGGGACCGTTCCCTTCTTCTAGGGGGAACCGTTATATTCTAGTCGCTGTAGATTATGTATCCAAGTGGGTAGAAGCCATTGCCACTCCTACCAATGATGCCAAGGTGGTCCATAGGCTCTTCAAGAAAACCATTTTTCCTAGATTTGGAGTACCTAGAGCCATAATTAGTGATGGAGGATCCCACTTTCATGAGCGGAAGTTAGATACCCTCCTAAAGAAGTATGGTGTTTACCATAGGACAGGGTTAGCCTACCATCCCCAAACTAGTGGCCAAGTTGAAGTGTCCAATCGTGAGATCAAGGTCATCTTAGAGAAGGTGGTAGCAAAATCTAGGAAAGATTGGACTGATAAGTTGGATGACACCCTTTGGGCCTATAGAACCGCATTTAAGACCCCAATAGGTACCACTCCTTATAGACTTGTGTATGGTAAAGCATGTCATCTTCCAGTGGAATTAGAGTACAAGGCATATTGGGCTATTAAGGAGCTGAATTTGGATGCTAAGCTAGCGGGAGAAAAGAGGCTTCTACAACTTAACCAGCTTGATGTGTTTAGGTTGATGGCCTATGATAGTGCGCGAGTCTACAAGGAGAAGACTAAGAGATGGCACGACAAGATGATCCTTCCGAGAGAATTCAAAGAGGGTGATAAGGTGTTGTTGTTTAACTCTAGACTTAAACTTTTCCCAGGAAAGTTGAAGTCAAGGTGGTCAGGTCCCTTCACTGTAAAAAGGCCCAACAAGTTCGGTTCTGTAGAGTTGTTTGATGAGCATGGTAACGAGTTCAAGGTAAATGGTCAGAGACTCAAGTTATATCATGAAGGGGCTACAATTGGTGCAGTTGAATTACTACACCTAACTAGTTCCAGTTCAACTTGAGAACACTATGGTAAGAAGGTCGTGCGGGACCTAGATAAACCAGCGCTTTGCGGGAGGCAACCTGTATTTTACTTGCTTTTATTTTCGTCTTCTTCTTTTTCTTATGAGAGGAAAGAGGAGGGAATTTAACGAGTTTTATGAGTTTTTTGGTACAGATTAGAGGAAAAGAGTTAGCCAAATTTTGAAGAAAAGCTCACGTCCCTCTTTACTCTCGGGCCCGGCCGGGCGAAACTTAGCCCGACCGGGCGCGAGAGTTGACGTATACGGAGTTTAAATTAGCCCGACCGGGCGGAGGAATGCCCGACCGGGCGCGAGAAGCAGCTCGAAATTTTGAAGAAGATCGCCTGACCGGGCGCGAGAAAAGGTTCGAAAAATGGAAGAAAATCGCCCGACCGGGCGGTGAGGCGCCCGATCGAGCGCGAGAGAAGGGTCGTGGAAGCTGAAGATCGCCCGATCGGGCGAAGTGGGCGCCCGACCGGGCGTGAGAAAATAATGCTCAATCAGTTCAGATCGCCCGACCGGGTCCCAAGCCGCCCGGCCGGGCGCGACATTCCCCCCCCCCCCCCCCGGTCCCCTTCTTTTTTTTTTCTTTCTTCTTTCCTTCTTACCTTTCCTCCATTCTTTATCTCTCTAAAAACCTTAAACCCTGTAACTTCTCTCTAAGATCTCTCCTCCAATTCTTGCCCAAATTCAGAAATTCTTACATATTTTCACTCCTCTCTTCATCCTCTACAATTCTACACCAAATTTTTACAATTTCCACAAACTTCATTTTTCGACCACTACTCTAATGGCGGCAAAAAGAGCAAGGAGCCTACTCGGAGGAAGTTCAAGCGGTTCTCAACAGTACGACCCAGCGCTACAACTCCCTCAATGGCCGACGATCAAGATCGCGACCCCGGAACAACGGAAAAAGCTTGAGGTGCTCTACGGACGAGAGGTAATTCCCTCACGGTGGTTACACCGTCCCACTTTAGAAGCTTTAGGAATTTATGGTTTTATTAGAAGATTTTTGAATGATATTGGTATGCGTAAATTTGTAGATACGCATTATTCGACATACCGTGAATTAACATGTGAATTCTTATCTTCTTTAGTTATTGAAAATCATAAAAGTGGTCCGAAATTAATTTTTAGGCTTAATAATAGGAATATCACTCTTTCTTTTGTGGAATTTTGTAAATTATTTGAATTAGAACCTGATTTGGATCGACAGTGGGATGCCGAATTAAATGGAAGATGTTTATTTTGCTTTGACTGGTATTTCTTCTGTAACTGCACAACATGCTAGTGCTAGGCCGATCCACCACCCCGTCCCCAAAATGTGGCAAAGATTTGCCGGTGTCTGTTTCCTAGGTAGGAACGAACCCCACAACTGTCAGACCAATGAACTAGCTGTAATTGGCCATTATATGTTTGGGTTCGGGAAATTGAACATAGCTAGGTATATTATCCATCACCTAGGTAGACACGCCACGGCTAGTAACACGGCCACTACCCCCATCCGTCTTGGTGGCATTATCACTAGGATAGCCATCAAGAAGGCCGGTTTTATAGAGAGTGGACCCCACCGCATGACTAACATGGGACCCGACACCTACATTACCTCTAGGTACCTTGAGGAACTGGTGTGGTTGAGGGTAGACGGGAGCCAGGTCACCCATTGGTGCATTAGGACAGGGACTGAGCAACCCTTACCTATTTTTCCTTTGCCCAACCCTGACCTGACCGCTTTTCCCCCAGGGCAAGAGTCTTACACTTATGCCCTATTAGTTGCCCATGCTAGGGGTGAGGATCCACAGCAGGCCCAGCCACAGCCAGTAGTTGAGCCTATTCCACAGCCACTTTCACCACCCCGACAGTCCTATTCCGTCCCTCATGGTGACTCTGACCTGGTTTGGGATTTGCAGAGTATAGGTCAGGCCATAGGTCGCATAGAGCATAACCAGACTGATATGAGACGGATGCTTGGGTCCGTCGACCATAGGATAGGCTACCTAGAGAGGAACTAGGGTAGGGGGCTCTACCCCATTTATGATGATTATGCTCGTCGGGGGAACATTTCCGACGAAGCTATTTACCCAGACTGGTTCCAGCCACCACCTCAGGGATACGATAGGGATCCCACTGCCCATGGTATTTACACAGACTATTCTTCATTCCATGGGTATGGCCAGGACATGCCTTTTGGGGGACCCGGGGGGGGGGGGGGGGGGTTACCCGGGGGACCCGCAGATGGTGCAGGTTCTAGCGGTGGAGCAAGTGGGTCCACACGGATGGACCAGGATGAGGATGAGTAGCCGGCTGGGCTAGCCTCGAGCCAATGAGGACATTGTCTGATCTTGGCTTGGGGGAGATTTTTGGATTTGGTATATATTTCTTCTTCCTTTTCTTTTATTTCTTTTTATTTTTGGTGTGTTTTGTTAGTTTAGATTTATTGCTTTCTAGATTAGTTTTATTGCTTTCCGTATATGAAAAATACAAAAAAATTAAAAATCAAAATAATCAAAAAAAATACGAACCAATGAATTGTAAATCATGTTTCCTTGTGCCCCTCACTTGAGAAAAATTGTTTTGATTCTTGGTATTTGATGATGAATATTGTGGATTTGTTGATCATGATTTGAAGTTTAATTACTTGGATTCCTAAACATGCATTAATTTTGCCCAACTACATGTGAATATAGTGCTTGACTAGTTGATTTGGTTAGGAATGTGTGAATAGTTCCTGGTATATCAATGAATTTGAGTATTGGTTTGCAATGAGTAGTGTTTCATGACTCACTATTATGCACATGTGGAGGACGAAGGCATTTGTTCTTGTAGGTAGCCTTCAGATTTATTTAGATACATTTGTTCCCTTCTTGCTACCCATGTTGTTGCCTTGACTTTTTATTGTTTATAGCCACATTACAAACCATGTTTTCCCCATTGGTTACTAGTCCTAAGCTTGGCTTGGGGGAGCTATTAGTGAGTGAGGTAAGGGAGTTTGTAGTGTGCACATTATTTGCACAGTTTGGGTGGGTTTGAGAAGTTATTTGTTCTTGATCATATTTTTGTTTTGATGAGTTTAATAGTGTATATATTAGAAAAAAATAAAAGTGTGATTGAAAAAAAAAAAAAAAGAAGTTCAAGGGAAAAAAAGTGAGAAAATAAAAAAAAAAAAAAAAAAAAAAAAAAAAAAAAAAAAGGAAAGTGAACTTCTAGGAAAAAAAGAGCAAAAAGAAAAAAAAATAAAAAAGTATGATGTTCAAATCGTCTAAGTGAAGGTTTATCAAAAGAAAAGAAAAAGAAAAGTTGAGTTTCATTGTAAATATTTGAGTTTGAGTTTGAGTTCAAAGTTTGTTTATTCACCCAAGTTCTTTATTATCATATTTTTAGGGGTGAAATTTTGTAAGTATTAGGTTTGATTTTTTATGATTGGAGTATATTTGGTGGATTTGTGTTGGAGTTAGTTTTGTTGGAGATGTTTATGATTATTTTTTTTTTTTGGTCATGGGTTTATTAGAATATGGCTCCCTTTTAGCATAGCTTTTCTCTCACATATTCCCAAATTTATCCTACCCTTTCACCCTAGCCTTACATTACAAGCTTTAAAAGACCTTTTTACCTTGTGCATTGAGTTGTGTAAATTTGAAAGTGTTGTTTATCAATGCAAGTTATGACTTGACATATTCCGAGTCGACTATTAGGTTGAGTGTATGTCTTTTTAAACACACGAGTGTTGTGATTTTGGGAGGGCATTGTTCACATTAAAGGGGTTGGGATGGAGAGCGATCGAGTACATCTTTTACTCGCCACATAAATGAGAGTTGAGTGTGTGAGCACTAGTCTTGAATTCTATATGCTCTTGTGGTTTGCTCTACTTGACAATTGTTGGGGAGGAAGGGTGATTAGATGAATAGGATTGGTTGATTTTGAAGCATGTTCACTTGATTTGCCTTGAATCGTTTGTGCTTGATTTTTATATTGGGGTGAGGCATGTTTTATTGTTCATTGAGGAGCTCTTTTCTTAGGGACAAGCAAAGGTTTGGCTTGGGGGAGTTTGATGTGTTCATTTTATATATATATTTACCCCCGTCCATTGGTCGTAATTAGTAGTGTTTTTGGCTCCTTCGAGCCACTTTTATTACTAATTTGTGTTTTCCAGTGTTTTTGTAGTTTTGCTTGAGTTTTGTAGGAATTTGCTTACTTGGAGCATTTTTCCGGATTTTCGAGGAGCATCTACAAAAGTTGGAAGGCCGCGACCACTTTTGATAGCCCAAGACCGATTGGAGGTAGCAAATCGGTGAATAAGGGCTCAGTTTTGGAGATACGAGGCAATTGGGCCAAGTCAGAAGGCCCAAGGAGATACCCATGAAGCCCAAGAGCTCCGCCCGGACCAGCAAGGCCCCGCCCGAAGGCGCGCCCGGTCGGACGGGGCGAAGCAAGCCCCAGCCTTTCTCACGCCCGGAGCACGCGCCCGGCCGGGCGCGAGAAAGCTTAAGAAGAGCAAAAAGGCGGGCCCAGTCGGGCGGACCTTTGCCCGACCGGGC
This sequence comes from Chenopodium album, assembly GCF_948465745.1. Lineage (NCBI taxonomy): Eukaryota > Viridiplantae > Streptophyta > Magnoliopsida > Caryophyllales > Amaranthaceae > Chenopodium > Chenopodium album. The sequence goes on along the minus strand of NC_137858.1, from coordinate 15,814,710 downwards.
GCGTGGATATTTTAGGACGTTTTACCTTCGTTTAGTTTTGTTTAGCGTAAACTTCCTTGCTTAGTATTAATGTAATTTTATTAGGCAAGATAATACACTTCTTTTCACTTCTCTTTACTCTAGTTTTAATTCCTTCTCTCTCTACTTAGACTTTCTCTCTCTAGACTTTACTTTCTCTTGTTCCTAAACTCCATTGTAATTCCGCTGTCTTGGTACGATTTCTCTCTTATTAGTCTCAGTATTTTATTCATTCAATTTCTTATGTCTTGTTTAATTATTATGTTTTGTTTAGCTTTAATCATGTCTGAGTAGTTCTCTTTCTAGGGTTTATGGGGATCTAATAAATAATATGAAGGGGTAATTTTATGATTATTAATTGTTAATGCTTAATTGATTTCCTATTGATTGTTTAAATGCTTTGCAATTTAGATTTGGCCAGGTTTAATTGTATGAGTTTAGCAATATTGATTCGAGATTCGAGAGATGAGAATTGATGTTTAGGCTTAGTTTCAATAGGCAGATTAATTTATAAATGGTTAGGTCGAGATTCGAGAGATGAGATTTAATACCGGTAAATTAACTCTGTGATTGTAATACGTAGCGAAAGCCCTTTATGATCTGATTAATTAATGCATTGATGATTGATTATTATGTTTTACCCTGGAATATTGTTTATTAGTGAACCTATGCCCTAGGCTTTATTATTATTGATTTCTTCCCTAATTATTCTTCTTACTCATAATCTTCGTAGCACAGTTTTTACTCATAAAAATATTGGTTACTTTGATAATTTAGATTATAATAATTGATTAGGAGTAGAAAGACTTGTTTCCCTGTGGATTCGACCCTACTTCCCTATCTGCATAAGCTAGTGGACTTAGGTAATTATTTTTTGATTAGGTGATACCACCTACCCTCCATGATCACCACCCACCCCTCTATCCACCTGATCTCCACCACATTGCAACCGCCCCCACACACTCCACTGAACCTGCATGGCTCCATCCCGATATTTCCATTTACCTTTGATTTTATATGCTTTGAAATACGTGGTCTGTCATCAAATTTACAAATATGACCACGAATATATAATCAATGAGATATGAGTAAAAATTGTAAAAAATTAAAACTCTTTTGATAAATTTCAAACAAGTCTAATCTAACATGGATATGATTTTGATGTTTAGAATAGTCATACCAACGGGCCGAAAGAGGAAATATTAAAGAAGCATTTTTAATTATGATTTTGATAGTAATTAAAGAAGTATTTTTAATAGTTCATGCACGTACTACGTTCAAGGTTTTTTACTAATATTGTTTTGAAATTATTTGAAGACCTTATATTAGTTAGGGTTATAACTAATTGTAAGGAGTCCTTCATGATTCTAGTTGAAGTTTGATAGTGTTAATTTGGAAAGCAAGGATTGAAGTGTGTTTAAATAGCTTAATACTTTCTAAAATGTTTTTAAAAATTAAATATCTACATGTGAAAATATGTTTGGATAAGTTTATTTTATCATGTTTGGATAATAGGAGTAGTATTGATTTGTATATAAGCATGTTATATAAATTCTATTCCATCATGTGGATTTGGTTGATAAGACTATGAAATTACACGATCTAGTCTTTTCTCAAGTATAACCACACTTTTTACAATTAGTATTATTTGCACCATGGTGCACATAGAAATAGGTGCATCACGTCTATACTTTTGAACATTAAATAAAAAAAAATTGAACATTTTACAAAAAAATGAACATTTGGTAAAATATATGAACACGTCACAAAAACTGAACATAAACATGCAATTTTTATGTTCATATTTTATAAAGAAAATGTTCATTTTGTATACAGTAAATGTTCAGTTTATATATAAAATTATTACGAGTTAGACAAACTTCTTTCAAAATTTGTCTAACTCGTAATAATTAAAAAACCATTGTTCAGATGTCTTTACTAAATGTTCAAAAAAATTTATTGTTCATATTTTTTTTACTAAATGTTCAAAAGTATAGGTGTGTTGCATTGCGATTGTTCAGATTTATGTGCTAAATGTTCAAATTTTGCGATGTTTAGATTTTTTTACTAAATGTTCGAAATTCACGATTGTTCAGATTTTTTTACTAAATGTTCAAATGTATAAGCGTGATATATTGCGATTGTTCAAATTTTTTAACTAAATGTTCAAAATTTGCAATGTTCAGATGTTTTTACTACATGTTCAAAATTTACAAGTGTTCAAATTTTTTTACTAAATGTTCAAAAGTATAGGCGTGGTGCACCTATTTCTAGGTGCACCATGGTGTACCTTAAAATTTGCGCACTTTTCATTATAAGATACCAGCTAGCTTGGGGCCTTGGGCGGTGAGCCCACTTAAAGAGGAAATTTGGAATAAAGTAATAGATTTTCAATACATTAGAATTTGGGCCAAAAGATCAACCCTTAAACCTTGGGTTTTTTTTATTAGTCATACCAACGGGCCAAAATAATTTAACTTTGATCACCTTTTCAAAAAAGTCAATCACCTTTTCATAAAAGTCAATGTGACACGTATATAATTGAATGGTATTTTGAAATGGATATTTTAATTTGTCATTTGGTGTTTATTAATATTGTACTTCCTTCGTTTCTATTTTGATAACATGATCAATTTAGACACAGACTCTAAGGAGTGGAGAAAAAATGTTATGGCAAGTGAGTAGACCATGCGCTTAAGCTTATTTATTCAAGTTTGTTGTGGCCTTGTGGGGTTAACCAAAATGAAGAGAAGGTTTTGCGTGAGACCGTTTCACATGAGTCCGGTTATAATGAATATACTCATTCCCCCCCCCCCCCCACTGCCACTAGTTAGCCAGTTGTCAGCGGCCGGCGACCACCCTCCCCCTCCCATCCCCCTGTGCTGGCGACCATACCCCACCCATTCCTCGACGTCGGCAACCCTTTTATTATATTATCTGATAATTATAATCACTGAATTTGAATCATACACACATACAGTTTTTGCACGAAAAGCTGAGTATTAGTAATAAAGTGATTGAAGATGTTAAATTAGCAGTTTGTTGTTATTGAATCAACTGTTTTGTTTTCACTTCATTTCTAATCCAATAGTAGGTCTGGATTTTATGCATTTGAAGTATGGAATTTGAGGATTTTGGGGGAAAAAGTGTGTTGTTTGGGGTGAGCGAGTGGGTGCTGACCCATTTGAGCGGTAGCAGGACAGTCTAGAGGACCTTTCACAAAAATCAGGTTTTTGCATTGGTTGCTCTGGTGGGGGTATCTGTTGAGCCCATGAGAAAATCCACATGTGAGTGAAAGTGTTGTCCCACATTGAAAGAGTATAAAAGTGAAGAGAAATATTGGATTGTGTATCCCACATTGAAGTAAAAAGAAAGTTATGTCCACTTTATAAAGCTAAGGGGCTACTCCCCTCATTGCCATATGGTTTTGAGGTGGAACCTCCTTGGTCGTATAAAATGGACAGTTGTGACGGGTGTGGCCCAGACCCATTTATCATGGTATCAGAGCCAGGTTGGGTTGTGTTGTGATCTAGGCCAGATTAAGGACAACTCACATGTGAGGGGGAGTGTTGAGCCTATGAGTGTAGGCGTCGTTCGAAGTGCGCCTACATTAAAGCATAATGGTGTGAATATTCTTGGCACTCATAGGAAGTGGGAATTGATATTACGATTAGGGACAACAATTAGGGACAAGGAAAGTAGGGAGCCTCCAACAAGTTTTTAAGGAACTTGTAAACCGTTCACGGATCATTATAAGGCAACCACGAAAAGGGACAACAATAGGCAACAACGATTGACCCGTGAAGGTTACACCCCATTCATAATCCATGAGACTACTAACTCCATATGGTTCGGAACCACGAAAGGAGGATCGGGGATGATGGTACGAAGTGAGTCATGGAGTCACATTCGCTCGTATTGGCCTCTACTCGATTCTTATTATGAAAAGTATTCCTGCAATCTCAAAGGCATACAAACAAAGATTCAATTTGCTCCAAACTATTATTAAGATAAATTGGTTGAATATTAATGCAACACATAATTCTAATTATTAGTGATCACTTGATTAAATAACAAGATTAAAAAGAAACCTAAACCGGTTGTCCAAATTATCTTATTAGGCGTGATTTTCAATTACATATTCCCTTTAACATGCAATATGGTGATCATAAATAATAATAGAATAAACATTAATATTGGAAGCAATTTAACAATAATAGCGTTAGTCAAATCAAATAATAATAATAACCATGATATTAGCAATATAAAATAATAATAATAAGTAATTAAATTAATTAATTACTCACATTATGCGCGCTCCTTAAAATTGCTACATCATGAATAAAATGTTAGTAACTTCAATAAAAATAAATCAAATTGAAATTAAATTAAATAAAAGGTAGAGTTGATTTGGTCCAAACCCTCAGTTAATTATACCTTTCACACCTTGGTTTAAGTACAAAACTTCGGGTATTGTATGGACTCCTTGGAGTGCTTAAGGAAAGAATAGTGTTTAAGAATATAGGTTTGAGGCTTAGAATATAAGAGAAAGAGAAGAGAATGATTTTTGGTAGAAAAGAGAGGAAGAGAGAAGGATTTGATGATCAAGCTTGTTGATGATTGAAAAAGGGGAGATATGACCTCTATTTATAGGGAAAAAAAGAGGGGTCGAATCAAGAAAAGATAAGAATTCGAATCGGATAAAACTCTTGCGATAGACAGCAGTTTTTACGGTTTTTGTTTTTATCATATCTTTTGATCCAGAAATCGAAATAAGATGAATAAGATATCTTTGGAAAGCTCTTGAAGTCTACTTTCTAACCCAATTAAAATCAGATTAAAATATATTGTAGAATAAAAGATATGTCCGAAATATTGGGACGGTGTCAGTTTTGGATAGAGTTTCGTATTTATTTTATATCTTTTTCGTTAAAGCTCGGAATTAATATTATAATGTATCACTGGAAAGATAATTTCAAGAGCTATCCAACCATATAAAAATCATATAAAAACTATGAAGTACGAAAATAATTTCTGACTATCTTTGAATGTCTTTCAATTCGAATCGAATTACTAGAGGAGTTTTATTCTATTTTAAACTCTTTAATCTTATCTTTTCAAAAAGGATAATTAGGATCTTTTAGAAACTTATAGAAGCTTCCAATTAATCCTAATTGGATTAGGAGTGGGATTAAATCCTTTGGACCCTCCGCATGATCATTGGGTCGTAAGTAAGGTGGGCTTAGGTTCGGTTTGGACTCAGTTTAGTATTTTGGCCATAACTTATTCGTTATAACTCGGATTTGGGTTTATAATATATCGTTGGAAAGCTCCTTTCAAGCCCCATCCAACCATTTAACAATTGGACCCGGATTATGGACCAAAATAAACTGATCTAAACGTATTTATAAAATGGACACGAAATGAATTATTTTAAATTAAAGGACACAAAATGAATTATTTTGGGTTTAAAGGCACGAAAAGAGAAAATTAAGTTATGGTTTGGAGAAATGGGCTAGGAATTGGGTTGGTTTATGAAATGTATCGGGATTGAATATGGATTTAAGCACTCCAAAGATTAAATACTCAACCCGACCAATAGTGGCGGTGAAAGATTGTTCATCATCGGGTTTGGTTTTGGGGAGACATTTTTAGGTGTCTACAATGAGAAAATCCACATGTGAGTGAAAGTGTTGTCCCACTTTGAAAGAGTATAAAAGTGAAGAGAAATATTGGGATGTGTATCCCACATTGAAGTAAAAAGAAAGTTATGTCCACTTTATAAGGCTAAGGGGCTACTCCCCTTATTGCCATATGGTTTTGAGGTGGAACCCACTAATACAAAATGAGTCTTTTCTCGACGCTTAAGTCTCGACGCTTTGCCAAGGGTCCAGTTTGTTTGTTTGGGCCGATATCCGGTTCCGGTTTCGGTTCCGGTAACTCGTTCGGATGAAGGCGGTGAAGAGGGAGGAGGAAACCAACAGAGAAAACCCATGTTCAAGAACTCGAATTCGGGGGAGTTTCCTTGCTACGGCGGCGGCGGAGAGAATAAGGAGGTGGAGAGAGAGTGAGAGTTCTTAAAGGTCTGAGTTGGGGTTTCAATTTCAAATGAGGAAAAATAATCTAACATCGATCGTTAACGTTAAATTTGGAGAAAACGGGAACTCATTACGGGAAGAAGCATGTAAACTGCGAAAATACCAATTTGCCCATCATTAAAATGGAAATTAGACTGAAATACCCTTGATATTAACAATACAAGTTGATATCAGATATCAACTTGTATTTGCTCGGAATGATCTGTGTTTTTCTGTGATTTCAGTTGCAATCACTAGCATAATGACTTTGGTTCTCTCTCTGAATTGTCTGTACTGAACCAAGTGGGGAAAGAACGTGAAACAGTATCTTTGTGAAAATGATGGCAGATTTACCTGCTTTAGTAAGCTGACTGATTGATATTCTTAGGTAGTATGATTCTATCTTGTTGTTCCCATCTCAATTATAATTTTATACCTGGAACATGATCTCATGATTTCCTATTCATGTATATTTGCTGGATTGACTTGACCAATATGCTTCACTAATCTACTTGATTTGTCTTATGTATTCAGATTGAAGATGCAAAACTTATAAAGGAGTTGGCAGAAACAGATACTGTAAATTATGGACTCAGTAAGAAAGCGTATAATGCATCAGTTGGTATTAGCAAGTTCTTAGATCAATATGAGATGTCCAAGCTTTTAAAAGGGCCATATGTGAAAGGTGTTTTCTAGTTTCTCTCAACTTTTACTCTTATATTATGTCTACTATTTGTTGTAGGGAAATTGTGATTGACATTATGCATATCCTAGCCTGAGTCTTGAGATTTGTGAAGGGTGAAGGACCATATTGCAGCTTAAGAATTCCTTTCGTACGATAATCAGCTTGTTTCTTTCATTTCTAAAGTCTTTTTATTTAAGTATACTAAGATTCATTGCTAAAGTCGTTTTTTTAAGTATACTTTCATTTCACTTTTGCTCTGTCTCATTACTCAATGTTCTTGCTTGTTTATTTTCCCACCCATTATTAATGAGGTGGCACTACAGGAATATGTCCACCTTTGAGTAGAATTCAGTTAATGACGTTGAGGTTGCCAGGGGGTTCGTGAATATGGTGCGTGAAAGTAATAGTATGCTGGAAGGGTTGCTAGCAGACCTAGCCAAATCTTCCCACTAGTTAGTTCATGGAGCTGCCCAAGTCAGGGAAGGGTCAAGGTAAATTGTGATGCCCATTTGGGTGTTAAAATCGGGTTGGGGGCTGTGATCAGAAATGATGAAGGGAATGTTGTTGCTGCTGCAGTGGGGCAGGAGGGTGCTGGGTGGGATGTAAGGTGTGCGAGAAGCTGCTGCCTGTCAATATGGTCTGCTTTGGCGAAGAGGTTGGGATACTCTGATGTTCAACTTGAAAGTGATGCCTTGAATGTGGTGAATGCTGTCCGAAACAATGCCAAAAGATTTTCCCTTGTGTTTCTCCTATATGATGATATTTGTAGGCTTTCTTCCAGTATTAGTTCGTTTTTAATTTCTCATGTAAATCGGTCGGGTAATACTCTAGCTCATAATGTCGCTAGATGGGAGACTAGAGGTTGTGAGTTGTGACGAATTTGTATCTTTGGGTCCTTTTCCTCAAAGTTTATTGACTTTGGCGGAAATTGATCTTCTTTAATATATTTTCCCCGCTGGTTGCCCTCAAAAAAAATAATACAATATATATATATATATATATATATATATATATATATATATATATATATATATATATATATATATATATATATATATATATATATATATATATATATATATATATATATATATATATATATATATATATATATATGTATGCAATGTTTTATTTTTATTTTTATTAATTGTGTTGATGTTTTCTTTTATAAATTTGGTGGTTAACTACGTTCTTTATTATTGTTGATTATTTTTTTTAATTTAGTTATATAGAATATTTGTTTATTTTAATTTAATGTTATTAATTAAATTTATGATAAATTTAAATAACTATAATATATGTATGATGGTAATAATTTAATAAAAAGAAAAAAAAACTTAAAAAAACATTTTAGACGCTTTTTGCTGACACGAATAAACGCAAGACAACAAAAACGTCGCTTAATTTGAGTATGTGGACATGTAAAAGCGTCACTAAAAAGCAACACAAATTTGAGATAATGCGCGAAATAAGTATTTTCCGACACTTCGTACATAAGGTAGGACAAATAAAAGCGTCCACCAATCCGCAACCACCGCCATCTTAAATGTAATACCCCGTAATTTCATACATATCTTCCTAATTAATTAATTAGGAATTATTTTATAAAAAGGGTATTTTAGTAAATTTATTATTTGGCGCCAAAATAATATTTGAATTTTGGCGCCAAAAGTATTTTGAAAAGTAATCATTATTTTGGATAAGACTTATTATCCATTTATCCTATTTTAAAAACCAGATTATTTATATATTTCGGGTATTTTAATTAAGGAAAAAGCTATATATATATATATATATATATATATATATATATATATATATATATATATATATATATATATATATATATATATATATATATATATATATATATATATATATATATATATATAAATATATTTTAATAAGTCCGAAAATCCCATTTATTTAGCTAATAATTTTGGATTTTCTTATATATAAAATCTGATTTTTATTAGTTAAATTATTTGGTGAATATTTGGTATTTTATTATTTAATTATTTATTACAATAAATATTATTTACACAATTATTTTTAATTCCTTAAAACTAGAAAAATATATTCCTAAATACTAAATAGGAAGGCCGAAAATATGAGCTTAGGAAAGCTCAATAATTTCGGCCATCCCATAAAGATTTTGGGAAAATATTTTGATAATTTGTATTTTTAATTATCTCCCTAAAATCTCCTATTTTCCATAATTCTACTTCTCCATCTTTTTTATATCCAATAATTATATTTTCTTGCCATTCATTCTTCTTAATTATTCCCCAAGCAATTCCAATTTCCTTAATATTTTTCATGACATACATACCTTCCATATTCAATTATACACAATCCCTTCAAATATCAAAACTTTCCTTAAATCTTTGCTCACTTCTCCAAGTAATCTCTTAAACCTTAATTACCATAATTCTTCCTACATTTATCTACCATGATTCATGCTCATACTAGCCTATAAATACCCCTTCATACCTCTCACATTCTTCACACCAGTTCTCTTCTTTTCTTCTCCTCAATTTTACACAAATCATCCCATTCATCTTTGAAGCCAATTTTCGGGCACTTCTGGTCAGTTTTTGGGGTAGTGACGTTTCACAGAAAGTTATCCTCTCGAAAAATCCTTGAGGTTAGGCTCAAGAATCACTCAATTCGGAGCTATATCAAAGAAGTTATAGCCTCTGAAAGTTCTTCCTATTATTTCCTACGCAAATCCAATTATTTTCTTCTCCTTTTCTTTTATTCAATTATTATTATTATTATTATTATTATTATTATTATTATTATTATGAAATTATCATTAGTAATTTTAATTATATAAAATCAGATTTTAATAATATTCATGTTGAATTAATTTAAGAGGTTCATGTACATATAGTTGGGAGGGTTTAATTTAATTATTTGTGATTATTTGTTAACCTTATATTAATTAAGGTTATATTTATTTGTAGGGTGTTTTTGATCAAGCTACTTGAGAGTTCTTTTGAAGTGTTGTTGGCTAAGTAAAGATCAAGGTACGTTGGGTGGCTAGATACCTTGAAAGTGATCGATTTGAATAACATGTTTGAATGATTTTATGATGAATTGAATTAAATTGAATTGATTTATGGTTTATGAATTAAAAGTATGTTTAAAGGATTGGTTTTAATAATTAAATTGGAGTATTGATTTTTATAACATGTTTTGATTAATTAATTTATTATTCATGTTTAAAAAGGATTGATTTTAAAAGCATGTTGAATTTATTAAAAGAAGTTTGAATTATTATTATTAAAGGTTGAATTATTGGAGTTAAAAGAGGATTTATTGAATCATGGATTTATTATTATTTATGCTTTATAAGCATGTTGGTAATCCCACTATGCGGATTTGGTTTATTGGTAAGGCCTTGGACTTTGCATGACCGGGTCTTTCTTCAAGAATAGCCTTGTAACATAAGGAGACTAGCTTGGGGGATGTGCACACTTGGGAGAGGAATTGGTTTTAATATGAGGAATTGGTTTTTGAATAATTGGAATTGGTTTTATTGAGTATTGATATTGGAATTATTGAGAATTGGTTTTAAACCATGAGTTTGGAATTACTGGATTATTTATTGGAAATTGGTTTTAAAGCATGTTTGCGAATAAATTGAGTTAATTATCTTACACTTATCGTACTTAGCATATTTTGCTAACTCGTACTTCTTATTTGTTTTAGTTCGCCCTGTTTACCGTAATGGTAAGCAGTGTTGCTTATTTTCATGTTGGAGTCAATAAATGATGCATTGGAGTCCCGGGATTGGTTTTCACTAAATTAGGAATTTGGTCTTGTATCTATTTTGAGTACTCATAACTTTGGTTACTATTATGGTTATCATTAATAAAGAAGAGTATTGAAGTTTCCGCTGCAAAGTATTGTTATTTTTTGGAAGTTGAGTAGCCTTGCGTAATCACGCGGCGGTAATACACCTAAGTTGAACTTGAGCAGGGAAAGGTGAACGAAGAGCAAAAGTCACTACTAGAAAAGTGCCGTTTTTCGACGGGAAAAATTCCTCGGAAACACCCTATTTTCCGTCGGAAATAGGGTTTCCGACGGAATTCCGTCGGAACGTGTCGTCGGAAAACCCTTTGTAGGAAAAATGGCCTTTTTCGACGAAATTTCCGTCGGAAATACATTTCCGACGAAATTTCCGACGGAAATCATGCATCGGAAGACAAATTGAGGCCCGGAAAAGTCCGTCGTAAATTTCCGACGGAAACCAAATCCGTCGGAAAATTCCGACAGAATTTCCGTCGGAAAATTCCGACGGAATTTCCGTCGGAAACTTCTACCAAAAAAAAATAAAAAAAAAAACCCACCCCACCCCACACCACCACCCACCACCACGTCCAACCCCCACTGCCACCCACAAGCCAAAAATAAAAAAAAAAACTCACCCCACCCCCACACCACCACGCACCACCACATCCAACCCCCACTGCCACCACAACCCACCTAACCCGAACTAATCCACCTACCAGACCCACCACGACCCTAAACCAATAACCTAGATCTACCACCACCTTAACCCATTCAACCCTAACCCGAAATAACCCACCCACCACGACCCTAGCCCGAAATAACCCACACACCACCGACACACCAAACCCAGATCTAAACCCGAACAACCCCCCACCTAAACCTAGATCTAACCCCACCAACCACAGTCCACCTAAACCACCCACCCACCGCCCACCACAGTCCACCTAAACCACCCACCACCGCCCACCTAAACCACCCACCGCGGCACCAAAACAGCCCCAACCACCGTAAATATTCAAAAAAAATCGAAAAAAACATCCAACAATTTTTAAAAAAAGAGATACATACCTTGTTCCACCTCCTAAACCTCGATATTGGGTTTATGAGGCGAAATTCGACCATGAAAACTCTAGATCTAGACTTTTCATGGTCGAATTTCGCCTAAAAACCTTCGTTATTGCGTCGTTGATAATCATGTGTGGGTTGTTGTTGCTGCTGTTGATGGTCGACATTCACCTCGAGGAAAGAGAAGACAGGAAGGAGTAGAAGGAGAAGAGGAAAGAGAAGGGGAAGGACCGAAGGAGAAGAGGAAAAGAGGAGGAGCAGTAAGAAGAACGAAGGAGAGGAGAAGAGGAGAGAGAAAGAGGAGCAGTAAGGAGACAGGAAGAACGAAGGAGAGGAGAAGAGGAGAGAGAAAGAGGAGGAGGAGAAAAGGAGAAAAAGAGGCGGAAAAGTGCTAGGAATTTAGGGCAAGGGATTGCATTTTAGGTTTAAGTAAAAAAAAAATTATTTTTAAAATTGTATTCCGACGGAATTTCCGTCGGAAATTTCCGACGGATGTATATTCGGTCGGAAATTATACTTTACGACGGAAAAATCCGTCGGAAAGCACATAATTTACGACGGAATTTTTTTCCGTCGGAAATTTTCGACGGAAAAAAAATCCCTCGAAAATTATGTGCTTTCCGACGGAATTTCGTGTCCGTCGTAAAGATTCTGTCGGTATTCAGCAGTTTTCTAGTAGTGAGTGTAAGCTGAGCGGGCAGCACCAAGGTTCTCTTGGTCCCATCCATCTCACCTCTTTTGTGGGGGAGAGAGGAGATGGACCAGCAATAAGCCCTTACAAAGATAAGTAAGAGGCATAAAACAATAAGTCCCAACTGAACAAGTTGAATGACATAAATAAGTCGCAGCTGAACAAGCTGAATAATATAAGTAAGTCGCATCAGAACAAGCTGAACGACATAAGTAAGTCGCGGCAAAACAAAGAACGACATAAATAAGTCATAGCAAGACAAGTTGGATGACATGAATAAGTCACAACAAAACAGGTTGAACGAGACACAAACAGGCTACATCCAAGCGAGCTGAAGGGTGCTCAAGTAAGTCTCTACAAAAACCAAGTAGAGGACATAACACATAAGCCTTCATCATAAACAAGATGAAAGGCATAAAATTTTATAAGTTCCCACCAAATGCAATAAAAGGCCAAAGAATGAGAAGGCCCTATATATACAATTAAGTCAGGAAGCTAAGTCTAAAAATCAATACGAGTAAGAGCAATAGGGAGTCCAACCTAGGAGGCTTCACCTAGTACGACAAAGGGGCTACTGAGCTAAGATTTAGGTGCTACTACCATGCCCAGCAGCATATCTAAACAAGCATTATTCTCGTTATTCTAGTATTTTGTTTATTTCACAACAAATCATAATTTGTCAAACAAAAAAAATAATCTCAAGGGCACTTTTTCATTATCGATACTAGTTCACCTGGTACAATGCTTATTTATTTACTGGTGTATTTCATTGATTGCACTTCTTGTGTGCCCTTGAGATTCTTTATTCTTTATGTTCCCTTGGGATCTTCTATTTCTTATGTCCTTGAGATTCTCTATCTCTATCTACATCCACATTACTTGTTACCTAGGCATTTCATCTACTAGTAGTTAAGTGTTCATATTCCTGATGAGCTTTTATTGTTGAACCAAGCAGCTGAGATGGTTTAATTTTGGGGTCACATGTGGAGATGGTAATGACCTCTGATATGAATGAAGTGTTATAAATGTTAGATTTCGGGAAAACTCCTCAATCTGTAGTGTGTACCATTGATCAAATATATAGAGTTTACAACGCTAGGCCTTTCACGTTAGGAATCCTAGATACGATAAACTTACAAAATAATATCCTAATCTGTGAAAAATATTATCCTAAGTATAATATCTATCACACCCCCGCAGTCGTAGCGGGAGGAGGTCGTACGCTAAGACTGGACCTAAATTCCAGAAATAAATCTCGTGGTAGGCCTTTAGTGAAAATGTCCGCAAACTGATATCTAGTAGGAACATGTAAAACCCGTACTTCCCCCAAAGCAACCTTTTCTCGAACAAAATGAATATCCATCTCCACATGTTTGGTGCGTTGGTATTGTACCGGGTTGCCAGAAAGGTAGATAGCACTGACATTATCACAATAAACTATAATAGCCTACCGCAGAGGACAATGTAACTCAGCTCAAGTAATAAATTACGAAGCCAACACGCCTCAGAGACAACATTCGCGACGCCTCGATATTCTGCTTCTGCACTCGATTTAGACAAAGTATGTTGACGCTTAGATGAGCAAGACACGAGGTTGTCCCCAAGGAAAAAACAATAGCCCGAAGTAGAACGCCGAGTATCGGGACAACCTCCCCAGTCAGCGTCAGTGTAAGTAATCAATCGATGAGAAACAGTAGGATATAAGTGTAAGCCGTGATCAATGGTACCCTGAACATAACGCAGAATGCGTTTCAATGCCTGATAATGAGGTTCCCGGGGATCATGCATAAATAGACAAACCTGTTGTACCGCACAAAAATATCTGGCCTGGTAAAAGTAAGATACTGAAGAGCACCTGCTAAACTGCGATACAAAGTAAGATCCTGCGCGAAAAGGCGGTCCTGCATCTGCACTAAGTTTAGACTTAGTGTCAACTGGAGTAGCTGCAGGCTTACAAGAGGCCATACCTGCACGCTCTAAAATCTCCTGTGCATACTTTTCCTGTGAAAGTAGCATATAAGAGGGTTTGCGGGTCACCGCAATCCCCAAAAAATAACTCAAAGGACCCAAGTCAGACATAGGAAACTCAGTTTGCAACTGAGAAATAAATCATGTACGCAACCTGTCAGATGAGGTAGCTAAAATAATATCATCAACATATAAGAGCAAATATGCCATATCATCACACTGCCGGAAAGTAAAAAGAGAGTTGTCACTCTTGGAAATGACAAAACCCAATTTGACTAGAAAATTTGCAAAGCGTTGGTACCAAGCTCTGGGAGCTTGTTTCAAACCATAGAGAGCCCTGCGGAGCCGACAAACATGAGTAGGAGCCCTCCGATCAACAAAGCCCGGAGGTTGATGCATATAAACAGTTTCCTGCAAATCACCATGTAAAAAGGCATTTTTGACATCTAGTTGATGTATCGACCACTTTTTAGCCGAAGCTAAACTGAGAACAGTACGAATAGTGGCCGGTTTAACTACCGGACTGAACGTCTCATCACAATCCACACCAACTTCCTGCGACCTGCCATCACATACAAGACGAGCTTTGTGCCTTTCAAGGTCACCATTAGACTTGTATTTATGCTTAAAAAGCCACATACAATTAACAACATTCACCCCCGTAGGCCTAGGCACCAATTCCCATGTCCCTGTCTTAATTAAAGCAATATACTCATCATTCATCGCCGCATTCCAATTTTGGTCATTTAATGCTTGTTTATATGATTTTGGAAGTGGTGATTTTATGTGACGTGGACCCGAGTTTTGAACGGTTAGGTTGCAATACTTAGGATTGGGCTTACAAATTCCCCTTTGACTACGGGTGACACGGGGGGAGGGAGGTGGTGGCCGAGTGGGCTGAAGAGGTGGCACGCCACGCATGGGTGGCGGAGTGTAATGTGGAGTGGCTGGGCTGTGAGGCTGGGCCAGGAGTGTAGTGTCCCCGCAATTGGGTTGCCGCGTGTGTGGTGTGGGGAGGGTTGGGGAGAGTTAGGTTCTGGGTGGGCCGCTGCTGTTCCAGCGTTCGCTGGCCCAGTCCAGTTATGGGGGGGAGTTTCTGCCTAGGCCGAGGGAAAAACAGCGCACGTTGGCCCACGTTGCTGGTCCGTCTGGGCTGGCAGATTTGGGCCAGGTGTGCGTGTGGTTTGAGATGGGCTTGGGGTTGGATTATGTAGGTGATTTCGTAGGTAGTAGTGGGTGAGCAATGGAGATTGTTCATCAAATCCTAGAAAATCATAATCCAAAAGTTTATATTGAGCCAAATTCTTATATGGAAAAGATGACTCATCAAACACCACATGCCGAGAAAGAATGATTTTATTTGTGGTAAGGTCAAGACACTTATAGCCACGGTGATTGGAAGGGTAGCCTAGGAAGACACATGGAGTGGATTTTGGAGCAAGCTTGTTAGGAGCGGTTGAGGCTAAATTTGGGAAACAAAGACAACCAAAGACTCTTAAATGATCATAAGATGGGTTTTTGCGAAAGAGAGCTTGAGCCGGGGTCAAGTTGTTTAAGGACTTGGTTGGCAAAAATATTTAAAAGATAGGTAGCGGTCTCTAAAGCATGAACCCAAAAGATCGGAGGAAGAGAGGCATGGAATAGTAAAGTGCGCTTGACATTATTTATGGTGCGAATCATACGTTCGGCTTTGCCGTTTTGGGAAGAGTTGTGAGGGCATGAGAATCTAAATACCATTCCATTATCTAGACAAAATTTTTTAAACTGATCATTGTCGAATTCACGACCATGGTCACTTTGAAAGCATTTAATAGGTCTTTCAAATTGAGTTTGCATATATCGTCTAAAAGTAAGAAAACATTGGAAAGCTTGAGATTTAGAAGCTAATGGAATTGCCCAAACATAATGAGTGAAATCATCAAGAAGAACCAAATAAAATTTGTGACCATTACTACTACGAATAGGAGATGTCCACAAATCGGCATGAATAATATCAAAAGCACAATAAGTTTTACTATTCGAATCATAAAAAGGAAGTCTAACATGTTTCCCTATTGGACAAGAATTACAAAAATTGGAGTGATGCTCCTTATTGTATTCAATAAAATTATTGCTCCTAAGAAAGCTCAAAGAGGGTGCTCCCAGATGTCCTAGACGATCATGCCAAGTAGAAGGAGCGACTGTGGTGAGAGAAGTGGCAAGACATGCACTTGGGTTATTGGTGGTGATAGGATAGAGGTCCCCGGAACTATTGCATCTGGTGATTACCCTCCCCGTTCGTAGGTCCTTCACAGAAAAACCATTAGGGTCAAACTCAATAGAAACCAAATTATCAGAAGTAAATTTACGAACAGAAATAAGGTTTTTAATGATTTGGGGGGCAAGGAGTACATCTTTTAGAGCTAAGGGTTTGTTCGGGAATTTAGCATGACCATAACCAATAATTCGAATGCGATGACCATTGCCTACTAAAATATGATTATTAGTGCTTAAATTAAACAGGGGAAGAAGATTACCGGAAGTATGAGTCATGTGGGAGGTGGCTCCCGAATCCATATACCATCCATTATCCGGTGTGGATAACCCCGAGGAAGAGTAAGCACTACCAAGATCCGTTGGAGTCATGGGCGGACCAAGCATGGGTGACCCAACATAATAAGACTGTTGTTGTGGACTTGGAGTATTGGGCCTATGCTGAAGTTGGCCTGAAGTGGGAAACGGTGCCGATGGGATGGCCCACTGTTGAGGCCAGTAGAACTGTTGTTGGGGCCAGGCCCAATTCTGGCCTATTGGGCCCGTTTGTTGCGAGCCCTGCTGCTGGCCCTGTTGTTGTTGCGAGCCCTGTTGCTGTGAAGACTCGCCATGGCTTTGGGACTGGCCACCACGACCCTGGCCGCGACCCTTTCCGCGACCACCCTTTCCTCCGCCGCGGCCACGTCCAGTCCCACCACTGCGGCCACCACCAGTCGTCGGCGACTGGTCAGAATGTGGCGCCGAGCTCTGCTGTGCGACGAAAGAAGAGGCAGGGGAGTTGTTCTCGGTATTGCGACGCGACTCCTCCAGAAGAAGTCGAGAGCGCGCGGTGTTGAAGGAAGGTAAGGGGTCCGTTTGTGCAATCATAGTAGCGACGGTGTCGTAATCGGTCTTGTTTAGTCCGGCCACCATACGGAGGACTAACTTTTGATCGGAAATAGGTTGATCGACATTCGCTAATTGATCGGCAATGCTTTTTAGCTGCTGACAGAATGCGGTGACCGTCTGGAAGCCGTCTAGATGAATTGTATTCAACTGAGTTTCGAGATATACCGCCCTCATGCTCTTGTTGTCTTGAAAGATGTCCTGGATACGATCCCATGTCTCTTGGGCAGTAGACTTCCTACCAAGTATTGTTTCAAGAAGATCCTTCGATATGGTGTCGTAGATCCATTGCTTAACAATGACGTCAAGCTGTTTCCACAGAGTGTCAGAAATATATGAGGGTCGTGGAGTGTTAGAGTCAATGTGGTTTAGAACATCATAAGCGCAGACATGATTCTCAAATAATTCAACCCAGCTTGAGTATTGAACTTTCTCATAATCTAAAGGGGAATAGAATTTTTTATGTTGGTCACGGTGAGAGCGGGGTGGAACTCAGGTGTAGAGGGTGGAGGAGGTGGCGGTGGTGGCGTGTCACCATCCTTGGCCATGGTTGAGAGTCGGTGACAGAGTTAGGGGTAAAGCGGAAGCAAGAAAAAATTAATTTTTGGTGAAAAAAAAAATTAATCGGATCGAAAACCTAAAGCTGTGATACCATGTTAGATTTCGGGAAAACTCCTCAATCTGGAGTGTGTATCATTGATCAAATATATAGAGTTTACAACTCTAGGCCTAATCACGTTAGGAATCCTAGATACGATAAACATACAAAATATACAAATAATATATCGTAATCTGTGACAAATATTATCCTAAGTATAATATCTATCAATAAATTCTATGGAGCTTTGGAGTTTGGATTGTTTTTTGGGAAGTATCATGCTATTCACCTATATATTACTGATTACCTAATTTGTGTAACAAAGATGCCATAAGAAGATTTTGTAGCTTATGAGTGATGGATACAAGAAAGATCTAGCTAATTACTTGTCCTTGAAATGCAACTCAAAATCTAAGGGGAGGAGAGATTAGGACAGTATTGGTGATATTAGGTTAATTTTGTTATAAGCCTGTGCCTTGTGGGTTTAAGTTTTTTGGGGGGGCAGTCCTTTTATCTCCTGGAAAAAGACCATATATATACACACGTAGTGGGGTGTGTATCTGTGTGTTTTTCTGACATTATCAGGATTAATGAGTTCTTCATGAAATCTTATCAAATTCCTGTTAGTTTTTGATGATTATTGAGGGACTTCTTTGTGATTAGAGCACACTTTGATTCTTTGGTTAATAAATTTGATTCTTGGTCACCCTTGGATGTGCTAATTACCTCAGATAGATCTGGTGAAACGACATAGCTTTCCAGTGTCTGGAATGGTGAGAATCGGTGTGTTCTAAGAGTTCATTGGTTTGCACAAAGTGGAGGACTTGATTGGCTTCCTCTTCGGGAAGATGTTGTTGAACAGTTGGAGTTTGCATATCGTAGACAGGTAATCTGCCTGTTGTGGCTATACCTGTTTATTTTATTATTTTCTTAAAAGGTTTCTGGTTCTTTGACATCCTCTGTTTGCTGTCTTCTAGCTTTGGTAGTAATGTTGTAATACCCCGTATTTTTAACGTATTTTATATTTTATTTATTTATTTATGAAGTATATTTTGGGTCAAACTATTTTAATTATTGGTTTATAGATTAATCAAGTATTTATATTTGGGTCAACAAGTATTTAATCCAAATGTAGCCCATCTTTCTTATGAACCCAATCACCCTATTTTTACTTTTGGGCCACCTATTTCAACATTTAAAGTCCATGACTATATGAAGCCCAAACCTACACTAATTACCCTACACTATATATATCTACTAGATCCCCAAAATTTCCCACACAAAAAGGTTAGTCTTATTTTCTTCCTTTTTCTCTCCTCTTTTCATTCTAGCTATTTTGATGATTTTATTTATGGGTTTTGGTTTTAATTATTCAAAGTATGTTTGATTAGTATCATAATTATGTTTTGATGATTAAAGATTGTAAATTTAAATAATAAAGTGTTTTATTTTCAGATTTCATAAAATTATAAGTTAGTGTTTTAAAATTATTAAAGACTTGATTTTTAGGGTTTTCATGAACAATTGATTTAGGGCTTTTATAGTAATGATGTTTTGAAATTTTGGTGATTATAGCTACTAATTAGTTTAACTTAATTCTAGATTATTTTGAACACATAAATTCGTGTTCTAATTTATAGATTCCCGTTCGTTAATATTAATCCCGTTTTAATCCCGATCAGGTTCTAAACTCATTCAATTTTGACAAAAAAGTAGTGTTTTCCATGTGGAAACAACGTTTTAAGAAAGACTCACTACCCATGGTAGTGAGCACCACCCTTTCGTGGCCAAATTCAGCCTCTAAGTATGATTTTCGGGCAGTTTTTGATTTTTAACGAAGTTTTTTTTTAATTTTTATCCTTGAGTTTAAAGGGTAAGAGATAATTTAATTTTTCTATGGATAATAATTTAAGTATGAAGATGTATTTTGATGAGGTTTTGAAGTGGTTTTTTATTAGTTTAAAATGCTGGAACTTTATTTAAAGTAGTATAATTGTGATTTTAATAAAAGGGTGTGATAACCTATTAAAAAGGAGTTTAATTAGGGGTTTTTAAATAATTTTCAGATTATTCTAAATAGTTTAAAGTGAGTTTAAGTTGCTGGAAATTGTGTATACAAGAGTAATTAATTTAGTATTATTGTCCCTTTATGTAGGAGACTTGATTCGGGAATTGTTGTAGTGTTTTCGGCCACTTTATGGGCTTAATTGAGGTACGTTCGCGTACTTAGCTTATTTGATGATGTAGAATCATGCTAGGTTTGGTTTTAATCGATTACAAGTAGTATCATGCTAAGGTTCATGTATTAAGTTGTGAATTATCAGTATTGGTGATTGAATTATGAAGCATGAATTTATTTGTGATGATCTATGGATTGGAAATTATATTTTTGGCATGAGTATATGGACTACATATTTATTTATGGCATGTTAGAGGGCATGTTTAATTAAACTAATTGTTTAATTATGTTTGGAATATTGAAAAGGAATTTTATTATAGTTCATATAATTTTTATTGATGCATTAAGCAAGAGGAAGGAGCTATATAAGTGTCTATGTACACAAGGAATAAATAGTATGTTGGTGCCTTTGTGCACTTAAGGTGTTTTTAACACCGAGGGATAGGATTGTTGGCGCTTTATGCGTTTAAGGTGTCTTTGACACTGAGGTAGTTTTAAAAAGGGTTCAACATTAAATTATATGTGGTCACTAATTATTCAAGAATTAAATTGGTATGTTTGTTTGATTGAATAATTGTTGTTGATTGAGTTATTATGCTTTGGGAGTCATCACCAAGTTTAATAATCTGTAAATAACGTAAAGTGAAAGAGATTACGCACCAAAACTCTTGGAACGTATATAACTTGAGTATGAACATATGGGGGGAGTTATGTGACTTTATATTTGATCATAACTTCTAATGGAGTACAGGACGTTGTATATTCCTTTTATTATTATTATGCGCTGGAATTCCGCCACCAATGTGTGGCATAGGTGATGCTGGCACGGTTAGCTCCCGTGTCAGTGGGCCTCAATTTATTGAGGTAGGTTTAGTTGGAAACCCGTTCGATGCGTAATCAACGCTAAATGAATTATTTAGTGTCCAGTCAAAGAGTCTTGTTGTTTGTTGTGTGTGCTTGTAAACAGGTGCAAAGAGGTAAGTCTGTGTGATGATAGGAGAATGCATGGTAGTGTGTTTAATTACGCTTATGTACTCAGCTTTGCTGATTGTGTGTGTTGTTTGTGTCTGGCTATGTCTTTATCTTGGCCCTACGATGATCCATTTCTATGGAGAGTAGTGGGGACAAGTGGAGATAATCTTTTCAGGCGTTGAAGCATATTCATGACGGGACATGTGTGAAGAGCGAATCATGCTAGTTTCTATTAGTTGAGAAGTGGTTTATTTCTTTCAAATATTATATTATGTTATGCTTATGAGACTAACGCAAAGGTTTTCATAATTTAATTGGTTTTGATAAGGGCCTTCAATGGTTACAAGTTGTAGGTTGATTTTATTTGACTTCGTTTGACTTTGGTTTTAATCTTTACTTTCGTTTGGTTGACTTTTAAGTTGACTCGTTTTTGAATGGTTTTGAGTTAAGTCTTTCGCTTTGTGTCTTTGATAATTGCCTTAGCCGTTTTCACGGTGGCGGTAATATCTTAGATATTCCTAAATCGTATTTTAAAAAGAGTAAAGTGTATTTTAAAGGAAAGGAATTTCTAGGGTGTTACAAATGTGGGATATAATTTCCTTTCCAGTGATAGATTATTTATCTGAGCAAATTCTGCAATTTGTTGCCAGTTGAAAGTGCTTGAAACTTTAAATATTAGGGGAGGACATACAAAACATCTAAGTAATATTCATTGCTTACTTGGGTATTTAGATTTGTGTCGTAGATCAATGCTTACCCTTGTGCTTTATTCTATTTGATGAATGAGGAAAATTTGTTAATTACTACCTCAAAAAGAGAGGCATTGTCACTTACTACCCATAAAAAAAAAGTTTCTAATTACTACCCCAAATTCACCTAAATTGCACCGATTACTACCCGAGTGTACTTTCTGGTGATTTAACTCACCTTATGACGTCATAACCCACATTTAACCACACTTAAACCTAACTCTAGTATAATTAACCTAACCAACCCGAATTTTAAAAAATTATCCCAAACTAATTACCCCTCCCCCCCATTTATTAACCTCACCTAACTGCCTAAATTAAAAAAGGGTAATTCTAATTTCTCTCTCATCTCTCTCTCTCATATGAACTCCTTCTTCTTCCTTAGCAAAACCCCCCTAAAACCCAGATCAAATTGCAGTTCGTGTGCGCTCTAATCCCATTGAAAGCTCGCAATTTGCCTAACTAACAAAGTAATTTTCTTATAAACAACATTCGAACTGTATTTTGCCAAAAATGCGGAAGAACAAAGAAGTTGTCATTGGAGGAGTAAAGAAAACAGCGCCTGCAATGCCTTCTACTTGCTCGAGCAATTTGCATACTCATCTAAAACCAAAACCAATTGCTATTGAAGATTTAATTTTGCTCAACTCTTCAATTATGAAAAAAACCCAAACTTTACAATAAACTCTAAAAAATTTGTCAATTTATCACAACATTGAAGGAAATTAATCAATTACCTTCTCAAAAGCCTTCCTATTGCGACCTAAAGCGTGCGATGTGACAGGAGGAAGAACGAATTGGCGATTTACAGAGGATAGGATGAGAGGATTTGGGTTGATAATGGTGAAGGAGTCGTTGGAGAAGTTGAATTGGGTCTGCTTATTTGATTTAGATCAAATGAGTGGTTGGGGTAAATTGTGTTAGTTAATTTGTGTTAATTAAGGTTAATTAGGTTCATTAAGGTTAAAATTTGGGTTGGTTAGGTTAATTGTACTAGAGTTAGGTTTAATTGTGGTTAAATGTCGGTTATGACGTCATAAGGTGAGTTAAATCACCGGAAAGTACACTCGGGTAGTAATCGGTGCAATTTAGGTGAATTTGGGGTAGTAATTAGAAACTTATATTTTATGGGTAGTAAGTGACAAGGCCTCTATTTGTGAGGTAGTAATTTATAAATTTTCCGATGAATGAATTGAATATTTGTTTAAAATTTGAAACAGCCTCCTGCTTTTAGAAAAAGTGTTAGGCTGGAGCTGTTTCTTGGAAGTTTATCTGCAGATAACACATAAATATATTCAAATAGCTATTAGGGCACTTTAGCATGTCTCATGGCCAGTTTCTAATTCAAAGCTCATAGCTTATTGGTTTATTAAGGTAGATTGTTGATTCGACCAGTATAGAGTAGTCACTAGTTACCAATATAATTTCTGTTATACAAATTGGCACATTAGGATAGAGAGCATTTTCTTTTAGATAGATAGTGTATTAATTGGGTGTTTTTCTTCTTCTTCTTCTTCTTCTTCTTCTTCTTCTTCTTCTTCTTCTTCTTCTTCTTCTTCTTCTTCTTCTTCTTCTTCCTCTTTTTTTTTAATTTTTTTTTAAAAAAAAAATTGTCTTTGTTTTTTAAATGTACTCCGCGTCGTTTTTTAATCACGGCGTTGGAGATCATGCACGTAGAAGGCCATGTGCAAGGTGCCCCTAGCACAGGCCCCCAATTTAAAGGGGCCCAATTTTTTTTCCAATTAAAAAAAAATCTTGTTTTTAACGCCAAAGGACAGCAAGGAGGAAGGAGAAGCAACACTGCAACATTCACGCATTCAACTTTCCCAATTCCCATTCAATCAATTCAACCTTCCATATTAATTTCTCCATGTTTTCAAATTCCTCCATAATACATCAATCAACACTATGGAAAATTGTATTGCATATTTTCCCATACAAGGAATTTCAACGGAAAAAAAAATAAACTCAGTCAAGAAATCAATTTCAATCTTCCGAATTTCTCGTTATATATCAAACGGTAATTATTTTTTCCTATACATGGGTTATCTTCCATTCAATAATCTTCATCTATCTATTCCCAATTGTTACAATTATACTTTATACAAAATCAAAAACGGATTGAAGGGTTGAAGCAATTTTTTTTTCTTTTTGAGGGGAATGAATTGTAGCAATTGAAGCAATCGGTTTTAGGTAAATTTATTATTTTTGTTTTTAATTATTTCTGGGTTTGATAATTTCAATTGAAGCAATTTTTATTTCTTTTTTTTAATTATTTTTCGGCCCTGTTTGAATGCTTCGTGTCTTCTGGTAAATTTTTTTATTTTTGTTTTTAATTAATTGGGTTTGATAATTTCAATTAATGAATTGAAGCAATTTTTATATCATTTTTTTTTTAATTTTTCGGCCCTGCTCGTGTTGCAATAGTGATATTAAGTGAGAATTTGTTCTATCTTTTATGTACAGCTTAACTAAAATTTTTCTCAAGATGTTTTAACTATTATGCACATATTCAATCTGTGATAATTCGTGAACTCGTGAAGCAATCTTCATTGTTATTTTTGATTTTTTTTTTATGTCAATTGAAGCAATTTTTAAGTTTTGATTTTGTTTATACTCTTCTATATCTAAGCAATTTTATTTTTTGAAGGTCCAAATTGGTCGTATTCTTTTGAACAAAGATTGAGAATCAACGTTATCGAGTAATTCGCCAATTCGTCCAATTGAATGAAATAAAGCTTCTGCTTTCCAGGTTTTTTAATTTCAATCCATATATATGATACTGTAATTTTATTTTATTTTTTTTTGAGATTTTGAGATTATGCCTCCTAGAAAGTATGAATCTGGGTCTCAAAAGCGTAACAAAAAGAGAAAATTAGAAGTGTTAATTAATTCTCAAAAAGGTTCTATTGATAAATTCGTTATAAAAGAACCTCAAGTTCCTCTTGTTGAGCCCGTTGATGATGTCCCTATTGAGAATAATAATGTTGATGTTGATGATATTAAAAATGTTAATGTTGATCTTGTTCGTGATATGCCTATTGCGGAGAATGTTGATGATATGGATAATATTTTTGATGATGTGCCTAGTGTTAATTGCAATGTTGATGATGTGCCTTTTGAGAATGATAATAATGCTGAAAATATTGATGATATGCCTTCTGATAATGACAATATTGATCACCGTGAAACTAGTTATATGCCTAATATATATGATCCTAGAGTTTGGGATGGTCTTGATTCTAAAATGATTGATTTATTAGTGAAAAATGGTCCTAAAAGAAACAATTCTATTGTGAAAGGTCCTAAAGATAAATCTTCAAGACGATTTACGGCAAACTTGTATACTAGAGTTTTATCAAACGGTGAGAAATGTGATAGGGATTGGCTTGTTTATTCCAAAGAGCTTGATAGAGTCTATTGTTTTTGCTGTAAAAATTTTAAAAAAGGGATGGGAAGAGGAAAATTGACAAATGAAGGATTTTCAGATTGGGGGCATGTAGGTTTTAGACTTAAAGAGCATGAGACAAGCATGGATCATGTTAAGAATATGACTACTTGGTATGAGTTGCGTCTTAGGTTTCAAAAGAATCAAACTATTGATAAGACGACTCAAATGCTAATTGAAAAAGAAAAAGACCATTGGAAGAAAGTAATGCAAAGAATTATTTCAATTGTCAAATTTCTTGCCAAACATAATCTAGCCTTTCGTGGTTCAAATGGGAAACTATACCAAAAAAGTAATGGTAATTTTTTAGGCTTGATTGAAATGTTGGCCAAGTTTGACCCAATCATTCAAGAACATGTCAATCGTATTACTAATAATGATATTCACATTCATTATTTAGGTCATACAATTCAAAACGAGTTAATACTTTTGCTTGGTTTTGCAATAAAAAATGAAATCATTAGAAAGATAAAGCAAGCAAAATATTTCTCGGTAATTCTTGATTGTACTCCCGATGTTAGCCATCAAGAGCAAATGTCATTGATATTAAGATATGTGAATGTCTCTAATTTTAATGTTTGCATTGAGGAATCTTTCTTAGGATTTTTTAATTTAAATGATACAACTGGCCAAGGGCTTTTTGATGTTTTACAAAATGAATTGAAAAATCTTGATCTTGATATAATGGATGTGCGAGGACAAGGCTATGATAATGGATCTAATATGAAAGGAAAACATCAAGGAGTTCAAAAGAAATTTTTGGATTTAAATTCTAACGCTTTTTATACTCCTTGTGGTTGTCATAGTTTAAACTTGACATTATGTGATATGGCTAACACATGTAGTAAAGCTAGAGATTTTTTTGGAGTCATCCAACGTATATATACAATTTTTACAGCTTCTACTAAGAGATGGCAAATCTTGAAAGACAATGTAAAAGGACTAACTCTTAAGTCTTTGTCATCTACTCGTTGGGAAAGTCGTGTTGAAAGTGTTAAGGCTATTAGATTTCAAATGTCAGATATACGAGAAGCTTTACTTCAAGTAGCCGATAGCAATGATAAGGATTACAATATAAAGAGTGAAGCTAAATCCTTAGCAAATAATGAGCTTGGTGATTTTGAGTTTTTAATTGCAATAGTTATTTGGTATGAAATACTATATGCAATTAATTTAGTAAGCAAGCTGTTACAATCAAAGGATATGCTTATTGATGTGGCTATTGAAAAATAAGAGGCTTGATTTCTTTTTTTGAGGGGTATAGAGAAACTGGTTTTTATAATGCATTGAGTAAGGCTAAGGAAATTGCTATTGAAATGGATATTGATCCTATATTTCCCCAAAAGCTTGAAATTAAAAGAAAAAAACATTTTGATGAGAATAAAAGCACTTCATCAAATGCTCCTCAATCTCCAGAAGAATCATTTAGAGTTGATTACTTTCTTTATATATTGTTGATCAAGCTATTAGTTCTCTTTATACTACCTCCGTTTCATATTTTTTGCAACTTTTGCCAAAAATGGATGCTACACATTATTTGCAACTAATCTTTTCTTTCCTTTTTAGGTTGTCATTTCTCTCTTTCTCTCTCCTCATCACGTGCATTCTTAATTTTCTCTCTCTATCTTACACTCACAAACAAATTTTGCCTAAGAGTCCGTGCACTCTTCAAAGTTGCAAAAAATGTGAAACGGAGGTAGTAAAGATTTGAGCAATTTGAGGAGTATTTTTGGTTTCTTATTCACTCCTTAAAAGATGAAGTCATTGGATGATTTAAGTTTGAAATCCTCTTGTTTGATTTGAAAATGCACTTATGTCTAATGAACAATCAGATATTGATGGGAATGAATTATACGTGGAGTTAAAGTTGCTTAAAGAAATTTTGCACCATGACATAAAAGGACCTATTGATATTTTGATATTTTAAATGATGTGGGTTGTTTTCCTAATGCTACTGTTGGATATAGAATTTTGTTGATTATTCCTGTGACAGTTGCAACTGCAGAAAGGAGTTTTTCAAAGTTAAAGTTATTGAAGACATATCTTCATTCTACGATGCTACAAGAAAGGCTTAATGGATTGGCGATGATAGCAATTGAGAATGACCCTTCTAGAGAAAGTAGAATATGAAGACTTGATTGATGATTTTGCCTCAAAGAGCGTTCAAAGAATATCACGTTTTAAATAAATAGAAGTTAATATAGCTTAAGTTGATATGAGCCTTGAGTTGTATTTAGTTACTATTATCAACATGAATAAAATATTCGAATTTAATTTTGCGTAATTGAATATGTCATTGTTATATGAAAGCATTTTCATTTTGCAATGTATATATAGAAAAATTGTGCATTGCCTAAATTATAGATTAAAAAAAAATATATAATTTTCACATTGTTAAGGGCCCCTTTTTCGAATTGGAACAGGGCCCCCAAAATCATTGCTACGGCCCTGTTGGAGATTTAAAACTATTCACACCTACTGCTTTGACCGTCTTCTGTGTTGTATATGTTAGGAATATAACATAGTTAAGTGGAGTCTTGTTAGATTCGTCTTGATATATATTTTCAAAATATTAACTTTTTATAAATTTTTCAAAAGTATAGTTAAAGATATTAAAGGTATAAATTGTGTATCACCAAGTGTGAAAACCCCAACGTTGCAATTAAGAATAAACTAAGGAAGTATTATGTCAGTAGTATAAGGATCATGCAAAACAATAGGTCCACCTGAACCAATCTCCATTAAACAATATAAGCTAGTCAAATAAAAGCTATTTTTTTTTTACCTAGTGCGAATTAATTTCACTTTGAAAGAGGGGTGGATGAGATTCGAACCCGTGACCATTGTGTCACGCTGGCTCTTGATACCATGTTAAAGGACCATCTAAACCAAAAACTTAAGCTGATGGTTAAAGCTCAAGAATATGTTTTATACTCTATCAAAAACCTTTTTTTTTCTTTTTTTTTTCATCATCATCAATCTTTAATACCTTTTCAAAAAATTTCTTCAAGATTGGAATGATTGATTGAATTTGTTGTCCTAGTGTTTGGTTATAGTGATTTGACAATTTTGATATAGTGGTTTGGCATCGGAGGACAATTCAACCATCTGGACTTTTTGCAGCTCGTGTTGAATTACAAGGCTATACCCTAGTATGATATTGTCATGAGTGGAGAATTGTTTCTTACATCTGAACTCAATTGTAATTATTTCTTGTTGATATGCAGGGACTGTATGCCCTCTTTACTGGAGAGGATGACACTTGGGAGGCGTGGCTGAATGTCGATGCTTTAGGCTTTTCCACTATCATCAATTAAGGAGGAAATGGCGTGAAGCTAAAAAAAAAATATCGGGGCTTTCCATCGGTGGTGAAACCCAATGGAAGCCCCTTCAAAATTAACAATGGAGGCTAGAGTTTAGGAAATAGAAGAGAGAGAGGAGGCTAGGGTTTATTTTTTTGCCAACAAAACTTTCTTCGCATTATTTACATTTATTTGTATATAATTGATCTGTACCTGGATGCCCTCTTTAAAAAGAACTGTAAATGTTTAAAGCCCTTCTGATTGCTAAACCATGCCCAATTAGCAATGTTAGTTGAGACGAACACTACAAGAGGGGGGAGGGGTTGAATTGTATGTGAGTTCCTAGTGACTACTTTTTTCGGAATATAAAACAGAATATAAAGGAACTAGCAATGCACACACGATTTTACGAGGAAACCTTCCAGGGCCCAACGGGAAGTAAAACCTCGACCCTTTTAAGGGATTTCCAAAACCAAACCACTTCACTATAATAGGGATAAACACCAAGTTACAACCTATTATAATCAAAGCTTTACTCACAAGTTCCAGAATGAACTTGCTACACAATATAACCCTATCCTACCCAATCTATCTAAGTCCCACATTTAGATTCACTCGTACTCCCAAAATACTACAACTCACAGCTTCACCCTAGAAGCTCTCAAAACTGTATGCAATGTTAAATTCACACACTCACCCAAATAACCAAACCAATACAAAGTATATGACACCTAGTATATGATAGCCAAGCTATGCACGAAACCCGAAACTAATATGACAAAGTTATAAGCTTAGCAAACTTACACAAATTAAGCACAGAGATTTCTTCACGCATAAACTCACTGAAAACTTATGAAGTGAGATCTCTACTATTTATACAAAACTAACTTGTATATCAAGTAGGGTTTCAAAAGATAAAGATGTTAATTTTCCAAATCTCAAAACACGGGTTTTAAGTATCATTTTGAAAGAAAATCTTTTCGGAAAATAAGATAAAGAAAGATTTATCAAAAAGAATAATATCTTTTGATAAACAGATTTTAAGAAATAAAACATTTAGAAAATCTTTTCTTAAAATCTACTTCATATGTTTATCTTTTCCGTTTTAATTAGATTTGCCAAGCATCTTTGTCATGCTTTTAATGGGTTTCATGTTTATCCTACTTAACATATTTAACAATAAATCTAGAAGATAAAATCTTAACTAAATTAATATTGATGCGCCGCGGTTTTGTAATTGTGGATTACTTGGGCTTCACACAGACCAGGACTGAGTTCCTGCTGTCACTTGTACTCCAGTTCTCAACTGGAACTTTGCAGGCTAAGTTCTTTCCAGAACTCACTGTCTTTAACGCAGACCAAGTTAACACCTCAACTTGTTGTCTTCAAGTTCCTGTTGGAACTTAGTTCTTGTTAGATAACTCTTCTTCTAATTTGACTAACTTTTCATCAAAGGTCTTTTCATGTTTTCTTAGCTTAGGTTACTCTTCCACCACCAAGGTCTACTTCACCTGTTCTAATCAAACACTAATAAACCTTTATTAGTTAAGTTTGTTTTAGTTTAAGTCCATCATCATCAAAACCTTTAAGCTTCAACAAGCAAGATGTCGCTTCAGAAGCGCCACAACCATAGCTGTAATTAGATTTCTCATGATCTTTTTCCTTTTGATCTCTCCAGTCAGACCTTCGGTATTTTTGTCTATTCAGAAGCATAAGAATTTTCCTCCATATCCCAGCAGCAAATCTACACTGAAAGAATAGGTTCTCAAATTATCATGATTTTTTTTTCTTTTTTTTGGGGGGGGGGGGGGAAGAAAAGACGTTCTAAATTCTAAATATTTTTGTAGTGACTAAACTATGAGTTTGATGATTTGTTATTTGTGAACATTACTAAAGCAATACAAATTGAATTTAATAATGGATTATATCATAACAGATATTGTGGTATGTTTTGAAACACATATGACAAATTGAGTTTTTGCGGAAAGTTAGTAGAAAATCAATCTAAGCCTTAATCCCATAAGTGGGGTCGGCAGCATGAACCTAAGTTAGTAGAAAATATTTATCATAATGTTACAAAAAGGCTTTGAGTTAACTCGTGATGACGTTCCCTTTACCTAAGCTGTCTTTTAGAAATAGAGAAAAGGGGAAGTCATTCTGCTAGCAATCCCTAGTAATTCTGGTACTTAATTGTATTTTTTGTATTTTTGTTTGAGCTAAGATGAACACTGAATATAGGTAAGCAATAGTTCGTATTAGTAATCAGTGTAATTTACAAACTTCCCATATTCAAGAGGTGGACATCGCTCCCAATGAGTTTCTCTTACAACAAATTTTTGTCTCCCTTTCTTACTAGAAAAACTTGCGTAGACCTTATTGTGGACCCGAAGTTTATACACACGCAACGACATTATATCGAACATAGTTACCCTTATTTTTAACATAGCTACCTTATTTTTAATATAGTAACCTTTATTAAAACTTGTATAACGTTTAATAATATTGTGAACTTGAAATACGACGCTATGAGCCTATGACCCTAATTTTAACATAGTCACCTTTATTATTTATATTGACCAGTATATAAAATATTTCATTAAAAAAACTAACCTCTTAGGCCTATATATTACCAATCAAAATGGCTTTTATTTCAACATAATGACCTTTTTTAATTATAGTGACCTGTTTTTTATTAATGAAACAACCATGGTTTCATTAATGTTAGTGGTCCCAAAAAAAATCTCGCATATAACTAACCAACAGATAGTAGCCAGTTGAAATAGTTACATAATTATCAAAAAGCATGGGCAAGAGGCTTTATATTCTCAAATGATGCTTCCATGCCTTCTCCTTGTCTTCGGGATGTGACTTCCTTAAAAAGGATGTATAAGATTAGTTCCAGAATTTGTGGCAAATTTGCCCTTACTGTCAAGCTCAGCCTCAGCCTCAGCCTATTCAGACTAGAGTAGATTATAGTAATGAACCCACAACTTATCTTAGGGCTATATATAGTTCTCGAGGGTAAAACTTCTAGGCTACATTGCATGAAGCTGATTGAAGAGACAATCGGCACTCTTTGAACATTTAAAGTGGCCCAAAGTCCATGAAGCAATTCCATACAAAAATACAGAAAAAGAGTATCTTTTTGTGCTATATGTTAAGAAAAGGGAACCTATAATTAGCGAATTAAGTTAATTAATTAGACAGAAAGAGGGAGGGTGAAGAAAAGAGCTACTTCTCCTAGATGCCGGAATCAGAATAAACCAAAATAAAGCAACTCTATACAATCAACTCATAGAAACTTGTTTCTGTCAGATTTTGTGTAAAACTCCTCAGATTGGAGTGATTCCATTGATCAAATATATATAGGGTTACAAGAGTGAGCCCTAAACACGTTAGGAGATCTCACAAGATAATTACAGAATATTAACAAACTATATCCTTCTATACAAAATAATATCGAGAATATTTATCATATTCTATCACACCCCCGCAGTCTTAGCGGGAGGAGGACGTACGCTGAGACTGGACCGAAAATCCAGAAATAGTTGTCGAGGTAGGCCTTTCGTGAAGATGTCAGCAAACTAATAACGTAAAGGAACGTGTAAGACCCGTACATGCCCCAACGCCACCTTTTCTCGAACAAAATGAAAGTTCATTTCGATGTGCTTGGTGTGTTGGTGTTCTACGAGGTAATGGGATAAATAAATGGCGCTGACATTATCACAATAAACAACGGTGGCCTTTCTAAGAGGACACTGTAACTCCAAAAGAAGATTACGAAGCCAACATGCCTCGGCAACAACATTTGCTACGCCACGATATTCTGCCTCTGCACTTTATTTAGAAAGAGTAGGCTGACGCTTAGAAGACCAAGAAATGAGATTGTCACCTAGAAAACAACAATACCCTGAGGTCGACCGACGAGTGTCAAGACACCTGCCCCAATCTGCATCAGTATAAGTAATCAATTGCGAGGATGATGAAGGATATAAGTGTAACCCGTGATCAATGGAGCCCTGAATGTAACGCAGGATGCGTTTCAATGCATCATAGTGAGCCTCTTTGGGGTCATGCATGAATAAGCAAACCTGCTGAACTGCATAAGCAATGTCAGGGCGAGTAAAAGTCAGATACTGAAGAGCACCTGCAAGACTGCGATATAGTGTTGGATCATGAAATTTAGGCCCTGCCTCTGCACTTAGCTTGGATTGGGTATCCACTGGAGTCGCCGCAGGTTTACAACTGGCCATGCCTGCGCGCTCTAAAATTTCCTGCGCATATTTCTGCTGTGACAAAAACAAGTATGAAGGAGTACGAGTGACAGCAATGCCCAGAAAAAAATTCAGATGACCTAAATCAGTCATAGGAAATCTTGTACGCAAGTGAGAGATGATGCGCTCGAGTAACAGATCTGAGGATGTAACCAACACAATATCATCAACATATAATAGAAGGTATGCCATATCATTCCCGTATTGGAAAATGAACAAAGAACTGTAACTCTTAGAAATGACAAACCCCATCTACAAGAGAAAGATAGCAAACCGTTGATACCAAGCCCTTGGGGCTTGTTTTATACCATAGAGAGCCTTGCGGAGTCTGCAAACATAGCCTGGAAATCTCTTGTCAACAAAACCGGGGGGTTGATGCATATACACACACTCTTTCAAATCACCATGTAAAAAAGCATTTTTAACATCAAGTTGATGAATTTCCCACTTACGAGTCATAGTCAAGCTTAACACCGTACGAATAGTGGCCGGTTTCACAATCGGACTGAAAGTTTCGTCACAGTCCACTCCTTCAACCTGTGATTACCATTACAAACAAGACGAGCTTTGTGTCGCTCCAAATCACCATTAGAATTCAATTTATGAAGAAAAAGCCACATACAATTAACAATATTCACCCCCGTAGGCCTAGGGACCAATTCCCATGTCCCCGTATTAATTAAAGCACTATATTCATAACGCATCGCAGCATTCCAATTTGGGTCGGAAAGGGCTTGTTTGTGATTTTTGGGAAGCGGGGAGCGGGTTATTGGATGACTCGGGGTGGTGGTGGCAAGGCCGAATTTTGGGTTCAGTTTAAAAATGTCGTGTTTGGAACGTGTTTGCATTTGAGGAGAGGGAGGTGGACGAGTTGGTGTGATGGGGGGCAGCCACGAAGAGGGGGAGGTGTGTAGGCAGGGGAGCCCGAGCCAGCAGTGAGCGTGGCTGGGCTGTTAGGTGCAGCAGCACTGCCCGAGCCAGCAGAATGTGTGGCTGGGCTTCCTAGTTGCACTGCCTGGCTCGGTGCGGGGCTGTGCGAAGCAGCAGGGGTGGCTGGCAGCTCTGCCTGGCTAGCAGAATGCGAGGCAGCAAGGCCAGGCAGACTGGTCCGCGGGTAGGCTGCAGTGTGAGGCAAAATGTCGCGGCCTGCTGGCGGACTACACTGTCCGTGGGTTTGAGGTGGGTTTTTGGGATTTTGATGCATCAAACGCAATGAGGGGTGATGCAAAAAATATGGAGATGGATCACAGAAGACAAAAAAATCATAATCGGATTGGCGATACATAGAAATGTTGCGGTATGGAAGAGTATTCTCATCAAAGGTGACATGACGAGAGATGATTATTTTGTTGGTTTTGAGATCCAAACAACGGTAACTTCTATGGTTGGAAGGGTAACCCAAAAACACGCAGGGTGTGGAACGAGGTGCTAGTTTGTGAGACATAGTAGTAGACAAGTTCGGAAAACAAAGACACCCAAAAACCCGAAGGTGATCATAGGACGGAACTACCCCAAAGAGAGCTTGAGCCGGAGTGATTTGATTGAGAGTTTCATGGTATCAATATCATCCATTGAAGGTTGAGAGTTTTTATTCTTCTATATCCTTCTTGTGAGAACTAGGAAGAATTATCTCACAAGATAATTACAAAATATTAACGAACTATATCCTTCTATACAAAATAATATCGAGAATATTTATCATATTCTATCAGTTTCAAAACCCAAATTGACTATCCATCCAATGATGAGGTCTCTTCAAAAAATGAGTAATAAATATCAATACTAGGAGGATTACAAAGTAAGTAACACTGAATAACATGTTCTGAGTAATGTTTATAGAAATGAAGAAGTTATGCGCATTTGAAGTTAAGATGTCTTATTTGGCCAAAAGTTCATCTGAACCTCTTGAAGGTTCGCCTGAACTTCCTTAAAATCTTAAATCAGCTTGTTTGGAGAAGTTAAGCTTCACGGTGATTTGCCCGAACTTTTAGTTGCTTTCTCGAACTTTCAAGACATTCCGGGTTACTACCTTTGTATTTTCGCTTGTTTGGACAACTTTATTTTATTTTAAGCTTAAATTAGTAGGTTTTATTTCTCTCCATATAAAAGGAGAAGAGAATCCGTTGTAATAGACATAATTCTTTCCTCTTTTGAACTTTGAATGAGAATTTTTTTTTTCCTCTCTCCTTAATCTTGGTGATTATTTGCAAATTTATGTGATTCTCCCCTAGTATTTGCTCTACTTTGTGTTACTACTACACAAGTCACATTAGGTAACACCAAATAGTTACACTTTTATAGTTGTACAATAATTCGATATATAAGTAATATTAAACCTTTATTGCATAATCTTGGTGATTAATGTAATATAATAAGCTAAGAATTTGTCGTTATTTGTTACTTATTCTCTCTCAAATTGCACCTTAAACATTGAAGCTTGGATTTGGGAGTTGGTTTTTCTTGGTTCTTGTTGTAGCTATATGGTATCAAGAACCTAGGTTATTAGCCTAAAAAGATTCTACTCCCCCCGTCCCACAATATAGTTCATGATTTCCTAGTTTGGAGACCCAAAATACTGTTCCTATTTCTATTTTTGGATAGCATGTAAAGACCATTATAACCTCACTTTCTTAACTTTATTCATAGAACTTCCTAATTTATCTTTAAATTATCCACATGTCTTGTACTTTTTTCCACTTTCTCTCTCTATCTTTTGTCTATATATAATTGTACTTTAATTTCACTTTTCTTCCCTTAAATTATCCACTTGCCTTGTACTTTTGTCTAACTTTTGTCTACTTTTAATGTACGTCATTTCTTAATTACAGTGAAAAAACACAAACAAGAACTACAATATGAGACGGTGGGAGTACCTTTTTAATCTCTCTTCCCCTTTCTCAAAAGATCTCATCTTTCCCCTACAAAGTTCAAATTTTTCTCTCTCCAAGTTACAAACTTACCCTCTTGAAATATGGATGATAGGTATTTTTGTGAAGATGAAGAAATTCACCTTGAGCACTCTAGATTGGATGTTCTAGAAAGGAAGTTTGATAAACTTTTTGATGTTTTGAAAAATAAAAGAGGCCCTAGAAGAAAGAGAAGTCCAATTGGAGAATATGGTTCTCACTCTCCTCACCGAAGAAGGGAACACCACCAACGTCACTATGAGGACAATCATGTCCGAGGCATCAAGTTGGAATTTCTGGATTTTGGAGGTAATCTTAACCCTAATGCATTTCTTGATTTGGTTAAAAGTATGGAAAACATGTTTAATTATAAGGGTTGTAATAATGAAAAACGTTGTAAATTGGTCATCCATAAACTTACAAAACATGCTTCTTCGTGTTGATAACTTTAAGTTCATATAGGAGGAAAGAAGGAAAATCTAAAGTCGCTTCTTGGGAGAAACTAACAAAACACTTGAATTAGTGCTTTTGTGCGTGCTAGAGATTATCTGCAAGATGCTTATTTTAAATTGAATGCTTATGTCAGTAGAGAAGTGTGCCAGGGAGTTTGAAAAGCTTTCTATTTTGAGTGAAATTGAAAAGGCCTCGAAGCATAGGATTTGCTATGCTTGTTGATGGACTTGAGAGGAAGCTTGGACAAAAGGTTCATGTTGATGCCCATGGAAGAGTTTGAAAAGTGTGATAAAATGAGTATTGTTGGTGTGTATTCTAAACCTTCTTTTAAGAACCCATTTGCTTCAAAGTGAGACAAGCAAGCCCATTTTCAAGGATGACAAAGATAAGGCTCCATGCATTCTTCTAGAATGGATGACAAAATCAAGAGCAAGAAAGTTTGCTACTATTCTACCAGAAGTTTACAGGCTACAGACATTTTGCTAATGATCGAAGGAAATCAAACTTTCCTCATTAATATTGTCTCTTTTATTATCGTGTTTAGCTATATATAATTTTGTGTTTGATGGTGAATTCCCAAATTGTTACATTGCACACATCCATTATAATAGAATAGATTGTGAAACTTTAGGGGTGAAGTGAGTATGGGATTCTAAGGAGATGGAGTAGAATTAGAACTCTTTAGGTATGAGATTTCATCAGTAAAACCCAACTTAACAATAAAATTGATAGAATGGATTCTAAATAATCTTCCATATATGTCTGTATCACTTTATTCACTGCTGCAACCGATAAGTAGCAGGCTCAACCAAGGATTCAATGACATGGAGTTCGAATCCATTACAAAAGATCCAACCAAACGACTTGTTTTTTAAAATTCCATTTCCAATATATGTATAACACATCCTCCTAAGTTTTAACTATTTGAGTGAAAAACACTTGTCAAAATAGATATATTCATTATTTGACTTAGTTTTAAGCAGAGAAATAATTGTGAAGATAAATTTTGTATTTGGATGAACTCAACCTAATCAATCTGAATGCAGAGTGAAAGAGCCGGAAATGCAATATTACGGAACAAGCAGTAGACAGTAATCACAAGAACAAGCTTGTCCCCAGACTTCAGTTGGAGATCATCACATAAAATTGCACTCGAATGCAACACCTTACGAAACAAAGATGACTAAGCAACAGGCTAAAAGCTCTGGAATAACAATTTCAAGCAACCAATTGCAAATACAAGCTATACTCCTCCACAAAATGTAGCAAAATTATATCACAGGCTTTAATCAACTAGCAGAAACAGATGTCTTAAGAAGAATGCACATGTAACTCAACGAGATTAATACATCTTGGATGTATGTAGTCCACTTCATTACAAAGACGTGGTCACTGGTAAAGATGGGAAAAGAATGTAGAATCACTAATACACAATCTGGGAGATCCTGCTCCAGTTCAAGAGATAGAAAGATGGTTAGCAGTGAAATTTGATCGGGCTTCCAAAAATAAATGAAGGAATTGGTAGAAATGGAGGCAGCAGCTACGATGAGAAAGAGGAAAAAAATTACAAGTTCTTTTTGTGCTTCCCTGGCTTTTCCTTCAACTTTTCAATTTTTCCACTTAAAACGCTACTTTGGTTACTGACTGACCCTTCTTCAGCACTGCACATTTGAGACTTCAGCCTGAAACCCAACTTTTTGGACACATTTCCCCAAGCGCTTGAACTCTTACCTCGACCAAGTTTTTCGATTTCATTTCTCATGTTTGTGCACTCCTGCTCGAGCTCAGAAACCCGCATTCTCATGTTGTCCATTCCAACTTTCAATACCTGATTCTCTTTCACTGCAGTAGCCCAACCTCCTTCATTGGATCCAACAACGCCACTTCTCAACTGTCTGGAGCCTTCAAGATTCTCTGAAACCAAAAAGCAGCCAGCAATCGAATTCCTTAATTGGAGCTGCTCAAAGAAGAGGACTTGTACTACTATTCTTAGGGGCAACCTCTCATTCTGGGCGGCATGTGTACAAGCTTCCAAGGATAATTTCTGACAATCCATTAGCCTACACAACTGTTCTCTCTCTGCTTCTGATAACCAAGGATGAGACTGCATATAACAAAATCATCATTAGACACATAAGACTCGAGAAGATGGGGCATGGTATAAACAAAAATAAACAAACTTACAAATACCTTGATAAGGAGACAGATCACAAGAGGAAAGAAAGAATAAATACAATAGGTAATTAGCCAGAATACAGGAAACGATAAATATGGACTGTACTCCTAAGAACATTACCAGATCTTCAACTTTCAACACTGTCTTCGTTATTTTTTTTTTTTTTTTTTTTTTTTGGGGGGGGGTGTGGGTCTGTGGGAGGAGGGGGGGTAGTTATGCAAAGGAGGATCAAAAGCCAATAAATCTAGGGTACTAAAATTATTAAAACTTAAGATAGCATACAAATTGATGATTCTTTAAGGCAGTCCCTCTCACAAGGCTTAGGAAGAGATTGTGGTTCCTCGATTGCTATTGCTGTTGTTGTTCATTGTTTAGGGTTTGCGATTTAAATTCCCATTTTCGAACCTTATTCTATCTTCTCTTACCTAGTTTTTCAATTTTTTATGCCAGACTACGCTTTTTGTTCGGCTAATGTATTATTCTGTTTTTATTTTGAATTTTCAGGTGATTTCAAAGTCGGGTTTTGATAAAGTTCGAATCTTTCTACAATTTGCAAGATATCCAGATCAAGAATTTGGTGATTCTGTAATTTCTGCTTCTAGAATTCGCTGTTTTTGTTCAGTCAATCTTTTACCTAATTTTCTTTTTTTTTTTCTTTTTCTTTTGTGTGGTTAGTTACATAGCTATATTAATCTTATTTAATCATGTCTTCCTTTAACAATAATCAAATCAATTTGCTTTCATCATCACTTCCAAAGTGTAAATAATACTAGTACACAAACATTTGGTTAATACTTGTATTGTGATGCGTTCTTGATCAATTCATGCTCAGTTATAGCTCTGTTCAAAAGTGTATGACTTTTGCAATTCTTAATCCTTGCACTGATTTGAATCATCAGTTTCTGAGTTTAAAGAAAACTTTAAAGGTTGCCTTCTATTTGGATTTGGGTATGTTTCAAATTTGGACTAAAACAAACTTGTAATATTCTAGGTCTTGATGTATAAACTGATGTTGTCCCGTGACTTAGGGCTTAGAGGTTTAGATGCTGGGCATTTCTGCTGAATCGTTGTGTGTAGATGTAAGGTCTTTATATCTTTTTATTTGGAATATTAAATAGCAGAGCTCCTCCAATTCAGTTGAAAATCTGTTTTTATCTTTGTTTCTGAAGTAAATTAGATTGATAATGGATTATTGGATATATTCAACTTCTGGTATGAGGTATGATATTTGGAATGGGAATAAAACTTATCTGGAACCACATACCTTAAACCAGGTTTTGATTACATATAATGCAAAGTATGAAAGTCAAACCCCCATTAACCTCATTTGTTCTATGATCATATTTGTATGTGTTGTCTCACTTATGTGCTGGTTTTAGATATCTTTGATTTCCTGGCCTAACATATCCTTTTGTTTTTGTGCTCAACGGTATAAATTTCCTCTCTGGTTTAATCCGAGTACAAACTTAGAAATAGAGTTTGTTATAAATAGCATTTAGACACATCCATATTTTACGTGTTAACACTCTTATGGTTACTTTATCAATTGAATCTGATTTTCTGTGTCTTTGCAAAACCCAGGTCTTCGCAGACATGGAAGAATGGGATGTCAAACCGGAAGAGAATACAAAATTTGGAGAGACTAGTCCTTCAGCTGTGACAATATCCTAGAGTCTAAGTGTCTCTGCATGTGTACTTTCTTATAATGGGAAAAGATAAATGCCCACCCCAGTCTGTTTTAGATTATCTCAAAACATATTGATGGCAAAAATATTAAAGATATGATGTGCTTGGTGGTTGTCCCAGCTACAGAACTTCTATGTCTATCTTATGGTGAAGGATACGAGTGAACGTACTATAACTGTGCTTTCTAATTCATATATGATGCTGTTTTGGTTTTTGACAAGTGAAATATGTCCAGGGTACTAGTAGGAGTTCAAAGTGAAATTGGTGGAATACAGGTTTTGCTTCACAATGAGTCCAATGATTCTTTGATGGAAAGATCATATTTGAAGTTAGTGGAGTAGGTATCTCCTATTTTGAGTTTGATTGGTATCTTACCACAACCCTACCTCTGTAGATACCCTACCTTGAAGGCTGTGAGGAATCTGTTCTACAAGAGGGGTTCTGAAAGGTTAACAAACAGAGAATTGCTTTGACTGACAACTTTATCATTGAGCAGGTAACTATCTCTGTTTGTTTTTATTTTCTCCTGATAACTAAATGATTTTTTAGGGTGAAGATGAAACACATCTTTTTGAATTGCAATTCTTGAATCTTATGAAATGTATTAAATATTCCTGCCATTCTAATGATTAGTTTATCTGACTATCAATTCAGACAAAACCTTTTCTTTTTTTATATATATATATATATTAACGTAGCTCAACTACTATTCTCTTCTATTAAAATTTATAGCTAAAACTAATATATGATGCTAAACCAATCAGGCTCTTGATAAGTTTGCCACTTGAAACTGAATTTATGTTATTTATGTTCATGATTTCAGCATGTTCCTCTTTTCAAATCCATCTAATATTATGAATGCTTTGTTTATGAATGCTTTGTTTTCTAAGCTCTTTTTTTTCTTCTTCTTTGAGTACTATTTTAAATTGTGATTGTGTCTTATGATAATGTTTTAACCTTATGGTCAGCTGCTAATAGTCTTTTTTTATTTCAAAAAAAAAAAAACACTATTAACAGCTGGCCTAGTACTACGCCAGTTGCAAATAACCACTATTAGCAACTGGCCTAAGTACTATGTTAGTTGCAAATAAAGACTATTAGCAGCTAGCCTAATACTATGCCAGTTGCGAATAAATACTATTAGCAGCTGGCCTAGCACTCTGCCAGTTGCGAACCAGATTCCATGAGAAGAGATGCAACAAAACAGATACAAAGTATGTAAATATTTAAAATTACCTTAAGATATATGTCAATAGCACGATAAAGGCCATCATCCAAGGGCCTTGCAAACTCCGGAACAGCTCCAGCAAGGGCTTGAAATTTAGGAAGTTTTAAATTAATATCAGGTGCCACCTCAGCAAGGTACCCATCAATCAATTTAGCAACCATTGTAATAGGGGTCAAAGAAGGTGAGCCTATCAATTGTCCATCATCAATGGAACAAGGGGAGGCACCCCCATTTGCCTGATCCATGATGAGGAAATGCTCGAGAATCCTGTGTACACAATCCACATTATATAGAGTTTCCATTGAATAAGAAAAGTTGGGCATTAAAAGGTCTTCCAAATTTGCTTGATCAAGCTGCATTCCAACTCTCTTTTCCAAGGTTGATATGCAAGCTGAGTCTGCTCGAAGTATCATGGCAGTTCGAAGTAGGCCAAAAAGGAACTTGGTTGAGACAAGCCCCTTCTGCATGGGAAGCAATCGGTCAATCTCTTCAACCAATAACCTCTGGTCTTCTTCAGACGGTGGACTTGACATAGATGGAGGCCCAAGACGGGAGCTGGAATCACCTTGCCGCCGGTTCAGTCCAGGTAGATATCTTTTAGCATAATAAGCAATGGATCCAGAAATAATCTCTGATTTGATGCCCCGAGATTCCATGACTGATATCAGCCTCTTGTAAAGAGGGAAGCTCAAAGTTGACGCGTCATCATACCACCAATCCGAGCTTGAATTTTTAGGTCTAGCACCTGTGCTAATGCCATTCCACAGAACACTGCCACCAGGACTTTGCATTGGGCCACCACGCTCCACAACAGGCCAACCAAATAGATTGGGGTCAGTGCTTGCCTTGACAGCCAATGCTTCAATACATCTCTTTGTAATGTTGAGTTGATCAGCATAGGAAAGTATGTCATCACATGTTTGGAGAGCTCTCAAAGACTCTTTCCAACTTTTGAGGACCACTTGAGTTAAGAATGTTTCTGTTTGAAAAATCAGATTACCTTCTCCATATTCTTCAGTCATTTCAAGATGTTCAGCAGCACAGCGCAAGTATACAACATTTGAGGATGTAAGTTCAAGTTTCACACCATAACAGAACTTCGCAACAAGTTCAAACATTTTAGCTCCACCAGGCAGATCACTTAAACTTATAACAGAACCCTCTTCTCCTTCAACAGCTTCAGCAATTAATCTTTCCATGACACCACTCCGTGAGAGTAAAGGAAACTGTAGCAGCAAAGTTGTGAAATTATGTCATGGGACTCATGGCATAAAACAAATAGAATAAATATTGGAATTTAGTTTTTTCTTTAATTTTCACAGCAATACGTAATAATCCATCCAAAACTATGTAGAATACATTACAAATGTAATCGCAAACCCATCAAAATCTCATAACCCACCTAAGAAACTCCCAAAAAATATTAACAAATAAATAAAAAAGGACATGAAGCAAAAACAGCAACATTAGGTGCATAAGTTTTATCTTAAAGTTCACTACCAAGAATGCAATAAAAATAACATGGAAATCCTTACATCAATGCTCATATAGCCTAGTCCAAGCCACATATGATGCATCTAGCATGATTGCATTATCAGCATAAACTAGATTATGCAAGTGTCAAAAATAAACTACAAATTCATCTTTCCGTTTAATATTCTGAAGAGTGATGCATAACAGATATTTGGTTTAGCAATAATCATCTGATTTCTTGGTGCGCTTATTAGCTCATCTAAATATAATGGTATATTTGTTAGGCGAGAAAAAAGGAAGAAGGTGTTAACAACTTACAACTGTGTACATAGAATGTAAGATCATTAACAAAATTTCAAGTGTAGAAGCAAATTTTCCCTCAAATGGATAAATGAAAAATCTTGAACTAGATGGTTTCCAACAAACTCACAATAAACAGAATAATATTTTCAAACAAGTAAATCATAACATTAATGGTTTAGCCACCTTCCTCGTATATTTATGCCAACTATATAGAAAGAGAAATGACATTTGATCCCAAACCTTGTATTTATCCAGAACTTAAAGTTAACCTACTCATATCTGGTTCTTATTCAATATAGATATATCCCTGAGCACCACAACTTAAGCTTGGTGCATATTGCAAAATTAAATTAGTTGTTTGTACAGTTCATGAGGAGTTTATGAGAAAAGATGAATATGTATATTTTAAACTTGTGCATAATTTTTCTACTAAATGTGCAAATTTTAGTTTACAATTTCAATTTCTCGAGAAACAGAATAGGGCACATTATGTTTACAATTTATGCACATCCAATTTTAGTCAAATTTTTCTGCACAATATATATAAAACTAAAAGTTTCATGTTGCAAAAAAGGCTAAATGAAAGAGAGGAAATAAACACAATAATTTCCCAAGTAACCTAGTATAATTTCTCAACCAAGCTAAGACCGTATACACTCTTGTCTTGTTGTTGACTTCTTATAACCAATTTTGTTACCTATATTATTGGTTCAACCTGGCTTTATGATTGGTAGATCTAGATTGACACGGTTAAAAGTTGAATAAATACGAAGCATTTTTCAAGTACATAATATGTCTTTGACATGGTAGAGCATACTGCATATCTTGTCTTATTTTAGAAAGAAATTATAGTACAATTTGTAGAAAAAAAAAAGAAAATTTAAATGCTTAAGCAAGCTACAATGTATTGGTTGACACTTCCTTCACCCTTATATTCCTCCAATGGAAGTAGTAATAACAACGAAAAGGTTCACTGAATTTATCTCGATCCTATAAACTACCTCTGCAATAAATCATCTTTTCTAACAAATCATCTTATTTATGTGATTAAAACTTCTCAGCATATAACGGAGAGAAAACAGATTAAAGCTATCATACAGTCAACAAAAACATATTACAGTGAAACATCAGTGCAAAACTGGAAAACAGAGATTTTCATCAATGGCA
This sequence comes from Chenopodium album, assembly GCF_948465745.1. Classification (NCBI taxonomy): domain Eukaryota; kingdom Viridiplantae; phylum Streptophyta; class Magnoliopsida; order Caryophyllales; family Amaranthaceae; genus Chenopodium; species Chenopodium album. Next base: position 15,770,353 of record NC_137858.1, on the reverse strand, counting down.
AGTTGATTAAATTAAATGAAAAATTGCCAGAAGAAAAGGAATAAAAGAGGTGCACATTACCTTGTGGAGATGGAAAGACATTTCTCCAACTTCAACGACAATATCGCTTGGAAGACCAGTTGTGCAGAACCTGTAAATGGTAAATAGAGCAATTTTTCAAAGTGTAAAATCAGATAGCAAACTTGATATATAAAAGGAGACGTATATTCGAGAACCAATGGCAGACGCTGCTCATACAATTATGCAAACAATAACAAGTTTCTTGAGTTATAGATATAAGTTCATAAGCTAGCTAAGGCTCTGTGAGGCATATAGAAAAGTTTCATATGTCCACCACAATGGAGTAAATTTGAGAGCAATGGAGCACGTAATTAACAACAATTCCAAAACATTGGTAAGAATGAAATTTCTCAAGTCAGATATGACAGTTTGGTTTGAAGTTGAAACAGTCACTTTCAGTCTTTTGCTCATTGACCTCTCTCAGTTCATAAACAACTCATCCATTATCATTTTCTGCTACATTTTTTTGTTTGATATCGTACATTTAGCCTTATTTCTTCCCATTAAACATTAATGACATAAATTCCACCACCACAACTAATGAGTCATCTAAGACCAACAGTCTGTGTTACTCGCACGAGGATATCAGTGCCATACTTCCAAATTGAGAGCTATCTAATAACATGGACAGGACACAGCATTTGTGAAACGTAAGCCCTACTTAACAAGAAGCTTACATATAATTACACAAAGACTAGATAGTTAGCTAGTTTCTTATCTCAATCCCCACAAGCCTGAGAGTCCAAACAGATACATAAAACAAAATAAAAGTTGAGATGACATAGCTTATAATTTAGCACCATGATGAAGTCTTAACCAAAGTATGCCTTAATATAAGGCCACTAACAACCAATAAACCCAAGTTCTAACAAAAAGCCTCATTTAGAGAGAAACAATTATATTCCTCTTATCTATCAGCCTACCTACTCTTCTGCTACAATTTTTAACACTCTTCCCTTAAAGAAAAAAATGCTAGAAACATATATAGCATCACCAAAATAAAACAAAAAAACTGGCAACATTCATCACAACCTTGACAAAATTACTTTAGCTTGATTAAAGGTGTCATATAAAAACATTTAATGATAATGCATTATTCATTGTATCTTGCCCTAGTCTTGGTAACGAGTGTCGAGCACATATACTTGAGGTAAAATGAAGTAACACTAATCCTAATATTCCTAACCCGAAGAGGCCGCTAATTCGGGATTATAACATCAATAACATCAAAGAATTGAATAAAATAGAATGAAACAGAAATCAAAGATGAGAGAAACCATTACCATGCCTGCCCTTTTCTCTGAAATGCATCACTCTTAGATCCCAACTTCACACAAGCCATTTTTTCCACAATGCAGTCCAAAAATCAAAGTGACAGTAACTTGCTCCCTTCTTCAGAGATCACAAATAAGCACCCTTCAAATCAAATTTACCAAAACCTAAAATTTCAATACATAATCAAATGTAGGCTCTTTAATAAGCAACTCTGCATCAAAATCAACCCTAAACCTCAACAAAATCACCCATTTTTAGTGTAAAATCAGCCAAAATTTGAGCAAATCAATGAGTAAAGAAGCAAAACCCAGTTCATTCCAATCACAAAACAAACTGCTTAAAGAAGCAAAACCCAACTCTGTAACCAAAACTAACCTACCTTACCATAACAACCCATAATAAATTAAAAAAAAAAACACAGAAATTAGGTCAACCCCTCAAAGATTGAGTAAATAACACTTGAGAGTACTAAAGTTTGCAATGATAAAAGCCCTAATTTAGCGAAAATCTGATGATCTTATCAAGGTAATCGGAAACAATGGTCTTCCAATAAGGACCCATAGCCGCAAAGAGACAATCATTACACATTACACTTATACTGTACTAAAGTATAAAGGGACAAAGAGACAGCGTTTTGCTGTAACTTTTTATGGCTTCTAATGACAAATTTAATATGATTTACATAGGGTAATAATTGTAGCATCAAGGAAAGGGACCCATAATTCCTAACAGCTGAGAAATAAAAAAATAAAAATTAAAAAAAAAAACTTGAACATGCGTATTAATGGCAGCTTGGAAAAACTTACCAAATAACTTTTAAAAATATAGTGTAACCACCCTTTTTGGGTGAGCATGTGGGGGTTTTGCCTTCATGAGTACTCATGTTTTTCTTGATATTTGTTGCTTAGATTCTTTTTACTAGGCGTTTCAAATTATATTTTACTGCGGGAGTAGTTTTTACTACGACTAGGAATGTAGGGTTACTTATCACTTTATCAAGGCTGGCAATCCTTGACCCAACCTGATAACCCGAACGAACCCGATCAGAAGTTACAGAGGAAAATCCAAACCCAAATAACTCGAATTCGACCAGATTTGACCAAAATTTTATATTTCGTAATAACATTAAATTTTACACTATTTTTTATTGTTTCCAAGTATAATTCGAAATTCACCTGAACCTGACCCATTGACCCGAACCTCACGCCAACCCACACAACATGACAACAATGACACCTCTAAACAACAGCAGAACACATTGCAGCCACCTAGCATCCACCAGCCTCATCCCCACCCTCCTCGTCGCTGGCAACAACAATGATAGCAGCACCATCCAACAGCGCAAGCAGCCACCTGCTGCAACAACCACAATAAGCAGCGCTGCCCTCACCTCTTGCCGCACCAATCACAGCCGTCAACAACCACCACATCTCCCTTTTAATCAAATCGAAATTATTCATGAAACCTTACTTTCTTAGTTCTTAATCATCCAATTTGATTTGAAATTAATCAATTAACTGACAATAAACAAAAATTCAATTCGAATTCTAGGGTTCTTATCGAACTAAATAGAAAAGGGATAATTACAAGAACCCTAATTGGAAGATTTACGCACCTTTAAACTCGATAATTGCAGCGTTTCAAAACATTCTTCATGATCCAAAAGCAATGCTGATTGCAATTCTTCCAGGAGGAAGAAGATGTTGTGGAAGTATGAAGCTAAACAACTTTTTTTTAGTGAAAAATAAACATATACAACTGATAATTTCGACCACAAAAAACTGTCAAATTAACCAGGAAATTAAAGTTGATTCAATGGAGGAGTGATAGTCCGTTCAGTGAAGGAGAGAGCAAGCTCACAACGCCGTTTCAATGAAGGAGAGAGAAAACTTAACACACCACTTCAGTGGAGGAGAGAGAAAGCTCATACGCCACTTCAATGGGAGAATTGAGAGTACACTTTCATGGAGAAGATAAATTAAAGCTCACTAGTTGCTTTAATGGAGAATTTGAGAACGGAAAACCACATCAATCTTCAATGGAGTACGGAGCTCGTAAAATGCTTCAATGGAGGAGAGAGAAAATCAAAAACGGGCAAATCGGGTCAACTTAGGAGAGAGAGACAGTTATATTTATATTTTTTATTTTTATTTTTATTTTTTAAGAATGTTAGAATTTGAAAGCGTAAACCACTCACTCACTCCCTAACTAAACTTAGGGTTCGTTTGATATCGTTGTGGCTTTCTGTTTTTTTGGTTTTTGTTTTTAAAAGTATATATTATATATGTCACATAATTAATCAAAAATTATTTAAAAAATTTATTAAAATCATGATAATTTTGAAAACTGACAACAAAAAAGTGGAAATACCTTTTTCTTGTTTCCTGTTTTTGGTTTTTAGTTTTAAAAAAAACAGGAAACTGAAAACCAAAAATGATGCCAAACAAGCTATTTGTTGCAATTCACTCCCTAAACTTGCAAGTTACTCACTCATCCGGTCATTAGAGGTAATAATTCCGGTAGTAACCGGTTAACACAAGTAACTCCCTAAACTTTTGAATTTTTTTTTTATTTGGAGTATCTAATCAAAACTGAGTAACCAATGGGAGGTCACCTTGGTAAACGAGAAGCCATCATTACCTCTCACAATACCCGAATTGCAGGAAAGGAAAAAGGACTTCATAACAAAGCTTTTTATAGAAGTTTTCTTCATTATTCCATATTCCGCCAAGAAACAAAGCTCCAAAAAAAATACGTAGTAAATAAATAAATATTTGAAGCTTTCTCTTTGAAGATGAATAATGAATTGAATATCGTGGCCTATAGCTCATACCCCAGCCAGAAAGCACGAAGACTATACTTTGAAGAAGGTATATTCTTGTACGTGTTTTTTTTTTTTGTTTAAGTAAATGTCAGAGCATGTTTGGGTGAGATTTTTTTTGAAAATTTTGGTTATGTTTTTGTGAATCTAACTTAGAATAACTCTTTGAGACTAACAAACCACTGTGACACCTCTTTTCCCCTGAACTCATTCCATAACTGCTCTTGACATATTTCATATTTACTTCTCTATTATTTTGAGCAGAAATATTTTGTAACTTTTTTTTTCAATGATTTTTTGTTGCAGATTTGATGTTTAGAAGATTTGAAAGCAATGGAATATTTTATAACGGCCAGTTTTTTGGAAGCAAAAGAAACAGATTTCTAAAAAAAATTCAGGGAGTTGCTGCAATTAATTCAGAAAACTTAGGGAGTTGTCAGAAAGTTTAGGAGGTTCTTGCATTTTACCTGTTGTTGTAAGTCAAAATTCTCTTTAGTGAGTGATTTGCAACTTTTGAAAGTTTAGTGAGTGATCTGCAACTTTGTGCTAAGTTTAGGGAGTAGTCGTGTAGTTTACTCGAATTTGAAATACTCCCTCCGTTTTAAAATACTTGTTACACTTTTCTTTTCCTGTCGTTTTTAAATACTTGCTCAATTTCCTTATTTGGAAAGCTTTTACAATATTAATTAATTTCTCTCACCTAGTAGACCCAACATATATCATATTTTATTAATAAGCTTTAGGTTAGAATTTGAAAGTTTGATAAATTGGGTATAATTCTATAAGGCCTGGATTTAAAACAAATACAAATTCAAATATTAACATTACCCAAACTTGTTATTTGGCCCAAATCCAGCATTTTAAATGAAATGTTTAAAACCAAACTGTCAATTAATGAATTCAACATCAAATTACAATTAGAAGATCATGATCTCAATTAGGAACAATCAACACACGCGCAATTAAGCATGCTAATTATCCTACTAAGCTAATTCACTCATGTGCAACTAGCCTAGCATAGGCATGGAAGAATCTAGACTCTCAACCAACTCACTTCCATACAATTGATTAAAAGCACAATTAAAAAACAAGAATCAATTAGCTAGAAAGATTTTAATCAATGTAAGCATCATCCATACACAATCATCAAGAATCAATTGCATACTAATCACAATCAATCATTCAATTTATCAACATAATCTTCATCCATTTTCCTAGAACAAAATCTAAGCAATCATAATGAAGAAGAACATGGAAAACAAGAATTACAGCAAGAATCAAACAAGTAAACTAATCATCTACTCTAATCAACAATGAATTAAGCAAAAACAAAAATTAAACAAAGCAATAATAAAGACAAGAGAAAGTTAGAAAAGATCATTGAATAATTGAGAAGAGAATCAACAAAGTTGCTTCTTCAAGCTCTCAAATCTCCGTTGAAATCCAAGCTTTCTCTCTCTAAAACTACTCTTAAACTAGAGAGAGAAAATCATAATCTAAGCCTAATCCTAATTAGAGGAGAGAGAAAGTGTAAAAACTTGCTTCCTCAAGCCTCACGAAAGTCGTTCTATTTATAATACAAGAAAGAAAAAAAGAAAATCTGGAGATAAAACGCGAAGAAAACCCAGAAGTACGCACCCGCGGAGAGGTATCTCCGGGGCATCTCCAGGTCGAAGCGAAAATCTGGAAACCTGCAATGTCGCGCCCGCGGGGTCAGCAGCCGCGCCCGCGGTGGGGAAAGGGGCTGCTGCGCCACGGTGTGGATTGCCTTGCGACGGTGCAGCCTGCTGCGCCACGGTGCATGTTGCTAGGCTGCGTGCTGTTGCTTGCTTGCTTCTTAGCTTCTTTATGGCTTCAAGGCTTCTTCAATTGAATTCTTTCGCCTTTTCTTTGGTCATCAACTTCGAGCAAAGTGCCAAGTACCTAGAAAAATAGATCAAGAGAGAAAAGAGTGAAAGATCACATAAAAAAGCACGCAAATTAAGCTAGTTGCCGAGCAAAAAGCACATTATTCACAGCTAAGGCCTAAAAACATAAACTAAGACAAAATTTACTAAAACAATACTAAAAGGACTAGAAATAAAACCGTTCACGGATGTGAAGGTTACACCCTATTCACGATCACAGAGATCGTTAACTCCATAGTGGTTTGGAACCGTGACTGAATATTCGGGGATGATGGTACGAATTCAACCTAAAAGAGATTGAATCTGCCCTAAACGATCTCTAGCTAATTAATTATTATGATATTCATGTGCGCTTTCCGACCAACATGCATTCTTTAAATTAATCATAAGCATATTTAATCTACGTTGGTTGATTATTAATGCACAAATAAATCTATTATTAGCGATCACTTGAATTAAAATCATATTAGCCTAAATCAAATTATTAATCAAATTATTAATCATCTTATTAGGCGTGATTTCAAGTACAAATTCCCTTTAAACCTGCAGAAAGAGCGTGATCAAGCAATAGCAATAAATATTAATATAATCAAGCAACATAATATTAATTGACACAACAATCAACGTCATAATATTTTCAGCTTTTGATGTGGGCTAATCCACTCTTGGGTGCCATGATAGCAAAATTTTCATTTATGCTTCATGGTATTCAGCCTGGTTGTTTTTGCCTCAAAACTTTGGGTTATAGCCTTATAGGATGTTTTTTTTTATCATCCTTATGTAATATAAGCTCTTTCTTTGATTAAATTAAAATAAAGAAGTGTAGTCCAATCAATTTAGATGAAGAAAATTTGATTTAAATAATTCAACCTTTGACGTATCTATTTTTAATAATCCAACCTTTTGATTATTCTACAATAATCCAAGTTTTGGGGGGTGTTCTATTTTATTAGACCAAAATGACCTTCTACCTGTTCTTCAGGTAACTTTTTTTCCTTTCAATTTTTTAACATAAAAAAATATTAAAAAAAAAATTATTCCCAAATCCCAACCTTCCTCCTTCTTTCCCTTCACCTTCACCTTCAACTTCACCGTCCCCTTCTCCGACCACCCCCACCCCCTACTGCCGATCTCCCTCCCCTCACCCCAATGCAAGTGCTCACCCTCTTTAAAGTTTGCCATTGATTGATTACTTCCATAAAAATTCCCAAAACAACTCAAATTCCTTCTCTCCCACAATAACCAACCTCCAAATTAAAATTCCCAAGATTCAGTTTTTCAGAAAACTAACCAAGATCATTCCTTGGTTTTTGCAAATCAAGATAACAACTTTGACTTTCCAATTGAAAATAAACAACCCCACTTACAAATTAGAAACATGAACAAATCAATCCTATTTTCAGATTTCTGCAAATCCTTGTCTCAACCCAGAAGAACAAAAAACAGCCGAAATCTAACAATCGACAATCGAGAAGAGGGGATAGGGAAGGGCCGAGTTTCCTGGTGTAGAGGGAGGGTGCGCGGGGTTTCGAGGGTGAGATACGCGTGGATGGGGTGGCTGGAAATTGATAAGATTTTTGGAAAGGTGGCCGGAATTCGAGAAGGGAAGGTAAAGGAAAGTGGTTTGGAGGTGTTAGGGGAAGGAATGAGGATCGGAAGGGCAAGTGGTAAAGGGAGGTTAGCAGGGAAGGGGTGACGGGAAAGGGAAAAAGGGGCGGCGGGAAAGGGAAAAAGGGGTGGCGAGGGGAGCTCGAAGGAAATGGGATCGAGGTCTGAATTCATGGAGGGGTAAAGGGAAGAAGAAGAAAGGGAAAAAAGATTTTTTTTTTTTTTATTTTAAAAAAAGTTGTGTTTTTTTTAAATTATTTTTTTTTTTGGACAAATTAAAACGCAACACGTGGCAGGTGACCTGCTGTTTTAGGTTAGGTGACCTGTTTGGCCTAATAAATAAGAACACACCCTAAAGCTTGGATTATTATAGAATAATCAAAAGGTTGGATTATTAAAATTAAATACGTTAAAGGTTGGATTATTTAAATCAAATTTTCCTTTAGAGGATGGTTTTAATTTAGAACATCTTAAGTGTTATTCCAAATTGATTTTTGTTATTTGTTATGTTTTTTCGATACTAAAGTTGCAACTTGGATTAGTATGTATATCTAGATTATATTGCCATTGTGGTGGGTTACAAATGTGCTGATCAGAAACTAATTTGAGTATCTTGTTTTATATACACATTAAATAAATTATATTTGTATGTAAAAAAGTTTGTCTTCCTTCTCGCCTTCTTCTTTCTAATTACTTACTTTCTTGATTGATTATTGCTTGTAGTCGAGGGATGTTTGGCATGATATAGTTTGTCGTAATTTCTCCATTTTATGTTGTTAATCGAGAGGTAATTTCATGGCCCTCCCCTTATGTATACTTTTTTTCCTGATTTTTAAATTTCTCATTCTAATTTCTTGCTTTGAACAAGTTGGGTGATGAATATTTAACTCTGTTGATTTGTATGTTGTATAGGTTTTGAATCCTACTCTGATTACATGCTGATCCTCATAAAATGTAAGCTTAATCTAACCTTCAATGCTTTTTTACTAGTTATTTTATGTTTCTCGAATTTTTCTGCTTGCTATTTAAATTATTGAGCATTGTTTTAGAAATTGGGATTCTGGTGAGTTTCATTGGTGTTGTTTAAGTGCAATTAAGCCCTTTTCTTCAAGTAGCCGTAGAATTGGATTCCATGAGCGAAATCGGGTAGATAAATGGCTAATAAGGTTTTGGGTGAGGCCAAAATTGTGAATTATTATATGCTAATTTATCACCAAGAAATTTATTAATTAACAAATCAGCTTGGTTAGTAGGCATGAGGCAACAAGGTGGCTTAGGCTTGATTGTGCAGGAAGCCTGCACACACATTAAAAAGTCATAAATTACGATGAGTATCAAGCTCATAGTTGAACTTCTATGGTTTAGATGTTCAAAACATGTTATTTGGTAATTGCTTTAAAAATTATTATTTGGTGATTTAAGGTTTCCAATAAATTAATTCATATAAAGATCAGTTAAGCTCATAGATGAACTAATAGGGTGATCATGTGGTAATTGCTTTTAACATCCAGTTGTAAAGGGGAAAAGAATGAGAGAGGATCTTTTACAATGGAAAATGAGAATTAAAAATAAGATTGAAGTCAATGTTGTTATATTGGACAAAAGCTTAAGGGGTATTGTTGGAAACCTTCCTAGCATGGTCAATCTCAATTTGATTTCTAGACCTTTTTATAGATTAATATTCTTGGATGATATGACTTTTTTTAAGTTTGCAATGTGGGTAGTGAAGTTCTGGTCAATGTTCAGTATATAGTTGTAGGAATTATTGGTAGTTTTGCTTTCCCTTTCCTTTTATTATTGGTACATAGATTTAATTTCAGTTTCTTACAAGAGTTGCTACTACTGTAGTTTGATTGCAAGGTTGCTTAATTTAATTTAGATGTATTATATATTCTATTTGAATTGGCTAATATATTATAAGCTGGCTATTGAGCATATTTTCCCTATAATGTCTACAATTTACTTGATGCTATGTAAGAGAGCAGAGTGTTTCAAAAAAAAAATTGTAATAGGCCAAATATATGAAGCATTATTTTACTCTTAGACTATCAGTTTACTACTTTTTTCAATTCTCGTTGTATTTACGGATGCTCTTCCATTTATGAGTAGAGGAGTGAGAACCATGAGATAGAGCATTGGAAGTTCAGAGACGATGGAAACAAAAACTTCTGTTATGGACCAGGCCACAAGAAACATGCTTGCATAGCATGTAGCAACTTATGTCACTATTATTTTTTTGCTGTTACAAATGTCTGTTGTTGTTGTTGATGCTTACTGATGTCACTGGCTCACTGCTATCTGCTGCTACTGCAGTCTGCTGGCCTGGTACTGCTGAGTGCTGACTATTGTTACTCCAAGTTGCTGCTGCCTAATGTTGCTTTAGCTGGTATTACTGCTAGCCTTGTACTGCTTGCTGCTGTTACTGCTAGCTGATGCTATTGGCTTTTAATTTTGCTTTTTCTCTTTAGGAATTTGGTGGTCTAATCTAGAGATCGAAGTTGACTTTCTTTTTGTTTTGTTCATTACATTGTTCAGTCATTAAAGAAAATTGGTGTTTATGGCATTTTTTTTTAAGATGTTATAAAATTATATCAATTCAAATTATTGTCAATTGTATATGTTAATTTCAAATTCGTGGTTGTTGTACATGTTAATATTATTTTTAAATTAGAACAATAAAATGTTGCATATTTAAAATTATTATTATTACTATTATTATTATTATTATTATTATTACAATTATTACTAAATTAGTTTACAAAAAGGGATACATAATGTCTGATAAAGCATTACTATATGTCAAAAGATGATTGAAAAATGTTACCTAATTATCAAGACGGTGATACATTAGTTTGAAAAAGTGATACAAAATGTTGGATAAAGTGTTACTATATGAGTATTGTAGACACCCTTTGTGTCTCCCCAAAACCAAACCTAGTGATGAATACCTTTTGCGTCGAATGATAATCGAATGAAGTGAAAGTGTGAAAAGTCAAGTGTTGCGGTTAGTTTTATTAAAATTATTTCTTTCTGTTTTTTGAAAATCTACTCTATTTTATGAAAACGTCCAATTAAGTTTAGTTTGGTCCATGATAAGGGTCCAATAATGGTGTAGTTGGATGAGGCTTAAAAAGACCTTTCCAACGATATATTATAAGCCCAATTCCGATGAATAATGAGGAAATTATGGCCAAAATACTAAACTAGGCCCAAACCGGATTTTATCTACGACCCAATGATCATGTGGAGGGTCCAAAGGTTTAATCCCATTCCTATACTAATTAGGATTGATTAGAAGCTTCTATAAGTTTATAAAAGATCTTAATTATCCTTTTTGAAAAGATAAGATTAAAAAATTTGTATTAAATAAAAACTTTCCTTTTTTAAGTCCTAATTCTATTCGAATTTAAAGATGTTCAAAGACAGACGGATATTATTTTTGTGCCTCATAACCTTTATCCAAATTTGATATGGTTGCTCCCTATTTAATTATTTCGATGTAGAAAACATGTTTAGATTTGATTACTTCCTAGTATCATGTTAGGATGTTATTATTGCTTTCTAGTATCATGTTTAAGGTGTCTTTTGTTCTCTTTAATAGCATGTTAGTACCATGTTAGGGTTAAAGCTTTGATCTTTATTATTTAGTGACATACTAGGGTTTGTTATTAATCTTGTTAGTATCATGCCTAGGATCTTGCTATTATTATGCTTTAGCATTGATATGATTATTATTATTATTGTTATTATCATGATTATTATGATTATGACGTTGATTATTATTATTGTTATTATTATTATTGTTATTATCATGTTGCTTGATGTATATTATTATTATTGCTTGATCACGCCTTTTATGCATGTTAAAGGGAATTTGTACTTGAAATCACGCCTATAAGATAATTAATAATTTGGTTTAGGCTAATATGATTTTAATTCAAGTGATCGCCAATAATAGTTTTACTTGTGCATTAATATTCAACCAACATAGATTAAACAGGTTTAGGGTTAATATAATGATTGCATGTTAGTCAGAAAGCGCACATGAATACGAGTAGAATAAAGTAGAGGCCTATTTTATAGGGCGGGTCCTCTCTCTTTTAGATTGGATTCGTACCTTCATCCCCGAACACCAGTCATGGTTCCAGACCTATTGGAGTTGACGATCTCATGGATCGTTAAGGGGTGTAACCTTCACCCTGTGAACGGTTTACAAGTTCCTAAAACTTGTTGGCGACATTTTTGCTCTAGCTTTCTTCCCTTTGGACGCCACCATGCTTAAATGTATGATCACAGTGGGGTTCAAGTTTGGGATAATGCTTGAAATATTCCCTACAAGTATAAATATTATTAATGGTAAGTAAGTGTTACCTAAGAAATAAAATGGAACACTTTAAAAATGATACTAAATTTATAAAAAAAATGTTACATAAGAGGGTTTATAGTAACACTTTCAAAAGTGTTACCATACATTACCTAAAGTGTTACATAAGACCTCAGGTAATATGGGCGGATGTATCACCCACTAAAGTGTTACCTATTGTCTACAATAACACTTTTACCACTTTATGTATCAATTTTTGGGTGTTACTTAAAATTAATTATGCATTAGTGCAATTATGCCATTTGGTTAACTAATGCACATGCAGACTGCAGTGGTCATGGATTTGATGAACCGAATCTTTAGGCCATATTTGGATAAGTTTGTGGTGGTTTTCATTAATGATTTTTTGATCTACTCCAAGAATATGGAGGAGCATGAGGATCATTTGAGGAAATGAGCACCAGTTGTATGTTAAGCTATCGAAGTGTGAGTTTTGGTTGGAAAATCTATCAATGCAGTTAATTCTTTTGCATCAAGATCCTTGACGTCTTTGGCATGGGTATGAATTAAAATTCTAGATTTTTGTTTGCCGTAAAAATATACTTCATAAAATTTTTTGGTTCATAATTATTGCAATATAATTAACTGAAAAATTTAGTAAAACTGTGCATGGCACGGGACTTAAAGCTAGTATTGTTTACTAAATCTTAACGTATCTTAAATTATTATTTTATGATTGTAATAACTACTCGTAATAAATAAATCAAGATATGTACATGATATTTCATTAACCATTAATAACAATAAATTTACCTTTTTAGTTGGAAAAAATTCAATAAATAAATAACTTACAAACTTTCTAATCAACAATTTAGACCTGGCAAATGGGTCGTTTGGGTCGGGTTGGGTCACTTTCGGGTCAGCAAATATTCGGGTCGGGTTTGGGTCAGGTTGGGTCAGCTCGGGTCACACTTCTGATCAAGTTCGGGCCGAGTCCGTTCGGGTCGGGTTAGTTTGGGTTAGGTCAATTTTTAGGACTAATTTTCGGGTCAATTCTGGTCGGGTTAGTTTTTTTTTTTTTTTTATTGAAAGCACGTTAGAATCGGACTTTTATTAATCAAACGAAATCAAGGTCTGCCAAGGCCAAAATGCCTTGGGGAAAAGAGCTAAGAAAAACATATTCCGATCCACTAGGGGGAAACAATCTAGCAGCCAAGTGTGCAACACTATTACCACAACGCTTCACATGGTTAAACTTAAAGCTAACAAGCCTATTTCCAGCATCAATAATATCCTCAAAGACGAGATCAATTGGAGATCGACCAACCTGCCCTTGGTTCACAACATTCACCACAATAAGAGCATCACCTTCCAATTCTACCTTGCTGAAGCCTAGCTGCAGGGCTAAGAGCAGCCCCCATCTCGCAGCCATACCTTCTACCAGCTTCATAGGAAGCTCCCCTGCACATCTCTTCACCCCAACAGCAATAAGCTTCCCCGCAACATCACGAATTACAGCCCCTAATCCCACTCCAATCCCTGTAATAATCGCTGCATCAGTATTTACTTTCACACCTCCATCAGCAGGAGGCTGCCAGCTGCTTCTAGACGCCACAATACCAGCTCGAACACACCCCACAACATTGCTATACTTTCCATACTCACTTACGAGCCGTAAGTAACCCAACACACCACTCACAACGCAACTCCATGGATTATTGAAGACCACAGAATTTCGATAAGACCACGCAGCCCAAGCCATTGCAGAAAAAGTAAGAAGCTCATCTTTACTAAGTTAATTCTGGTCGGGTTAGTTCGGGTTAGGTCAATTCTTAGGACCAATTTTTGGGTCAATTTCGGGTCGGGTCAATTTCGGATTAGTTAGTCCGGATCGGGTCAAGTTTGTGTCGGTTCACCAAATTAAATTCACTTTAAAAAAAAAGTTGAAAAAATAAATTAAAATTGCTAAAAAAAAACCCGTGATGATTACCTATTACTAAGGAACGAAAGAAAGAAGCCCTAAACTAACTAATTCACCATTTCACCCTATTCACTGCAGGAATCAGGTCACTTCGGGTCAGGTTGGGTCGATTCAGGTCAATAAATTTGGGTTAAAATCGGGTCAGGTCACTTCGGGTTCGGGTAAGTTCGGGTTAGATCAAGTTTGATTTCGGATCAGTTCGATCCTCGGGTCACGTTCGGGTCAACTCAATTTCGGGTCGGGTTTGGGTCAATAATTTCGGGTCACTGGTTGGGTCATTCGGATCGGGTCAGGATTGCCAGGTCTAATCAACATAAAGGAAAATATATTATCTAATATCATTTTAATAAAAACTCCGTATAATATTTATACAAATAATTTGTTATTGATTTTATAATAAATTAAAAAATACGAGACATACTTATGTATCAATTGATTCATTAGAGTTTAATTATAATAGTCGTTGAATTCATTTGATCGAATCGATTCACTAGTTCTGTTTATTCACAACTGTAAAAAAAAAAAAAACCAGTTAACCAAAAACTAAAAAAACTTGCCAGAAATACAAAAAAATCAGTTTCCCTTTGCCAAAAATAAAATTGGTACACCGCTAGAACCACCTACCGATTTGGTTTCTGGCACTGAATATTCCTTCCCGGAATTCCACGCTGCTCAATCTCATTCATCTTTCTCACTTTCTCTCTCCTCTTCACTCCTTTCTCTCTTACTTCTTCACCCCATTTCAATTCTGGGTTTTTCTCCAATCCACTCAATTTCAACTGGGTACTTTTTGTTTCGTCAGAATTCATTCGTCGTATTCATTTTGGTGGCTCGGGGCAAAATTCGACAAACGGGTGTCGCAATTGAATGATGGGTGATGATGGGGTTGCTAAAATTGAACGAAAAGAGTCAATTTCAGATGCAAGTGTTGTTGAAGAAGAAGAAGCTGAGACTGATCCTGCTTTGCTCAAGAATACACCCTCGAATATTCGAAGATTAGCTGATGAAATCGAGCAATTTGAAGGTCGAAGGAAGTATCTTGCCCAAACTAGAAGCCCTTCTGATGGGGGTGATGTTAGGTGGTACTTTTGCAAGGTTCCTTTGGGTCTAAATCGTGAGTGTTTACTTTGATCATTTTTATTACAAGTTGTTATTAATCATGTTTTATATGGTTTAAGCATTAATTGTTGTTATTATAAATATAGGATGTATTGTTGTGTCAAATGATCATATAATTGTTTATATTATGAGAACATATGGTATGTTCATGTTCATAATCTATTAATTATATGATAAATTTTGTTGCCCAAGTAGTAAAAATATTGCTATTTTAATAATATGTGAAGTGAATGTACATAATGTTATAATGTTTGTAACATATGGATTAATGTTGATGATTTTGAACTTTATGTTCATTAATGGTGATCCTGGGTGTAGAATATGACTTTTACATACCTAAGATCATGTCATTTTCCATCTTGGTGTAAACTTTTAGACTGGCACATTCTCCCCTGTGTCAAGTTCGTGCGGGGAGCGGATGGAAAGGAGAATGTGAGAGGGTATAAGTTTACACCAGGGTGTCGGATGGACACTATTTGAATGTTGTGAAAATATTATATATGATGTGTATAAGATCATAATTTGGTGATGTTATGCTGTCGTTTGGTAGCTCCGTAGCTGTGTATGTATTTATGGAATGTACAAGCTTCTTAATTATCGATCATATAGTATCTGTTAAAGCTAGAACTAGTGACTTTGCTTTTAGATTCCAGTTAGCATTTGTATGCTTTTTAAATCCAAGGCTTTGCTTCGGTGACATTGCTTCTGATGGGTAGTGGTTGGACAGAGTTGGCTGCCTCAATTCCACGTGCGGAGGTTGTTGGTAAAGGAGAGTATTTTCGCTTTGGTATGAGAGATTCACTAGCGATAGAGGCTGCTTTCTTGCAGGTAAGGTGCCTGTTAACTTGAGTAGATGATTGAATGCCTTCATATTTATTATCTGATGTCAAATATTTACCTTTTATGTTTGTCAATGGTATGTGATGTAATGCATCCCAGGAGCCTTAACTTCTTTTGGGACTCAGGTGAGAAATACTTTGCGCTAGTGATAATTGTACTTATGACAGAATGTCAATGAAGGTAGAAAGGCCCATATGTTGTTAGTTTGTTGTATGGAGTATCGACTGTGATTACTCCTATCAGTGTTAACTATGACGATTAGGAGGCATGAATTCACATTTCAGAGTCATAGGCCAATTAGTCTATAAATTCAAGGAAACGAAATGACTATCTCATTATATCTCATGTGGCTCCAATTGCACAGCAACCTTTGAGAGTGAATTTTCTTTCTTGAATCCTGATGTCACAAATCTTTTCTGTCAAACTTCTGCTGGGTTACAAGGCTGTTTGCATTGCTGTACCCTGATGCCATAGTTGCCTTTTCTCTTTTGGCTCTTAACTTTTGCATATAAACTGCTTTTCTAAAATATATCCTTTTTTGTTTTTTGGCAACAGAGAGAAGAAGAGTTGCTGTCTTATTGGTGGAGGGAATATGCAGAATGCAGTGAAGGCCCAAAAGGACAGACTGGTTCAACTACTGTAGCAGATCTACATAAAAACCCTTTAACATCTGAATTATATGTTGTGGAGGAAGAGAGAGTTGGAGTCCCTGTGAAAGGTGGTCTTTATGAGGTATGAGCTTCTTCAGTTCTATGTGAATAAATGAATCAACTGCAAAGTATACTGTCTGCTATGTAGCTGGTTCTGTGATTTAGGTATTTGATAAGGATAAATATCTTGGGTTATAAGTCTTATAACCTAAGTATGTTTCATTCTATTTCCCCATCCCCGTATGTCTTCTACAGCATAGAGGAATTAATAAAGTAGTGGGTAATTCTCATAACAAAAAGGTGGAGAAATAGACCTGCATGAATAATATTATTAAAGTCTTGTCGGTTTCTGACAAAAATGTTGAGAAGAAACTCTGATTTTCATTTTTGGGCTCATTTTGATTATTATGAGCTGATAAAAGGCTTTGCTTGTGGTCAAATTTATTTGTCACTTTTTCATTATTGATACTAGTTCACCTGGTACAGTGCTTATTTGTTTACTGGTGTATTTCATTGATTGCAATTCTCGTGTGCCCTTGAGATTCTTTATTCTTTATGTTCCCTTGAGATCTTCTATTTCTTATGTCCTTGAGATTCTCTATCTCTATCTACATCCACATTACTTGTTACCTAGGCATTTCATCTACTAGTAGTTAAGTGTTCATATTTTTGATGAGCTTTTGTTGTTGAACCAAGCAGCTGAGATGGTTTTGGGGTCACATGTGGAGATGGTAATGACCTCTGATATGAATGAAGTGTTACAAATTCTATGGAGCTTTGGAGTTTGGAATTTTTTTTTTGGGAAGTATCATGTTGGTCACCTATTACTGACTACCTAATTTGTGTAACAAAGATGCCATAAGAAGATTTTGTAGCTTATGAGTGATGGATACAAGAAAGGTCTAGCTAATTACTTGTCCTTGAAGTGCAACTCAAAATTTAAGGGGAGGAGAGATTGGGACAGTATTGATGATATTAGATTAATTTTGTTATAAGCCTGTGCCTTGTGGGTTTAAGTTTTTTTTTTTTGTTGGGGGGGGGGGGCAGTCCTTTTATCTCTCGGAAAAAAGAACATATATATACACACGTATTGGGGTGTGAATCTGTGTGATTTTCTGACATTAACAGGATTAAGGATCTCTTCATGAAATCTTATCAAATTCCTGTCAGTTTTTGATGGTTATCGAGGGATTTCTTTCTGATTTGAGCACACTTTGATTCTTTGGTTAGTAAATTTGATTCTTGGTCACCCTTGGATGTGCTAATTACCTCAGGTAGATCTGGTGAAACGGCATAGCTTTCCAGTGTACTGGAATGGTGAGAATCGGCGTGTTCTAAGAGGTCATTGGTTTGCACAAAGTGGAGGACTTGATTGGCTTCCTCTTCGGGAAGATGTTGCTGAACAGTTGGAGTTTGCATATCGTAGACAGGTAATCCACCTGTTCTGGCTATACTTGTTTATTTTATTATTTTCTTAAAAGGTTTCTGATTCTTTGACATCCTCTGTTTTCTGTCTTCTAGCTTTGGTAGTAATATGGAATATAATATCCTTTCCAGTGATAGATCATTTATCTGAGCAATTTCTGCAATTGGTTGCCAGTTGAAAGTGCATGAAACTTTAAATATTTGGGGAGGACATGCATAACATATTAACATCTAAGTAATATTCATTGCTTACTTGGGTATTTAGATTTGTGTCGTAGATCAATGCTTACCCTTGTGCTTATTCTATTTGATGAATGAATTGAATATTTGTTTAAAATTTGAAACAGCCTCCTGCTTTTAGAAAAAGTGTTAGGCTGGAGCTGTTTCTTGGAAGTTTTTCTGCAGATAACACATAAAATATATTCAAATAGCAATTAGGGTAGTTTAGCATGTCTCATGACCAGTTTCTTATTCAAAGCTCATAGCTTATTGGTTTATTAAGGCAGATTGCTGATTCGACCAGTATAGAGTAGTCACTAGTTACCAATATAATTTCTGTTATACAAATTGGTACATTAGGATATGAGTGCATTTTATTTTAGATAGTGTATTAATTGTTTTTTTTTTTTTTTTTTATTTTTTTATTTTTTAAATGTACTCCGTTTCCTTTTTTTAATCACGACGTTGGAGATTTAACACTATTCACACCTACTCCTTTGTCGTATACGTTAGGAATAACATAGTCAAGTGGAGTCTTGTTAGATTCGTCTTGATTTATACTTTCAAAAGATTAACTTTTTATAAATTTTTCAATAGTATAGTTAAAGATGTTAAAGGTATAATTTGTGTATCACCAAGTGTGAAAACCCTAACGTTGCAATAAAAAAAGAACAGAGGAAGTATATACGAAGTATATTTTTTGTTTCTTTGAAGATTTACTCTTCAATATGTTTATGTCAATAGCTATAAGGATCATGCAAAAGAATAGGTAGCTTAGTTTTGTTATAAATTCGATTACTGAAATGAGTTGCTTTCTTTGTGAGCTATTGAGGAAATTTCTGGCGATTTCTATTTCTCTGGGTATAAAAGGGTGGTATCAAAACTTTTTTTTTTTAATTTTTAATTTTTTATTTATTTATTTTTTTAACATCTTCATCAATCTTTAATACATTTTCAAAATTGTTCTTCAATATTGGAATGATTGATTGAATTTGTTGTCCTAGTGTTTGGTTAAATATAGTGATTTGACAATTTTGATATGGTTGATTTTCCTATCTAGGTTTGGCATCGGAGGACATTTCAACCATCTGGACTCTTTGCAGCTCGTGTTGAATTACAAGGCTATACCCCAGTATGATATTGTCATGAGTGCAGAATTGTTTCTTACATCTGAACTCAATTGTAATTATTTCTTGTTGATATGCAGGGACTGCATGCCCTCTTTACTGGAGAGGATGACACTTGGGAGGCGTGGCTGAATGTCGATGCTTCAGGCTTTTCCACTATCATCAATTTTGGAGGAAATGGCGTGAAGCTAAGACGAGGATATGCTGCATCTCCATCTCCAAAACCAACACAGGTTCCATTTTATAGACCACCTCCCCTGCGCGCCTTTTGTCTTTTAATTTTAGAAAAACCTTATGCTTAGTGTTACTAAGCATAAGGTTCCTTAACCTAATTATCAATTCACTAGAATCTGGTATGTAGTAATGTAGACAATTGCTGACTTGCAAATTGATTTTTGAAACTGTCTTAAATGATTATGTAGTCGGGCTTATAACCTTACTGTGACTGTTATACTAGGCCACGAGCTGCAAGTCATCTGCATTGCCTGGCAAAGTGGTTTTGATTTTAACTGCTCATTACTGCAATTGTGATCACACCCAAGATGTTAAAACCCTAGTTTTGTTTTCTGTGTTATTGGGAAGTTGAGCTCAGCTCTCTGTGTATGATTATATCAACCTCTTGTTTTTTAAGATTTTATTAATTTTTGCAGGATGAGCTGCGTCAGCAAAAAGAGGAAGAGATGGACGACTATTGTTCTGAGGTACATGCCTTTTTGCTTCTTTTACCCCCCCCACCCCCCCAACCATGAAACAAAAAGACAATGTAGAAAGGTGTTCTAACTTGTACTCTATCTTAGATATGGTACTCTATTATATGGATGCCTTAACGGAGTGTGATGTTTATAATACTATAGCAAGGTAGCAACTGCAGGCTTTATTTAGGGGTGTTCTACAAAAGGCCTGATTGATTGCTTAAGTTTTTTTTCTCTATGACTTAAATACAAAATACAAGTTGTTAGATGATTAGATCTTATGATTATATAAATTTCTGACACCATCAAATTCCCTTGTCATTGGGTTACTTTATTCTAAATATAGACTGCGGATAGTGCCTCCTGCCCTTAAACAATGCACTTCTGCTGTCATTTTTTCTTTTGTGTCTCATGTAACCTAGGAACAGTTGCTGCCATGTTCTGCTCTGTGCCTTTTAAATTAAGCTTATAGGCCATCGTGACTATATTCTGGATTTTTTTTAGAGTAGCTTGTTCTCTTGACCTGGGAAAGCAAGTTTATGCTCTTGCATGTCCAATAGCCAAGTACTTCTGTTATAGCTGCTATGGAATCTGAAGAAAAAAGGGGTGTAGAGAGGGGAGAGATTGATGTCATGATCTAGGGTGAAAATTTGTAAGTTGTTTGTGCAAATCAGATTAGAGGAATATGCATGATCACCCCCCCCCCCCCCCCCCCCGGCTACATGATACATTTACATGTTCTCAGATTCATACACGTCATTCATTTTTATTGGGAATACTTATTCATTCATCTGAACATTGTTTCTGTACAGTAATTTTTTTGAACCGTTTTTCACTTGGCTCTTGATCATTTTTTACTTTCTCCCCCCTCTTCTCTCGCAGCTTAATGACATGTGATTTTGGGTATATGGATTTATTTATTTATTTATTATTATTAATGTCATTTTTGTATTTTTAGGTTCCGGTTCGCCATCTAGTTTTTATGGTTCATGGCATTGGTCAAAGACTGGAGAAATCTAATCTGGTTGACGATGTGGCAACTTATCGCCATATCACCTCAAGTTTAGCTGAAAAACACCTGACATCATATCAGCGTGGCATTCAGAGAGTCCTCTTTATTCCATGCCAAGTAAGTTTAATCGTCAGGTGTTTGTATGTTCTTATTATGTATTTCTCATTGTGCTTCTCTCTGTTAATCTTTAGTTTTGGTTTTTTGGTATGGACTTGGGGTGGGGAGGCTACGTTCTGGAATCGATCTAGGAATTTTCTGAATGACCCTGTATTTTAGCACTTTAGAAAAAGCCAAGTTATTGTAAGTTTTGCGAGATAATTATTGAGACGGTATCATGAATATATATGTAAGGAAATTTTGACTTTTACCACCTCCAAAAAACCACTTATTGGCTTTTACCGCCTACATAAAAAAAAGTTTTATTTTACCACCAACAAAATTTCCAAAAATTGGATATCTCCACCAACTAACGGATTTCATCCATGATTTCGTTAGTAGGGCCCACCTTTTTGACGTTTCTTTTCATCTCCCTCGACCTTCCATGCAACCAGCTGGCAACGAAATCAACCCACCTCGGTTGTTGGTCAAAATTTCGTGTGGGGCTAGGGAGGGGCCATAATTTGGTGTTGGATAAGGAGGGGGTCAGAAATAGGTGGTGGCTAATGTTTTAGGAGTGCGATGTGCGAAATTTAGTGGTGGCTAGGGTTTTTGGAGTGGTCGGAATTTGGAAAGAGGGGGCATTATGGGTGGTCGGAATTCAGTGCGGGTTTTGAGGTCGGAAATTGGTGGGAGGGGGTCGGAATTCGTGGTTGTGGCTGATGCGTTTGGGTTGAGGGTGAGTAGTGGTTGTGTGGTGGCTGGTGGAGTCTGGAGTGGCGCCGGTTTGATGCTAGTTTATTGCCACTGTGGTGCAGCAGTGGTGAGCAGTGGCAGCGATGGGGATGAATGGGTGTGGGGTTGGGCTAGCTTGGGCCGCCGGTAACAGCGATGGGCGGGGAGCCGATACCAGCGGTGGGGCTGGGAGCAGGTCTGGCGGTGGCTGGGTTTTTATATTATTTTATTTAAGTAAATTATTTTTTATTTTATTAAGTATTTTATATTCCTTTTTTTTAAAAAAAAAAAATTTATCCAATAATATTGTGACATGTGTACATGGTAGGCCCCACTAACGGATTTATGGAGGGAATCCGTTATTTGGAGATGATAGGTGGTAAAAGCTAACTTTCATTTTTTTTATGTAGGTCACTAGGTGGTAAAAGCCATTAAGTGGTTATTTGGAGGTGATAAATGTCTAAATTTCCTATATATATTAATGTCATATGTCACATCAAACAACTCAACTGCCCTTTGTAGTTGCCTCTATCTTTCTCGGCCTCTCCCCTCCCCCGCTCCTCTTTCTCTCTTATTCATGGCTGTAGGTCTGAATCATTCCTCCCCATTCAGGTGGCCTTCCCTTGAATGTGGGCAGGATTGGAGCTACAATGTTTTTGCGGATGATCTGCATGTCCATACCCTAAATATTGTTTTTTGCATACCCTAAATATTGTTTTTTTTTTTTTTTGTTTTTTTGTATTAATTTTTTTTCTAAATGCAGTTAGAAAATATTCAAATGGCTTGCGTTTTGTATTCAGATTTTTGTGAAAGTATATATCCTTTGTTTATTTGGCTTTTTTCCTCTTGACATCATTTTTTATCATTTTATCTTCCCTTTATTGTTTCATTTTCCATCTTCTGCAACTACTCTCTGTTCTTGCTGTTGCAGCACTCATCTGCCCCTATTGCTTCTGGTGCTCCTGCTGGTGTTGCATTTGCTCGTTGTTTCTTGCTGTTGTGATGTGGCAGTGACCGCTTGTATTTCCAATTTCTATCTGCTTCTCTTGTCTCTCTCTCCTGTTGTTTGGAACCCAATTCAAATAAGTTTTGTGAAGTTTGTTCTGTGAGATTTTCAAAAGCAGTAGCAAGAAGGGAGGCTCAATTAATTACTCCTCATTTTAAGCAAAACAGTAAGATCTATATATAATAATTATAATATTATATAAAAGTTAGTAGGGTAGAAGTACCCCTTAAAAGTTAACCATACCCTTTTACATTTTTAGTGCACCCTAGTTGTCACAAGCTTTGATGGTTCATGAGTTTATATCTATAAGCTCCCATTAACAACTTACCACTATTTTTGCGTCTAACTCCCCATAAGCTTCAATCCTCTTGTCAAATTTTGACATAAGTTATTTTAGACCCTAGCTTTTCTCAATTCTCTTCAGTGTCGCAACACGGAAGTGTCAAAATATTGTTTCAACTAGACTAGGAATACATGTAAAAAGGGTATACTTGCAGCTTTGATTTTTTGGGGATGGAATCAAATTGCTTCTCTTTGTTCAAATATTATCTTGTACGAAGACCATGGGATGGAATAGCCAAACACTTCTCTCTTATTATTTGTGATGCATGCAGCTGTGGTTTCTAGTGGAATTTCCTTGTGAGACTTGTGACAAAAATAGCTTAGCTTTGAGCTGTGCTCTGTAGTTGCATTGTTACTTGCATGTTAGTTAGAATACTTTTCTTGCCTGCAGAGATTATAATTTGGATAATTGGGTCTTAGCTAAATGAAATTTGCATACTTGGCTTTTGTATCTCAGTGGAGAAAGGGTTTGAAGCTCAGCGGAGAATCTGCTGTGGAGAAAATCACATTAGATGGTGTACGAGGCTTGCGCACTACACTAAGTGCGACTGTTCATGATGTGTTGTACTACATGAGCCCCATCTATTGCCAGGAGATTATTGACTCGGTATTATAGCATTATTCTTTGTGCTCTTTATTGATTATGCGCTTCTTTGGCCAGGGTAATATGATTTACAAGTCAATAAATAAATGTTTGCTCTTGTATGGAAGAGTATACGTTTAGCATGTGGTTTTCATGTCACAAATGCACTGCCTCCATTCTTTTGGAAGTGTGATAATACATATCCATATTTTAAGTACTACTTTATTGCTTGATGTCTCTCTTGTTAATCATCTACCTCCCAGAAAATAGCAGATGTTAGAGAACTATAGCTATTGTCAAATGTATGTCCTTGTTTTTTAAAGGTATTGAATGATGAGATTGGTAATCAAATGTTATTTTTTTTAAAATTCTTTTTTATATTCCATATTTGAAGTTTGGAGTTGTGCTGGTGTGTAAAATCTGTCTATTATAGCTGACATTATTTTTGTTCTCATGATGGTCTGTTCTATAATAATTAGATTTGAATTCCTTGTTGCTGGCTAGTGTATGCTTATAAGTTGTACATATTTAATTCTGTGCTGCATTGAACTTCCTCTTTGTTTTTATTTTTCTCCTGGAATTAATGTCTCTGTGACCTTATTCCTAACTGTGGGTCTTACTTAGATTAAAGTGGTGTCAGTTTGATGGATAATATAGATGATCTCATAAGATGGTCCATTGTCCTTTCACAGGTTTCAAACCAACTGAATCGTTTATATCTGAAGTTTCTGAAGAGGAATCCAGGGTATGACGGAAAGGTAGAACTCTGTGAATTTTACTTTCTTTCTCTGGACTGACTTTGCACTATTTTCAAAATCAATTTGTTTTGCAAAATGTTTTGCTAAAAATGCATGATAAATTTTGTAGGTTTCCTTGTATGGTCATTCCTTGGGAAGTGTTCTCTCATATGATATTCTCTGCCACCAAGATAATTTGTCTTCCCCATTTCCAATGGAATTCATGTATACGAAGCATGACAAAGAAGACGAGACACCGGAAAAAATTTCTAAATTACCCTCTGAAGTCAACTCTATGGATGATGGTACTAGAACTTTTCAGGAAACTTCAAATGAAGACAGGTCAGGAGGACATCATGTTTCATCTTTGCCTGAAAATGTTAATTCTGAAGACCATCTAGTTGAGGATATTAGTCCAACTTCCTTCACTATTAGAGATGAAAGTTCTACGCTGAAAGTGAGTGAAATGCAAGATGGCACTAAATCTTCAGCAGAAGATGGTCAGGATTACCTTTGCAGCCCTAGCGATGTGTGTCCTGAAGAAATTGGAAACTCGAGTGAAGCCTGTGATATAAATTGTGACACCACTGAAAACTTGGAGGCAAATACCAATTTGGATAGTCTCGTGAACCCTGATGCTTCAGAAAATGCAGCCGAACCTCTGCAAACGTCAGATACAAGTGATGAACACAAAAATATTCAAGATCTCAAGTCAGAGGTGCGAGGGAATCTATCTTCTGCCTGAACTTTACATAATTCAGCTTCCATTGTTTATTTTATTTAAAATTTTTTTTAACCTTTTTCTCTCTATCACTACAGGTTGAGTTTCTAAAGGCACGTGTTGCACAATTGGAAGCTCAACTTGGTTGTAGTACTAGTAGCAGGTCTTTTGAAGGTGATCAATGATCTTTCTTTATTTCCACCTAATTCAGTTCTCTTCTTCTTATACTTCCTCTGCATTGATATGTCGTAGAATGTGTATTTTATGTTATGTTATGCATTATCTATTTTGCAGGGAGTCATGAAGTTCATCCAGGCATTTCAAATCAAGATGAATCCAAAAAGATTTTGGCTAGTCAAAACGATTTATCCACAAGTTATAAACCTTTGATCAAGTACACCAAGCTTGAATTCAAGGTAATTAAAACTGTTAATACTATTGGTCTATTATATTCTTGTATTCCCATGCGTAAGATCTTTAGTGCAGTCCTTTGAATTCAAACCTGTTTGCTATGCAACAGGTACATACATTCTTTGCAGCTGGATCCCCTCTTGGTGTCTTTCTTTCCATTCGAAATGTCCGCATTGGAATTGGTAAGTCCTAAATATATTTGGATTATTCAAATTTTGTTCTTGTAAACTTATGCTGATGGTGTTTTTCCCTAGTAATCTATACTTTCCATTTATCAGAGAATAGTATTTCCTTTGTTGTTTATCTAGTAGTTGATGTTGCATATAGTTTGTTGATCTTCTCCCTTATTGTCGATCTTTTCTTTTATTTCTTCTTTTTGCTATTATTAACTTTTAAAATTGTAGGTAAAGGGTGTGAATCCTGTCTGTACAGCAATGATTATAGAAATTCCTCTTCGACCAAAATATTCTTTTAGCTGATTCATGAACATTAAAGACCTATATATTCTGAAAAACAAAGCAATTTCCTATATATTTTGGGTTGCTGTGTAGTTTAATGCTATATTGCACTCCTGTATTTGATTTTCAGTGACATTTTTAGTTAATGTTAATTTAGGACCATTGAGATTGTCTCATGATGTTTTTAGAAATTTCTAAGTCAGAATTCTGTACTGTGCAAGTTAAGAAGCGTAAAGGCCTTATTGTTCATGTAAGATGAGATAAGGGCTAAAAAATAAGTTCAGATAAGATTTAATAAGCTCAAATAAGATAAGGATTGATAACATAAGATATGGGTTAATCATTCCAATAAGGTCTAACAAGACTTGATAATAAGGCCAAATAATAATAAGGTCCAGTAAGATACGGGCTGATTAGCTATGATAATAAGATAAAATAAGTTCAAGGCCAGTAATTTTGGAAAAATGAAGTGAAGAGATTGCTAACCTAACTACACAAAATTTCAACTGTTGTATGCTTGTATCTTTTTATCCAGTGCTTATTTTGGGTTGTTTATGCTTAACTTGGGGAGCATCAGCCTTTGTTGTATAGGATAGGGTTGCATACATTTTTATCGTCCTTGGACCTGCAATTCCTTTGAATTACTCTTTCTGTTTTCATTGCATTTGTAGGGTTTCACAGTTTTATGTATCGTGATTTCTGCTCTTGTAGGTAAAGGGAAAGAATACTGGGGGGAAGAGAATATAAATGAAGAGATGCCTGCTTGTCAGCAGATGTTCAACATCTTTCACCCTTTTGATCCTGTGGCATATAGGTAATCTCTACCTTCTTATTACACTTTTAAAATTAGACTGCTACTCAGACATGGTGAAATTCATTGTTTACTGGTTTTGACACAACACTAATAGGCTGTAAAATCTTTTTCAATTCTGGATGCTGCATGATTACCCACTGTAAAAAGGGTTATGGCTTGAATGTGGAAAGGGGGGCAAAGGGACAGGAGAGACAAAAAGAAGGCATTAGGGGTTGGACTTTGGAGAATGAATTGTTGCTTGGATAGGATGTTTATTGTAAAATATTTGTAACCATTGTATGATCCGGTTAGAAATCTGTTGATGTCCATATGGCTTTTAGGCTGCAAATACTGTATAGTTCAGTTGTTCATTTTGTGGATCATTTAATTCAGGAAAACTTCTTTGCTTTGTGTCTCATTACATACCCATCTAAATGGTTCTACTGAAATATAACCTGATCTGTTTAAAGATAACCCTTGTGAAATCATACATGTACACCACACAAATCTCTAATTTTGAGTTCATACTCGTATTTGCCACCTGACATTGAGCTAGTAAAAGTGAGTAAACTGTTCATGCAAGTGTCTCAGAAAAGCTCATTTTCTTTGAAAGAAAGGAGGGACAAGGCTGATTGTTGTTTACTTAATACTGTTAGATTTTAAGAAGAGCCAATATAGTAGTCAGAATTTCCTAGCCAGCTGATCAAATTTTTATATTGAGTTTATAGATGTGAATCAGGATTTGACCATGAGGTAGAATCAGAATTGAGGTTATTTGCAAGAATGTTGGTGTGGCAGGCATTGCAGACAAACTTAGGAAAACGCTGCGTTGGTTCGGGCATGTAAGACGGAGACCCGAGGGTGCACCGGTACGAAGAGTGGAAGAGTAGGACCATTGAGGGGTTAAAAGAGGGATAGGGAGACCGAAAATGACTTGGTTGGAAGGAGTTAGGAAGAATATGAAGCATATGGATTAGCATGAGAATGAGGCATTTGATCGTAAGGGATGGAGGAGGAAGATTTTTCTGGATGACTATACGGAATAATCACTTTTGGTTCATGTAGCCGACCCCACTTATGGGATTAAGGATATGATTGATTGATAGATTTGAATTAGAGTTGAGAGCAAATTAAGCAACTTTGTGTTTGACAGCTTAACTTCACCTCTGTGTATAAAATCGTCTAGATCCACAATTCCAATGGTATTCCATTCACTGCCATGGATAATTCTCATTTTTATCTTCTTTGTATGCTGGAATCTTCCACCCCACAAAAGGCAGAAAACCAGAAGAGGCTCACTTGATTTAGCTCATTGGTTATGTTTTAAGAACCACTATCTTTTCATGGTAAGCGAAAATAGGTGGTAAGAGAGTTAAAAAGATTTCATCTTATTTCTTTAGAGAAAAGGACCAATGGTCAGAGTGCCAGACTAACTTGAGTGCTATAGCTTGTACTTTGACCATGTTGCTTTCTCGCTTTTTATTGACCAGAAATCCAGAATAATCTCTGACCGATTCGTGGCTTTGTAAAAGCTGCTTTGAAAATTATTAGTTATTCTAGTTAATACTTGCATTTATTCTGCATGTAATGCTTGTAATTGCTCATTTGTTTATATGATGTATAAACTATTTTTTTTTGGGGTCTTATCTCAGAATAGAACCTCTAGTATGTAAAGAATATATCAGCAAACGCCCTGTCATAATTCCCTATCACAAAGGAGGCAAGCGATTGCATATTGGACTTCAGGTGTGGCTTTCAGAAAGCATCATTACCTTTTCAATTGCCATTCCTTTTCCCAGTCCTCTCACTCATTGTTCTATTTCTGGATTATGCTATGAATTGCAGGAATTTGCTGAAGATTTTGCTGCAAGATCTGAGTCATTTGTGAAACATCTAAATTCTGTCAAGGTGAGTTCTACTATGGCCTGTAGTATTGCCTTGTGCTCTTATATTCGTGTTACCACCAATTCTAGTTTCTATAATCACAAGATGAATGGTAATTACATGCTGACTGAGATCAACGTTAAGATGAATGCTCTATCTTGTTGTATTGCACTAATGCTCTGCTATGAAATTCTCACATTTTAGAGCTGCGCACTTATCGATGCTTTTGCTCATAATTTTGATATATATTTTCTATAAGCACCCCCTACTCTCAGCCAAGTTTGCAACCTGGTAAAAGAAAGGAAGATCAAGGTCCATTGCTAATGTACAGAGCTGATGAAAAATTACCTGAGGGAAACCTGAACTGAATTCGCATGTAGTCTGTTATCCCCCTTGTCTAAATCCCTTTGTTAATAGCTTTGGGTTTGTGTCAAGGTTGAGAGTAAATTCCGAAAATGAAATTGATATACACATATCCATTGACATTCTTGTAAAATAGTAGGAACTTTCAGTTTCGATTTTTTTTGTACAGCATTGGCGTCAATAGTTTAACATTTGTTTACAAAATTACAACATTGGTTTCAAAAATGCTAAATCTACTCTTAAATGTTCAACCATTTTCTTTGCTCTTAATGAATTTCCCAATATACCCTTACATTCAGCTAAATCATCAAAATACCGCATTTTTTACATTTATTTGTATATAATTGAAATGTACCTGGATGCCCTCTTTAAAAAGAACTGTAAATGGTTTAAAGCCCTCCTGATTGCTAAATCATGCCCAATTAGCAAGATGTCGCTTCAGAAGCGCCACAACCACAGCTGCAGTTAGATTTCCCATGATCTTTTTCCTTTCGATCTCCAGTCAGACCTTCAGTATTTTGATCAATTCAGAAGCATAAGAATTTTCCTCCATATCCCAAGCAGCAAATCTACACTGAAAGAATAGGTCCTCCAATTATCATGATTTTTTTTTTTTTCTTTTGTTCCTTTTTTTTTTTTTTTTTTTTTTTGGGGGAGGGGAAGAAAAGAGGTTCTAAATATTTATGTAGTGACTAAACTATGAGTTTGATGATTTGTTATTTGTGAACATTATTATAGCAATACAAATTGATTCTAGTAATGGAATATATCTATAACAGATATTGTGGTGTGTTTTGAAATACATGTGACAAATTGACTTTTTGCGGAAAGTTGGTAGAAAATCAATCAAAGCCTTAATCCCATAAGTGGGGTCGGCTACATGAACTAAAGTTAGTAGAAAATATTTATCATAAATGTTACAGAAAGGCTTTGACTTAACTTGTGATGATGTTCCCTTTACCTAAGCTGTCTTTTAGAAATAGAGAAAAGGGGAAGTCATTCTGCTAGCAATCCCTATTAATTTTGGTACTTAATCGTATTTTTTGTATTTTTGTTTAAGCTAAGATGAACACTGAATATAGGCAAGCAATAGTTCATATTAGCTAATCAGTGTAATTCACAAACTTCCTATATTCAAGAGGTGGCCATTAGAGGTGATCATCAATGACCCGGCCCGCTAGCCCAGCGCGAAAAAGTGTGGGTTTGGACAAGGCTAAAATTGCATTTTAGTTCAAAACCCGAGCCCAGCCCGAAAAACCCGACACTATTTTACGGGTTTGGGCACAAGATTTTATGCATGGGCCCAGCCCGGCCTGATTTTTTTATCACCTCTAGTGGACATTGCGCACAATGAGTTTCTTTTACGACAAATTTCTGTCTCCCTTTCTTACTAACTTTCTCTTTTTATGATTACATAGAGCCACTTACAAAAAGCATTACTACATAACACACTGCATAATACATTCTCCTGAAGTTCAGCAAACTTCCTTTTTAATTTTATTTTTTTTGCATAAGCTGATAACTGCCTCTTCGTTAGTAATTATCAGTAATGCCCTTCTACTTTTATAATAATTCATCAAATCAGTTATTCAGGATCATTGAGTTGATCCTTGCATATTTCCTGTTTATGATAGTTCCAGTTCTCATATTAATTTTGTTAATGTTGCTGAGCCCCAATTTCAGTTGAAGTTTCTTGAAGGCAGTCAGTTTAGTCCTTGCAATCTTTCTGTCTGCTGAATATTTTATTGCAATATCCAAAATATCCTTGTATCTTAGTGCTGTTCTGGATAAGAAGTATGGGTTTTACAGAAGTATCATTGTTTTGGCAGGTTCAGGTGCTTACGGTTTGTCGATCAAAGAAGGACAGACTCGAAGGTAACTGCAGATTTTCTATTTTCTTAATATAGGCCTTCCTTGTCGGTTGGACGAGGATATTCATCGTACAACCAGTAAGGTGCCACCAAGTATTTATTTATTTTTTTCACATTAGTTTACAATGTGCACCGCATGGTCAAAGATTTAGCCTTGGTTGAGTTGGTTCTACCATGCGCAATATACTAGCAGTTCTACATATAAAGTTGCCCTGGTTGGACTATTAAACAAAGGAGCCTCATAATTTTTTAAAAATTGTTCCTCCAATTGCTACTTTTCTTTCTGTAATTATTGGATATATTGCAGAAGAGGAGGAGGATGTCAATGAAGAAGTGCGATCTTATGGTTCTTATATGATGGAGAGATTAACTGGGAGTGAAGATGGACGAATCGATCATGTTCTTCAGGTCTGTGTACTATTATTTTAGCTCCCCCTCTCCACCAAAAAAAAAAAAAAAAAAAAAAGAAAAAAAAAATAATAATAATGTGTACTAGGTAGTTTTAGTAATAGTAAGTATTAATGTAGTTTTATGGATTATATAACTCTGAAATTTCAGGGAGGTCTTTTTTATATGGGAAATTTTTTACAAAAAAATAAAAAAAAGTAAGGAAAGAGCTTACAAATTTTTAGAGTATTCCAAAGTAGTGAATAGTTTGTAGTATAAGTGATTATTTTGCACATGTTGGTTATAGTTCGGAACCTTGGGATTGTTTTTAACCAAAATTCCTTCTTGGTCATAAATTTAGTTTTTCATTACTGTAATGACTCCTCTTTGGACTGTTTTCTTGCATTTCTTACTTTTGATACGGATTTTCTTATGAATCTTGCAGGATAAAACTTTCCAGCATTCATATATATCAGCTATTGGAGCACACACGTATGTTTGTGTAGTATCCTTCAAATTTTTAATGTTTCCCAATCACTAGTATTAAATGGAACATGTTATATTTATCACTTAACTGCCTTACATATGTTCTGTTATATGTGCAGAAACTATTGGCGCGACCATGATACTGCACTCTTTGTGTTGAATCATTTATACCGGGACATTCCTGAATACCCTGATCAACCAAGGCATCAGAGAAGCAAAACAAAAAATGACAGTATCTCTAATAGATTGCCAGATACAAAAGACATTGGTGAAGAAGAATTGCCATTAACATTCTCTAGCAGCAATCTGATAAAAAAATCACCCAAGAAAACCAAGACATCACGGTAGAGTTAGCTATGTAGAACTGAAGACTCTGACCAAGTTTACATTAGGAGTGTAGATACTGCCTCTGTGTGATAACTATAGGGTTTGAACGCTATAACTGGACATAGAAGGAAGGCACAAACTACTTGGGAGTATTCTAGTGTTGTTCCTGTTGGTCAATGCTGTGTACTCGAGTATCCTTTGTACATAAAACAAGTTTATATAGCCGATAGATGTATTTTGTCCAGAATTTCAGAATGATAAATTAACACGTCTTGTAAATTCCATGTACAGCCACATAATTATGCTTGTATTCTATGTATGGTATGTATGGCTGAAAATTTTCTGATCAATGAACATAATCAACAGCTATATTTGTGTTGTGTTTCTCTACACTGATCGCCACTCTCCCTCATTCACCAAATGGTTCCTTCTATTATTATCACCATCTTTAAGTCACATTGAAGTCTGCAACTCTACTGCGGTAATTTGCATTGAAGTTTTCTTACCATCGATGAAGAAGCTTACCTTCCCTACAAGTTCTATATGAAGATTGACTTTAAATTTTGTTAAGACACTTCAAATACTTTATAACATGTTTTCGGTTTTTTCCCTTGGAAGTCTGATTATTCCTTGTTTTGGGATCAAATATTAAATTGAGTTCTGGTTTTTGAATTTTCAATATTTTAACTAACAATAGTTTTGGATCTGAATTTCAACATTCCAATTCTCACTTTTGAAATCAATTAAAAATCAAACAATAATATGTGAACTTTTTGTATGCAACTTTACTATGATGATTGTATAATTTCCACCAGTTAATATGGCCTATGCAACGAGCCAATGTATGTGCAACAAGTCCCTTCACCAAACTTCAAAAGAACGATGTGTTCTATCTAGGCACTGCAATAACCAGAGCAACCCTGAGGGAGTAACCTGAAAATTTTCATCCCATTTCAAATCGAAATATAATGACAGGATTACAGGAATCCTCCCAAATGCTCTGTCTAGCCACCCGTGTTGATGCAAGAACTGGTGCATAAATTTAATAGGATTTCCTATAGACATGCTTTCTTAAATTACAATAAGATTCTTTGTCAGAGACTAAAGCTCAACGAGAAAATTTATCAAGATGTCACAGAACTTATTGTACTCAACTAGCTTCCTACCATAACTGATGGAATTGGCTGCTGACCTACGTATCTTTATTCTCAGCCCCACCAACCTTCATGGATGACAAGCTGACAATATCACTATTCTTGATCTGATCAAGTTGTTTTTTACCACGTCGAAGCAAGTATTCTATGTAAACAAAATTCTTGCGATCAATTTGCTTGGAATTGCGGCGAAACTCTTCAGATACAATCATTTCAACCTGACGACGACCTTCAGGTGGTTTAGTACGGGCTGCTCGCAGAAAACCTCTGTAAAGGTTCAGGACATGCTTCTGCAACCCTGAAAGCTTTTGTCCACCAGTGCTTCCCATAGCATAAGCCAAGATCCGATATTAAATTGCTTTAGCCCAGCTCAAAAAAATGCTGCTTCACAGATAAAAAGATGGCATCAGTCCTCCATATGAATTTTGACCTCATGACACTATTATGTATAGCATCATAAGAAGATTCTTGCCCATAGACCTTAGGCTTAAAATTTTATTATACATCGATCACAAAAACAAGAAAAATGAACAGCAGCTGAAATTCATTCAAAATTAATTAATGTCTCAACAAAGCATGAATCCCAACAAAGTAATCAAAGATAGTTGTTTTTCTAGACAAATACCCAGAAGACCTCAGTTATTTCAACCATTGAAGGCCCGTACTTTGGCTATTTTGGCACTGGATGGCCAAGTGTCTAGAAAACAACTTCTGTTTCCTAGTAGATTTCTTAATACAGTTTCCTAGGAGTTTTCAGATTCAGTTTTTGAAGAAACACTTTTGATTCGAGGTGCTGGAAATAGAAACAGTTTTACACTGTTTGGCACTAGTATTACATCTTCACTCCCATTGCGTAATCTGATATTTTTTAGCCCATCATTTACTATTTAAATATCAAAGTCCCTAATACTAAAATGCTAACCAATAAATCAGTACCACTTGATACATGACACAATTAAACTTATAAGTCTAGGAGACTCTTTGTCAATACACTAGCAGTGCGTTTGGATAACATTAGAGGAAGGAAAAGAAGGGGAGGGAGGGGAAGAGGAGGGGAGGGAAAGGGAGGGGAGAGAAGAATGGTGAGTTTTCCTTCCAAATCTCTCCATTGTTGGAGGGTTCATTTTCCTACAATTTAATCCCTCCATTTCTCTTCCCTCCAATTCCCTTACTTCCTCATTTGTTATCCAAATGAAAGATATCACATCTCTCCATTTCTCTCCCCTTTTTTTCCTTCCATTTCCTTCTATCCATACACACCGTAAAACTTCTCCATTCTATTTTTAACAGTATGAGGACAAATTCCTTAAAATAAAAAGCAGGGAACTTCCTTTGGTTATACGCTTGGATAATGTAGCAAACAAAGGTGATTTTCATATTTATAATAAATAAATAAATAAAAACAAGCAGATTTTGATTGATTAAGAAACTGTGGACATTTTTATCAAACCAAAGTATGTCCCAAAAAAAACTCGCATATAATTAACCAACAGAGTAGCCAGTTGAAATAGTCAAACATTCGTACATAATTATCAGAAAGCATGGGCAAGAGGCTTTATTTTCACATATGATGCTTCCATGCCTTCTCCTTGTCTTAGGAATGTGACTTCCTTAAGAAGGATGTATAAGATTAGTTGCAGAATTTGTGGAAACATTTCCCATATTATCAAGCTCAGCCTCAGCCAGTCAGCCTCTTCATAAAAGAGTAGATTATAGTAATAAACCCACAACTTAAATTAGGGCTTATAGTTCTCCAGGGTAGAACTTCTAGACTACTACTACTAGACTCCTCACATTGCATGAAGCTGATTGAAGAGACAATCAGCACTCTTTGAACATTTTCAATGCCCTAGAGTCCATGAAGCAATTCCATACAAATATACAGAAAAAGAGTATTTTTTGTGCTGTATGTTAAGAAAAGGGCTTTAATTGATTCAAAGGGAACCTATACTCAGCGAATAAAGTTAATTAACTAGACAGAGAGGGAGAGTGAAGAAAAGAGCTCCCCCTTCTGGATGCCGGAATCAGAACAAACCAAAACAAAGCAACACTATACAACTCATACAAATTTATTTCAAAACCCAAGTTGACTATCCATCCAATGATGAAGTCTCTTCAAAAATGAGCAACAACAGCTCATGACTTCATATATCAATTCTAGGAGGATTACAAAGTCAAGCAACACTATTATATTGAGTAATGTTCATAAAAGATTTCTTCCTGCTCTTTTCCAACGAGTCGAATTCCCTTCTATGTTCTCTCTAAGCCCTTTGAAAAGGTAGACGGGGCATATAGTTTCCCTCCTAACTTTCGGTTTATAACATTCACAAGTGAAAGTTTTCTCACTACATCGAATTCTCTCCAACCTTTTAGCACTCAAGTGAAAGGATCAAAAGTCGCGTAAACTATTTTGGGATGTCCATAAAATGTTACATATCCAACAAGATACTAAAAATCCGTTACATTTCCAAACATATCCCCACTTACATACTTTGCAAAGGGAATCTTTCACTAATAGAATGTGACAATTAACACTGATAATTGAATAAATCCACAAAATTCCCAGAGTTAATAGCATATTTTGGGACTTGGGAGCCTCACCTTCATAATCATACAACAATGAAAAACCAATTACATTACAATTATTTTCATCCTCATGCTTTATATTATCATTACCCATAATCAAATGAGTATAAAATCAATCAAATTAATCCACAAAACAAAAAGCTAATTAGGTTGCAATAATAAAACAAATCAATTTCAATATTCAACAAAAAAAAAAAAAAATCAATATAAAAGTGAAAATGTAATTCAAAATCAATATCCAATTTCCATAATAATTGATCAATAAAAAACAAACAAGGGAACAATTGCCCAAAATTGAAATATTGATTAATAAAACAACAAATTGTAGAAAAAGAGAAAGATAGGAGAAGAAGGGGGAAGAAATGCTTACAAAAGTGGCCATAAACAAGATTGAAGTTGAGCAGATTTCTGGAAGAATTGCAATAGAAAGAATTGGGATTCAGAAAGTTGTTAGAAGTAAGTATTAAATATTAATGGCCACTCAATTATACGGGTATTATTAAGCCAAGCCAACTTCAAAGGAAAGAGTCGAGTCGACGATGTAGAAAAAGAATTCAACTTCGATTATACTCGACGATGTAAACCGGATTTTTTTTTTTTTTTTTGAGAAAGAAAAACCGGTTTTTATGTCGTATGTCTGTTTACATGATATTTTTTGAAAAATTTGTAAATTGTAGTCATTTAAAGTTCGTAATTTGCAAATTGCAACCATTTAAAAAAAAATTGCAAATTGCAGCTCAAAAGTTCATATAAATTGTAAATTGCAGCCCGATTCAACTCTTTCATCAGTTTACATGTCGAAAAATATTTGGTAAAGGTTTTAAGGGCCATTTTTATCCTTAGGAACCAAATTTAGCTCGGAATTAGCAAAAAAATAATGTTAGTGCCTCGTTTTGCGTAACAAAAATGTATCGATTTATGGAAAACTGTAAAAATGAGACACTTAGGTTTTTTTTGCTAATTCTGAGCTCAATTCAGATCCTTAAGAACTAAAATGGCCCCTAAAACCTTTACCGAAGATTTTTTCGACATGTAAACCGATGAAAAAGTTGAATCGGGTTGCAATTTACAATTTATACGAATTTTTGGGCTGCAATTTGCAATTTTTTTTAATGGCTGCAATTTGCAATTTTTTCTATTTTTTTATAGGAAAATTTGTTAAAAAAAACTTTAAAGGATAATGACCCAATCAACCCAAAACTAACACAACCCTTGACCCGGTGTAGAATTGACTCGGAATATGACCTGCAAATTATTGACTTGAACTGAACCGACCCAAACTCGAGAATGACCCAAATCCAATTTTACCAATTGAAACCCGAATTCAACCTTACAGGTTACTAACCCTACCTAAATTCAACTTAAATGTTCATTGACTCGACCTTTTATCAACTCAACTTGAATTTAGCTTAGACAGCCTTGCCATTTTGTAACTCTTGCCCTCTTCTAAAATGTTTTTGTTGAGTATAAATCGTTCTCCAAACAACACTATATGGAATTAATATCATATAGGTTGTATCAAACTTGATTTGTACTAAACTTGAGCTCAAAAATGACACGATTTGAACTTATCTCGACCTAAACTTAACCCGGTTGGACAATGATCCAAAGCCGATAATGACCCAATCAACCCAAAACTACCCCAACCTTGAAATAATCTGCTACAAACCCAAATTAAAACCAAGACAACATAGCTCAAACCCAAAATGAACTAACCCGAACTTGACCCAACCCGAAGTCGATCAAATGATGCATAATCTTACATGACCTAACCTGAACCCTACATGCATAGTTTTTTAAGATACAATTAAGCACTAGAAAATGTACAAAAAAAATGAAACACGACAACGAAGAAGAAATGAGAATAGTAATATCTTTCAAAGGTAGAACCCAGGCCCGATCCTTAACGTGTGCGGCCTACGCAACCGCGGCCCAATAATGCTGGGGCCCTTAAATTCATAAATAAATAGAATTTGTTGTAGAAATTATATAGTACTTCCTTCGTTTCTTTATAGTTGCAACACACACTTTATCACGGTATTTAAAAAAAGTGGACCTCACATGTTATAACATACTTAAAATGGGATTAAAATGTTGTTATGAGTATAATCAAGTGGGTCATTTGCTTTAAATAAAGATAATAGTATGATTTTCACCATAAAAACCTTCCTTTTATGGTGTGTTGCAACTATTATGACATTTCCATTTTAAGGA
This sequence comes from Chenopodium album, assembly GCF_948465745.1. Classification (NCBI taxonomy): domain Eukaryota; kingdom Viridiplantae; phylum Streptophyta; class Magnoliopsida; order Caryophyllales; family Amaranthaceae; genus Chenopodium; species Chenopodium album. The sequence continues at coordinate 15,732,139 of NC_137858.1, read as the reverse complement.
AGTGTTGCAACTATATTAAAAAAAAAAAAAAAAAAAAAAAACGGAGGGAGAATATGTTATTGGGCTCAGTAGTGAATGTGCAAATTTTAGTTTAGGTAGGTGCGTTGTTCGATTTCCATGGGACTACTTTAAAGTTTTTTTTTTTTTTTTTAATCTTTCTTTCTTGCTCTCTTTTATTTTTATTTCTATTTTTTTTTTCAAAGGTTTAGATCCCCATCTATTATCACATGTGTGCTATATTTTTCATTTTTAGCCTTTGGTTTAGCCCTCTCTCTTTTTTCAAATATAAGTGCTATATTTTTTTATTATTGATCTTTTTTAAATAAGTGTTTATTCCTATATTTTGGAAGATTGTAACAATATTTTAATAGTTTTATCCCCAATAATGGTCTCGACTCAATTTCATTTTTTTAAAAAAAAAATTCCAATCACTCTCTCCCCTTTACAATAACCTATAAATACTTTAATTTTTTTTTCCGACATATTTTGCTTAAATAATAATTTAATACATATATTTCTTTATTCTAAACCTCCGTGAAAATCAAAGCGGGTACTTATTAGAAAGCGCGAGATTATTATACATTGTATTTTTTTTTTAAAAAAAAGGGCTAATATTATTTCAATTGCACAAGGCCTCCATTATAGTTGGTACAGCCGTGGTGGAACCCCTTTCCATTTGGCCAAAATCCTACCTAAGCTAGTAAGCCCTCGATAATTTGGAGTCGTTTTGCCATATTTTGGGATCCTCACCCTTCTATATTTTCTCAAATAATAATTAAAGGTCCATTAATTCATACTTGAAATCATTAAAAATAAATAAATAATAAACATTGATTAAATTCTAGTTGCAATTAATATATTGTTGTGATAGGTTTGCACGAGTAGCCGAGTACCATCCTTACAGAGGACCCAAGGATTTTCTACAAATGCGGCTTATTGTTACTATTATTCCCGCACTCATACATGGCTTCACATGCGTGTTATTTAGCAAAATTCGCTCAACTTTCTTAAATAAAACTCTCTTGTCCCGATAGGAGTTTTGTTAATTTGCGGATCATGTATAGTGATTATTGTGAGCGTATTGATTAGAGGTGTTATAAAATGATCCGATCAACTAAATCAGACCTGATCCGAATTTAATTCAATCTAAAATTTAACTTGAATGTTATTAATAATTTAGAATTGTTTGAATCCGAACTAGACCGTATCTAACTAGACATGACCAAACCAGACCTAGTGACCTAAAAAGATACCACCTCTAAATGTGAATTTGTGATTGTCTTTGCTAATCATTTATGGAAAGTGAGACAAATCAAGAAAAAGATATAGATGGTATATTTTAGACCTGATCAATGGGCGGGCCTGGCCGAGGCATAAAAAAGTCCATTTTCGGGTCGGGTTTGGCTTCGGGCCAAAATTTCCATGCCCAAACCCGCCCAAAATGGACGGGCTGTGCGGGCTTTTCGGGCTATTTCGGACCAGGCCAAAAAATGAACTAAAATAGCTTTAAAATGCATTCCCAAGCCCGCCCAAAAAAATAAATATTTAGGCCGGGCTGAAAAATGCTACCTAAAATCGGGCCAAGCCAGCAAGCCAGGCTTGTTTTGATCAGCTCTAGTATATTGGTATCAATGGCGGATGCAAAGCCAATTGAGTGGGGTCCCTCCACTTGAGCATGAAATAAAAGATTTTTTCTTATAAAATTAATTTTTTTCATATAAAAATTACTTGTATTTTTATCAAATGACCCCATTAAAATATACCAAATGTATTTTTACCCCGTAATTATTTTTTCTGGATCCGCCACTGATTGGTATTGGTTAATTTAAACTGATGAAATATATTCTCTCCAAAAAAAATGATGGAATATATTTGATTGATACTCCGTATAATAACTACTCATAATTAAGGATTGAGAAAGGGTGTAACCGTGTAATGGTATAATGTAAGATTATACCTCTTTTAACTTAATTTCACTCACCTTTTATTTTAATACGAAATAAATTGAGTATAATATTATTTACTTATAATAAAGAATGATTTAAACAAATACGGATTATGAAACACTTCTTTTGTTCTTCTATATTCGAGTCAGTTATTGTAGATACAAATATTAAGAATATACAGAGTATTAAACAAAGTGATTGTATATAACATACAGAGTTTAAGATTAAGTGAGTACCTATCAGATCACCCCTCCATATTCCATTCCAAAAAAAAAAAAAAAAAAAAAGATAAGATTAAGTGAGTACTTGGTAAAGATTGCATTGGAGTGAATGAAAAATGTGTGTAAGCATGCAGTAGCACAAAAACAATGAATTTAGAAGAAGGAATTGTTGCAAGATTCTTGGGTCGATCATGAGTGAATGTTTTAAGTATCTTGGGTCGATCATCCAGAAGAATGGTGACATTGATCAAGACGTAACCCACAGAATTAAGTCAGGGTGGCTTAAATGGAGAGCGGCCACGGGAGTGTTATGCGACCGCAGCATTCCCCTACAGTTGAAGGGAAAATTCTACAGGACTGCCATAAGACCAGTGTTGCTCTATGGTACAGAATGTTGGGCTTCTAAGAAAGAGCATATTAAAAAGATGGAGGTTACGGAAATGCGCATGTTAAGGTGGATGTGTGGAAACACTTTAAGAGATAGAATCAGAAATGAGGTTATTCGCAAGAAAGTAGGTGTGGCAGACATTGCAGATAAATTAAGGGAAAATCGTCTGCGTTGGTTTGGACATGTAAGACGGAGACCCGTGGGTGCACCGGTGCGAAGAGTGGAAGAGTGGGATCATGGAGGGATTAAACGAGGAAGAGGGAGACCAAAAATGACTTGGTTGGAAGGAGTGAGGAAGGATATGAAGTGCATGGATTTACGTGAGGATGAAGTTTTGGATCGTAAGGGATGGAGGAGAAAGATTTATGTTGATGACTACACGGAATAATCATATTTGGTTCATGTTAGCCGACCCCACTTTTGGGATTAAGGCTTTGATTGATTGATTGATTGATTGATTGAATTGTTGCAAGATTCTCAGGGGATAAAAGGGTACAAAAAATACACACATACATGATCAGATAGCATCTCAAATTACTGCGCTTCTCATAAAGTCATAGTACACTACACTTGAATAATAAACTAACCTCTCCTACAGCTATTCTTTGCCTGCATTGTCCCCACCTCTACTCCCTTCTCCATATCTCACATTAATACGGAGTAAGACAAACTCTTTTTTTATTTTTTTATTTACATCATACAATTATTACGCGGAGTACTTGTATTTCCTGCCTTTATATTATAACTAGCCTTCTGACCCGTGCAATGCACGGTTTGTTAATAGAAAATTGCATTGAGAGATGAGTGGGGAAATACCAATAAATAATTGTGAGTGTAATATGTAAATGAAAACATAATTAAAGAAATAAAAATTTTGGGACTTTAATTTGAAATGAAACTTAATAGAAAGAAGTTGGAGGGACTAAAATCAAAGAGAGAAAATAAAAAGGTTGAATTAAAGAGGGGAGATGAAGATGAAGTGTTTAATGAAAGAGTTAAGAAAAATTGTATAATTAAAAATAAAAAATGTAAAACGACATGTGGCACATTGAGTTGAAAAGGGAGATAGGGAAGTGTAATTAGAATGATGACATATGTCTTTTTTGGTTTTCTTTTTTAAATACTAAGTATAGATAAGGATATCATATCTCTGCAACACACATTCATATACGATTAAACGGATACTAAGCAAAGCTTGTTGAAATTGGTGGGGATCGGAAATGACATTAGGGTGATTCCCTTACCTCACCCCTCTACTCTCAAGTCTAAAGTGGTTGACATACAAAACTGGACTAGCTTAACCTGTGAGAGGTACCGATTCAGTAGGGTCCTTCATCTTATCTTTTTAAAAAAACGAAAAAAAAACATGCATTAATTACCAGACAAATTAGTAATATAACGCTAGTAAAATTGAATAAATTGATACGGAGTAACACAATACCTCTTTTATCGATAAGAAATTACTAATTCGTTTACCTCTTCTAATTAGTTCTTTAAAAAGGCGTACTATATTGCACTTATTAACAAAAAACAAAGCAAGAAATATTAATAAATATAATAATAATAATAATAATAATAATAATAATAATAATAATAATAGTAGCATAAAAAAGGAAGCAACCCACTCACACACTTGATTCTCACTCTCCACCATCCTTCCAATTCCTAAAACCTCAACCAACGGCCAAGATTCCCTCCTCATTTCTTGCTCTTATTATTATTTCCCACTCCATACTCCTTTTATCCTCCCTCACTCCCTCCCCTTCTACTCCTCCCTCCCTCCCTCCCTCCCTCGACGACGACGACAACGACAAACACGATGTTGTTGGGCAAGAGAGCTCGCCGTCACCCCATGAAGAGAACCACCAGTATGACGGAGTTCTCTTACGACGATCTCTCCATCATCCATCCTCATCATCCTCCTCCGCCATCCCCGTCATCCGATCAACCCCGTGACGGGGTTGATCATCCTTATAACACTCAACACCTTCATAAAGTTATGGGTTTTGTTTCTCCTAGAGGGATCCATAGACGTAACTCTGCTGATTTCGCTCTTCAATCTACCAACTCTCCTACTAACAATACCTTCCTTAGAACTTGCTGCCTTTGTAGCCGCCGCCTCGCTCCCGGCCGTGATATCTACATGTATAGGTATGTTGTGAAATCTACAACTTCTTTTTAAATTTACTACTTTAATTCATTGATGGTTGATGTTTTAGTGTCGATGACTGCAAAAGGTACTGATATAGACGAGATTTGATTTAAAATTATGGGCTCTTAGCATAGTTTACAGCCCCTTTAGATTATATCAACCAATAGATGATACATGGTTGTGATTTAGATATAATTGAGGAATTTACTTCTAATAAAAAGAAGTCTAAAAGGGTAAAGAACTAAAGAATAGTAGATTCTTCTCATAAATTTTTTTTTATTCTTCTCATATTATTATTCCATTGGTTTTCGGCCAAACTATGCAATGTTTTCTATTGGTCCGCTATAGAATATAGATTCCTTGTAATAAAATATGAAAAATATATAAATTAAATTTGTTGACCATTATTATTAAAAAAAAAAGAAAAAAAGAATATTTATATTATACTTTGGAATTTGGATTTAGTACGCCAGATCAAAATTTATTCCCTAGAATTTTCATGTGGTCGAGTTGTATCTCTACACTTTTTGTATGAAAAAAAAAAATCTCAATATTATATACGAAAAACTAGAGAATTTCTAACGAGTAAGTATAATATTAAAAATAAAAAAAAATTAAATAAGCAGAAGTATATATTCTTTCAAAAAAAAAAAGTAAAAGTATTTAAATTAATTAAGACCGTTCAATGTATTATTGATTATAATAATAATGATGTACGAATGTAAATTTAATGCTTATAATTAGTTCTTAAAACTGTATATAACGAAACGAAACCGTGAATTAATTAGGGAGTACTATACATATATATATTTGTGGTGGGTCTAAAAGGCAATTATTAGAGTGATTTTTATTGAGTGGGCGTTGTTTTTATATGATGATGTGCCAAAATTATAGTCGTTTTCTGCCTAGCAATAATTTTGGACACTATGGGCCATGGTGGTACAACTGGGTTACGAGTTTGATTAGGAAAGAATCATCATGATTTCTTTCAACACTAGAGGCTAGAGCTTGTAAATTGTAATCATGTTATATCATTATTATTTTAGTTAACATGATGCCTAATTATTTTCATTTCTTTTTCAAAATTACTTAGCAATTGATTGTGACTTTTATTTATTTTTAATATAACATACTCTTTTCGGGATCAAATAATTGTCCTGTATACTATTTTAATTTGATTGATTTTTAAATGAGAAATTATTTGCTTATTACATCAACTCATTCAACTCAATTGACGGGCCCTAACAGTAGTAACCTCACTTTCATTCTCTATTCATCTAAATTTATGTGGCGTAGGGTGTTTTGATAAATTTTACTCAATCATCCTTTTTTTTTTTTTTCACATCATCCACAAAAAAAATTATACACCATTGTACCATTTACCTCTAATATGTGTCCCAATCTAATTATTACAATATGACAATTATTTGAGGACGATTGAATCATGTTTTTTGCCTCCATCAAAAAGCTTCATTTCCTATGGAATCGGATTTTAATTAGGAGAGAAATTCTAAGGAGATATTGTCAATTTGGAAATAGTTTACTAATTTTAGTGGAGATAAAAGAAAATATAGTTAGATAAATGAAGCTTTGTTGATTTAAATTGAATAAATGTCCAAAGAACTTGTAACATCGTAGCTGAGGGTTCGTTTGGCATCGCTGTGGTTTTCTGGTTTTTTGTTTTTTAAAAGTACATTATATATGTCACATAATGAATCAAAAATTATTTAGATTTATTAAAATCATGATAATTTTGAAAACTGACAACAGAAAAGTGGAAACACCTTTTTCTTGTTTCCTGTTTTTGGTTTTTAGTTTTCAAAAAAAAAAAACAGGAAACTGAAAATGAAAAATGATGCCAAACAAGCCCTCACTTAATGGTTTTTTTTTTTTTTTTTTTTTGTGTGTGTATGTGTGCGCGCGCGCGCGCAATAGCTCACTTAATGTATGTATGGCTTGGTATAGCTTAGGAACAAGATTTTTTTTGTATTCTACTTTGACGGATCTTGATATTTCTTAATAAAAGGCCCGGACTATCTTTTCTTCAAAAAAAAAAAAACAAAAAAGAATTAAAATTAATAATTGATGATTAACTCTACCAATATAGCTTAGGAACAAGATTTTTTTTTGTTGACACACAGAAACAAGAATTTTGAGAGATATAGATCTTTTATTAGAGAAGCTCTACAAATATTTATTATGAATTTCTACTTATTTTGTTATTTTAAGTTTGAATAAACAAAATTATATTACTCCTCTCCCCTTGCGTATAAGGCCCTCCTTTCTATACAATCCATAACTGTCTCAATCCCAATCAAAAACTTATTTGTCTTTATTTTTGTTTTCTTGAATAAGTATTTGTATAAATAATAGGTTATATCACTATCTTGTCCATTCTTAAATTATACTCCTTAGCTCATTATAAAATCATTATTACAATTCAAAATTTTAAATTTACCCTTAACAATAATCAACAATATACTCGTACTTTTAAGACATAAACTCAAATTCCGATCCCAACACACAAAAAAAAAAAAATCAAATAAAAATTAAGTGATTTTTTTATATTGATACATGTAACTAAAGGTGAGCAAAGACTTTAGGTGCCATGGACTAAACCCTGTAAATTTGAGCAGGAGTCCGGTTATAAAACACTAATACCTATTTTCATTATTATATTCAATATTATTTTGCGAATGCAATATTATTTTCATTATTATATTCATGAAATTGAAGTAAGAATTAATTTAGGTGAGCAAATTGGCATAACTTAGTTTTCACTAATTGACACCTTTAAGTAAATCTGAAAAAGAATCAAATCTTGAGTTATTTAGATTTTCTTTAATTTATTTTTGCTGTCTCTTTATTTTCAAGAGTATAACAATTTTGACTTTTAATTAATTTTTTTTTTAAAAAAAAAATAATTTTGCAGAGGAGATAGTGCATTTTGCAGTTTAGAGTGCCGGCAACAGCAAATGACACAAGATGAAAGGAAAGAGAAATGCACTCCTAAAGAATCCAATTCTTCTTCATCTCACCCTACACCTGTCTCTTCTTCCAAACCCGAGAAAATCGCTGCGTTGTAAGGGCTATTTCCTACAAAACGACGAGTTTTGTATTTTTTTTTTTCCTTTCCTTTTTTCCCTCTCCCACTTGCAAGAAATATAAATATATTAAAAAAATTGGAAGCTTTATGCTTGATATTACAAAGGTGAGTGTGAGGGATAGCTCAAGTGGTTAGATCTTTCCTCCTGCTGGTTCCATGTAATTCTGGGATCGATACTCATCATCCGTCGTTGTAGTCTCTAAATACCAAAAAAAAATTATAATGGGAGGTGGGCAAAATAGGAATTTCAACGGTATTTGAATTGTGACCGTGGCTAATCAATCATCTTGTATTTGTAATGCACGCTTGTAAAGATTTACCAGCTGTTACTATGATGAAAGGTTTTGAAATTTGAATATAATGGTAGGCTTGGAGTTCTATGTGTATATGTTTTGCAACTTATGTATTTTAACTTTGTAATAGTAATTATAATTGCTTATTTAACCTAAAGTCCCATCCTCTTAATTCACTTCAATTCACTAATAGTTGCAAAGTTCAAACGGCATTCATTTACTTGAATTGATGGTTTCGTAAAAGGCAAAACCACAAAATGAATTGGTGGTTTTGTGAAAGGTAAATACTAAGGCCCTTTTCTCTTACGTTGAAATTCAGTTCAGTTTAGTTCAGCTCAATTCAATTCAGTTCAGTTCAGTTCAACTCAGCTCCTAATTTTCTTCTCTTATAATATATTCATTTCATTTCAGTTCAGTTCAGCTCAATTCAGTTCAGTTCAGCTGCCCTAAATGAATTGGTAATTTCATGAAGATATAATTAAAACTACAAATTCATTTAGACTTTATCAACTGAACAGCTGATCAATAAAATTAAGGGTCTGTTCTCATCCGATTATTTTCAGTTTAGTTCAGCTCTAATAAGTTCAGCTCCTAATTTCATTCTCTTATAAAATATTCATTTCATTTCATTTCAGTTCAGTTCAGCTCTAATAAGTTCAGTTCAGTTAATGAGAACAAAACCTAAGTGTCAATTCAATTAGTGGTTTTACCTTAAAAAGTGTGTTTTTAATCATTATTTTTTTTTTTTTTTTTTTTTGAGGTGCAACTTAGTTAAGAATTTTGATTTCTGTATACAATTTCTATATAATTTGTTTTACTAATAAGACACTTCCTCCATTTTTTTTTAGATGTAACAGATTGTTTTAAGATGTCTAATACACTTTGTTGTAATAAAATACAAGTGGGGTATGTATTATCTTTGGGGGGAAGATAATAATACTGGGGAGTATTTTTTTAATGTAATTGTGAAGTGTGAGAGGTGAGAAACTATTAAAAGTGGCCAAGGATCACGAGAGGGAAGATATACTCCCTCCGTTACGATTTACTCGCAACAATTACTAAAAATGGCCGGTACACATTACTTGCAACAAACTCATTTTTTTTCCTTTTATAGTAAGTTATTTTGTATGATTTTACCAAATTACCCTTACTTTTGAATTTAAACACCCTAATTAAACTACTAATTTTATCTCATTAACTTAAACTCTACATTGCTTAACATAACCATTTCCACCAAAATCATTCCCCTCCCAATTAAATTCATCATCACTTTCATTTCCCAGCCACCACCACCATCATCACCACCACCACCACCACCACCACCACCACCACCATACCTAGAATTTCTCTCTCCTTTTTCACCGATCTCCCCTCAATATGACCGCAACACCTCGCCGGAAGTCACTTAGCTTTCATTTCTCTCTTTCTGTTCTTTCTTTTCTTACTTGTCGTTGTTTCGTCATTGTTGCTAAAGCTCAAGTTTAAAGGTTTTATGGACAAATTTAAACCATCAAAACTCTAGATCTAGAGTTTTGATGGTTTAATTTAACCATAAACCTTTAAATTTTCAGATTTGTCCTTTCCTAGGTTCGAATTTTGCGGGTTCGTTGGTTGTTCGACTTTGATGGTTGGTGGTTCGACTTTGGTGCAGGGTTTGACTTTTCTGGGTTCATTGGTTGGTTGGTGGGTGGTTCGAATTTGGTCGGTGGTGCGACTTTCTGGGTGGTTCGATTTTCTGGGTTCTTCGAATTTGGGTGGTGGTGGCTTTAATTTCTGGTGGGTGGTTCGAATTTGGTGGTTGGTTGGTTGGTGGGTGGCTGGGTGGTTCGAATTTCTGGTGGGTGGTTCGAATTTCTGGGTTTGGGTTCGAGTTCGTGGGTTGTGAATTTTGGGATAGTGGGTTCGTGGGTGGTGGGTTACGGGGTTGTGGGTGGTGGTTCTGGGTTCGTGGGTTGTGGGTGGTGCTACGTGGTAGTGGTGGGTGGTTTCGTGGTGGTAGATGGTGGTGTTGGGTGGTTTTGTGGTTGTGGGTGGTGGACTAGTGGTGCTACGTGTTGTTGGTGAGGTGTTGGTGGTGGTGATAGGTGTTGGTTTTGGGTTGGATTAGTACTTAAGTGTATCCCTAATTTTTCAATAATCAAGCTTATGATCTTTTGCCTAGGAGTCCGCAATTCCCTCATTTGTTGCGAGTAAATCGTAACGGAGGGAGTATAATATACGAGTATTAAAATATGCGGAGTACTACATAGAAGTATATTTTATCATAAATATTAGTGCAACACTTTGGATATAATTTCAATAAAGATATGTAACAATTAAAATTTGACTCAATCATCATATCATATACTTGTAACTAATATATAAAGCTAAACTTTTAGCCAGGTCACGAGACAGCGACACTTGGCATTTTAACTTTTCAATTAGTGTCGCGCCACCTTAGACAGATTTGGATAGACTTCATAAGATAAAAAAAAAGTTAGTTAATAATTTCATTTTCAATCAAATTAGGATAGAATTTTAGAATAAGATTGTTAATTTAGACTTTTATTTTCGATAAAATACCAAATAATAAACTTATAATTAAGCCACAAGACAACATTTAGCATTTCAACTTTTTGTTAAGTGTCGTACCACGTTGGATACCACGTTGGATAGATATAGATAGACTTTGTAGCATAAAAAGTTAATTTAGAATTCTATTTTCGATCAAATTTGGTTTATTGTTATTTAGAGTTTTAATTCAACAAAATACCAATATTTCATATATACAAATTGAATTATAATTTTATCTTAAAAGTCCATAAACAACCCGGGCATCGCACGGGGCACAAAGTGACAAAACTAGTTTCTAATATTAAAGCTATACAATATATCTGTTATAATGAAACCATTTAACTAAGAGAGTGCTTTTTTTTTTTGTTTTTTTTTGTTTTTTTTTTCATTTTTAGACATTATTATATCTACGTACTCTTATAAGACTATATTCTCTTCATCATAATTTTGTTGAACTGAAATTATTTTTACTTTTAATTAATATATATATATATATATATATATTTGCTCAATAGAGTTACTAATTTTTAATTGGTTAAATTTATTTTATTTTACAATGTTGAATATAAATTTAGCAAACTAAATTTATTTTTGATGAATATTATTGTTTTAACAACGAGAACATGTTCTTTCATAATCGTTGCATAACTAACCTAGTATACTCCAACTAAATGTACTTGCGATGATGCAATCATCAACTACACAAAAGTGTGTTGGACAAACTCACAAACCTCTTTTCTGATGTAGACAAACTTTACACTGAATCTTATTAACGTTGATAATACTGATTAATGATCATCCACGTACAAATTTTTTGTTCAACTAGTCTTTTATTTCTTCTCCCCACTCTCCGTGAAAAGGCATTAGACGCATGCAATTTCCATTATAAATTTATAATATTATATACAATATTTTTTTTTTTGACACCAAACCGAGCCTAGCTTTATTAATTCAACAAAAGATCGAGATCGTTACAAATCACCCCATGAATTTCCGGGGGATATTCTTCTAACCACACCCGATACTAACATTGTTATTATATACGATATTTATTAGGTCATTTTTGTACAAATTAATTGTCAACAAATCTTAGACTAGATTATAAGACAAACTCAAACATTGTTAATTATTTGTATCAAAGTTACATATACTAACAAGGTCTTGACTTAATGGTTAATTAAGCCCGATTGAGAATTCATGTAAGATTTTTGAAAGTTTATTTGATGTACTTGAAATTGTTTATTATTTATTATTAAAAGCAAAATACAAAGTACTTCTTATTAAAAACGATCAGGTTGACACCATTAGTTTTAGATCTTGCTCCGTCTTCTCTTTACCAAACTTCTAATATTAAACATTTCCGTCCAAATAAAATTTACCAAACTTTTAATAATAAAATGTTCTAGTATGCACTTACCTTCATTTGAATCCAAAAATTTACCAAACTTTTAATAATAAACATTTCTAGTACTTAACCCCATGAGCTAATTAAATATGCTTATTCATCTTTGGGGACAAGAAATTTTACTTTAATATTACATAAAAATTAAATAAATAAACTTGATTTAAGAATTGATTACCTATGACAACTTCAAATTAGGAAAGCAACTAAAAGCAAGTGGTCATTTAATTTGTTTGCTTTCAATTGCTGAAATCACATTCTTCTTAACTTTTGTTTAGTTAATTAATTTTAATTAGCATCTAATGCACTCAATTATCTTATCTTAACTTTATGGAGTCATCAAAATACTTCATTAGTCATCTATGTAAGAGTAATATTTTAAATTTTTTTTCTTTTCCAAATGAATTAAGGATTCTGGTGAATAAAGATGTCATTGCCTCAATAGATTCCTACTAATTTTGATTTTTATTCTTTTGAGCTAAGCAACAACTTTATATCCAATATACTAATAGCATTTATTATCCGCTAATCTTGGTATATTAAAGAAGCCTCTATTATTGGAAGTATGATGTCAATAATGTTGGAGGAGGTGGGCACTAATAAGGTAGTGGTTGGTTGTATGTCATGAACCAAATTGATAAAAGTATACTGTAAATTTGTAACTTACACCCTAAATTTAAACCTTTCAATTAAATCAATCCTTATCTATTTTATTTAATGTAAACTAAAAATCATCATTTATATCTTCGCAGTGTTACCTAAATAACAATGAATTGAAACCAAAATTTTTAACAAGTGATCTAACTAAAGTATATTATTACAGACCAAAAACTAATACTCCCTCCGTTTCATAATGTTAGAGCATGTTCACATTTACTGAACTGATTGGAGCTGAATTGAACTGAACTGAACTGATTGGAGCTGAACTGAACTGATTGGAGCTGAACTGAACAGATTGGAGCTGAACTGAACTGAACTGAGCTGAAATGAATATTTTATGAGAGAGGGAAATTAAGAGCTGAACTGAACTGATTGGAGCTGAACTGAAATGAACTGAATTGAACTGATTGGAGATGAACTGAACTGACTGAACTGAAAGTAAGTAAATATGAACAGGCCCTAGTCCCATATGGAATCAATCACATAAAATAAGAAAAGAAATATATTTGGAATCTATCATTAAAGTACAACATAATTCATAATTAGTTTACCTTATTTAACTTTTTTTTTATTTTTTTATATGAAAGCACAAGTCATAATTGCATAATTTAAGGTAAAAATTTCCTTACTTAGAGTCATGTCATCAATCTACAACCAATTAATTCCAAAAAAATAAGTTATAAATGAAATATGTTCAACGGGTAGATCTTTTTGAAACGCCCAAAATAATATTTGGGACTAACATTATGAAACGGAGGGAGTACTACCTTTGTTTTGCTGAGTTTTATTCAATTACTACAGTATAAATTTTGTATTAATAAAGAGAGAGAGATAGAGAGATAGAGATTTATATACTTGGTATATAACAGAGTGTAGACACCCATTTGTGCCTCCTCAAAACCAAACTCAGTGCTGAATACCTTTCATATCAAATGATAATCGAACGAAGTGAAAGTGTGGAAAGCCTAGTGATGCGGTTGTTTTTATTAAAAATCCTTCTTTCTGTTTTCGAAAACCTGCTCTATTTTATGAAAACGTCTAGTCCAGTTTAGTTTGGTCCATGACAAGGGTCCAATAATAATGTAGTTGGATGGGGTTTGAAAAGATCTTTCCAACGATATATTATAAGCCCAATTCCGATGAATAATAAGGAAGTTATGGCCAAAATACTAAACTGGGCCCATATCGGATTTTACCTACGACCCAATGATCGTGTGGAGGGTCCAAATGTTTAATCCTATTCCTAAACTAATTAGGATTGATTAGAATCTTCTATAAGTTTCTAAAAGATCTTAATTATCCTTTTTGAAAAGATAAGATCATAGAGTTTGAATAGAATAAAAATTTCCTTTTTTAAATCCTAATTCTATTCGGATTTAAAGATGTTCAAAGACAGTCAGATATTATTTTTGTGCCTCATATTTTTTATCCAAATTTTATATGGTTAGATAGATCTTGAAATTATCTTTCCAATGATATATTATAATATTAATTTCGAGCTATAACGAAAAAGATATGAAAGGAATACGAAATTCTATCCAAAACTGACACTGTCCCACTATGTCGGCCATATATTTTTATCTACAAAATATTTTAATTTTATTTTAATTGTGTTGGAAAGTAGACTTCAATAGCTTTCCAATAACATATTATATGCCTTATTTGGACTTCTGGATCAAAAGATATGATAAAAACAAAATCCGCAAAAAACTGTATTTTTCGCAAAACGACAAGCCTGTCGCCTTGCGACAGTCCTGTGTCTGGCGACAAGGTTCAAGTTCTGGCGACAACGTGGAGTTTTATTCCTTTTCAAATTCTGATTACTTTTAATCAATTTCCGGACTGTTTTCCCTGGACCTCTGTTTTTATTCATCAACAATCAATTCATAATCACCTAATCTCTCTCTTCTCTTTTGAGCATTATAGCTTTCTTTATCTCTCTCTTGCTAGCTTTTACTAAACACAATACCGTACACATTAGATCTTGAAGCACCTAACCAAGTTTGAAGTTGCCCTCGCCCTAGACGTGAAAGGTTTATACTTTTCTGAGGATTTGGTCCCAAATCCAGTCTAAACTTTTTAACTCTTTCTTTTCATTTATTTAATTTAATTCTTTGAATTATTATTTTCATTGAAGTTTACTAACGCGTGTATTTTGTTATTAGAAAGAGGTACAAGGTTTCCAAGTAAGTAATTAGCTTACTCCCTATTTTATTTCAATGTAGAAAGCATGTTTAGATTTGTTTAATTCCTAGTTGTAGGCGTCATTTGAAGTGCGCCTACGTTAAAAGCATGTTGTGAATATGCTTGGCACTCATAGGAAGTGGGAATTGACATATACGATTAGGGACACGATTAGGGACAAAGCAAAGTAGGGAGCCGCCAACAAGTTTTTAAGGAACTTGTAAACCGTTCACGGATCATTATAAGGCAACCACGAAAAGGGACAACGATAGGCAACAACGATTGACCCGTGAAGGTTACACCCCATTCATAATCCATGAGATTACTAACTCCATATGGTTCGGAACCACGAAAGGAGGATCGGGGATGATGGTACGAAGTGAGTCATGGAGTCACATTCGCCCGTATTGGCCTCTACTCGATTCTTATTGCGAAAAGCATTCCTGTGATCTCAAAGGCATACAAACAAAATATTTAATTTGCTCCAAACTATTATTATGCTAAATTGGTTTAATATTAATGCAACATATAATTCTATAATATCGTGACCACTTTGATTTAATAATAAGATTAAAGGAACCTAAACCGGTCGTCCAAATTATCTTATTAGGCGTGATTTTCAATTACATATTCCCTTTAACATGCAATATGGTGATCAATAAATATAGAATAAATAAACATTAATATTGGAAGCAATTTAACAATAAATCCAACAATATAAAATCGTTAGAAAAATAATAGAAATAAAAGGAGCATGATTCCTTACTTTGATTTTGCTTGCTTGCTACTATAAAAACAATAAACGCGTTAGTAATAACTTCAAGAAAAATTAATAAAACAATAATTAAAATGGAATTAAATTAAATTAAATAGAATTGATTTGGGGCCAAACCCTCAAACAGTTCTACCTTTCACGCCGTGGTTTAAGGATAGAACCTCGGGTAAAGTACGGACTCCTTGGAGTGCTTAAGGAAGGTATTTTGAGAAAGAAGGGTAGACTAGTGTTTAGGCTAGAGCATAGAAGAGAAATGAGAGAGTTAATTGATGCCCCGTACATCATAAATGAGGGGGTATTTATAGAAAAAAAAGTGCTGAGGGAACACACGGAACCCTAAAAAGATAAAAACCCTAAAAAAGTATCCCGCGACACGGTAAACTGTACCGTGACAAGGGAAGTTCCACCGTCAGACGGGAACCATTCCCGTGACACGGTGCAATTTTGGTGTAACGCGGGATTTTTTAGCAAACGGGGAAGAAAACGCGTTAGGGTTTATGCGAAAAGGACAAGTAATGCCCCCGTGTCACAGCAGGTGTCCCGTGACACGGGAAATCCCACCGTCAGACGGGAGATTTTCCCGTGTCACGGTTAACTGTTGCCGTGACGCGGGAGGTTTTTTTTGTCCGTTTTTCCGTCTAAATTCATTTTTTTAACCCTAATTTCGTTCAGCATTTTAAGTGCCGATTGATAATTTCGGGCCATTTTCTGACTTATTATTATTTGGGCTAAAATAAGAAAATAAGTAAAAGAAATAAATAAAAGGTTTGGGCCAAAAATAAATAATAAGACAATAAAATAAAAAAGAGGTTTGGGCTGACATTAAACTATACTTTTAGCAATCATCAAGACTAATCCATGGACTGTTCGAAAATACGAATTTAATCAAATACGATTTTTAAAGCACTCTCGGGATTAAATACCGAACCCGACCAATAATGGCGGTGAAAGGTTGTTCATCATCGGGTTTGGTTTTGGGGAGACATTTTTTGGTGTCTACAGAAGCCCCCACTTTGACTGAGTTTGTAGAAACGTAAATTTTGAAAACGATAGTCAAAGTAGTCGATAGGGACGGAGAATGATTTAAGACATTCTGCGATCCTAAATCACTCTATATACGCCGATACCTGCAGAAAAATGTTAGTTCCACAGATAAAAGAGAAAAGGGATAGAATACGTATCTGACACCAGTGTATCGGTGACAAATGAGTTTGGTAGCTTCCTATGCTTGAAGGAATCCACCGGATGATACTTTCCATGCTTGAGGAAAGTCGACAGATGATGTTGGTAGTTTTCTATGCTTGAAGAAACCCACCGGTTGAGATACTTTCCATGCTTGAGGAAAGTCGATAGATGACAATTTTCCATGCTTGAGGAAAAACTTGTCTGATGATGAAATTGCAAGTCTCTGTGTATCGAGTACCTTGCGCCGTGAATCGTATTCGCTTGGGAGATGATCACTTAAATGATGATGGTTCGATTGTCCCCGAACGTGGGCTGTAGTTGGTTCGCTTGTCCCCGAATGTGGGCTGTAGTTGGTCCGCTTGTCCTCGGACGTGGGCTGTGGATGGTCCGCTTGTTCCCGGACGTGGGCTGTAGGTGGTCCGCTTGTCCCCGGATGTGGGATGTAGATGGCCCGCTTATCCCCGGACGTGGGTTGTAGATGGTCCGCTTGTCCTCGGACTGGGCTGTAGATGGTCCGCTTGTCCCCGGACGTGGGCTGTAGATGGCCCGCTTGTCCCCGGACGTGGGCTATAATTGAGACCTGCAAAATAAAATTTGCCAAGGGACTCGTATAGACTATGATTAACTTGACCAACTGACTTGACCAAGTTTGACCTGACACGACATGACATGACATGTGTATGACTTGTGATTGTATGTGTGTGTGTGTATATGTATGATTTGAGTGTGTGTGTGTATACGTATGATTTGAGTGTGTGTGCAGACACAAGCAAATGAAAATGCAAAAGCAAAAATTTTCCGTCATTTTTGTCATGAGTGGAGGGTACCGACTTTCTCCCGAAAAAGAAAGACATGAAAAAGATTTTATTTTCGAACTTTCCTCAATGAGAAAATTTTGAAAAAGTTTTTGAACTTCTTCTAAAGAAAAATACGAAAAAGGAAAAGAAGTTTAAAACTTCGTCGTTGAGCAAAGCGAAATGAATCGCATGGATTTTCTTCTTGTCAGATTGAACTGCTCGTCTTGAAGATAATGTATGCATGATACATGTTCTTAGGCCGGGAGGCTAAGTAAAATTACATCATGTGACACGATAGATGAATTAACTTAGGTCATGGAGCTAAGCATCATATATGGTGTAAAGAAATGATCTCGAACGTCGCTTAGGTCTGGAAGCTAAGCACGTATATAGATGAAGTGATTATTGCATAATGAACGTTGCTTAGATCAAGGAGCTAAGCACGATATGCTTTGTATGATTAAAAATCATTGACATATAAATGTTACTCAACGCATTATGCGATGCGTGAAACAATGAACATTGCTCAAGTCAGGAAGCTAAGCAAGTAAACAATGTTTCTTCTAAAGAATGTTGTCTTGAAAGATGATGACATGCACAGTGTTGAAACAAGATTTCATGATAGAGGGTTCTTAAAGGGAATAATGATATGGCTATGTATGCGTGAGTGAAATGTGTGAAAGTGATACTAAGGTTGGCTACAAAGGTTGTGGTGATGGAAATAGATGTGAGAAGAGTCAAAGATGATGACTCTCGTTAGGTTGGGTAAGCTAAGTGATGTGGGTTCAAGCCCCCAAGTCTAGTTCTAAATGGTAAGGGATAAGCACTGGATATTCTTTAACTCAATCATGCATAGATATGAATATGAATGTGGCCGCACCTCAATGTGAGGTTGCCTACGCATCCGTTAGGAATCAGGCCGAACGTAGCTCTAACCGAACTTTGCACAAGTGTATGTACACCTCAAAGAGGTCTTTCAAGGGTTGTAATGTGGTTAAGTTAATGGTTTAAGGAAGAAAGGGATAAAAGGCTCAAGACCCGAGAGAAACCCCCCGAGATGTGTAATTGTGTATTTGAAAACTTTGAATTTGCAAGTTTTATTTTTCACATATTTTTTTTACTTTGAAATTCTTTTCTTTTTTTTTTCATTCTTTTGAATCAATGTAGGCAATCTCAGATCATGCAGTTCATCACTCACTTAGCATTCATGTTTCTTAGGCACGGTACCAAGCACTCGATGAGAGACGCAATTTGAGACGTGTTCATATCGAAGACATTGGAACACTTGCCTTTAGACATTGTTTTTTTTTTCTTTACTTTTTTTTTTTAATTTTTTTTATTATTTGAACTTGCTTTCTTACTGTTACACAAATTGCACATCTTTCCATCCCTAGGTTAAGTGAATGTGGGTTGAATAAATAAGGTCAATCGTTAGACGAGGCTCAAAGTGGTTGACGAAGAAATGGAATGAGTGTTTGAAAATGTTTTTAAGGAATGAATGGGTTGCAAAGTCGCCTCAAATCATTGGTGTACCTTGTGTTTAGTTCGGCAATTTTCTTTTTTTTTTCAAATGAAAATTGCTATGATCGAGATATAAAGGAATAATGCTCCTTTTATTGATGGAAAGGGTGAATAAGACAACAAAATTATCAAATTATAGAAAAAGGAAATCTAAACACTAAACTTAGGAAGGGAAAACTATGCTAGACTTAAAAGGGGGAAAGGAAAAAAATCATGAAATCTTGCACGAAGAGCTCGTCGCGCGCCTTGTCTTCATTGCTGCTTGTCACTTTTTACCACCTGGAGGGACTGGAAGTTTGTTGGCATCAACAAGATCCTGAATAGCATCCTTCAAATTCCAGCATTGTTCGGTAGAGTGACCCCTTCCTTGATGGAACTTGCAATGGGCGTTGGTAGCACTGTCAAAACGGTTTGACAGTTCAGTTTCGGTTCGGTTTGAAATCGGTTCGGTATTTAATCGGGTCGGTTTGGAATCGGTTTAATTGACTCACGGGTCGGTTTTGGTTCGGTTTAAACAGTTTTCGATTCGATTCGGTTTCGGTTTATTCTTAAGCGGTTTTAATTCGGTTCGGGTTGTAAACAGTCCGGGTAGTAAACGGTTCGGTGCAGACGGGTTGCGGTTTGTTAACGGTGCGGTGTAAACAGTTTTTATCCCGGTTCAAACAGTTTGGGTTGGAAACGGTTTCGGGTTAGAAACAGTTCGGTTCTTTTTTGGTTCAGTTTATAACTGGCTCGGTTCTTTTTCGGTTCAGTTTTTAACTGGTTCGGTTCTTTTTCGGTTCAGTTTATAACTAGTTCGGTTCTTCGATTGTTTAACCACTTTAACGTTATTCATATCGGTTCCATTTCAAGTTTACTAAATTACGGTTCGGGTCGGTTTTCGGTTTCAAAAAATAAATTGTTTATCGAGTTGTTTGGATTCGGGCAGTTAAATGGTTTTGGTTTGAAATTTGATAGTACTTGATAACCTTTTGCGTTCACAAGTTTTATATAAAGTCGCGAATCATTTCATATTTAGGCATCATATTATTAACAAATTCTCATTGATTTTATAAATACATATTATGTTCTGTTTCAAGTTTAGTCATACTGATCTTACTAGTTTATTATGAAGTAGATTATAAGAGTTAGTGTATTATACTATTAATGTATTATTGTTTTACAATTAGGTTATTATATGCTTCTTATATAATCATTTATATACTACGCATAGTATCATAATCATGATTTGATGAGTTCTTGTGAAATGGAAATTTGTAATTTGGTAATTCGATACTTGATTAGTCAACAAGACTGATAATTATGACTCGTTTATCATTATATATTTTCATGAAATTATGAAGATATTACAAAGTGTTTTGATTTGTATAATGAAAGAAGACACTAATGACTGATTAACAAGGTAATATTGATTAGTCCAATCGATCATATGTACACATTATTAACACATGGCATCTAACCATCTCATAGTTAAATATTCGTATCATCGTTATTCGTATGTAT
Organism: Chenopodium album; assembly: GCF_948465745.1. NCBI lineage: Eukaryota > Viridiplantae > Streptophyta > Magnoliopsida > Caryophyllales > Amaranthaceae > Chenopodium > Chenopodium album. The sequence continues at coordinate 15,711,453 of NC_137858.1, read as the reverse complement.
TAGTACAAAGTTATAGACTCATTACTTCATTATTGATCTTTTTAAATTTATCTATTTATACATTTCATTAATATAACGTTTTTATAATTTTTACGTGTATGAAAATAAAGATATACTAGTAGTTTAGTAGATGTTTTAATACGTGTCTTGGGCACTGATCTCGATCAAATGGGGCAAAAAAATACTAAAGAATTGAGGGAATAATATTTTTGTAGAAGAATGTACAACACACAAACACACACGGATCACCACTCTTAACCATAGATTAAAAAATCAATGGTTAGATTCTTTCTCCCACAACACACACGGATCACCACTCTCAACCATAGATTAAAAAAAATCAATGGTCCTCCTCATACTGGTATTGAGATAGAAAAATTTGTGTTTAAACTTATTGGGGAGTGGAAGCTTCAGGGTAAAGCTTTTGCAATTGCTGTTGATAATTCCGCCTCATTCCTGATAACTCCCTCCTCTCATTTCAATCTATTGAGAGTACTCATCTCTTTCTCCCTCCTCCTTTTCTCTTTCCTTCTCATCCCATTAATTTCCTTCATGTTTCTCTAAATTTCAAGTATTGATCTTTTCTCCGCCGTATCATAATTCAAGATCTATTGTCAAGGTGAGTTTGTATTTTTGTTTTTCCGTATTAAAGGGCTAATTTTCAAATTTTCGTTTTTCCTTAATGAAAATATATTTTCTTATAATTGTATATAAATTTTGTTTTTTTTTTTCGAAAAACTTTGTTCGAATTTTCTTTTAGTTATGATAATTGAATTTTTTATTTAGTTTTCTTGTTAATAACGTGGTATTAACAATGTTGCTGCTGAATACCGTGGTATTCTAGGTGAACTTGGAGTTAAACTTATTTTCTTCAAAACTTGTTTATGAGGTTTGAATCTTATGTGTTTCCAATTTTGTTTTGAGCTTTTTTGAAATCGATTTTTCTTTTTAATATTATTCCCTTTTTGTTATACCATACATTTTTTTTAACTTTAGTTCTTTTATAAAGTTAGATCTAGTTTATAATTTTTTTTTTGAAGCCAGATCTAGTTTATAATTAGTTTAGTTTATTTTCAATCACTTCGTTTTTTTTTAAAATTAATTTTCATTATTCTCTGTTTTTTTTTTCACTTCTTATGTGATAGTCAGATCTGAGATGTTGATGTATTTTATTTCTATTTTCATTATTCTCAATATCCTTTTTTAGTTCTTCAAAATTTTGTTCTGGTACCTTTTTTCGTTTTTAATATTTATTTTTTTATCTTTTATATCTGTTAGTATAATTTCTGATTTATTTTTCTATAGACTAATTTTGTTTTTTTTTTTATTATGTCTATATTTGTTTTTATTACAGGTACAAGCTAAGTTTGGAGTGGAGAAATTTGTAATTGAAGATCTAGAAGATATCATTTACAATTTTATTTTTTTTGCTTTGTGTATTATTATTGCTATTTGTATTATGTTTGTAAACCTTGAGATATACAAGTATGACATTTAAGAAATATTTTTGTATTTCGTAGGAGTATTTAATATTGCAAAAAAATAAAATAAAAAAATAAATAAGTAATATTGATAAACTGTTATATTGTAAAAATTAAATGAAATAAGATTTTTTATTTTTATTTTAAATGGGTCTCAAATTTTTTAAAAAAGAGACTGCCTATCTCTAGTAGGTAGTCTTAGTTTTTCACAAAAAAGAGACCGCCTATCTTTAATAGGTGGTCTTAGTTTTCTGAACCTAGAGACCGCCTCTAGTCAAGCAGTCTCTTTGCCAAAGAGACCGCTTAGTTAGAGACCGCCTGTAAGGCAGTCTCTTTGGCTAATTTGGACGGGTCTCTTTGGCTAATTTTGTAATAGTGTTGCCTTGCTATTTTTAAAATAATATTCTAAGATTTCTAATATTTAATCCATTTAATTATAACCCGTCAAAAAAAAATTAAACAAAATAAATCCATTAAATTATATAAAAAAGTTTGTAAACGCAATTTAGAAGCGGTTTGGTTCATAAACGGTTCAGTTTATAACCAGTTCGGTTTATAATCAGTTCGGTTTTTAAATGGTTCGGTGCAAACGGGTAGCAGTTTGGTAACGGTTCGGTGTAAGCGGTTTTTTTGCCAGTTTAAACGGTTTTGGGTTGGAACCGGTTTCGGGTTAGATACGGTGTGATTCTTTTTCGGTTCGGTTTTCTTTCAGTTCGGTTTATATTCGGTTCGGTTTTCTTTCAGCTCGGTTTATATTCGGTTCGGTTTGTTAACGGGTTCGGTTCTTATACGGTTTAACATTATTCGGGTTGATTCGGTTTCGGGTTTACTAAAATACGGTTCGGGTCGATTTTCGGTTTCAAAAAAATCGGTTTTTAATCGGTTCGGTTCTCATTTGGTCAGTCGGTTTCGGGCAGTTAAACGGTTTCGGTTTGAAATTTGACAGCACTAGGCGTTGGAGTTCCATTTGGCGCTCCTTTCTTCAGGTTTAGGCTTTGGAAATGGCCCTATAGGTGTGATCAAGCCTTGTCCATAAAGGCGATCAAAGGCCTCATCATAAGTCATTCCTAAAGGAGTGTAGGTTCTCCTTTTCTTGAGCAATGGAGCATCAAGAGCTAATACTTCATTGAGATCAACTTGGCTTATATTGTTGGTAGTACTTTCCTGCTTAGAAGACGAAGATGAAGGAAGGTCGTTCTTCTTGTTTTTCCAAGTGTTGTTATTGTTACTACCAGCAGTTTTTATTAGCTCGTCCTCAATATTGATGTCAATGTCATATACAGCTTCAAAAGTGTTCAACGGAAGAAATTTGAGATGTTGCTTGTACTTGTGAGTCAGATTTTGGATGAAGAGGCGAATCATCTCTTTTTCTTTGGGAGGATCTACCAAGAGTGCAGCTGTTTCCCTCAACCTATTCAGATAAGCAGTGAAGCCTTCATTCTTTTTCTGTTTGAGAATTGAGAGTTCACGTTCAGAAGTTTTACTTTGAATGTTACACTTGTAACGGTTCATAAAACTGTCGGTGACATCTTGCCAAGTCGCAGTACGCTTGGCATCTAGGGAATAAAACCATTGTTGGCAAGCATGTTCTAAGGAGAGAGGGAACACCGTAGGGAAGAGTGTTACGTCCAATCCCTTAAGTGCCATGGTTGCAGAAAAAGCCTTCAAATGAAACATAGGGTTATCAGTAGGCTTGAACTTGGGAATGTCAGCAGTGGAAAACTTCTCAGGAAGCCTATCCATTATGTTCAGAGGAGTGGCAGGTTGCTCTACATAGGTAAACTCTTCAGAGATCTTACTCATATGTTCTCTGATCTTGTCTATTGCAGCTATAGTGGCATTGCTTTGATTGTTTTGCTCTACCGTGAGAACCCTGGTAGTGAGTGCTTCCATCATAGTAGACAATCTTTCGATGGCCTGGTTCATGTTCTCCATATCTTCCTTAGTGGCCATTGGTTGAAAGTAAATGGGAGATGGATTCTGTGGGGATGCTTGTGGTGGTTTTCTTGTACGCCTCTTAGGTATAAGAGGTTGTTGAGGTAGCGACTCAAACCGTAACAGTCTACCCCTACTTCTTGACCAAGTGCTGTGAAATGAAATAAAATCACTTAATTGTTTGACTCATTGCTCAAGATAGGAAAAAGACATTTGAAAACAGGTGAGAAAACTCCACTCATTTTTTTATGACTAAAATGGGGGTGCATGAACCTAGTATACGATCATAAACGACATGGTGCACGACTCAAGTCGGAACATAAATAAAGTGTGTGGACTATTCTTGACTCGTGAGTGATTAAGTGATGTCATAAGACTCGTGGTATGATCGTATGGCTAGACATGTGAACAGTAACCAAAATGACTGATGCGAGGACCAAATTAACACGGAAGACTAAAAGAAAACTGACTGTACTTATTTGTTAGGCACCGTGACACGGCAAACTGTACCGTGTCACGGTGGACTCTGCCGTGACACGGTGACCTTTCCCGTGCCACGGTGGACTCTGCCGTGACACGGTGAGCTTTCCCGTGGCGCGGTGGAAGCTGACGTGGCACGACAATTTTTTTTTGTTGCTGAAATCCACTGTGCCACGGTGGACTCTGCCGTGACACGGTGAGCTTTCACGTGCCACGGTGGACTCTGCCGTGACACGGTGAGATTTCCCGTGCCACGGTGGACTCTGCCGTGACACGGTAATTTTTTTATTTTTTGCTAAAATCCACCGTGCCACGGTGGACTCTGCCGTGACACGGTGAGCTTTCCCGTGCCATGGTGGACTCTGCCGTGACACGGTGAGATTTCCCGTGCCACGGTGGACTCTGCCGTGACACGACAATTTTTTTTTTTTATGCTAATTATTAAGTGAGTACGGTCCATTGGCAATTGTTAGTCATAAAATAATCCACCATAGACAAAGAAAGATCGTTAAGGTTAGATCAAAACGATCAAATATACACACATAGAACACGTAGGCACAATGATGAAAAGAAGAGTTTGCAACTTAAGGTCAAGTTCTATGTTCCACTATGGTCAGGTTTGTTTGGTGTCAAAAGGGTACCATGGTTAAGAGTTTGGACGCGTTAGCAAGGCAGCCTCCCTTGAGGGTGTATGCCAACGAGCGGCTCTGCGAGTTCGTGATGAAATCGCACTCGACTCCATGGTTTGGGTGGATTTAATAGCTCGGATGAACCCTTATTGCCATGAGCGTTTTTGGGTTGATAGAGCTGAAATCCCCCGGGGCTAGGACGTATGTAGAACACATACGGTTTTTCAAAAAAACCGAAGGAAGTTGACTGTGAGAAGAATAAATAAGCCACTTGACTGATTTAAGGACTGCCGTGACACGGCAATGACCACCGTGTCACGGTGCTGTTCACCGTCAGACGGTAAACTGCACCGTGACACGGCAGTTTCTGCGGTGACACGACAGTCAGGAAATCTGACTGGTGCCCTGTTTTTCTTCGTGCGCAATCAAGTTGTTCAATTTTTCCTACGGGACAGATCTAAATGCGACGTTAAAACGTCTATGCTTATGCTAAAATGCCAAATTAATCACAGGAATATTTTTCAAGAATCTTTCAAGTCTCATCCACTCATCTTAGTTAAATACCGATCACTCAAATCGATAAATAACCAAGAATCCTCCCCAGTGGAGTCGCCAAATTGTAGGCGTCGTTTGAAGTGCGCCTACGTTAAAAGCATGTTGTGAATATGCTTGGCACTCATAGGAAGTGGGAATTGACATATACGATTAGGAACACGATTAGAGACAAAGCAAAGTAGGGAGCCGCCAACAAGTTTTTAAGGAACTTGTAAACCGTTCACGGATCATTATAAGGCAACCACGAAAAGGGACAACGATAGGCAACAACGATTGACCCGTGAAGGTTACACCCCATTCATAATCCATGAGATTACTAACTCCATATGATTTGGAACCACGAAAGGAGGATCGGGGATGATGGTACGAAGTGAGTCATGGAGTCACATTCGCCCGTATTGGCCTCTACTCGATTCTTGTTGCGAAAAGCATTCCTGTGATCTCAAAGGCATACAAACAAAATATTCAATTTGCTCCAAACTATTATTATGCTAAATTGGTTTAATATTAATGCAACATATAATTCTATAATATCGTGACCACTTTGATTTAATAATAAGATTAAAGGAACCTAAACCGGTCTTCCAAATTATCTTATTGGGCGTGATTTTCAATTACATATTCCCTTTAACATGCAATATGGTGATCAATAAATATAGAATAAATAAACATTAATATTGGAAGCAATTTAACAATAAATCCAACAATATAAAATCGTTAGAAAAATAATAGAAATAAAAGGAGCATGATTCCTTAATTTGATTTTGCTTGCTTGCTACTATAAAAACAATAAACGCGCTAGTAATAACTTCAAGAAAAATTAATAAAACAATAATTAAAATGGAATTAAATTAAATTAAATAGAATTGTTTTGGGGCCAAACCCTCAAACAGTTCTACCTTTCACGCCGTGGTTTAAGGATAAAACCTCGAGTAAAGTACGAACTCCTTGGAGTGCTTAAGGAAGGTATTTTGAGAAAGAAGGGTAGGCTAGTGTTTAGGCTAGAGCATAGAAGAGAAATGAGAGAGTTAATTGATGCCCCGTACATTATAAATGAGGGGGTATTTATAGAAAAAAAGTGCTGAGGGAACATACGGAACCCTAAAAAGATAAAAAAAACCCTAAAAAAGTATCCCGCGACACAGTAAACTGTACCGTTACACAGGAAGTTCCACCGTCAGACGGGAACCATTCCCGTGACACGGTGCAATTTTGGTGTGACGCGGGATGTTTTTAGCAAACGGGGAAGAAAACGCGTTAGGGTTTACGCGAAAAGGACACGTAATGCCCCCGTGTCACAGCAGGTGTCCCGTGACACGGGAAATCCCACCGTCAGACGGGAGATTTTCCCGTGTCACGGTTAACTGTTGCCGTGACGCAGGAGGTTTTTTTTGTCCGTTTTTCCGTCTAAATTCATTTTTTTAACCCTAATTTCGTTCAGCATTTTAAGTGCCGATTGATAATTTCGGGCCATTTTCTGACTTATTATTATTTGGGCTAAAATAAGAAAATAAGTAAAAGAAATAAATAAAAGGTTTGGGCCAAAAATAAATAATAAGACAATAAAATAAAAAAGAGGTTTGGGCTGACATTAAAACTATACTTTTAGCAATCATCAAGACTAATCCATAGACTGTTCGAAAATACGAATTTAATCAAATACGATTTTTTAAGCACTCTCGGGATTAAATACCGAACCCGACCAATAATGGCGGTGAAAGGTTGTTCATCATCGGGTTTGGTTTTGGGGAGACATTTTTAGGTGTCTACACTAGTATCATGTTAGGATGTTATTATTGCTTTCTAGAATCATGTTTAGGGTGCCTTTTTATTCTTTCTAATAGCATGTTAGTACCATGTTAGGTTTAAAGCTTTGATCTTTATTGTTTAGTGACATGCTAGGATTTGTTATTAACCATATTAGTATCATGCCTAGGATCTTGCTATTATTATTAAGCTTTATGCTTATGATCATGATTAATTATGATTATTCCTATTATGTTGCTTTATATATTATTGTTATTGCTTGATCACGCCTTTTATGCTTGTTTAAAGGGAATTTGTACTTGAAATCACGCTTAATAAGATATTTAATAATTTGGTTTGGCTAATATGATTTTAATTCAAGTGATCGCCAATAATAGATTTATTTGTGCATTAATATTCAACCAACATAGATTAATTTAAACAGGTTTAGGATTAATATAATGATTGCATGTTAGTAAGAAAACGCACATGAATACAAGTAGAATAAAGTAGAGGCCTATTTGATAGGGCGGGTCGTCTCTTTTGTAGATTGGATTCGTACCCTCATCCTCGAACCCTATTTGGTTCAAGACCTTTTGAAGTTGACGATCTCATGGATCGTTTAGGGGTGTAACCTTCACCTCGTGAACGGTTTACAAGTTCCTAGTACTTGTTGGCGATTCTTTTGCTCTCTTTTCTTTCCCTTTGGACGCCACCATGCTTAAGTGTATGATCACAGTGGGTTCAAGCTTGGGGTTAATGCTTGAAATATTCCCTACCCAGAGTAATGAAAATTATTAAATATTGGACAAATTTATCACAACTAATTGGTAGACTAATTTATTCAGTCATTTGATGGGCTTTTTTTCTAAGCCCTAATATATACATAGATGTTGATTATATAACCCCGCATATTTTTAGGTGCACACTCATGCACCTAGAAATAGATGTAACAACAACACAATATGAACATTAGCTTTTCAGAAAGTGAACATAGGCATAAAAAATATGAACATTAGCATTTCAGAAAGTGAACATAGGCATAAAAATGTGTGATTTTTGATTTCTTATGTGGTGACTTTGTGATTAACTTTGATTGATTAGGTTATACTACCTCCGTTAACATTTAGTTGCAACTTTGGGGTATTATTTGAGAGACATAAAATATTGTATCAATTGTATCATTAACTAAAATTTTCCTAAATAAAAGACCCAATCTTCAAGCTTCAATTCCTAAACTTTGCTAATTATATAACTAACACATAAAGCTAAACTTTTAGCCAGATTACGAGACAACGATACTTGTTGAAAACTAAATTTTACAACTTTTACAAACCTTAATTAATTCGATATAATCCATTTTGCTTATGAACAAGACTATAATATTTTATCTCCATTCTCTCTACTAGTATTTTATAACAAATTATCATTCATGCATGTGTTGTTCAGATGTAATGAGTTGCACAACAAATGTTATGAGTTGACCAAAGTCAACTTAACGAAAGCTTTAGCTTCCTCCTACATTGAAGATTCCTCTTTCTCCCTTCATCGATCTCCACCCACCTTGCTTCCACAGCCGGGCCACCATCATCTTCATCGTGTCCACCTTCCATAAATACCATCTTCTTGTCTCCACCTTCCACTAGTTACACTACCATCTTCGACAACTTCTCTGTCAAATATATAGTTAGACGTAAACCCTATGAAAAAAGGTAAAATTAAGGGCATGATTTAGAATTTTCTTTTGAATGATACCTCGCTAGTTGGCTTGCATCCTACGTGAAAGCTTCAACGGCGTTATGTCATTATATTACTTCAGTGGAGGCTACGTGGCAACTTGTCCAATTTCTCATGTCGAATTTTCAACAATACCCTCTATCAATTAATAACAGTATCGATTTTACCCTATTAAAAATAAGGATTTTTTTACTTTTACCACCAAAAAAAATCAAAAAAATGTTTTTTATCACCAAAACTTCTAAAACCTTTATTTTACCACCAAATAAAAAATTAAAAGTTGTTTTTTACCACCTGTCGTCAAAAACCTAACGGAATTTTTTAAATTCTTCGATTTTCGTGTCAAACACATGCCCTTTAGGGGTTTTGGGGGGCACTTTGGTCCATTGGGATCAATTTGAGGTCAGAATTGACAAAAAATGATCGGAAATGCCTCGTTTTGCGTGTTTAAAAAACCTCGATTTGCGTGAACACGCAAAACGAGGCATTTTCGATCATTTTTTGTCAATTTTGACCTCAAATTGGATCCAAAGGGCCAAAGTGCCCCCTAAACCTACGAAAAACATATTTTGCGTACGAAATTCGAAGGAAATTTTTTTAAGCCGTTAGAGTTAACGGTTTTCTTGACGTTTGGTGGTAAAAAACAATTTTTAGATTTTTTTTTGGTGGTAAAATAAAAGTTTTAGAAGTTTTGGTGGTAAAAAACAATTTTTTGATTTTTTTTTTTTTGTGGTAAAAGTCAAAATTTCCTAAAAATAAACGTACTTTGTCAATTAAATATATCAACTTGTATTTTTCTCTAAAGAGAGTGGTACGGAATGGAAAAACTATTACATTAAAAAGAAGTGTATAGTCATTAATTTATATGATTAATTATCATATACATGTGTATTGAAATAGAAAAAAGTTGTAAATCTTGTTTTTATAGGTTATTGCAGGTTCAAAGTCATCTACAACATCTTTCCGTGTCATGAAGGACCCAAGCACATTGTTTCCCACTAGTCGATCTCTCTTGTTTTATGTCTAGCAGCTTTGTTGGTTTGGTTTTTTGTAGTTCTTTCCATTTAGTTTGTTTCCTTTGGACTTTGTAATTGTCTTTTATTTATGAAGTTCTCTTTGTAAAAAAAGAATATATATATCATATATATATTAAATTTTTAGTTTTTGGTTTCTTGATAAACCATATCATTAACTTTAATATATCGACTTATTTTACCTTTTTAACTAGAATAATACAACTTATACAAGTATATTCTTGTATGCATGCAATGGGTCCATATTCGTCATTGATGTTATAATAAATTTTTTTTATATGTAATGTAAAGAAAGTCAATAATATTCATAAAAACAAAGTTATCATAAATATTGTACAAAACACTACATACTTGGTACGAGTACTAAGTAGTTTTGAAAACTCCATGCATCGCACGTGTAGCATACTATTAATATCATATAAATAATATATAAAACTAAACTTTTAGCCAAGTCACGAGACAGTGACACTTGAGCCTTATTCTTTTGAGTTTCTGGGCAGAGCAGAGCAAGGGTCAGCAGAGCAGAGCAGATTAAATTTCAGCAGAGCAGAGCAGAGCCGAGCCGAGTCGAGCCGAGCAGAGCAGAGCAGATTACAACATTATTATTAATACTATAATTAATGTTGTTGTTATTATTATTATTATTATTATTATTATTATTGTTATTATTATTATTATTGTTATTATTATTATTATTATTATTACTATTATTATTATTACTATTATTATTATTATCATTATTATTATTATTACTATTGTTATTATTATTATTATTACTATTATTATTACTATTATTATTATTATTAAATATTATTATTGATAATTATTATCATTAATTTTTATTATGATTAATAAATATTAATTATTATTAATATAAATAATTATTAAAATTATTTTTAATATTAATAATTATTATAATTATTCAAAATAATAAATTATTATCATTAATACAATATTAATATTGTTATTATTAATTATTATTTGAAAATAGAGCAGAGCAGAGCAGATTTCTTTTGAGCAGAGCAGAGCATATTTGATTTAAGTAGAGTAGAGCAGAGCAGCTCTAAAGAACGAGGCCTTGGTGCTCTAACTTTTCGCCAAGTGTCACGCCACATTGGATAGATTTAGATAGATTTTATTGGATAAAAAAATAGTTTAGAATTTTATTTTCAGTCAAATTTGGATAGAATTTTAGGACAAAATTGTTAGTTTAGAGTTTTATTTTCGATAAAATACTAATATTTTAGATGTTCAAATTGAATTTTTTTAATATAATATATATACTAATCGATTAAAATAATATACTTCACAATCTAATATAATTTTATTATTAAGTAGACCTACCAATAAGAGTCGAGTCTGTAGGGGTTTATAGGTACTACGTAGCGGAAATAAACATGAATCATATTCATACAGTACCTAATACAAGGATCATTGCATAACACATAAAGAACACATAATTGTACCTTTGAAGCGTGATTCCACGTGCGATCGAGCAAGAACAATGGGAGATAAAGAACCCCAAGCGTGATTCCTCTACTTGGTCCACGGTCACAAGTTAAACCTCCACTAATACTAGTTAGTCGTGACTGAACGCTTCAATCAACCTTCAACGGAGAAGAGAGGAGACAAACGAGCCACGAACCACCACCACCACGAGCAACCACCTTGCTAGGGTAGTCCGGTAGTCCGTACAGTTGTACGGATAAGGGGAAGGAGAGAGGCGTGTGAGAGAGGGTTCTAGAGTGTTTGGCTGCTTGTTTCATAATTCACTGTATGAGTGAGTTGTGACTTGATGCAACCCTAGGGATGGCCTCTATTTATATATCACATATATAATTAGAGTCCATGTGAAGCCCAAACACTTAGCCCACTTCTAACTACACTAGCTCTATTCCTTACATGGCTTGTTATGTCCTCATGAGGCCCATTAATGGGCCTCTTACTTGTTTAACCCAATACCCTTGTTGTGTGCCTCATAGGATCCATTCTATAAGGGTTTGGGCTATTTAACTAACCCAAAGATCAATTATCATATCTAGCACCAGATATTGACGACCCTATAGAATGAACTTATTATCTCCATAATAGTGATCCTTGGTATATTTAGTAATTGCACTTATCGAAGACATAACTCCTTCAATCTCCCACTTGTCTGAGACAAGTGCGCAATATTCAAATTCCTTAAGTAAATGTGTGTCGATTTGATAATATGATTGCATCTCATGTTGTGATCATATTAATCCACAAATCTTTCTTGAAATTTGAGTTAGAATTACAAAACGAATGGTTACAATATAATCCATTTGAGCACGGCCATGCATTTTCTGAATTCTCCCTCTTCAAAGGGCCAAGACACATTCCTAATTAAATAGGTAGACTCTATCCAATCTTGTGGCAACCAAAGCTCCCACTCAATTTATGAAATAACCAGGAAACACCCTTTATGATCTCCAGTTACGGGAAGACGTTTGAATGTACCACAGTTATAACATCCATTGAATGAGATCAATGTTCCACTCATGTCAAAGGAATCCACTAATATATCCGGAAGCTCTATACTTGAACTTCAAAGTAGGTCAATAGTTCGATCATGCATCATTCATGCATATCCATGTGATTGACCGAGCATCACTACGCTCCTATAGCCCATGAAACTGCGCTATCCAATCAATCTTACATGCTAGTCCATTAAATGAAATCATTTATGTCCAGTTTAATGATTCCGAACTAGGAACTTAAATAATATATGAATTTAGTTCACCTGTGGGGTTTCATTCAAAAGGTCATTAACCTAATGAGCCCATCAATTCATAATTATTTTGGACATTTTATTTAATCCTGAAACCACGATTAAATAAGATTGAAACTTTGTTTCAATTGATAAACATAATTCTGCAAATGAATATATTACACATGTAATTTGTTTTTCTCCAAAAACAAATACAACTTCTAATTACATCATTTGCCTCAATCCAGTTTCATTAGCATGTTTCTCTTGCTTTGGAAATGGAAGGGGTTTAGTAAGTAGAGTTCATGAGACATTCTCAGAAACATAAATTTTGCAATTTCTAAATCTTATAATCATTTTCATCTCCATACACTAAGAATTTTCCTTCGCCCTTTCGCAAGGAACTTAGGAATTTCTAATTTGTATTCCAACGTCACATTGGATTTCGATTGAAATCTATCATCACTTGTTTTTTAAAACACGTGAATCAAATAGACGAGCATCGTCCATAACATGCATGATGCATCCTTTGCATATTGCATAAGGGTCATCACCCGAGACCTTAATTTCATCAACCTTTCTCAAAGTATTGAATCATTAAGCAATGTGCCATGTCACATGGGATTGAAACTCTTTTCAATATAATGTTGAACCTTATAAGAATCTTATCAATATAAGTTTCTTAACTAAAACTCAAACATCCTTCGAGACCTATCTCTATAGATCTTGAATCCCAAATTTACTCATCATCCTCTTCAAGGTTTTTCATACAAAATGCATTACCCACCGCTTGACTCTTCAAGCAATGAATAATTGCTCTTTATACTAGACCAAGAAGACTTCATAGCTCCCACAAAACATCTTGTACATACAAGATCTTTTCTTCATTTTACAAGAACATCAAACGATTTGATTAACTCACAAAATTAAGAATATTAACTAACTCCCTGATGCTTAATTTCAATCCATTATGGATCTTTTATGCATCCCTAGGATTATTGGATCTCCAAACTTTTGATTGTATCATATACAAATCTTATTTCATGAACAATTTCAAGAAAGTGTTTTGAAATCCATCTACCAAATCTTATAAGGTAGAAATCACTAAAGTATCTTTAATAGATCTTTGCAACATGACTAATGTAAAGGTTTCATCGTAGTCATAGTCACACTAAGAATCTGTTGAACCCCTTAACAAGTCTTTACTTTAGTTAGAAAACATTTTTCTTTCTTGTCTGCTTTGCTTATATTGGGTTTCACCCAATGTAAGCAAATTATTCAAGTATCATACGCTTGCTTACAGACTTAGAATCTATTTCAGATTTCATGGTTTTAAACCACTTGGAGTCAAAACTTGTCAAATAATCTTTATTACTTGCATAATCATAATGTTCCAAAATAAATGTTTTAGAATTCTTAGTCAATATGAAATCATATTTCTTTGTCTAAGTTTTACATATGCTAGTCATCCTTGTGGGTTTTTATGCATCAATTGAAACTCATACAACAACTTTGTTTAGTTTTCAATGAGAAACGACAATTGAGGATGTGCACTTGGAATGTACTACCTTCGACACATGGTTATTAATCCCATTACAATTAATGAGACCACGCGTTGTCATTTGTAACATGAGGTGAATCATGCTCATATTGTTGCTTTTATTCGATAACTTCTCAAATTTCTTCGAGATTTTCGAAATCACATTTCTTGAACTCTTTCAAGGCTCTCGAACTTTTCAAGATTCTTATACTCCCACTTGCCTTTTGAGGAGGCATATTTAGCATAGGGTGAACCAATCATGGTTTGAACCACGTTTGTTTGTTGCTTTTCTCAAACTCTTTTGAGATTTATACTACTCCCACTTGACCTTTTGGAACAATTTCCATAAGGGCACCTACTTGAGCAACAAACATTTTGTGCTAAGTATGGTTTGTGTAGTAGTACCCCGTGCTCTATACAGGAATCGAACGTGCATCAAACGGTTTAATACATGTTTTATTCCTTGCTTTGTAGAAAGACTTAATAAGAAGTTTTCTTATCCATATCACATATGAAGCCTTTGCTACATTCTGATTTGACCTATGTAATTTTTGTTTAGTTTTGTAGCTTATTTTAAAAGTATATCCCTTGAACAATGGTTGGAAGATAGGTAATTTACATCCATTATCAAAGTATATCTCATATAGGTTGATAGCTCCCTTCATAAACACTTCACAAGGTTTTCTTTCGGAGTTTGTTGTAAAACGATTTCACAACTCTTGGATGTTTATCAAGGTGTTGGCTTAAATTCTCATTATTACGATCATATATATTGCAATATTTTGAATGTGTTGCCAAGTACATGTCTTGACTTAAATTTTCACAATTACAATCATATTGTAGTGTAATCATTATCTTGTCAAGTTGATACTGAACTTCATACTGAACATTTTGAACTTTTTCAAAAAACTTTCATACTTTATGCTTCAACTAAGCACAAGTAGTGATCGTATCACAAATGAAGTTTCACTGTCGTCTCTAACCTTTGAACCTTTGGTTTTATTACATCGATATGTATTCGACCTTGAGTTCACATCATCATTTCTCTAAATGGTGACTTTGTCAAAATTTCAAATTAGAATGATAATTACATATATCAATAGATTCATAATCTAATGCTATTGAAAGTCCATCCCTTTGGATCTTCCGCATGCAATTTTCATTTTCATTCGAATTAATTGACATATTAGAGACAACTTATATATATAGAAATGGTTTAACTATTTCTATCATATAGAACTTTAAACCTATTTAGCAATTCAAAACACATTATGACTCAAAGAAGCATAGAATAACATTTATTCCACGTTTTTGAATCTTCGATGCTTAGTCATTACTAATATTGAATGGTGTTTTGATAATGGCAAGAATGAATAACATTTATTTAATTCTAGCCAATTATTAGTGGTGAAATACTGGTTCTACTTGTAAAGTTGCAACTTTTGCGTCCAGACTCGTAGATTCTACTTGTGAAGTAGCAACATTTGCTTCTAAACTTGTAGATTTATTTCTCCTTTAGCCATAACTTCTTCCTTTAGTTCAACCACATTGTGCAATGAGTGATCTAAACAAGACATCATATGTCCAAGAAGTAGCAATATGCTAAATCAATTTCTATATATACTTCTTAAATTGGAACATTTCCATTCTTTTACCTTCCAACTATATGAGGTAGTTTCTAATCAATTGGAATTGGTCCATTTAATTTGAAACATTTGTTGTTCATAGCAACTTTTAGCATGTAAGTAGTTCTAGGTTTGAGAAGTAGCAACTTGTTTGCAATTCTTGGTCTATAACTTCTTAATGCAATCCTCATATATTCCTAAACCTTTCCCATTTGAGCCACATAGAACATTTCTCTTAGGTTCAAAATGATACTTTGCTTAACTTGTTTAAGCATTTTTCATGATTTTGCTAAGTCTATTCAATCACTTTTTTATATTTGAGTTTAATCAAATAAACCCTATATGAAATGGATGAAAATAGTGTCATTTGATCAACTTTTGATCATAGATATTTCCAATCACTTTCTTATATTCAATCATATTGAAGATAAGACATTTTATTGAACTTTTATACTTGTCTTTTAGAGGGTTTGTACCTCTTCATCTCATTATATCCCTTGAAACACTTTTCAAAGTGAGAATGTGTTGGCATTTTACTCAAACATTTTGAATAAAACCAACCTTAGACATGTGACATGAATTTCTAAAACTTGCCTTTTAGAACAATCTTAGCAAAATTGGAATATAGGTTTATGGATTATCTTTTAAACTTTTTGAGAACGTTTCTCAACTTTATTTTCAATCGAGGAGATTATATGTAATAATAAAATTAGAACGACATGTTACTTATAAGTAAACGCAAAATTCAATTATGTTTATTAAAATTTAAAGTACCATAAGCAAATTAAATTGGTAACTTTAAAGCGTTTATTCAATGTAAATTGATCCCAATTGAATTAAATGATTCCAAGATCCTTTATTCGTGCAATAATTGACCGGACTTTGGCCCTGCCATCAACCATTACATTTTCAAGGTGAGTAAACTCTTTACTGATTACAACTCTTGTAACTCTTGGTTGAATAATTAACCATCACATGTTTAATTATTATCCTTAGCTTCAAGGTTCTAAACTTTATCTTTAGGTAACCTTGTTGAGTATAACCAATTAAAAGTGTAGAATTTGTCCTACCCCCACTCCCCAATGAAAAATATGATGCCCAGCTTTGGCATGACCCATCATAAATGTCAAAGGTTTCATCGGGTTTTTAATTGGAAAAGCTGCCTCAATATTACCGGGACCTAGATTTATTATGTTGTGATTAAATAGTGAACTCTAGCGCATCATCACAAAAACATCAATAAAATCTAACATGCATAAAATACTGAATGCATAAATAGGACATAGCATGACCCCTAATCCTAAGAAAACTAATAAAGTAAAAAGCTCCCACTTGAATCATCATGGATCTCATCCACCTTGCTCCTTTAGGCCTTCACTTCATGGGCTTCTTGGATTATCTGCAACCTGTAATTCTACTCTATTCTATCTACTACTTAAATAAAATAAAATAAAATTACAAAAATACTTTATCAGTACGTAGACCGTACTAAAATTACAAAAATACATCACGATGCCCAGATCGTATTTAGCAATCTACTGGGCCATACTAGTCATCATATAGCAATAAACAACATCATATATTATAAAATTGCCACATAATAAATCACTCATCATGCTTTCCTAAACTATAACATCGAATGATCATAATTAAGGAAACATGGCATCTAAATATCTCATATTTTAATTAGTGCAATTAGATAATATCATATATTATTCATGATCATCAATAAAATATCATATATTCTAAATTAGTCATGAGATAGAATTAAATCTTATTTTAATCTTAAAAGATAAATCATATTTATCCTCAAAGATTATCCTAACAAAGTTAGGAAATTCTATCCTAATTACTAGCCAATCACAATATTTTAAATCAATTATATCCAAAAATAATTATGGGATAATCACATTATTTAAATCAATTATTATCCTTTTGGAATATGCTCATAATATTCTAATCATTCTTATCCATAATTAACCACTTTAATTTAGGATAATTACCAATTTAACAACTTAAATATGGATAATATCAAATATAACAACTTTTGAATATTTGATTTTATCCTTTAATAAAAGATCTTATCCAAATAAAACCAATTTTATCTTTTAAAATAAAAGATCATATTTTCAAAATATTTTAACTTATCCAAAATAAAACTGATTTTATCCCAAAATAATTTTGTAATTATCTTGAAATATTTTCAAAAAACTGTTTTTTTTTTTTTTTTTTTTTTGAAAACCGTGAGCCACCAACGCCGGCCACCGTGGTTGGCTAGCCGAAGCTAGCCACGGTGGGTGGCTGCCATGACAGCAGCCACTGCCGCAAGGGCAGCAACGTGGCAGCTGCCTCTGCCGGGGCTGCAGGGCACCGTGCGTGGCCAGCCAAAGCTAGCCACGGTGGCTGGCTGCGGTTAGCAGCCACTGCCGCGCAAAAGAGGCAGCAGCAGCAGCCCTAGCGTGGCTGTGACAGCAGCCGTGCAACTCTTGCACGTTGCTGTCTAGCCACCTTTCGGACCACCTGCCCTCCCTCCCTCTGGACTGACCACCTGGTCGGCAGCTGCCGTGGCTGCGCCACCCAGCCGCGGTTGCCGGCCACAAATTATTTTATTATTTTTTTTTGTGTTTTAATTTAATTAAAATAACACTTATCGTAATTAAATTAAATCAGTCCATAAAATTAAAATTAAATCACATTCAACTTTAAAATTAGGGTTTATCATAAAATTAATCCCAATTTAATTCTAACTTTTAAAATTAAATCTTTGATCACACATAAAACATTTTTATGCATAAATCAATCCAATTAAAATTATGAAACATAAAACAAATCGAATTAAATCAAAATCAAGCACAAAAATCATATTTTAAGGCTAGAAATTCGAAATTATTCGAAAAATAGGGTTAGGGGGTTCGAAAATTTCGAACACTTTAGGGCTAAATTTCGGTCCTCTTCATGGCTATTTTGAGCATAATTAAATCGCATTTAATCTATTCCAAAAGTTTAATCCCATTAAATATAACAATTGAACCATAATTAAATATTCTCCCTCCTAATTGAATTAAAATTGTGGACTATCAAAGAATTATAGTCAATATGCGTAAATGCAATAGGCTAACTGATACCACTGTAGGGGTTTATAGGTACTACGTAGCGGAAATAAACATGAATCATATTCATACAGTACCTAATCCAAGGATCATTGCATAACACATAAAGAACACATAATTGTACCTTTGAAGCGTGATTCCACGTGCGATCGAGCAAGAACAATGGGAGATAAAGAACCCCAAGCGTGATTCCTCTACTTGGTCCACGGGCACAAGTTAAACCTCCACTAATGCTAGTTAGTCGTGACTAAATGCTTCAATCAACCTTCAACGGAGAAGAGAGAAGACAAACGAGCCACGAACCACCACCACAACGAGCAACCACCTTGCTAGGGTAGTCCGTACAGTTATACGGATAAGGGGAAGGAGAGAGGCGTGTGAGAGAGGGTTCTAGAGTGTTTGGTTGCTTGTTTCATAATTCACTGTATGAGTGAGTTGTGACTTGATGCAACCCTAGGCATGGCCTCTATTTATATATCACATATATAATTAGAGTCCATGTGAAGCCCAAACACTTAGCCCACTTCTAACTACACTAGCTCTATTCCTTACATGGCTTGTTATATCATCATGAGGCCCATTAATGGGCCTCTTACTTGTTTAACCCAATACCCTTATTGTGTGACCTCATAGGATCCATTCTATAAGGGTTTGGGCTATTTAACTAACCCAAAGATCAATTATCATATCTAGCACCAGATAATGACGGCCCTATAGAATGAACTTATTATCTCCATAATAGTGATCCT
This sequence comes from Chenopodium album, assembly GCF_948465745.1. NCBI lineage: Eukaryota > Viridiplantae > Streptophyta > Magnoliopsida > Caryophyllales > Amaranthaceae > Chenopodium > Chenopodium album. Next base: position 15,692,101 of record NC_137858.1, on the reverse strand, counting down.
TGGTATATCTAGTAATTGCACTTATCGAAGACATAACTCCTTCAGAGTCATGAGATTATCTCGGATCGGGTGACTTCAGGGTACGGGCCAAAAAATGTTCAACCCTTGCCCAAAGTTTTGGGTTCGGGTCAACCCAACGGGTTTTGAACATTTTTTTATTTTTATTTATTTATTTGTTTATTTATTTATTTTTGGCTAATTCACCAATATTATTATTAGTCATTATATGCCTACTAGATAGCAAATCGTCACAAAAGCACATCAATTGATAATAATTTTGTATCAATGATATATTTTAAAATTTGACATATAGATTAAAAATTTATCTTAAAATTTAATAAACAACTCGGTATAATAATAAGGGGCTTCCAACAATGATTTAATGGGATAATCAATTATGTTATGTCGTTATGATATCAATAAACTTATTGTGACACATCACACAAGACTAACTTTCTAAATAAAAACAGCTTATGTTATTTACAGTTATTCAAAACAATGAAAATTTAAAATTTAGAAAATCTTATCCTATTCTTGTAACATTATCGTTATCTAAATTATCCTATATCTAATTTTAGTTGAATTTTCTTAACTTAAATACCCCTAATAATTGATCATTTTCATGCAATTTCCCATTCCCAAAACATGGATAGCCAAAAATCAATTCTCATAACCCTATTCATCATCATTGTATCATTAAATTCAAAAAATATTGTACATGTCAATGCAATAGATTCACCTTCAGAGGTTCCTAGCACTTCAGAATGTATGGATCTTCTGATGAATAATATGGCTACTTGTGTTACATTTTTAAGCAAAGGTAGTACCGATACAAAACCCGACCCGAGTTGTTGTTCGGGTTTGAAAGTTGTATTAGGCACCAAGGCTGAATGTTTGTGTGTAGCTTTGAAGAGTAGTGCAAGTTTTGGAATTGATATTGATTTTGGACGTGCTGCCACTCTTACTTCTGGTTGTAATATCCAAAATGCTCCTCCCATTAGCAAATGTAATGGTAAGTTATATTGTTTTTCATTTTATACCTTTATCAAAACAAATTGTCTAATTATGAATAAAATCAAACCTATACTAAATTTTTTTATTTTTTTGTCTAATTATAAAAAAGATCTATACTAACATACTAAATTATATTCTTGATATGGTGATGCTATTGTGAATCATTCCATGTGGATGTCATGCATATTTTGTTGGTTGTATTAGGGATCTATATTATTCTTTAAATATCTGTGACTCTCTATCTATATACAAAAATAAGTAACGATAACAATATATGTATTAAATTTTCAATCGTGATAATGAAATATTCATATATATACACACACACACACATATATATATATATATATATATATATATATATATATATATATATATAGGGGAGGGATCCGGTGAGAATAGGTCCATATGTGAGAATTCATACTTATATGAGAACTGACTTAAAATTTAGAACATGTGACTCAAATTAAAATTTTGAACATGTGAGTAATAATTAAAACATTTGTGTGAGTAATATGTTTAGGACATCTAATTTAAGAATTAGAACAAGTGACTAAAAATTTATAAAATTTGCTTTATGAAATTTTAAACATATGAGTAAAATTTTGAACATCTGATTTAAGATTATGAACATGTGAATAAAAATTTAGAACAAACTGATATAGAATATAGAAAGTGTGAGTAAAGAATTTTGGACATACAAGTAAAAAAAATAAAACATATGCTTTAAAATATGGAACATATAATTAAAAATCTTAGAACACACGTTTTAAAATTTAGACATATAAGTTAAAATTTTGGAACAAGTTATTTAAAATTTATGATATCAAACTTAACTAATTTATGGTTTAGAACATGTGAGTACTAAATTAGAACATTTGATTTAATTTAGAATAGCTAAGAAAAAGTTTAGAACATCAGATTTAAAATTTAGAACATACGAGTAAAAATTTAGAACAGCTATTCTCACATAAGAAAAAATTTCACATAAGACAAATTCTCACGAAAGCCTCCATAATTTAATAAATCAATATAAATCAAGGGAATAGATATAGTATGAGAACATAATTTAATTTGTATTTGTATTTGAATTCTTTCTAGGGCTAGTTAACAATATTTTCACCAAATCATGGTAAGAAAATCTTTATTTTATTATACTACTTGTTTTTTATTAATAAGATAATTGATAGATTATATTAACCGATTCTGGGCTTCAACCATAACCATCAACTTAAGTTTTTGGTTGAGTTGGTCCTTTAACAATAATGTTAAATTTTAATATCACATGTTTTATATGTTAGAACTAGGACCACCAGGTTCCTCTTCATCACCACCAAGTGAGCAACCTAACCCTAACAAGAACAGCTCGGCTACACCAACGAGACAACCTACACCACCACCACCCACCACACCAACAACGGCGCCATCCCCTTCGCCACCCGCCAAATCATCGAAAATGGTGCCATCGTCTTCTCCATCCCCCACATCACCATTAGGACCATCATCTCCACCACCCAGCACACCAAAAACAGGGCCATCCTCACCACCACCTTCACCACCCGCCTCATCGACAACGGGACCATCTCCATCATCCTCATCACTAGCACCCTCAAAAATACCACCAATGGGGGCATCATCGCCTTTACCACAATCACCTATTGCGACAACAATGGTGCCATTGCCTTCGCCGTCGAGCGACGACGCAACAACTACAAGCCCGCCAACACATTCATCTTCATCATCATCGGTGTCCATTATCATACCTTATGTCATGATTGCTTCATGCAATATATTTCTCCATTTCTTTGCATAGGGATGCAATAAGCTTGTACCAAGTGCAAGATTATTTCTCTATTTAGGCTTTCGTGTTTTGTGGCTTTATTATCACTCAAGTGAGTGTTGGGGAATGGGAATTACCTTATTGTATATTATGATAAAATTTAATAAAAGTTATGTTTATTTGAGAAGATTCTAATTTAAGTATAACTTATAGTTTTAATTTGGATGACATGAAATATTACTCCCATATAATATAAGTTATAACACAGCTTATATTTATATAATTTCGATTTGATAGCCACAGCGAAAAATATATCTTGTGGGATATTGTTAGATTCATCTCAATTTATGCTTTCAACTTTCAAGATATCAAAATGTTAGTATGTTACAATTATATTGTTGCATATTGATAATCAACATATTAATGGTCAAATTTATACATTTGATTGTCACGTGGAATATTGTTAGAATATATTTTTCTATTCCTTAAAGTTCATCTTATTTGACTATGTAGATTTACCAATGTATTAATTAATCAAATCATAAATATTTTTAGTTGCATATCCATACTTTATAAAAAGTTTGAGAAAACTCTTATAAATAGTGTTTGTATAATTATACCCTTTGAAATGTTTAAAATAGTGGTGTTGCAAGTCTTGAAACCAATCAAAAACTATAAAAATAAAAATTCTATAAAAGCTATACTACCTCCGGTCCAAATTACTCGCAACTTTGGAATATTTTATATCTCACAAATAATAACCCTAAGTTGCAAGTAATTTGGACCGGAGGTAGTATTTTCATATCAACTAAACAATACCTTTTTTTTTTGAGGGGAATCAACTGAACAATACCTAAGTATATATATGAAGCATGAACTTTTCATAGTTATTAGATCCAAGCCAATTTTGTGGGCCAATAAACTAAGGTTTTATCTAGTTGTGGCCTTGGTCATCAATTTATTTTACTCAAGCCCATATCAAAGATATTCCATATAGAATTCTCCCTGAGTAGCCCATAAAACTTGACAAAACTACCAAACTTTATTTGACAAGATTGACAACTATTTTTTTTAAAAAAAAAATTTATTTAAAAAGATATGACAAAACTTTGATCAAAATTGAATTGACCAAAATTTTAATAATAATACAAGCATAGTAAAAAAAATCAATGTATTTTCCACAATAAGCTAATTTACATTACTCAAAATTAATCTAATATGAATGACTTGTTATTCAAACACAATTGCAAATTGAGTTAAAATGAACTGAGGTAAAACTAAGATATGTTTCTCTACACCTTATCTTATGAAATTATTAATAAATTGTGAAACTCATGTATTTGAAAAATCTAGCAGGACCATGATAAAACTCTCCTAATAAAAAAAAAAAATGACACTTGTGTACAAATAATATGTTGGGTGCAAGGGAAAAATTGATGACACTAGCATGTAAGAACTTATTTTGAGCTTTCATACAATCATACCTCTACCATCCCCCATTCCCCCTCTCATATTTTAGCAGTACGTCATTAGATTAGTCTATTGGTAAACAAATTTCATCTTTTGGAACATGGTATTTGTTACAATTTATTTGAAAGACATTTAGGCATGCATAGTTCATTATTTTCCTAAAGAAGTTATGAATCCTGGAAATTGGAAAGACAAATACAGAATAAAAATAAATAAATAATTATAAAAAGGGATCTCAAAAGTAGTTTGATGGGAAAATATTTGAGAGAAGTTTACACTCATTTGTTAATTATTAGAAGAAAAAAAAATGTGATAATATCTATGAGATTTAAGAGAATTTATGATAATTATCTTATTCTCTAATCTAAGACCCTTTTTTTAAATAAACGACCTTCAATAGTAGATCAGTTTCATCAATTTATAGGCTCAAATGGTAAAAGTCACGAAGATCCCGTATCTTCTAAGCTAGCATGTTATAAGAGTAAAAACTTGACAAAGCCTTGCGATAGGAGAAATTAAGAGAACTACGTACATGAGAGTTGTAACTCATATATTATCGATAAAAGTATTATTTCCGTACATTTTTAAGCTTTTTTTGGCTCTTTATAGAGAACTACTTATATGAGGGTTGTAACTCATAGATTATTTTCCGTACATTTTTAAGCTTTTTTGGCTCTTTATATGTATATTGTACATTTGAAAATTAGCAATGACTTCTTTTAATAGACTAGTTCGTGACCGTCTTGAACCCATTCAAAGCTCTCCCCTACCCTCAATATATGCACTTCTTCAGTTTACCTTGTGTTTATAGGGTAATGTAACATATAGTATAAGATAATTAACAATAACCTAACATATATTATATGGCAAATATAATTTTCAATATCATTAGAGTTTTTATTTATATTATATCATTTTGTATTAGTTTATTAAACAACCACTCCTGTAAAATAAAATAATTGGGAGCTTAGGCAAAGAGGATTGGTCATAGCGGTGAACTAATTAGATGTAAGCTTCAGGGGTTGGTGGAATACATCATCCTACATCCCTCAGTCAATACACGTAACTATATGAATGAATCATACGAAGTATATAAAATACTATTATATAGTTATTAAACTATACGAAATCCATCACTAATTAGTAACTAGACTTAACTACTCTTTTTAATATTGTACATAATTATTAGTCACACCTCACCTTATAAAGAAATAAAGTGTTACCGATCAACACATAAACACCCAGTAGAATATGATTTAGTGATAAAATTATATTTTATACTCTTTCTGTCTCTTATTGTTGCACCATTTGACCCAAAATTTTCACAAAAAATTGGTCAATGATGTAAATAAAAAGGGACCGAGAGAGTAACCCTACCTTATTCATAATCATGAGATTCTATAAATGATCCTCACTATGGATACTTTAAGGATGAGAATACTCTTAACCTTCTTACATTTAAGGGGTCTTGTCTGTTAAACTAAGTTGGGTTGACTCATGTTAGAGGTTTTGAATTGATTGAGTGGTCTTATTCTTACCTACCACAAATAAAAATTAGACTTACAACTCGTTCCTTTCCTCTAATGCAGCAAATCATAATTAGTCAAAATCAAGGGAAATTAATTAATAATCTCTTTCAATCTTCAACAAAATCTCTATATAGACCATCATATTATATGCTAGACCGTAGTAGACCAGACTAGTCCCTCTCTCGTAACAAGTAGTCGAATTAGGGAATAAAATTTGTGTATATGACTTTCAATAAACACAAATAATTCGGTTTTTTTTTTATTTTTTTTTTATTTTTTTTTAACTATATTTTTTTATAAGACCATGCATGTTCAGTGAGGTCGAATCAGGTCAAGTCCATTTCAAAGTTAAAGTCGATCGTTTTAAACTATTGTGTTTGCACAAATCGAATATGAATTGGATCATTATTTGAAATTGGTTAGTTTTGACACCTTTAGGTTACCTTTAGGTCTCATACATCTCCCCATTTGCTAACTTAGGACCTGTTCACATTTACTGCACTAAGCTGAACTGAACTGAACTGAACTGAACTGAGCTGAAATGAATATTTTATGAGAGAGGGAAATTAAGAGCTGAACTGAACTGATTGGAACTGAACTGAACTGAACTGATTGGAGCTGAACTGAACTGAAATTAAGTAAATATGGACAGGCCCTTAGATAAACTACTCTAAAAAAATTTAAATCCATATTACATATAGTGATCAGACTAAAAAAAAGTATTATTTTTGTGATAATACCCTAATGGGTCGTTTGGTTCAACTAAGGGAAAGGGAATGAGCTCAACAAAGGGGGAAAAAGATGAATGAATTGGACAACCCTTAAATCTACTAGGTTGATTGTTTTAAATAAAGGGAAACAAGCCACCATACTACCACCAGGCCACACAACAACCATACAAACACCTCTTTATTTCCTTCACTTTCCTATGTACCTTCTCCTGCCACCACCCAGCAACCCCACCACCCAACCTCCCTCGTTGCCGCCCTCCCCTCCCCTCCCTCTCCCTGAAAAGGCCTTCTCTCCTCTTAATATAAAGCTTCCTCCACTCCCGCAAAACCTTAGAAATTAAAGCCTTCAAAACTAGTGGCGGATCCAGGATTTTCGAACTTATGAGTCACCATCAATAATTGATCGCTTGTTTCAATCCAAAAATTATATAAAAAAAAAAATTATATTTCAACAAAATGATTTCAATCCAAAAATAGGAAATAAAAATACATACTATAAAACTATTACATTAAACTAACTTTATGATTTTTTTACTTAATCAGTTTTGTGGGAAAATGTTAAAATTAGTTGCACAAATATAGTATAAATAGAAACAAGAATTATTAAAAAAACAGCGAGATTACTTAAGAGACCGATTATTAAATATAACAGGTCTCTTTAATGAAATATGAAAACAACACAAAACATAATTCAAATTCAATGGCTAACAAAACTTGTTATCTAGATATTAGGTCTCTTTATTATTTTTTAAAAAAGACGTAGTGGCAGTAGCAGGAACAAAGAGACCGCCTATCTAATAGGCGGTCTCTTTGATATTTAAAAAAACTGGTCTACACTCAAATAGAAACAATAAAGAGACCGCCTAGATCTCTTTGAATTGATTTTTTCTTTTTTTGTGCTGGTGAGTCACGTGACTCACTGTGCACCTGAATAGACCCGCCCCTGCTCAAAACCCTAGCAGGGCGGGCGGGGAAGGAGAGGAGCTTCTTATGATTTGCGGGGGTAGAGGAAGCTTTTTGGGACATGGAGCTGAGGGCAAGGGAGGGGCAACGAGGTGGATGGGTGGTAGGTGTAAGGTAAGAGGACGATAGTTGGTGTGGGTATGGTGGTTTAATTTAGTGGTGGGTGGGAATTTGATTAATTTTTTAATTAAAGAGGTGGTAAAATAAAATAAAAAAATTAGCGGGTGGTAATTTCAAAACAGGTCTATTATTTGGGTGGTAATTTACAAATTTTCCTTCCAAATAAATAATTGTAATTACTACTTTTGTCATTAATTTTGTTTATTACTTAGAAAGTCTATTATTTTTTACTCCTGTTCTCATTGACTGAACTCAGCTGAACTGAACTGAACTGAACTGAACTCAGCTGAACTGAACTGAACTGAACTGAAATGAATATTTTATAAGAGAAGGAAATTAGGACCTGAACTGAACTGATGAACTGAACTGAATTGAACTGAACTGAACTGAACTGAACTCAGCTGAACTGAACTGAACTGAATTTCAACGTAAGAGAACATGCCCTAAATTCATAATAAATCTTGGTGTTTTTTGTTTATAATGTTAACATTTTTTTTTTGAAAACGTTTATAATTTTAACATTAGATCATATAAGAGCACTGTTTCTCAAAAAAAAATAATTAAAAAAAATAAATATAAGAGGGGGGGGGTTTGGTCATTAATGACTTTGATTATGGGTTTTTTTTTCCTTTGCTTGAAGTGTTTCCGTTGAGTGCGGCTCCTTCCTCTGCTTCCCATGGTGGTTTCATGTAAGAAGGAGGAGAGCGAAAGTGAAGCAGGAAAATGGAGAAGAGAGGTTTTGCGGCGATGAAGCGGAAAATCGAAATGGAGGTGGTCCCACAGCAGGAAAACCCACCGGAATTTTAAAAAAGGTGGAAATTTGATTAATTTTTTAATTTAAGAGGTGATAAAATAAAATAAAAAAATTAACGGATGGTAATTTCAAAACAGGTCTACTATTTGGATGGTAATTTACAAATTTTCCTTCCAAATAAATAATTGTAATTATTACTTTTGTCATTAATTTTGTTTATTACCTAGAAAGTCTATTATTTTTTACTTACAAAGTCATAATAAATCTTGGTGTTTTTTGTTTCGAATGTTAACATTTTTTTTTTTTTGAAAACGTTTATAATGTTAACATTGGATCATATAAGAGGTACTATTTTTTTTTTTTTTTTTTGTCATTAATGACTTTGTATTATGGGCTTTTGTTTTTTTTCCCCCCCTTCTTCGGAGAAACCCATCACCTAAATATTTGACTTATATGTAGTACTCCATAGGTACTCTCTTAGATCTTTTTTTGTTCTTTTCATTTGGAATCTTGAAACTTATATTTCTTTTAAATCACTCTCAATGTGTGAAACATAAGATGTGTTTTACTTTTTTTTTTCCTAAGAATTAGGCCCCGTTCTCTTCACCTTAATTTTGCTGAACTGAGATTATTTTTACTGAAACAAAAATATATTTGCTGAACTTCAATTATTTTTACTGAACTTAAATTATTTTTTCTTTACTGATTTTCTATTACTTTTCTTCTATAAGAAAACTGAATTTTACTGAACTGGAATTATTTTTACTGAAGTGAAATTAATTTTATTGAATTAAACTTATTTTTACTGAAATTATTTTTTACTTAATATTATTTTTTTAAGGTGAAGAGAACAGGGCCTTAGTCTCATTTAATACTTTATTACTCCCTTCGTCTCTTTATTAATGTCCACTTTCTCTTTATAATATGAGTAATAGATGATAGAAAGTGGACACTAATAAAGAGACGGAGGGAGTACAAACAATATTACTATATGTTATATTTTTTTTTACTAATATGCAATTAAGCAATATTTTTAAGGGTAATGCTATATGTAGCCCTAAGGGCTATATATAAGCATTAAATATACTCTTGAAAAATTATACTCGTATAAAATTAGGAATATTTGACAAAAACACGCTTATTTAGTGTAATTAGTGTTTATATGTTCATGATTTCTTTAATTAATGTAATGCATTAACAGACCTGTATATTTTATAATGAGAATAACATTTAAGCTCGAAATTAGTAAACAAAAACAGAGGAAAAAATATTCTATTTTATAGAAATCATTTTCAAAATATTAATTGTTTATTAATGAAATTAGTTTGAAAAATAAAGAAGAGTGGTAGCTGAAAGGTGGGAAGTTGCTTATGCCACGTAAATGAGGTGACCAATAATAAATAGTCCGTTTTATTTAAACTTTGAGAAATGTTATTTCAACTCCTATCCTTTGTCTCATATCAAAACCAAACCAAACTCCCCACTCTTTTCTCTCAAATATAAAGTTTTATGTTAAGACTTTAAATTCAAACTCAATCAAGTGGTGTGAACTATCTTGCATTTTTTGAATCAGTGTTTTGATCTTAGAGCTAATTCAATCTCTCAACTCTGCATTTGGATTATATCAACGGTATGTTTTTATTCGGTCTCTCTATTTATATAAATTCTTTTCTCGGGTGTATCTAGAGCTTGGTGTACCGTAAGTATTTCTATGTTCATTTTATTAGCTTTGCTCATTTAAAATTCTGTAAATGAAGAAAGTTCATTACTTAATCACAAAATCCTTGAATCACACACACCTTTAACCCTCGGTATACTCGGAAATAAGATAGAAATATTGTTGTGTTTGATGATATATATACATTTTATAATCTCAAATGCTTTAATGTTAAATTGTGGAAATTACATAACTTTGTCTATGATGTACATGTACTCGAAAAGGATTAATGTCCGCATGTTACAGATATACGAGTATAACTCCAAATATTAAACCTTAATAGAAGCATGTAGAAAAATGAAAAGTACGAGTAATATAATGTTTGATCGACCATGTTCCATAGAATACACGTTATTTCTTTGGAGTCCAACAGCATTTATCCCTCATGCTGTTATCTTTGGAACTTATCATGGCCTCATGGGCCTCGTGGCTGGATTGGCTCCTCAATTTTATTTTTTGAAGTTAATTTTTTTTTTTTTTTTTTTTTTTTGTGGGAACATTTTTTGTATTTAATTTAACTAACTTTAAATTTTCTAATTACAAGTATAATTTATTTATTTTTATTATCCCCCAGATATCACGTCATAACATGATCACATCATCAATATCTTATGTTTTTTTTATTTTTTTTTATTTTTATGTAATGTAATGGTATTATTACCAAAAAAAAAAGGAGTAAAAATTGTAATGTAATGGTAAGAGTGACGGAATTGTGACTAATTCTGGTAGTTCATAGTTGGCTTTATTTGACCAACAATTTTTGGTTCAACTACTGATCATAGTCTGTATTGGTACTTGTTTATTTATTTAGATTTTTAAATTCTATTTAGAAAATAGAAGAATTTAATTTACAATTTCTAAAGAATACTTCCTTCTCCTCTTATTGGGTAAATCCCTTTTTTTTGGCGCAAAATAATAGGGTATATTTTAGTTATAAGTTTAAGGTATTGTTTGGTTGCACATTAAAAATAGAAGAATTGAAAATTCCCATAAATTACTTGTGTAGTATAAAATAAGAAGCTTCATCGCTAAATTAAACAAAAACCCTATTAAAAAGGGTGAAATTAAGAGTTTTGTCAACCCCAAAGGATAGGTGTGACCATGTCCTCCATTGAAATTATCATTGAGCTTGAATTTTGAAGATGGTGTCAAAAATGTTGGAAATAGTGGAGATCGATTAGAGAAGGAATAATAAGGAGGAAATGTCAATGGAGGGGAGCTCCAATGAGAAAGAAAGTTTAAATGTCGTTACAACATTATTTTAATGGAGGCATATGTGGAAATTTGTCCATCTCATTTGTCGAATTTACAACAATACACTCTAATAATTCATGACAATTGTACACTTAACCCAATTGATAAGTGTATTTCATCAATTAAATAAATCAAATAGATCAATTTGTAATTTCTCGTTAAAAAAAAGGTCTTGTTAACATCACACATAATTCTTGAAACCAAATTACGGAACCAAAGTCATTGACAACTAAAGAAGTGAATTAAATATTGCAATGCTAATAGTGATGTAACGCAATACTAATTTATATCTATACTTAGTATTTAAAAACACAAATCACAAATCTATGCTAAGCCACATGACACCATAATCATTCATATGTTACATGTAAGACGGGTTACTCAGTCAATGTTACATGGTTATTTCTTCATCAATGATATAGGGGTTACTTGGTTAATGTTATAGGGGTTACTCAGTCACTATTGTTGGTATAATTCGATCAGTATTATAGAGATCACTTTATTATTTTACATGCGACCAAATTATGTAGCCAGGCACACACAAAACTCCCACATAATCTTTTACCCTACTAATATATCAATATGAATACAAAAATGTACATACTGCTGAAATATGCAAAAGTCAAGTCAAATATTTAAGAAAAAGCGTTCTTTACTCATATCAATATATCATCAATTCATCATTATATTATAAGATTATAATTTCTACTATGACTTTTAATGTAATGATTAAAGTTGATATAGTTTGATTATTATTATTATTATTATTATTATTATTATTATTATTATTTTTGACGGGGATATAGTTTGATTATGAACATGACTACATGAGTCGTATCACTCGTATGGATTGAGATAGAAAAATTATTTTAAGTGACCTTTTTCTTTTTTATTCTTTTTTTTTTTGACAAGATTTGCTGATTTTTATTTTATTATTATTTTTTTAAAAATATTCTAAATATTACATATACTTCGTATAGGGTAGTTGAAATGTCCATAAGTCTAATTACCGGAGAAAATTGACTTAAATATATTTAGCATTTTTAGCAATATTCTAGCTAGGTCAAAAAAATACACACCACACCCAAAGAAAATTAGAAAAGTAAAATTATAGTACATATTACTTAATAATGTTTTTTTTATAATTTTTTTTTGATGAAAATGTTATAAACTTAAAATTGATGATTCTATTGATTGAATATATTTTTATTGATTCTTATAAAGACAAATTTATAATTATACAGATTTTTATTAATTAGTCAAAAAGTTGTTTTGTCTTTTTAGAATTTAATTTAATGATCTAATATACGGTATGAAATTAAAAAGAAATACATACAAATAATAATAATAATGATAAAAAACTACTAATAAATACAAATAATTATCATATTTACAAATTAGGGTTTAAATAATCAAATTTAAAAAGAAGAATTAGTCAGTGATGTAGCCGTATTCAAGGAAGAAATAGCTTAATGTTCTACAAAAATCAAGCTGACATAAAAACCCTCTCCTTTCTTCTTCAAAAAAAAAAAAACCCTCTCCTCTTTAAACACATGGCCCTAAACTTCAGTATATTGTTACACCTCTACTATAATTACTCTAATTAATTACATTTTTATTCTCTCTAATTCCCCTGTTCTTGACTAAAATATATACTTTAATGCTCACTAATCGTTCATTTTAGTTCGATTTTAAAAAAAAAATTATAGGGAATTTTTTTTGAAGGTTTGGTGATGTCACCTATTTCTCAACATTGTGATCTTGTTAATATTCCATTAAGAAAATATCTTCCATTAACAAAAACCTCACATTACCCCATATTATCCCAATGTAGTAGAGGAATTATGAATTTTCAACTCAAAAAGAGGTACAGAATAACTTTTATTTGTCACGTCTAATGATTCTTGGTAAACGTTTGTGTTTATTATTCTATTCGTTACGAGTATATTGATGCTATATGTGTTACATTGCTACAGATGAAAGTGAGATAGAGGATTTTGATTTCTTTTAAATGTGCTAATTTTATTGATTGATTTCATTTTTGATTTTGTGTATGAATTGTTGTACTAGTGAATGTGACATATTTAAAAATGTCATTTGGTGTTTTATTCTAATTTTATATCGTTGTTACGTAGTATATGTGAAGTTCAACGTATAATGTGTTGATTTGCTGAAATAGGATTTGATATCTTTGAAGTAAATGTTTTAGCCATATATGTAATTTTTTTATTTGAATTTTCATTATATTTTTGTTTTGTTTTGTTTATAAGTTGTTGAGGTTGTATTAGTTCCTTCTTAAATCAAACAATTTTACAATGTGATATCGACATAATTAAATATGTCCCTTTCATAATTTATTGTTTACACCAATCTTTCATCAAAATAATAAATCAATTGTAAAAAGAATATAATTTTCTATATTTATTTGTATAAATCAATCAATATTTCGGATCTAATAGGATGCACAGTACATTTTTGTAATTAAAACATTTACAATGGAGTAAAATTTACTTCACTCGTCTCTTAAAATATGCGAAACAATTACAATTCAATCTAATATAATAATATGAACATTTAGAGACGAAGGGAGTACGAAATTTTAATGGGTTGATGATAGTGAAAGAGGGTAGTTGCAGCATAAAAGAAAGGAGGAATAATGGTAGCTGAAAGGTGGGCAGTTGCCACGTGCAATAGACCCCAAATTAATTGAGTCGTTAATGAAGAGAAGGCATCCTGCGCCTCAAACCAAACCAACCCCCTTCTTCCCCTCTAACTCTTCTTCAATTCAATCATTTTCTCCTATTTTTTATTTCTTATATTAATATATTAATTAATATTAATAAATAGTGCACAAAAAACCCAAAAGCTTACATTGTATAACTCACATTATATTATATGATCTTAGTTTTGATTCAAGAATATAAAATCACCCCAGATGCCAATTTAGTTTTCTAGTTGCCCAAACAACGAAGTTGGTTCATGTAGTCGACCCCATCTGTTATAACACGGGTACGTTTTTACTAAAGTTTGTTGGTTTGAATTTGGTAGTGTGTAGTTGAGCTAACTTGTATGAAGAAGAGTGTGAATTTACTAGAATAATGTGATTGATATTGGTGGCTGGCTTTAGTTGACTGACTTCATCTTACTTATATTTGTAGTCTAAATTATACAAGTACATCATTTGATTGTCATACAATTTTTTTCTATGTTCAATTGTTGACTCTTGAATTTTACTTGACTTACATAAATTCTATGATTCTATTTAAATCAATTTTTTGAATTTGAATGTAAGCACTCATAGAATTTCTCCTGCCTTTAATTAAATTGGTATGTAATTTTAATTATTGTTTTTGTTGTTAATTTTCTTTGTTATTGTGGAATTTTATGATTACCCAGTTTAATTTGCAGGTGAATTATTGATAGTTGTAGTGAATGATCATATATTCATATGTTTAGAAGCTTAAGTTAATTGAATTGATAGTTTGTTTCATGATATACTAGGTTTTTGTATAATTTGATTTGTATTTGGCAGGAAAAAAAAAGCACCAGAATTAAACTACACCGCGAATTTTGTGTAGTCCATGTACTAGATTAGATTAGATGTTATGTAATAAGTGGGAGTTTTTGTTAGTAGTGAAAAATGGGATGTTTATTAGCATTTTGATCAGTAATTGATGAGATTTTGTTATTGGTTTGATTATCAGTCGTAGGCGCAGTGGCCGGGTTTTTGGGCAACACCAAGAGGGGGGTGAACCTGTAAACAAGGAAGATAACAAGGAAGATCCGAGGATGGCGGCATTGTTAACAACAATTGCAAATAGGAATGGAAGAGTTGTACAGAGGAATTCTACAAATCCCATTGTGGATGAGTTTTGTTATGCCCTTGAAGGAAAGAATCCAATTCATAGTATTTTGATTGCAAACAATGGAATGGCAGCTGTCAAATTTATAAGAAGTGTCCGAACATGGGCTTACGAGACTTTTGGAACGGAGAAGGCCATAACATTAGTTGCTATGGCTACTCCAGAAGACATGAGAATTAATGCGGAGCATATTCGAATGGCTGACCAGTTTGTTGAAGTCCCTGGTGGGACTAACAACAATAACTATGCCAATGTGCAGCTCATTGTAGAGGTACAGTGAATCTTGCTGTGGTAGCATTGTCCTCCTTGGTTATTTTCCTATGTAATTGGGTTGATTAAATATAGATATTAGCCAAGATTTACGAGAAATAGAAAATATTGACCATAGTCCATGTTGGTTCAGTTTACATGACAACTGCATGTTTATTAAGTGAAAAAATGTATTTAAAACTATGATCTGAAAACAAAGATGCTAAAATTTTGTGGGTGGGACTTAATTTTTTTTTTTTTTTTCCTCTTTTCTTTCAGATGGCAGAAATGACACATGTTGACGCGGTTTGGCCTGGTTGGGGACACGCGTCTGAGATCCCTGAGTTGCCAGATGCACTTATGGCTAAGGGGATTATATTTCTTGGACCCCCAGCAGTATCTATGGCTGCTCTTGGAGATAAAATTGGTTCATCATTGATTGCTCAATCTGCTGACGTTCCCACTCTTCCATGGAGTGGTTCTCACGTATGCACAATTTTTTCTTGTAGGCTTCACAATTCTTCTTACTGCTGGGAGGTTGCTAATCACATTATTTATGCATCTATCCTTTAGGTGAGAGTTGCAAATCAGGAATGCATAGTATCAATTCCTGAGGATGTATACAAGGAAGCCTGTGTTTTTACTACAGAGGAAGCAGTTGCTAGCTGTCAAGTTGTCGGTTATCCAGCTATGATTAAGGCTTCTTGGGGTGGCGGAGGGAAAGGAATAAGAAAGGTGCGTTAGATATTAGGAATGATGTGGTCAAATAACCTATTCCCAACATTTCATAAACTCGTGGGTTTATTTTTTCCTTTTCAGGTTCACAATGATGATGAAGTAAGGGCATTGTTCAAGCAAGTGCAGGGTGAAGTTCCTGGCTCACCCATATTCATCATGAAGGTGGCTTCACAGGTTAGACTACCTACAACATTGATACAGTAATCTTGTATCAGGATGAGCTATACATCTTTTCATGAAAATGGTTTTGTCTATATTCTTGTCTAAGAAGGCATTATTTATGTCTTGCAGAGTCGGCACTTAGAAGTACAGTTATTGTGTGATCACTATGGCAATGTAGCTGCATTACATAGTCGTGATTGCAGTGTTCAAAGGAGGCACCAGAAGGTTTGTCCTAAACCTCTAGTTGATTGTCTATAAACTTTAAATCTTTAACTTTAACTTAGCATGTCCCAAGTACAGCTTAAGCTTATCTAAAAAGGACTTGTGTTCTTTTTGTAAAATATGTATATACATCTTATGGAAAAGCTTTGGTTTTAAATTATCCGTCCATCAATTAATCAGATTATTGAGGAGGGCCCAATAACTGTAGCACCACCAGAAACAGTAAAGGAACTCGAGGAGGCAGCTAGGAGGTTGGCCAAAACTGTAGGTTATGTAGGAGCAGCAACTGTTGAATATTTGTACAGTATGGAAACTGGCGAGTTTTTCTTCCTTGAGCTGAATCCTCGACTACAGGTACGGAGCATCCTGAACTTCTCATTAGTAATTATGATGTGAAATCACGAACTCAGAAAAAAATTGAAGATATGATGAGGGCTAGCAGGTCCAAAATGGCAACCTGATATCATCTGGCCTTATTATTTATTATGCTCCACTATGTCTTGTTTGCATGCCATGTTTTTTTGAGTTACTTTGCATTTATTTATTTCAGATAAATTAACACATATTCAAAATTCATATACAATTGCACCTTCATAATCAAAATCTGCATCATAATGTGTAAATTTTAATACAAGTGCACCTCCAATCCTCCATATTCAAAATTGTATATAGAATAATAGGCTATAATGTCCCACATTCTAAATAATACAAGTATGAACTATCTATTTTACTTGTATGCTCCTTATTCATAGTTAAAAAACTATATTCTGTAGTTCCGATGAATTCAACCTCCTTTTTTGTATTCGCTCAACACAGGTGGAGCACCCTGTTACTGAGTGGATTGCTGAAATAAATCTTCCAGCTGCCCAGGTCGCTGTGGGCATGGGTATTCCTCTTTGGAAAATTCCTGGTAAAATGAACTGCTCCTTACCCGTATATTTAACATATGTACTCTTTGTACTCGTTTCTAAGCTGACTTGCTCGTGCAATATTACAATAGAAATCAGGCGATTCTATGGGGTGGAACATGGTGGGGGTTATGATACTTGGAGAAATACTTCAATCGAGGCTAAGATTTTTGATATGGACAAGGCACAGTCTGTGAAACCAAAAGGTCACTGTGTTGCTGTACGTGTGACAAGTGAGGACCCAGATGATGGGTTCAAGCCTACTAGCGGGAAAGTACAGGTTAGACTATCCTGGTTTTTGTTTCTCTCTTTTTTTTAAATTTTTTTTTAATTTTTTTTTTTTTTTTTTTTTTATTATTATTATACTTTCCCAATCTGTTTTCTTGCTTGCTTTGCAATAAGATATCTAATATCATGTATGTCTTTATTAGGAGCTGAGTTTCAAAAGTAAACCAAATGTGTGGGCCTACTTCTCTGTTAAGGTACCTTTTCTTCTCGAATTTTAATGTCATCCTTTTGATTGACTCATTTTATGAGCTTGATGATGATCATAATTTACTATTGCAGTCTGGAGGAGGCATTCATGAGTTTTCAGATTCTCAATTTGGTAAGTCAAAAGTCCAACTTATGACGAGGAGTATAACTTTTAATGTTCACCCAAATATACTTTGGAGGTTTATATAATAATGAGATTTGACGAGAATTTGATCTTTAATTACCTTTTAATTGTGATGTGCTTTTAAATAATAATACATAACATCTTACTCTCATATATATAACGAATCTGTTAAATTAACACTTTGTGAAACTATCTAATAAACAAATGCTTTGGTGGATTCATTTATGGATTGGAGGAAATTCTAATATACTGGTTTTTCATCACAATTGGGTAGGGGTATGTACTAAGCAACATGCAAGGAGTAGAAAAGGTTCCTCATAATGTGTCACAGTAAATAGTAGATATTTCATACATGTATTTGTCAGATTCAGGTATATGCTATAGTATGTATACTTGTAAAGCATGTTTGATGAAGTCGGCTCTTCTACAGAGGTTTTTTTATAATAAATAAATCTCTCCTGGCTCTGATTATGTTGTGACTGTTATAGTTTTCTTGTTTCAAGGTAACTTGGTTTATAGTTTACGAAGGTTAAATAATCAACTTCTTTGCAGGCCATGTCTTTGCATTTGGTGAATCAAGAGGCTTGGCCATAGCAAATATGGTTCTTGGCTTGAAAGAAATTCAAATCCGAGGAGAAATTCGCACTAATGTTGATTATACCATTGACCTTTTAAATGTGAGCCTTAATTTAAACTTTATTTTATTTTCATTCCCAGTTTCCACCATCCATTAAAGCCACCAAAAGATGTGGAAGTTTTTACCCTAATACTTTTTTCTTCTCTTCAGTCTTCAGATTACAGAGATAACAAATTTCATACAGGTTGGTTGGATAGCAGAATTGCAATGAGGGTCAGAGCCGAAAGGCCCCCCTGGTACATATCTGTTGTGGGAGGAGCACTCTATGTATGTACAACACTTATCACATTGTTTATATCGAAAAGCTTCATGGTTCATAGTCATTGGACTTGGCAATAATTAATCTTAATGATTATTCCCTTTCCATGCTTTCTTTTTCCAGAAAGCTTCTGCTAGTAGTGCAGCCACCGTTTCAGAATATATTGGCTATCTTGAGAAGGGTCAAATTCCTCCAAAGGTACTTAATACACCAGAGAATGTCGAGGTTTACTTAATTTTTGGTATCATTGTTTCTTTCAGTATCCCAGACTAATTCTGCTGTGGGTATTGCAGCATATATCACTTGTCCACTCTGAAGTTGCTCTAAATATTGAGGGGAGCAAATACACTGTATGTTTCAGGCTATTCTACCTTCAGGGAAGTTTTATTTTATAAATGTTGCACTATTGGACGCTGTAATTTACCATAACATGGTTGCTATTTCTCAGATTGAAATGGTGAGGGGTGGCCCAGGAAGCTACAGATTGAAATTGAATAAGTCTGAGATTGAGGCAGAAATACATACATTAAGAGATGGTGGTCTTTTGATGCAGGTAAGAGCTGCATCATTAATACATATGACTTCAGTAGTTAATCACAACTTTCTATCTAGTTTCAATGACAAATAACAAACGGATGATAATCAAGTGAGAGAGTGAGACATTTAATTCAATCCATATTAGCTGAAAACTTATGCAATAAATATCTGGTCATTATTTAGGTTATCATCAGCGCCTTTCCTTTTTGGGTCAGCCCTATGCATCATGTTCATTAAACTTTGCAATTTATAACATAAACTTGACACTTTTTTTGAGAAAGAATTGGATTCCTGAAGTTATACCATATAGCATGTAAAGTAATCATGCCAGCACCAATGCCCTAGCTTGTTTTAAGTAGACAATCTTGTCCCCATAAGGTTTACATTACAAAGGTGCTGGACCCTGGGAGGAGTTTCTTTTCACTTTAAATGCTACAGGCCTACAGCCATTAATATGGAACAGTTGCTGTTCAGCTCTATATGCTGATATTAAATCTCTTGAATGTTATTACCTTAATATGTCACGCAGTTGGATGGGAATAGTCACGTAATATATGCTGAAGAAGAAGCAGCAGGAACTCGTCTTCTAATTGATGGAAGAACGTGTTTGCTTCAGGTACACTCTCTCTCTCTCTCTCTCTCTCTCTCTACTTCTTAGCTCGAAATTTTTATCATATCTAGGCTGGTATTAACCTTTTTCCTTCTCTATATTAAGAATGATCATGATCCTTCAAAGTTAATCGCGGAGACACCTTGTAAGCTGATGCGGTATTTGGTACCAGATAATAGTCATGTAGATGCAGATACACCATTTGCCGAGGTTGAAGTTATGAAGATGTGTATGCCTTTGCTTTCCCCTGCATCTGGTGTAATACAGTTTCATATGTCGGAAGGTCAAGCTATGCAGGTGAGCATCATTTAGATGGTATATATATAGTAAATAAGAAAATAATTTTAAAATTGGATTTATGTAAGTGCTTGTTGCGTAGGCTGGTGAGCTTATAGCAAGACTAGAGCTAGATGATCCTTCCGCTGTAAGGAAAGCTGAGCCTTTCCGTGGTAGCTTTCCTTCCCTGGGACCTCCAACTGCAATATCAGGAAAAGTTCATCAGAGATGTGCTGCAAGTTTAAATGCAGTTCGGATGATTCTTGCAGGTTATGAACACAAGATAGATGAAGTAAGTATTCTGTTCATGAATTAATTTTCCTTGTACTTAATTACATTGTTACATTATTTAATGAGATGGCCTCTGAAGTCTGAAGGGGCTGTTGCAGGTCCTTAAAAAGTAATTCTCTGTGTTTGTTGCTTTCTTATGAGGAACCGTTCTTACCTGTTTGTTACGTAATTTCTCAGGTTGTCCAGAGCTTGCTGGTTTGCCTTGATAGTCCTGAACTTCCTTTCCTACAATGGCAAGAATGCTTATCTGTTCTGACAACCAGGCTTCCCAAAGATCTGAGAAACGAAGTGTGTTTCTACGTTCTACTTTTATTGTCAAGCTTGAGAAATAATTGCATTCTGTATCTGTCTGATACTCTTTTATATCTTCACTCATCCCCTTTCTTTTTATCTTTCAGTTGGAATCAAAGTATAGAGAATTTGAAGGAATCACCAATTCTCATAATGTTGAATTTCCTGCTAAGTTACTGAAAGGTGTTCTAGAGGTCAGCACCTTCCTTTGATTCCCTTCTGTAAATTATCACCCTGAGAGTTACTCAAGTAAGTAGTATGAATTCTGCACAGGCCCATTTAAACTCATGCTCTGAGAAAGAGAGAGGCGCTCAAGAACGGCTTATCGAGCCTCTAATGAGTCTTGTAAAGTCTTATGAAGGTGGAAGAGAGAGTCATGCTCGTGTTATTGTTCAGTCTCTATTTGAAGAGTATTTGTCCGTTGAAGAATTGTTCAGCGACAATATCCAGGTTTGTTGATCTGTAGTGCATGTATACTAATTTTTTATACTAAGGATTGAGTGCTTGGGTTTGGTGCCACACTGTGTATGGCTGATGATCATTAATCTATCGTGTGCTTATCTAGTTTCAAACCTGTTCCCTGGTTTCTGTCACTATCACTCTATCAGTTGTGTTGGCATTCAATGAAGAAACAATTGATTTCTTTTTGCATAAGAAAATGATAGACTTGTACTTAGATTAATGGTCTCTGGTAAATTATGCACACTGTGTCCAGCCTTAGCTAGTGTATGACATCGGTGTTACTCTGTCCAGGCTGATGTCATTGAACGTCTCCGTCTTCATTATAAAAAGGATCTCTTGAAAATTGTGGATATCGTACTATCACATCAGGTACGCTGAAAACTTCAAAAAATGTGACTTTAGGTTTGTTGATTTGTTATATTTACTTTTCGTAGATTCTGCTCCAGACTTGTTCATCATATGTCCCATATTTTATGATTTTCAGGGTGTTAAGAATAAAAATAAACTTGTCCTACGACTCATGGAACAACTAGTTTACCCAAATCCTGCTGCATACAGGGAGAAACTTATTCGTTTCTCACAACTGAACCACACAATGTATTCTGAGGTTGGTGATCCCCCAACTTGTGCTTATCTTGTCTCATTATGCCCACAGATATGTATTTTCTAATATACAGCGATGAGCTCTCAATTTTGTTTTGCTTATATAATGATTTATGCTGATGTGGTGTCTCAAACAACTAATTCATAATCCTCCAATGATTGCAGTTGGCTCTCAAGGCTAGTCAATTGCTTGAACAAACCAAATTGAGTGAGCTACGTTCTAACATTGCTAGAAACCTTTCTGAATTAGAAATGTTTACAGAAGATGGTGAAAACATGGATACTCCAAAAAGAAAAAGTGCAATAAATGAGCGTATGGAAGCTCTTGTGAGTACTCCGCTTGCTGTTGAAGATGCCCTTGTGGGCTTATTTGATCACAGTGATCATACACTACAGAGGCGGGTTGTTGAAACCTATGTCCGGAGGCTTTATCAGGTAAATCCATAGTTCAATAATTTAAATTCAACTACTATTTTACAATTGTAAATAATTTAACTCTATCTTTTCTTTCTTTTTTTTTTCCGTTCTCTTTTCTCAGCCTTATCTCGTTAAGGGAAGTGTGAGGATGCAGTGGCATAGATCTGGCCTCATTGCTTCTTGGGAGTTCATGGAGGAGCACATTGAAAGAACAACCGTCTCTGATGATCTATCCTCTAACCAACCACTTGTTGAGAAACACAGTGAGAGAAAGTGGGGGGCCATGGTTGTTATTAAATCTCTTCAGTTTCTGCCATCGGTGATTACTGCTGCACTGAAAGAAACAACTCAGAATTCTGAAGAAACACTATCCAGTGTCTCTTTAGAACCAGGCAGCCATGGCAACATGTTGCACATTTCACTTGTGGGGGTGAATAACCAAATGAGCTTGTTGCAGGATAGGTAGAAAAACTCTATACTTACAGTTTGAAAAAGTGTTCTAATGTTATTGGTGCACCATGCTTTAATTCCTTCATTTATGCACAGTACTTGACTCTTTTATCCGCTCTGAAATTTCCCTGTTTCAGTTCACTGAATATCTTGGGCTTGTGGTTGAGACGTTGAGTGGATTTGCATGGATATATTAATAGCTTTTGAATTGTGTTATTTGTGCAGTGGTGATGAAGATCAGGCTCAAGAGAGAATCGATAAGTTGGCCAAAATTCTAAGAGATAAAGAAGTCAGTTCTAATCTCCGTGCTGTTGGTGTTGGGGTGGTTAGTTGCATTATACAGAGAGATGAAGGAAGAACCCCAATGAGGCATTCATTCTATTGGTCAGCAGAAAAAAATTACTACAGTGAGGAACCTTTACTACGTCATTTGGAACCTCCTCTATCTATATATCTTGAACTGGTATGAGGCGTTGAGTCATCATTCTTATGCTCTTTGTTCTCTTACTCTTTTATTTCAATCTAGGTCTTACTAATATCTGCATAATGTTATACTACCTAAATGATATAATTGTGCCATTTTTTATTTCCTCTCATTTTAATCAATTCAGGACAAGCTTAAGGGCTATGAAAATATCAAATATACTCCATCCCGGGATCGCCAATGGCACCTGTATACCGTTATGGACAAGCCATCCATCCGGAGGATGTTTTTGAGAACGCTTGTGAGACAGCCCATCTCTGAGTTCTCAGGAGTCGAACTAGGAACTCTTCGGATACAAAGGCCCATCTCTTTTACATCAAGAAGCATCCTGAGGTCTTTAACAACTGCAATGGAAGAGTTAGAACTTAATGCACACAATGTTACCTTGAAACCTGATCATGCTCATATGTACCTGTACATAGTTAGAGAGCAACAAATACATGATCTTGTGCCATATCACAGGTATCTATTGCACCATTTCTCCTTCTTCGGATTTTGTAGTAATTGATGCAACTTACTCTTAAAGGAGAGAGTTATATCAACAATTTGTTTCCAGGGAGTTGAACATCGACGACCGACATGAAGAGGCGGCTGTTCAGAACCTTTTGGAAGAGCTTGCTCGTGAAATTCACAGTTTGGCTGGTGTTAGAATGCATAGATTAAATGTTTGTGAGTGGGAAGTGAAGCTTTGGATATCATCTTCTGGACAAGCCAATGGTTCTTGGAGAGTCGCCGTTACTAATGTGACTGGTCAGACCTGCTCTGTACACGTAAGTTTTTTTTTATTTAATTTTTATTTAATTTATATATATATATATGTGTGTGTGTGTGTGTGTGTGTGTGTGTGTGTGTGTTTTGTTTTTCAAAGGCATAATCAGCATGAAGCCAAAATTTTCATTAAACTTTCCATGGAATTGCTAGTTGATGAAGGCAGCAAATTTTTAGCACTAATTCTTGGCAAATCACTATTTTTTTTTTTGTGCAATGAAATGTATACGTGAAATTTGTTGTCTGAGGGTGCTTTAGGGACCTTACATAATGTTATCAAAATTTGTGACAGTTTTGAATTTGTGCTTTTTTTAAAACCTTAAAGTGCAGAATGTGCCGACCCCACTTATGAGATTAAGGCTTTGATTGATTGATTGAAAGTGCAGAATGAGCAGTATAGCTCAGTGGCTATGTACTTATTCTGTCCATAAAAATTTATTTGTATTCCTTTCGTGATGTCCAAAAAAAATAATATCAGCCAGTTACTTTTTTTTTTTAAAAAAAAGGAAGCTTCTCACTCAACCTGTGTAATATGGACACCCCACTCATATACTCTCCTCCATCTGCTGTATTCCATTTTTATATGTCCACCGTTAACCAAAATCCTACCCACCTGCTAAATCGTTTTATATGCCAAACCTAACTCAAAGAAATTTATGGACAGAGAATAAATTATTACCTGATGTCGAATTCATTTCTTAGAATCTATTTCCCCAAACAATGCTGCCAATATGTGCTTTTATCAATTTAAATTTAAGTATGGCAATTGTGCTGAACTTCTTCCCTTCAAAGTTGAGTTATATATTATCTGCTTTGACCAATATTAGATAAACATAATGTAACCAGATGTTTTACAATAAAAACATATTACTCGAATATGGTTGGTATGTGTAGAATCCAAAACTACAGTAGCATGTTTCCAAGTCTAATTAGTGCTTGCTTCTATATTGGTGCTGATCATGAAAAATAATTAGTAGTTTCTTACATTTGTTGGTTGAATACAATATTACCATGTATTTCATGAATAGTCTTGAATTTAATGAATGTTATTGCATCAATGATGTCCAGGTTTACCGCGAGTTGGAGGATAACAGCCTACATGAAATGGTCTACCATTCTGTGTCTGCTCATGGTCCCCTTCATGGAGTACCTGTGAATGCCTTCTATGAACCTCTAGGGGGTATCGCCCGCAAACGACTTCAGGCCATGAAAAGCAGCACAACTTATTGCTATGATTTCCCATTGGTATGGATCTTCAATTTTCCATCACTTTGATCCCCTCCCTCCTAAAACCTGTTCTTGACCATTTTTTAATTCTTTTTGATCAAAATGCAAGTCTCAGAGAGCTGTATGACTTGTATCATATTAATTAACAGGCTACCATAGCTCATGGCAGCATTCATTCATTTTTTTGTTGCATGTTGATGGACTTACATTACTCGTGCTATTGTTTTCAGGCTTTCTTTACTGCCTTAGAGCAATCCTGGGCATCTCAAGCACCAGATGGGAAAAAACCTTCTGACAAAGTACTTCTAAAAGCAACAGAGCTAGTTTTTGCTGATCCAAAAGGAACCTGGGGAACTCCTGTTGTTCCGAAGGAACGCAACTCTGGTCTTAATGATGTTGGTATGGTGGCCTGGAGCTTGGAAATGTCAACTCCTGAATTCCCCGATGGAAGGACAATATTGGTCGTAGCAAATGATATTACCTTCAGGGCTGGATCTTTTGGACCGAGAGAAGATGCTTTCTTCCTTGCAGTAACAGATCTTGCTTGTGCAAAGAAACTTCCTCTAATTTATTTGGCTGCTAATTCAGGGGCTCGACTTGGTGTTGCTGACGAGGTAAAAAGCTGCTTCAAAGTTGGTTGGTCTGATGAGTCAAACCCTGAGCGTGGGTTCCAGTATGTCTACTTAACTCCTGAAGATTATGGTCGTATAGGGTCATCAGTTATAGCCCATGAGTTAAAACTTAAAGATGGTGAAACTCGATGGGTTATTGACACTGTTGTAGGTAATGAGGACGGACTAGGAGTTGAGAACTTGTCAGGAAGTGGAGCTATAGCTAGTGCCTACTCAAGGGCTTACAAGGAAACCTTTACTCTAACTTTTGTTACCGGCAGAACAGTTGGTATTGGTGCCTATCTTGCTCGCCTTGGGATGCGTTGTATACAGAGGCTTGATCAGCCCATAATTCTAACTGGCTTTTCTGCATTAAATAAATTACTTGGGCGGGAGGTTTACAGTTCACAAATGCAACTTGGTGGTCCAAAGATTATGGGCACTAATGGGGTAGTGCATCTCACAGTTTCTGATGATCTTGAAGGCATATCAGCTATTGTGAAGTGGCTCAGCTATGTTCCAGCCTATTTAGGTGGTGAACTTCCGATATCGCGCTCTTTAGATCCTCCAGAAAGGAAGGTTGAGTATCTGCCTGAAAACTCCTGTGATCCTCGTGGTGCTATATCTGGTATACTTGATGCTAAAGGTAAATGGCTTGGCGGTATTTTCGACAAAGATAGTTTTGTTGAAACTTTAGAAGGGTGGGCAAGAACAGTTGTCACAGGAAGGGCCAAACTTGGAGGTATTCCAGTTGGCATAGTTGCTGTTGAGACACAGACTGTTATGCAAATTATCCCAGCAGATCCTGGTCAACTCGATTCTCATGAGAGAGTGGTACCACAAGCAGGGCAAGTATGGTTTCCAGATTCTGCTACCAAGACAGCACAAGCCTTGTTGGATTTCAACCGGGAAGAACTTCCACTTTTCATTTTAGCTAACTGGAGAGGCTTCTCAGGTGGGCAAAGGGACCTGTTCGAAGGGATCCTTCAGGCTGGATCTACGATTGTTGAAAACCTTAGGACTTACAATCAACCTGTTTTCGTTTATATCCCCATGATGGGAGAGCTTCGTGGAGGGGCATGGGTTGTTGTGGATAGTCGAATTAATTCAGACCACATTGAAATGTATGCTGACCGCACAGCTAAAGGAAATGTACTCGAGCCTGAAGGAATGATTGAGATCAAGTTTAGAACCAACGAATTGATTGAGTGTATGGGAAGGCTCGACCAACAACTTATTGGTCTCAAGGGAAAACTTATTGAAGCCAAGGATTCCAATTCTTATGCTGATATTGAACTTTTCCAACAGCAAATCACAGCTCGAGAGAAACAACTGTTGCCTGTTTATACTCAGATAGCCACGAAGTTTGCTGAATTGCATGATACTTCACTAAGGATGGCTGCAAAAGGAGTTGTTAAGGAAGTGTTAGATTGGAAAATGTCCCGTTCATTCTTCTATAAGAGATTATACAGAAGAGTAATGGAGGAATCACTGATCAAGTGTGTACAAACTGCAGCAGGTGAAGGGTTGCCCCATAAATCTGCCATTGAATTGATCAAAAAATGGTTCTCTGAGTCTGCTAATACTTCTAGAGACGATACCAATGCTTGGGATGATGATGAGGCTTTCTTTAAGTGGAAGAATGATTCTGCTAACTATGAAGAAAAGCTTACAGAGTTGCGTGTACAGAAGGTATTGCTTCAGTTGTCAAATATCAGTAACTCGTCTTCAGACCTGAAAGCTTTGCCTCAAGGTCTTGCTGCCCTACTTCAAAAGGTACGGCAAATTCTTTTCAATATTTATTTTTTACATTTGATATCAGAATGTAAGAGTAACATTTTCATTTTGAATTTCAGGTGGATTCATCGAGTCGAGCACAACTTGTAGATGAACTCCGGAAAGTGCTTACTTGATTTGGTAACTCGGTTTCTTCTAGGTTGAAGATGATAAATTAGTTTTGCTGTTGTCAATTCTAAAATTTTATGAGGCATGCAACCGATACAGTACCGTCATTTGTGTTTGTTGATTGTGTTGTACTGTATCGATTTATGAAACTGTAAATATAGGAGATTTTATAATTCAATTAGGCAATTCATTGTGACTCATGGTTGTCCCATTTTGTATTGATCTTTGGTATAATTTATTGACAGTTGATCATTAATAATGCGAAATGTTCAAATATTTCCATTTGAAGATTAAGTTATAGTCTCTTGACATTTGACACAACAACTCTGTATTTTTTTCTCTCTCCAATTTGTATTAGACCAAATTAAAAAAAAAAAAAATTCCATTTGAAGATTAAGTTATAGTCACCTCAATTTGTATTAGAACAAATATAAAAAAAAATTAAAAAAAAATTAAAAATTAAAAAAAAAAATCAAAAATCAAAAAAATCCAGTCAATCTTTATTTTCTATGTTAAACGTGATATTGTATTATATGTACATTAAAGTTTTAAATTTCTCAAAATTAAAGTTTTAAAAGGAGAATTAAACTTTCGGTGACATGAATTACTAATATATTTCAGAAATTGATATCAATGTATAACAAACGGTGGGATCAAATTTCTTCTTATATATATATATATTTTCTCAATTGATTTTTATAACCATACATTAACGGATTTAATTGACTAAATGGCCTGCTTTGGTTGTTAAAGGTCTCTGGGAAAGCCTTTGGGACCAATGGGTTTGGGTAGCAGCTCCTGCAAGGGCTGCAACCAACTCAGACTCTAAACAATAAACCATTGAGTCAATCTACATTCTATAAGGCAGTGTTGTGCCACATTGTTTTTTTTGGTGTTCCACCTAGTTCACCCTTAGGGCTAATCCGGATTCCGGGATCAATTTTGGGTGGTTAGGTTCCAGTCTCCTCCCACTTATTGCAAGGGATCGAACACGCGATCCTCCCTATCAAGTGTAGTCCCAATCACCACTAAACCAACAACCAATTAGTAGTGTTGTGCCACATTGTAACATAACACAACCTACAGAAAGTTAATGCAATCAGGCATCCTTTCTTTTACACTCAAATTCGAAGTCGGTATTTGAACAGAAATCAGGACCTCTGATTTTCACTCTGGTATAGGAGATGAGACAGAGATACAAAGCCAATAAGGGGGTTAGACATCTCTACGCATCTACAGTGATCCCCAATTTTAATCATTTTACTAGCACAATTGGCAAATGCTCCCCCATTTTAACATCCAACTATCATGTAATCGATAAAATTCTCACATAAAATAATCACGATTCAAATTGTGAACTTTAAATTACAAGGTGACTCAACTAGGGTACATCTCACTACTAGTAACTAAATAACTGAACCAAAATTTGCTTCCCGCTCATGTTGAACATTTTGTCCTTCATCAACCAGATATATTAGGCTTGTTTATCGCTTTCGTTCTGCCCGCCACTTGTATACTGGCCTATCAGTGGGACAAACAATCTCATCTTCCCGAAGCTTGCGTTTCCTACCCTTTTTCTGCATCAATACAGATAAATTTTAACTTACAGAAACAGTCTCAATATATATTACCCCATGGACCTTTTCTTTATCTTAGGCGTTAGCAGATGATAACTTAAATCCCTGATATGTTCATATGGTGCCTAGGCCCAACAGATATTTGCGATGCACCAAATTTCAAATCAGACTATAAATTTTCAATAAGGCATTCATTTCTACAATCAACGGAAGATCTAGTAAGTACTGATTTAGTCATAATAAGCAAATGCCAAGAAACAAGCAAAAACCACACTTCATAATAGAACAGCCCAGTAAAGTATCAACTGACAATAAATTAGAAATTTGTTTTATACGGGCATGGTCGGCATCTCCATTCAGAAGTCCTGTACATTTAGGGCTCTGGAATAAAGGTGTCAAGGACATTTATCTGAGCAGGTTTGGCTTCAACTTTGTTCGCTATACTTTAAAGATATCATAAACATAATCAATGGGCATGTATTTTTAATGTTTACTTTAAAGCGGATTGGTACCTGTAGCTCTTTCTGCAAGGCCATCTCTGCATATACTCTCTCCAAATTTTCAACTCTTTTCATTCTTGCCTCTAACTCTTTGTAGGAAGCATTCATCTTCCTGCCAGAAAAAGAAGAATAATAAGACATTACCCAAAACACTAGCCCCTGAGGCAAATTGGCAATAGGACAACCCAAAAAAGGAAACAGGGCCTCAAAGAGACAGGTGGAGTAGGAAAAAAAATAAAATAAATAAAATAAAATAACTCTATAGGAAAGGAAGACGCAAAATATCAACATAATTAAAAAGGGGAGAGGCAACATGCACTCTTTGTTGAGCAAAATCTAAGGAAAGACTAAGTGCCCCATAATTAATTATTTTTTAACAGATAAAATACGAGTATATCCTTTTTGCATCAGTGAAAATAACTATATCAAGGAAAGACTAAACTGCCAAAAGATTTTACAAAAAACAATATTGCAAAATTAATGAGTTATTACTTCTTGATTGCAGAAGGCACCGGCGCTGATGCATGAAGCTCTTCATTGTTTGATGATCTTGATAGTATCTCATTCGCCTCTTCACTGTTTAACAAAAAGTTTCCAGATATCTTAAGTTAGAACTTGGCTTTTGTCACTTGGGAAGAAACAAGGATAGTGTAAAAGGATTTCAATCCACAAGCACCTAAACATTTGGTGTATAGAAGAGGGAAAACAATGGAAGGAAATACAAAATGAGAAATAGGGAAAGAGAGGAGGGGAGGCGAGTCTCCACTATTCCCTGACCGCAATGAATGAAACACAAACCTGTCATCTGCAAAGTAAATGTGCTTGCTTGAGGGCCGATTATCTAAAGAATGTAGCACAGCTTGACGCTTTTCAATTTTCTGTAAAGAAGCATAGTGTCAGCATATATACGGCAAAGAAAAAACAGCAGATATTTGTATCTCTTTCACTACAAAATACTTAAACTATCCAAAATACAATCTTAGAAGTACCTTCTTTTCACTTTGAATTTTCTGAAGCACATATCCTAAGTCTTGTGTCTTCATCAACAAAAGTTCTTCTGGCGTATACTTGTTAGCCTCACTCCTAAGATTACATTAAACACAAAATAATGAGAAAGACAAGCATCCAAGAAACGAGTGATGCTTAATTTATAACCATTGTGAATGTTATGTTTCTGAAAGTTTGATCGGAAGAGTATTAAACTATTAAAGGATACGCACAAAACATTCATTAATGGTTATTAACCAAGCATTTCCCAAAACAAGAACATATATCTTACTCGGGTCTATGAACTCCATTCCTTGTACTAGTATTAATCATTTTAAAATAAAATTCATCAGGGTTCCTATTCGCCGCCTTTTCTTTGAGTCTCTGAAAACAAAACAGAACATCCCATTCAGAATTAACCAAGAGTGTGATAGCAATTGAACGAGTAAGATAGCATGACATAAAAATTTACCCGTAACATATCCTCCTTCTTGTGGAATTCTCTAGCACGAACGACATAGTCCTTATGCTTTTCGAGTAACCCAAACTTTTTCCTCGAAGCCCTGAATTCACAACAAGAAATCAACAAGAATATTTGCTCAACTACACACAAAATTATCAGACATTTGCAGCTGTATAAATAGAGAGGAAGACTCACGGTTGTGATCGCTCCTTGTACTCCCTTTTAGAGATTGCATTTCTTATAGAAGACATGTTGATAACGAACTTGTGCAATATATCTAGAATAAATTTCACATTCAATAAACAAACAAATTTGAATAAATTCATAGTTGAATCAGGCAAAAGAGATTTAAATTCATATTGAATTATCTCATAATTTTAGGGATATTTGATTCAATAATTTTGGATATGATGTTTGATAATCTAGGAATTTACGAACCCTAAAGTTAAAGCACTGAAAATTAAATTAAAATATAAACCCTAGATTGTGAAATTGATATGATGATAACAACAACAAACAACTTACCTTAGAAGCTGCTTCAATGGGGGATACAAGAATTAGATTCAAGCTTCAATGGAAAACGTTGAGTAAGCTTCGATGAAATAACTCAGAGAGGAAGGAAATAGGAATGAAGGCCTTTTTTCTTTTTACGGGGAAGGCCTTTAAAAGCCATGACCCGCTATAGTCATAAAGATCCGTGTGATTAATAAATGGGGCGGGTTTTTATATTAATCAATCATCAATCAATTAATAATCTATCTATCTAAATTTACGAAAAATTGATAGGAATAATCTCAACTTTATCCGATTCGCTCAAAATAATCTCAACTTTCGATTATTTTTTTATAATCAGAACTTTAATATGAATTTGCTTCTAACAGTCCCTGACGGTTATAAAACTTGTTATAACAAGTCACCAGACACGTGTCAGGACATGATTAGATAAAAAATATTAAAGAAAATTATACTCCCTCCGTATTTTTTTAAGTGATACATTTTCCATTTCCGGCCGTGTTTTTTTAAGTGATACATTTCCTTTTTTGGCAAAACAATACATTAAAAAATTATATCTCTCTCCTCTTATGGTCCCCACCCAAACCCACTACTACTTTTTTATTATATATTTCCTCTCACATTCATTACTTTTCAATAAACTATTAACCCCACTATCTTTCTTTAACAATTTTTTAATACTCCACTACCCCACTTATCTCTTATTTTATTTAACTCAATTAAATTGCCTAAAACTATGTGCCGGTCAATATGTATCACTTAAAAAAAACACGGAGGGAGTAATTAAATTAAAATAATTAATTAAAAAGTAAAAAAAAAAACAGAAGAATTTTTTAAAAGAAAAACTCCACCACTGTAGCCCAACCACTGCTGCTCATACCTAACCCCTACCACGGCAGCCGGCGCCTAGCTGGCCATTCCCCGGCCGATGGATCCCGCCGTCGATTTTCCCCCCTCCCCGACGACTCATTTCCTTAGCGGCGAAGCCCACCTCACCCCTTTCACGAACAACATTTGCAGCCCGCTACTTCACCGATCCTCTTTTCTTATCTTTTGTTAAATTGATTAAAGTTTCAATCTTTGTTAAGTTTTGTTCTTAAATTGTTTTTATTATGACTAGATTATGCATATGAATAACAAAAGATTATAAATTTACAAAGTATACTATGTTTGAATTATAGTATAAAATTTCAGATTTATATTATGTATAAAATTAGAGTTTATATTTTGAATTTTCATGTTTTAGAGCTTGAAATGTTGAAAACGTGTTAAGCAAGTTATTTATCTATACTATGATTTCATAATGGCAAAACCCATAATTTTATATTTAATTATTTTCCATTTTTTATATCTTGTGAAATTAGGGGTTTGATTTTGCTTATTTGAAAGATTTTAAGGTTTTAATGTGTAATATACTATTATAACTATTATATTGTATTATGAATGTAGATCATTTAAACCTTGAAATCTACAATTTAAGCTATTTTCAAAATTTTATATAATCTGATATTAATTGTTATTAAGCTGAAAATAAAGGTTTAGAATGCTTCTACATGTTTTAAACAACTATTTATGCAATATGACAAGTATAGATTATTTGAATTGCAAAAGCTATAAATAAAACAAATTTCAGCATATGTTAGTAAGTTAAACTTGCTGGAATTTTATGTATGTCATAAGCTATATTTTCATGATTTTAACATATTAACTTATAGTTGAACTACTGAATTATTAATTTTGACTATTGGGAATAATTTAAAAGCATTATTAATTTCAATTGTATAAGAAGTTTTAAAGTAGTTTGGTATTGCTGTAAATTATATTGCTTGGTATTGATTGAAATCTTTTTGTTTGATTTAAGAGAAAAATTTATAGAAGGTGATTTCTAGTTGGTAAAGTGGCATACCAATTCGTTTCTCAAGGTACATACAAGGATATGAAAATTTTTGACTGTAGAGCATGTCTAAGGACTTGGAAAATTTAGAATCATGTTAGGAAACTTGTGGACTGGTTGAAATTGTATGGTAGTAAATTTGATAGATTGGTGACTAACGTGATGTTTGGTTTTGATTCATGTATGATAAATGCGTATTGAATTATCTTATAGTATTATTTATGCATTAACTTGCAAGATGAGCTAAGTGGCAAAGTTATATAAATATATGGAATGAACTATCTTATTACTCGCTCATGTTTATTGAAATGGAATGAGTAAATGGGGAATTAAAGTCTTACAAGATGAGGTTAAGGATTTGAGGTGTCTTATGCACTTAAGGTGTTTATACACCGAGGTAATTAAAGGATTCAATAATAAATTTAGCTTGTCACTATTAAATTAAGAATCGAATTGGAAATTTAAATTGCTTGGATGATTTGATATTTGATTGATTGTATTGTTTGCATACGAGTCATTACCAAGTCTAAACTTGTAATTCATGTAGAGAGCAAGATGGATGAGCAATAAAGTAATGACAATAAGGGGTTGGGGTACACGGGTATTAGCCGTGCACTTTTCTAGATGTCATCTGATCTACGAGTCTCTTGTTTCAAATACTTTTTTAAAAAACTATAAGGAGTTAGATGAGATCTCATACTAGCTATGGTCACGGAGTCGCGCCTGTGGCCATTGGATGTTTATTGATGTTTCCGAAAGGAGGCATGGGGTTTTACTTTTATTGATGTTCCAACTGGAGCATGGGAGGACAACCTTGTCTATTGCTTAATCCAATGAATAAGATGAAATAATTTAATTATTACTTCCTCCGTTTTCTTTTACTTGAAACACACCTATTAAGTACACAGTTTTAGGAGATGATTAGTGAGGGTAAACGAGCGATTTTATCAATATAATTTTTACACGAAAATAAGAATAGGGTTAAGTATCATTTGTAAAAATTATAATGAAAAATTTGTTCGTTTATATTACATAAACCCGACCTCAGAACACGTGCCACAAGGCTGTGTTGCAAGTAAAAGAAAACGGAGGAAGTATTAATTAGTGAAGTCTTAGTAATATTAGTAGTTGTGTCGTGTACTTGAGTCTATAATTAAATGGTGTGTAATGATTGATTATTAGAAGCATGTTAGGAATTCTTTATTATTTTTCGTAGATTGTATGTACTCAGCGTTGTTGATTGCGTGCTTTTGTGTGTCTTTCTTTGGTCATGGCCTTCGCCTTTTCAATGACCCTATAATGATCCAATTTTTACACTTGTAATATTGGGGAGCAGATCACTCATAGGTTTACACATTATCAGAATTTGCATCAAAGTGGTGAGATTTTGAGTGAAGTGTTGGTTACTATTCACATTTTATTCTATTTCTTATATTTGAATTTATTTAGACTCTGGTTGTTTTATTTACCATTTTTATTGGGTTTTAAATAAGGCCTTAATAGTTCCAAGTTGTAAGACTTAATTTGTTTTGAAACTTATTTTTAACTGAGTTAGTTTTTCCGCTGCTAAATTCTGATTAAGCCTTAACGTTTGAATACGTGGCGATAGCACGCTAGTAATTCTCTTGGATTTTGTTCATGATACTTACAGGTTTAAAGAGAGAATTATTGGGGTGTTACAATTATTTAGCTCTTAAATGCTCTTTGGAATGTTGAAATTATTTGAACTCTGAGCAACTTTTTAATCTGTTAGACTAAATTAGGTACTAAATTATCATTAACCTCAACTTTGTTTCATTAACATAACATCACATGTAATTATAATAGACAAAGCAAATACCATAATTAGTTTTATTTACTTAGTTGAATTACATAACTTCATTCATAAACCCCATACAAATTACATCATTGCCCTGATTACATAACTTAATTAGGATTGAACTACTTGCTACTCCCCTTTCCTTCATTACCCTGATTACATAATTTAAGGTAAAAAAACGCAAATTACTAATAAGATAATAGCAATCTTCATAAGCCCCTAACATCAAACAAAAAGGTCTTCCACCATGTTATGTATTGCAGCATTCTCAGAATTTACTGAGGCATCATAAAAACTCACATTATCTTCAGTCACCTAGTTAAAATAATCTGCAACCTCTGACTTTTTCCCTGCATTGTAGTATGGCTTCTTTGGATTTCTCATTGGATCAGTAATCCTAACATCAGCGTTTTTGGGAGGATTGGGTGACAATAGTTGGTTGGAGAGAATGAAGTGCGGAGGTGGATGCGGGTGAAAGCTCCATCCGACCTGAATCCGACCTAATGTCATTTCTACCTAGAGGTGATCATTGTGCAGCAAAATAAGCACATTACGCTGGTTGGGCCAAGCTTCGGGCTGGAAATTACGTGCCCAAACCTACCCAAAATGGGCAGGCCGTGCAGTCTTTCCGGGTCGGGCCAAATAAAACAATTAAAAGTGCATATCTAAGCCTGCCAAAATAATTTTAAAAAAGGGTCAGGCCGGCGGGTTAACCGTAACATATATTTCGAGCTGAAAAATCTGCCCAAAATCCTGCCAAATTTGAGCCAAGCCAGCGGGCCTTATTGACTTTGATCAGCTCTACTTTTTCCCCATTTTAATTTATTAATCAAACCTTTGCATTATTCCTAAATTATCCAACCTTTGGGGGCTCAATTTTGTTAAGCCTAGTTGACTAGTTATCTGCTCTTTAGGTAATTTTTTTATTTAATTTAACAAAAATATCAAAAATAAGAAAAATTCTTTTAATTATCTCTCCTCCTCTTTCTCCATTCCTTAACAACCACCTTCTTTTCTTACCAACTCCGTCCCAAACACCACCTTCCTCCTCCTCCTCCTCCTCCTCCACCCCAACCCCACCACCACCATGCATCATCATCATCATCGTCATCATCATCATCATCCTCTCTCTCCTCTCCTCCTCTCCTCCTCTACCCCCTTCAACTTCTCACCATTCCCAAATTGATACCCCCTTCATTTTCATTAACTCCCCTCCTCACCACAACCCCCACCAACATCATCTTCATTACGGTTGTATTCTAAACGACGCTTTCAATTTCATTAAACTCCCCTCCTCACCATAACCCCCCCCCCCCGCCAACAACATCATCTTCATCACTGTTGTATTCTAGAAGACTTCCTTGAGATGGGTTTTGGTCTAATCCCCCGAAAG
This sequence comes from Chenopodium album, assembly GCF_948465745.1. Lineage (NCBI taxonomy): Eukaryota > Viridiplantae > Streptophyta > Magnoliopsida > Caryophyllales > Amaranthaceae > Chenopodium > Chenopodium album. The sequence goes on along the minus strand of NC_137858.1, from coordinate 15,655,034 downwards.
CTAGTCACCCCCGAAGCGCTTCATCCTTACCCAATTGAAACTTCCATCAGTTGCGCCCCTCTTCCTTGAAGAAACCCAATGAAAATTCATGGTGAGAACGTTTTTGGAGATTGATAATTGATATGAAACCCTAACGGAATATTTGGAAGAGGGAAGGAATATATAAAGAGGGATTTCATGATAGGGGCGGGAAACCAATGAAAAAGGGGAGGGAATCACTTAATTCAGGGGTAAGTTAGTCTTTTGTGTAATCTAGTTAGAAAATGAGCCATTTAATAGTTGGTTAGACCTTTTAGTGATAACTAGCTTTTTGGCCTGTTCAATGCACGGGTAATTATTTGGGTTAATTATATTCATATGTAGGCATGCTTTTATACAAAGTAATTGTTTCATTTTTCAAACTTAAAAGAAAAATAGAGTGAGGGGGGTAGAACTATGAAAGAACATGAAGGAATTTAGTTAGATATATATACATGAAGAATGTGGGATATGAAATGATATACTCCGTATTAGTTTAAAATTATATTTATTTGAGCAATGCCCAGTTAATTCCCCAGATAAACAAAGCGTCTTTTCAAGCTAAGTACCAGTAGAGGGATACATGCGTCTTTTCATGTGCTAATTGAGGGGTACATGTGTAATTTCCTCACCAAATAGTAAAAGCAATTTGCAAACACTATTTGGACACCTCACCAAAAATACTGAACAAATGATCACAGCTTATTGATATTTACATAAATGCCACCGGATTAACAAAATTTTGTTTACTTGCTGATAAACTTGTATTTGCCAAATTTAAAGTCTAGGAGATGAAAAGACAATTTTTATAATAAATTCATATGTTTATGTAATGTGTACTAATTAATTGAACATAATTATTTTATTACAGTGGAAATGAAACACTTCATTTTTTACTTGAATTTTCAAGTTGTAGAATGCATAAAGACTTAAACATACATATTAAGGGAGGTGACATGTGGCATATGTAAACATGGGCACGGGCCGTGCCGGCACGCGGGCGGCACGGGCCCGGCACGACTCCGGCACGGCCCGACACGGCACGGGTGGCGGCACGGCACCTGTGGGCCGTGGGCCGTGCCGTGAACAAAATTCCGGAATCTGGCACGGGCACGGCACGTGGCACGGCGGGTGGCACGGTGGCCGGCACGTGGGCCGGCACGCTGGTACGACCCGCCGGCACGGCACGTGGCACGGCTTGGCACAGCCCGGCACGAAGCCAGGCACGGCACGGCCCGTGCCTCAGTACCGTTGGAAAACTAGCCGTTTATGGCTGTTTTCCAACGGCTCTAAAACGGCTAGTTTTCCCCCCCTTTTCCCACCCAAATTCCCTATAAATACTTCATATTTTCCTCCAAAAATTTCACAATTCATCAAATCATCTATTCTCTCTTATTCTCTAATATTCTTACTCTTAAATTCTTAATTCTTAAATTCCTACAAATCATACAATCTTGCTCTCTTTTGTGAAAAGAAAAAAAAAATTCCTACTCTCTTATAAATTTTACATTTTTACTATTATTACTTTTATTAGTCTACTACCAAAAAAAAAAAATTGTTATATTTACATTCGGGAAATTATAAGTTCGAGAAATTATAAATTTGGGAAAGCATTGAAGCGTCATTGTAAGATCTAACTCAACTTTATTTTAATTTGTTATTGTTATTGTTATTGTTAGTGTTAATCTTATTATTATTATTATTATTATTATTATTATTATTATTATTATTATTATTATTATTATTATTATTATTATTATTATTATTATTGTATTCTTGGAACTATTTAATTATATAAAAACTACTTTCTATTTTAATTGTGGGTTATTTGGATTGTTGAAATCTGTCTAAGGCGGGATTTGGGCTCTGGACAACGTCACTCCTAACCTCTCCTACCTGGGATCTCATTGATCCAAGTAATCTACTATTATTATAATTATTTTTAAAAATTTAATTTATATAAAAACTACTTACTAATTAATTCTTATTGTTATTGTTATTATTATTATTATTGTTGTTAATTGTTACTTTGTTATTGTTAGTTGTATTATTATTATTATTATTGTTATTGTTACTTTTATTGTTATTATTATTAATTAATCATGGCATCAAACCCGAACGTTTCCTCCTCCTCTAGAAAAGCCAAGTCAAAACGTAGGGAATCACCAAACCCAAACACTTCAATGTCTATGCCCCCCCTAACATGCCCTTTCCCTCTCCTAACATGCCCTTTCCAAACACTTCCACCCCTTTCTTTCATCCCCAAAACACGGGAGGGCAAGAACAAATGGATGATATGCCTCCTTGGACCCAATTTCAACAAACCCAATTTCAACAATATGAATTTCCTTTTCCTCCTCCTTCCCAAGGTAGCCAAACACAAGCCTCCGGGTCGAGTGAACCATCCACCCAAATTCCCAACACCCAAAATCCTAACATATTAGAGTGGTGTACCGAAGAGGATTTTGCTCAAACCAAAAGAAAGAGTGAATGTTGGGCACATTATCAATTAAGTAAAGATGGAAAAAAATGTAAGTGTCGGACTTGTGGTAAAATTTTCTCGGCCGATACCAAGGGAGGGACGGGACACCTTACTAGACATACAAAAAAATGTGGTGGACCATCTAGTGATCCAATCCAACCTAAAATTTCTCAATTCCATCCACAAGGTTTCATTTACAATTACGAGAGAGATAGGGATGAACTTGGGAGAATGATTGTACATGCAGAACAACCTTTTCTTTTCGCCGAAAATGATGCCTTCAACAACTATATTAACCGAGCACTACAACCAAAACACAAAAAAATCTCCCGAAAAACCGTTCGATCTGCTACCATAAAGACTTATCTAGAGTACAAATTGAAATTAGTAAATGAATTAGCTAATCTTCCTAGTAGAGTTTCTTTAACCGCCGATGCATGGGATGGTGGGTACGGACTTCACTATTTATGTGTTACTTGTCATTGGTTAGATAATGAGTGGATGTTACAAAAACGCATCATTCATTTCAAAATGCTTGAATACCCTCATACCGGTCTTAACATTTCACATCATTTAATGGAAGCCATTGATGCATATAGTCTTAGGGATAAAATCATGTCTATGACTTTCGATAATGCAACTTCTATGACATATAGTGCGAATTTGGTCAAATCCCAATTGAACGATGTTATATTAGATGGAGATGCACTTCATGTTAGATGCATTTGTCATGTTCTTAACTTGTGTGTGAAGGATGGAACACAAGCAATTGGTCCATTTTATCACAAATAAGGAATGCTATTATGTCTATTAATAGCTCTAACATGAGATATCAAGAATGGAAAGGTTTTTGCAGGCAACAACGGATAAAAACCATAAAAATAGCACCGGATTGTCCAACTAGGTGGAACTCCACCTATGAAATGTTGAGTCGGGCAATCGAGTACAAGGTTCATTTAACACTTTTTTATAATATGAAATTTCCACAAAATGCTTTACTAGAAGATGATTGGGTTAATTGTGAAAAATATATGCAGTTTTTACAATTACTATATGGTATGACACATTGTTTTTCTTCTGTATATAATCCTTGTTCTCATTCTTTTCTTAGCAATGCATGTTTACTTGCACAACTTTTTGCGGAACACCGATCACAACATGTTTATCGTGGATATCTTCCATCCATGGAGGATAAATGGCGTAAATATTACACCGATATTCCTATGATTTATATTTTTGCTTCTATTTTAGATCCTAGACAAAAATATGATGACACCTTTTTATTAATTGATATTTATTATAGTAACATGAATTTTGAAGATGATGTTGAAACTTTTAAAAATAGGGTGACGGATGAGTTTTTTAATTTATATAGAGTTTATGAAAGTAAATATGGAATCGTGTCTCGATTTGCCCCTTCTCAAACATCCAAAAATGTAAGTAAACGGGCCAAAGGTTTATTTGCACAAGCTGCTAACTTGATGTCTAAGTATTCAGGTACATAATCATCATCATCTAGGAGAACACAAAGCGATGTTTCAGAGTTGCAAATGTACTTAAGTTACGACTTCATGAAAGGCATGGACGATGAAGAGAAGTTTGGCCTTGACATCCTCGATTGGTGGAAATCACAAGCCGTGAAACATCCAATTTTGTCGGCAATGGCTCGTGATATTTTTGCTATCCAAGTCTCCTCCGTTGCTTCTGAAAGAGCTTTTAGTGCGTCGGGAAGAGTTTTAGACGATAGATTAACAAGACTAAAACCCGAAACACTTGAAATGTGTGTTTGTTCAAGGATTGGTTGGATGCCGAAACTCGTTCTCAAGATCGTACTTATGCACAAAACGACGACGATGAAGGAACGTCAACTTCTTTTAGTTCTCATACTTCTCAATCCACTCAATTGGCGGATGAACTTGAACCTCTAGGAGACGAAGACGAAGACGAAGATGAAGACGAAGGCGAAGACAACCAATAATAATTACATGATTACATATTTACATTATACACTATTGTATTCTTTTTGTATTATCGAACTTCGTATTCCATATAATAAATGAAGTTATTCAATATTCATACACTATTGTACGATTTTTAATTATCATTACTTATTTTGTAATTTTGTATTATTGAATTATCGTACATTCGTACCGGCTACCGTCATATAATAAAATAAGTTATTCTTCAATTTTTTGTGTTTTCGGATTATCGCACTCGTATTTTTTTTTTATTATATGCATTGTTGTTTTTAATTCGTTTTTGTTATATTTCTTTAAAAAAAAAAAAAAAAATTAGAAGGGTGGCACGGTTTGGCCCGCGGCCCGGCACGGCACGGCCCGCAAGGCACGTGGGCCGTGCCGTGCCGTGGGCTGGGGTGTGCCAATTTCAGGCACAGCAAGGCACGGCACGGCACGGCACGGCACGACCCCCACCCCGGCACGGCCAGGCACGGCCCGCGGCGGCACGAGCACGGCCCGTGCCCATGTTTAGGCATATGGGGTGCTTTAAAAAAAAATGTGGCATATGGGGTAATGAGTGACTTGTGAATTGTGATGCCATGTGTCTTATGAAAAATTTATGGTTTGTGTTGATTAAGTATAGATAGATATAGATTAGGCCACTTAAATCGAATTTGTGAATCTTGAGTGCCACTTAAGAGAGTTGAAAAAAACTTAGTTTTCCACGTAGAAAAATTAAAACCATGAGACCACCATGTAGAATCAATCAATCAATATATCAATATATATATATCTATATCTATATTATTATTAAAACTCCAAGGTAAGGAGTGTTATATCACCATGTGTCATATTTTGTGTTATTGCGCCACATCATATTCCAAGCTTGCCACATAATCGAAGTGTAGTAATGTTTAGTCTTCTTGGAAATTCTTCATTGATTCGTTTAACCTCCATGTATTAATGTTTAATTTAATTGAAAACCCTCTTCATATGTATAACCACTACTCTATTTAAATTTTCCTTCTTAATAATTGCACAATAATATAATTTGATTGAAAAGCTTTTCATATGTGTAACCACCCTATTTAAACTCCCCTTCAATTATATTCAAACTAACTAGCTCACACAAACAACTAATTACGTACTTAAGATCTCATCTTTTCTTAAAAAATATTAATTAAGCTCTCGGTGTTAAACAAGGTCAAAGTATAGTTTGATTAAAGTAATAAATTTATAATGAACCGGGACATCGCCCGGGCCAATAACTAGTTAAAATTAAAACTCATGGCAAGTATTGTAATCTTGCCATGTGTTGCCAATTTTGCCACGTGTTGCTATGTCACCTATATTAATTACTAATATTTCCTCACAAAAATTTATTATTTGTTAGCATTAATATTTGAACGAACTCATAAGCCATAACCTTTATATTCTATATAATTGAACTTTGGATCACAACTCCAATGACACATCTTATATGATAATAAAGTTGTATTAAAAAGAGTTATTTATATTCATAAATTCTAGAATTAAAATTGTGAACTTATATGTTGATATTTTAACAATAATATGATTACAAATTCATTTTTGTTTCTTTCAGTTACTCAACCATAATTCATATGGGTGTTATTAATATACGTAACCCAAAAATGCAAAACAATTTTTATAGATTTTTTCTTATTACCATAAAATATATTTACTCAAAAAAATTTATTATGACAATTGACTAATAAAAAAAAATCTCTCTAACAATTAAAACAAACTGATATAATATAACATTTAGACTACTGCATATTAAATTATGAATTTTGATGTTCAATTATATTTACAAAATTTAACAATTGATATTATTTTTATAAAAACCACCAATATATTTCACTTTATTTATTTTGTCATAATTTTTAATACACGAACAGTGACTCGGGCATCGCCCGGGCCAAAAACTAGTTTTCCATATTTAAAATACTAAAAAAAAACCTCAATTTTAGTTTGACAATGACAATTACAATTTTAAAAACCTTTTTTAAAAAAACTTATCGATTGCAAGTGTACAACAATAGCATCCCGATGCAACGCCCTGGCTACTCACTAGTTATTATATATTATATATAAGCGGTTATTGATGTGGTTAGTGTAGGGGTGGGCAAAAATCCGTAACTGTTAACCGTAATCGTTCACAGAGTCTTTTAGACGGTTAATTTACCGAATCATTTAAATTAAACCATTACAGTAAACCAAACTGCTAAATATAGCGGTCACCGATTACGGTTACAATTTTAAGCAAATGCTTAACCATCGGTTAACCATTAAAATAATTATATATGTTTTTATTTAATTTTTTAGGAAAAATATATATTGAATAAATGATGCAATTTGATCTTCTAGGTTGCTAGTATGCCAATATGGCAATATGTCATGGTCTCAAGTTGAATATGCTAATTTAATATGTACTTCATATAATATAATTAGATTGTATGTCTTGTTATGCTTTAAAATAACTTATTCATAGTAATTAAATTTTTGTAATGTACTTGGTTTATTGAAGTTTACTCTTAATTGGAACATGGATTTTATTGTTTATTTTAACGTTTGAATTAAAATACAATGTTGATTTTTAATTTATTAAACGGGTAGCGATTAACCAATAACCGTTCCTTAACGGTACGGTTACGGTTACGGTTCGCATTTTTGAGTAACCGATATAGCACTTAACCATACAAAATGCTTTTTTATTTTATTTATTTATTTTTATTTTTTTACAATACAAAATGTGGTGTTATTATTTATTTATTTAAGCAGAACGTTTTGCGTGAGACCGGACTCACGTGAGTCCGGGCTCATTAATTAAAAAGGCGCGGGCCTGACCAACCCGACCAAAGCCCGCGCGCCATTTTATAAATTGTCTTAATTTTGTCGTTTTCATCATTTTAATCATTTTCATAAAATTTCGAGCGTCGTCATTCACTGAAATTCAACCACTTCATTTTCCCAAAATTTCATAAAATTCAAATCTGCAAAATTCATATAATTCAAATCTGCAAATTCTAGAAAAACATGGAGAAATCAAACAATAGGATGATGATTGAAGGAGATTCTGATTCACCTATAGAATCAATTTGCAGCTCAATTACTGCTGAAAAAGGTACAATCTAATTCATAATTTTCTTTGCATGTAATTTCAAATTTCATATAATATTGATTTCGATTTATAATTCGCATGATTTCAGATTGTATTATACCGATTTTGAAATATGAATTTTGACTTATAATTCGCATGAAAGCCAAATTGAATTTCAGATCGTATTAAATTTCAATTTAATATCAGATCGTATTTAAATTGGAGTTAATTTCTACTTATTATTAGCAATTAATGCCAATCGAATTTCAGATCGTAGTTAATTTCAACTTATAATTTGAAATCAGATACTCAGTTTATTTTCAGATACTCAGTTTACTATAGTATTCGATCGAATTCAATTTCAACTTATGATTTGCATGCAAAACTATTTTTGATAATTTCATATTGAAATTCAAATATACTAACACTAATGATGAATGCAGCAGATAATGTTATTCTAGAAGAAAATATAAATGAAGAAAGAGATGATGCAGAAAGAGATGAAGATACTGCAAGTATAATAGGTATACAGATAATTAAATGTTCTGTAAAAGTATACTCTGTAATTTAGCAATCTCCTTGTTTGAGGGATCTAAACTTGCGGCTAGCTTCAAATCCCAAAATGCCTATTTTGACTATTTTTTGTTACTGAAATTAAATTAATATTATTCCTGATTGAAACAAGTTTATTCCTGAAGCATACAATTTAATTTCTGATATATTCAAATTAATTCCTGAATAAAATTTAAAATACCTGACGTACATATTTTATTTCCTGACCAAAGAAATCTTAAAGCTGACAAATGTAATCTTATTTCTGATTGAAACAATTTTATTCCTGAAATATATAATCTAATTCCTGATATCATAATATTTTAATACCTGACATACAAAATTTAATTCCTGACAAAACAAAACTAATAAGTGACATAAATAATCTAATTCCTGAAAAAATAATCAACAACATATTATAATCAGATACAAATATTATTATTTCTGACTTATATTATCTATTTCCTGATTAAATGTAAACATAATCCTGACTGAGATCTTTTATTTCCTGACTAGTATTTAGTAATTCCTGATTTAAATAATGTAATTCCTGACGACATGATAATACTTAAGTATCATAAATTTAAAGAACATTTATTTACTGTGTATAATATTTTATATCCTGACAAAAATAAATTATGATATGTTTCATATATACTTTTCTTGCAGATTATTACAAATATGAGAAGGATGAAAACATAAGTAAATGTCTAGCAGGTTATACTGTATCAGACTACAATGAGGGATTTGTTTTATACAAAGCTCATTCAAGGACTGTTGGTTTCAGTGTCAGAAAATCAACAAAGAGAAGAGATAATAATGATCAATTGTATGAGTTTTATTTTAGGTGTTCTAAAGAAGGGCATACAAAGGGTAAAATGAAGATGGCAGCTGAACAAAATTCAGCGGAAATACCCATATTGGGTAAAACTAATGAAAAAAAGAGAAAAGATAGGGAGGTAAATGAGACAAGAACTGGTTGCAAAGCTCATATTCGTTTCAAGAAAACCAAAGAAGGAAATTTTGAAGCTGTTACACATGAGTTGGAAAATAATCATGAATTGGTTATAGCAGTTCAACGTAATCATCTAAGATCAGAAAGGCAAATATCAGCACCAATGGGTGAACTAATTGAAAGCATGGTTGAAAGTGGTATCAAACCAATGGATGCTTACAATTATATCACCAATGAAGCTGGAGGAGAAGAATGTGTAGGTCATACTAAGAGAGATCACCTAAACTATGTATCAAGGGTGAAAATGAGTATGGTTGAAGGTGGAGACATGCAGAATGTATTGGATACCCTTCAAGAGAGAGCAGATAATGATCCTTCATTCTTTTATAGACTGAAATTTGGAGAAGAAAACAATGTGGTGAGCTATTTTTGGCGTGATTCTCAAATGCTTGAAGATTTCAAAGCCTATGGTGATGTTTTAATCTTTGATACAACATACAGAACAAACAAATATGGGTTGATATGTGCACCATTTGTTGGTATAAACTGTCACTGGAGAACAACAATGTTTGGATGTGCATTCATAAGTGACGAAAAGACTGACACATTTGTTTGGCTTCTTAAAATTTTCAAAAAGTCGATGTGTGGAATCGAACCAAAATCAATCTTCACTGATCAGGATCTTGCAATGAGTAACGCCATACCAGAGGTAAGAATTTTATTCTTCATAATATATTGTTCCTGGATTAGAATAACTTAATAACTGATAAAAACAGATCAATACCTGACAGAAATTATATAATTCCTGATAAATATCTGTTTAATTCTTGACTAATAATATATATTTCATGTTCATAATTTAATGTAATATAATTCCTGATTAAAAATATATTAATTCTTGACTAAAATAATATAATTCCTGACGAAAAATTATTAATACTAAAAAAAAATAATCAATATATGAATAAAAACCAACAAAACCACATCATTTTAAACCATTACTAAATAAATCTTTTGATAATAAAAACAGGAAATACAGAAACATAAACAAAATAGCATATCATATTTTCCATATATTTTAATGATATTGATTGTGACTAGAAATTAACAGAAAAAAAAATAAAGAAAAAAACCCTAGAATCATAATCTTCTTTATGTTCTTCCTCATATATTAACCTTCTTTTTTCTTTTGATCTTCTTTTTGTTCTTTCTCTTCCTTCTTGTGTTGATCTTCTTCTTTTTGCTTTTTGTACTGGGTTTCCTGCCATATCTCTTGTGCTCTCTTTCTCTTGCTTAGTTCTTCGATTTCATTCTTTTCAACCTTTTCATAGAGCTTCATCAATCCATTCTTCATTCTATCTCTTCTATCCAATAGTTCATTTAACTTTTTTTCAAAGTTATCAATTGCATTTTCTTCTGGATCGTTTGTTGAGGTAGAAGACTGAGAATTGTTTTGCATATTTGACAAATATTGAGGATCGTTTGATGAAGTAGAAGACTGAGAATTGTTTTCCATTTTTGAGGAATATTGCAAAAAAAGTTTGTTGTAGGAGAGAGAATATACCAAAGTACAAAAACATACAAAATGTATGAGTAAATAATACTTTTATAGACAAATAAAAAATATTAAAAAAAAGATAATTTTTAAATATATTCCTTTTTATTATTATTACATTGTTTTACCTATGTTATCTAATTCCTGAGGAAAAGTATGTAATTCCTGACGAAATAGTTTTAATTCCTGATTATACAAATAATCAAATTGCTAATTTCTAACTCTTATATTGTTATGCCTGAGAAAAATATACTAATATATTACATAATTTATGTAATTTCTGACTAAATGTTTCTAATTTCTAATTATAATAGTCATATTACTGACTACAGTAATTTTAATTTTGTTGCAGGTTTATCCAAACTCAAGACATAGGCTATGTCTATGGCATTTGCAAAAGAATTTTGTCTCACACTTTGGTACTCTAAAAACAAATCCTGAATTCAAAAATATGTTTCACAAATGCTTAAGTGGATGTGATTCTGAATCTGACTTTGAAGATTGTTGGCACAAGATGGTTCAAAAACATGGGCTAGAGAAAAAAGAATGGTTTGATAGGTTATATGGTCTACGAGATAAATGGTGCACAGCATTGAGCAAGGATATTTTCTCAGCTGGAATTCTTTCATCTCAAAGGGTAGAAGTAACAAACAGAGCAATTTCATTTAAGGCCAACAAAACCACAAAGCTTATGGAGTTCTTTCATATTTTTGAGGCTACTGTGAAAAGATGGAGAAGCACTGAAAAGAGTGACAACTTCAGATGTACTACTGAGAGATCAAGAACAACAACAAAGATATTAAAACATGCAGCTGAAGTTTATACTCTAAACTTATACAAGGATTTTAGGCTGGAATTTGAAACAAGTCTTGGAGCATATGCAAGAGAAAAAGCCACTTCAATGCAATATGTCAAATTCTTTGATGTTTCTCTTGATGAAGATTATATGCACACCTATCAAGTCATATATTACACTCAAAACAATGAGTTTATGTGTTCTTGTATGTGCTTCACAGAGACTGGATTGTTGTGCTTTCACATTATCAAGATAATGCAAATGTACAGCATACATGCTATACCAGAGAGATACATTCTGAAACGTTGGACCAAGCTTGCTAAATCAAACATTTGGGATGGCAGTGAATTAGGTACGTACATACTTTGTTATTTTAAAATTTATTTCATGTTTATTTAGTATAAAAAAAATATCTTTATTCCTGAGATAAACATTTTAACTACTGTCATAAATAATTTGCTGACATAGATTTTCTTAATGTATAATACATGAAAAAGATAATAATATTACTGATTGAAACAAGTTTATTCCTGAAACATACAATTTAATTCCTGATATATTCAGATTAATTCCTGAATAAAATTTAAAATACCTGACCAAAGAAATCTTAAAACTTAAAAACTATACCTTATTCCTGATCCTTTCTAATTTATAATAACTAATTTCTGATTGAAAATTTTTTATTCCTGAAACAATCTAATTCCCATGTAATCAAAAAATTTTAATACCTGACAAACATAATTTAATTCCAGGCAAAACAACTCTAATAAATGAAAAAAATAATCTAATTCCTGAACATAATGAACACTGAACAGCATATTATAATATTATTATTCATGAACAAAATATTATAATAACTGATACATTTATTATTATTTCTGATATAAAATCAGATTTATTTTACACATAAAATGATATAAATATTTAAAAACTTATACATTGGTACCACTTCCTTCTTCATTAGGAAGCCTTTCAGTACCATCAGCATTAAAAATTCTAATATAAATGTTATAATGATCATGATAAACATCAAGTCTGTCTCCAACAACTATGTTGTTTGCAGCTACAAAGTTTTCCCATTCACGATCAATCAACATACCACCACAACCTGTATTTTCTGGTATGCTTAAGACTCTTACTTCCCAATGTCTATCTTCTCTGCCATTCTTCCAGCAAAGACTCTAACAAAGTTCTTGAATTTCAGAAGAAAAAATTTCCAATCATCAGGAAGACCCTGAAAGAAAAAAAAAATCAATTTTGATATCATTTAATCTTTACTAAAAACACAAAACAAATTTATAAATTTAAAAGTTAATGTAATATATTTACCATACTAATGCGATCAATTGGTTTAACAATAATTGTACACTTCTCCTTATTTGCGTAGAAATCAGCCATTATTTTGATGATAGATTAGATGAAGAAAAATATAAGTTATTTTTACAAGAATGCACCTTTTATAAAACACAATAGAGGTTGTTATAATATAACTCTTTTAATAGAAAAAACTTAATTTAAAACAGCCTTTAAATAGAAAAGAGTTATGTATGAACAGTAATAATTAATCTGTAATTTAACAGAAAAATTTATTAACTTAGTCAAATTAGAATGAGTTTTTAATGATGCAATAAATGACTTTTTCTACATTATAATGAATTTTCAATGAGGCAATAAATTACTTTATTCTGTTTTGTAAGACTTTTTGCAATAATTTGACATTTCTACTGACAATTAAAATTTATCAGGAATAATATCAATTTTGTCAGAAAATTTATGGCTGAAACAGAAAATAAAAATGTTATCACATAGCTCGTTGCTGATTTTATTTTCATAATATAAATAATTATATTTCTGATATTATAATATTATTATTCTTATTACTAACAAAAATGTAGTAATCTTTTTTTTTTTTTTTTTTGATTAGGAAATTCAACCACAGATTATTCATTAATAAACACTCCTTGGAGGCAATCAATAACAAAGAATTTTTACAACCTTGTGACAGTATGCCAAGGGAATGAAGAAGCATCAAAAATATGTGATGATGCTTTGGAACAAATGTACAAATCTGTAAGGAAAGTGTTCCAAACAAATGAAGAAAAAATTCGTGAACTTGATGAAGAAGAAGAAAGAAGAAATACAGTTAAAGATCCAAAACGACCAAAAACAAAGGGAAGGCCAAAGAAGAACAAAAGAATTAGAGGAAATTTTGAAAGAAGAAGAACAGCAACAAGAGATCCAAATGAGTTTGGAACAATAACTCCTAATCCACAACTCATTTAATTCATCCCTATTGCTGCCTTCTCCTATCATAAAGTCAATCTTCAAATTTTTTATTTTATTATTCAAGATAATTGTAAACAATACTATATTTTGCCATTTTGGGGTTTGATTACTCCTGATTAAACTAATTTTAATCCTGATTTACACAATTTCATGCCTGATTTAATTTTTGATAACTCAATTTTATTACTGACTATTACATTTTAATTTCTGATAACCGAGTTTAAATTCCTGAGTTTATTTTATTATTCTTGACTTCTAGAATCTTATTCTTAAATAAACTAATTGTATCACTGACTAATACATTTTAATTCCTGATTATAAAAATCTTATTCCTGACTAACTCAAGTTTATTCCTGACTGATTCAACTCTATTCCTGACTGACTCAACTCTATTCCTGATTAAAAAAATCTTAATCTTGATTAACTCAAGTTTATTCCTGACTAATTCAAGTTTATTCTTGTCTAAACAATACTATATTTTGCCATTTTGAGGTTTGATTACTTCTGAAAAAAATTATTTTATTTTCTGATTAGATAAATGTTATGCCTGACTAACCTTACTTTATTACTGACTTTAAAAATCTTGTTGCTGAGTAACTGAAGTTTATCCCTGACTTTAAAAATCTAATTTTATTCCTGACTAAACTAATTTTAATCCTGATTTACACAATTTCATGCCTGATTTAATTTGTGATAACTCAATTTTATTACTGACTATTACATTTTAATTTCTGATAATCGAATTTTAATTCCTGACTTAATTCTTGACTTCTAGAATATTATTCTTAAGTAAACTAATTGTATTACTGGCTAACACAATATCATTCCTGACTTTAAAAATCTTATGCCTGACTAACCCAAGTTTATTTCTGACAGACTCAACTCTATTCCTGATTTAAAAAATCTATTTCCTGATTAACTCAAAATTATTCCTGACAGACTCAACTCTATTCCTGATTTAAAAAAACTAAATTCTGATTAACTCAAGTTTATTCCTGAGTAACTCAACTTAATTCCTGTCTAAATGAAGTTTATTGCTGACTGACTCAAATTTATTCCTGACCAACAAAATTTTATTCTTAACCAAAAGAAATTTATTGCTAAAATTAATAAAGTAATTTCTGAGAAGAGTAATTTAATTTATGACAAACATTTTACTCATTTTAAGTTTGATATTTAAAATTTTTAAAATTAAAATTTGATATTAATTTCTGACACAAGTATTTTAATATATGACTAATATATAGATGTATGATTAATAGAAAACGGATTTAATAGAAAATATATACATATATAAAACAAATTTATAACTATCTATACAAAAGAAAAATAATGCCTAACTACAAAAAAAAAAAAAAAATATATGTACATGTATGATTAATTGTTTAAAAAAAAAAAATCTAATCTTCCTCTTCCTCTTCCTCTTCCTCTTCATTTTTCTGAAGTTGTTGATCAATTTCCAATTGCTGCTTCTCTTTTTCATCTTTTTCTTTTTGTTTTTGCATCAACTTCCACTGCCTCTCTTTTTCCCTTTCAATGGCTTCCTTTTCTTTCTGATATTTGGCCTCTAGCTTCTTTCTTGCAGGTTGAGCTTTCCAAATTTTAAGCTTGTTAATTGAAAACTCAATGCAATCATTCCACAATTTCTTCCGCAAAATATTCTCTTCTCTAGTAGCCATCTAATAGGCAAGTTGGCATCTATATATCTTCCGATTTTGCTTCTATAAATTTATATAAAAAACAATATAAGAACACTAAAAAACAATAGTTATAAATCCAAAAACAAAGGAGAAAAAATACTTACATATTTCAAGTCGACAAGAGCTCCAGATATACCATTGTACTTTTTCATACACATTAATGTAAAAAGGCCACAATCCTCATTTTCATGGCTTGTTTGCCATGTAAACTTAGGTTCATGCCATTCCAATTCTTCCAAGTTTGTGTCACCATGTCGATGTTCATGCTTTTCCAGAAAGATACCAACAGCTCTAATATGTAATTATAAATATATAAATTATAAAATTTAAAAGCATCTAAAAATATAATTTTCACAAATTTAATTTAAAATTAGCTTACCAGCACTCTGTCTATTCCATTTAATCTATCTCGATCAATATCAGTCCTGTTATTTATCCAATCTATTCTTGGACCATACCATCAATGAAATTGAAAACCAGCAGAGTATGATGATTATCGAACGCAATGGGAAAGAATAGCTGCAAAATAAATAAAACATAATTTTCACAATAAGTAATACATTTATTAACTGAATAAAAGAACCAAATAACAGATTAAAAGATCATATTATCTGAGTAAAACATTTATATTCCTGACTTACAAAAATTTATAACTGACTAACACAATTTTTTTCCTGACTAAAACAATTTTATTCCTGGCTAAAACAATATTATTCCTGACTAAAACAATTTAATTCCTAACTATATAATATTTTTTCCTTACTAACACAGTTTAATTACTAACAAAAATAAATTATTTCCTGATTATAGTAATATAATTCCTGACTTAAAATAATATAAAATCTGACTAATAAAAGCTTGAATCATACTAGGTTTAGCTTATTCCTGAATATACAATATATAAAGAAGAAATAAAGTTAAAAATTTACCAAATCGGCTTCGGCTATGTTGAATGAAGGAAAACGCCTAACCCACTTTCTAATGGAGTCATAAATGTCCTCACCTCTATGCATATTCAATTTACAATCCATCTCCATTTTTAACAATTTCTCTTTAAACTTATTATACTCCACTGGGTTTTTCAAAGTTTTCAAAATTGCCTCCTTTTCCTTTATGTTAGCAACTTCTTTTCTGTAAACTGCCCTTTTTTCTAAGTACCTCCAGGTAACATTCTACAAAACAAAAAAATATATTAAATACAGAATATTATAAATAAAATTGGTTTCCGAATGAAGTAAAGAAAGGAAAAAAAAACTTACAGCAACTTCAGTTTGAAAAACAAATCTTTTATACTGAAAAACTCCTCTGTCAGTTATTTTACACTCTTCAATGTTGAGCACAGTAGCCCAAGTATCATGAATAGCAGAATTAACCCACTCAGACGGACGAAGGGAACAGAACTCCTCCTTTACCAAAATAAGATCACTCTGTTCAGGATCTTCAGTGGGAAACTGATAGATAACAGTACCTATATCCTTTACGTAAAGACTGTCGTTACGCCTCTTAACTCCCTCATCCTCACCAGTAGGATCTAACTCAAGCTGCTCAAAATAGTGCATAAAAAACAAGTAATCACACATGTATAATTCATGTTCAGTCAATCTTTTTAGATACAATGGCTTGTTTTCTTGCAAATTCCTACACACAATCTTGTCTTTCATCTGAATTGGAATCTTGTGAATAGGTGGTAGAACCCAATCTAAACCACCAGCTGCTGCTACCAATCTCTCCTCCTGCCTTTGCTTTAATTCATGAATTCTATCAACATCAATTAAGTCAATGTGTGTATCATCAATACTAGGAGGAGCAGGAGTTTTATCTATCTGAATAATGTCACCAGTAGCAACAGTAGGAGAGTCCAAAGGAATAGAAACAATGGGAATAGGAATAGATTCAACAGCAACAGTTTTATTCCTCGGCAATTCTAAAACAGCACATGCATCCCTAGGCTGAGGTTGTTCTTCCTACAAGAAAAAAATATATATATATCAAACAAAAGTCTTCTAAACCATGACAATAATAATCTATACTACATAATATAAATCATAATAAAAGTAATTTAATTTCCTGACTATGACAAGTTTATTCCTGACTAACAAACACTATCTCCTGACAATGACAAGTTAATTCCTGACCAAGGTTAGTTTATTCCTGAATAATACAATCTAATTCCTGACTTCCACAAGTTTATTCCTGACTAACACAATTTAATTCCTGACTACCACAATAATAGTGACTAGTTTATTCCTGATGAACTCAATTTAATTTCTGATTAACTCAACATAATTCCTGAATACAACAAGTTTATTCCTGACTAACTCAATCAAATTCCTAACATAAACAATGTAATTCCTGATATAAGTAATTTAATTCCTGAAAAAGACAATTTTATTCCTGACTTACTCAATCTTATTCTAATTCAATCAGTATTCCTGACTAACACAATTTAATTCCTGACTACCACAATAATAGTGACTAGTTTATTCCTGATGAACTCAATTTAATTTCTGATTAACTCAACATAATTCCTGAATATAACAAGTTTATTCCTGACTAACTCAATCAAATTCCTAACATAAATAATGTAATTCCTGATATAAGTAATTTAATTCCTGAAAAAGACAATTTTATTCCTGACTTACTCAATCTTATTCTAATTCAATCAGTATTCCTTAAAAAAATATATAATTCTTGACATAAACCATTACCTGATGACCTTGATAAATAGCTAAAGCAAGTTCCTCTGTAGCTTTAGACTGAATAACATCATCAGATTTAGAAAAAACCTGAAAGCATATGAATAATACAAATAAAAATAAATACAATAATATAGAATAATAAACACATTTATTTATATAAAATATGTTAGTTAAATACAATAACTATTAAAATAAATTATTGAGTTAAAATACAAATATTACACCTTAGATGTGCTGTCATCTTCTTTGTTTTTATCATTTTCTTTTTCAGAAGTTTCTTGAACTTCTTCTTTTTCAGTAACTTGTGCATTTTCTTCTTGGGATACTGGTGTATCTTGAGAAGTAGGAGGAGTAGGAGTAATTAAATTAAATTTAGGCAAAGAAGTATCTCCCTTGATAAAACTCCTCCCTTCTTGGACAAGCCTAGCCTGATTCTCATTCATAGCAGATGTATAAAATTCATTGAGTCCTTTGGCTTTCTTTGGTGTTCTTGGAGGTGATGTGGAACTAAATAGACCTTCATTACTAACTGAATGCACCTCTTTTTCTGATGGTGTTGTTCCTTCAGCTAATTCGGGTTCTGCGGTTGTGATTTCAACATCACTTCCTTGAACATTATTCAAACCAAGATCTTCTGCTTCTTTTTCTGGTTCCATAATTCCTTGGTTTGCATCCTCTAAATTCTGCTCTGCATCTTCAATTAGATCTTCTTGCAAACCAAGATCAGAAATAACATCATTCACCTATACAAAATAAAGAATAATATCAGATATATATCTAATATGATTTTAATAAGTATAAAAAAAATGATAATAAATATAATAAAACTTACAATTGCATCAGATTTAAGTTTTTTTTTATCAAACTGATCCAAATCAGTAGCTAAAGTTTTAGTCTGCATTGCAGCTTCAACTATTGCATCAATTTTTGCTAAAAATTCAGGATTTGAATAGTAATCATCCTCTCCTTGAGATTGAGATTCTTGTGAATATGATTTTGCTTCATCCTTCAAATCAATAGCAAAGTCTATTTGATTCTCTGATACAATCTTCAAATCTCGACCGAATTTCATCATTTTCTTCTTCACAGGCTAATCAACAAATAAAATAAAAAATAAATAATTAAAATGTATAAAAGGAACATAATTGTTATTCCTGACTAATAGTTTCTTATTAGTAAAATGTAAAAAAATAACATAATTCTTACTGCTGATAATAGTAATCTAATTTCTGAGAGGGTTTATGTTATTCCTGACTATAGTTTTTTATTTTTGACAAACAACTTAATTTTTGATGAAAGGAATTTAAATCCTGACAAACAGATACTAATCAAAATAAATCAATAAATTTAAGTATAATATTAGATAATGCTAATTTCTGATAGAAAGTATATAATTCCTGATAGTATGTGGTAGAAAATCCTGGCAATAATAATGTATTGCCAAATTACAACAAAGTAAATAAATGAACAATAAACTTAATATATTAATTTCATTTCCTGACCAAATTTACAATATTCCTGACTTATAGTTTCTTATTACTGACTAATAGTTTCTTATTGCTGACAAATACAACTTAATTTCTGATGAAAAGAATTTAAATCCTAACAAACATATACTATAATCAAAATAAAATATCAGAAAATGCTAATTTCTGATACAAAGTACATAATTCCTGATAATATAATGTTAAATCCTGACAATAATTATACATTATCAAATCAACAACTTTAATATATTAATTTAATTTCCTGACAAAAGTTACCATATTCTTGACTAACAATTTATTATTCCTGATAAAAGTATTCTACTTTCTAACTGAAATTATTAATGTTGAATAGTCTGATAACAGTTTATTATTCATGATAAAAGTATTCTAATTTCTAGTTAAAGAGAGCAAATAATAAAAAATCTAAAAATGTAATAAAAGATGGCAGTTTAAACTTACATCGATATCCATATTATCAATTTCAGCATCAGTAGGAAACTCTTTGGGAATCTTGTACATTACATATCTAGCTTTGTCATCTATATCCTTCAATTCAAAGCAAGTTGATTGTACAACCTGATCTTCCTTCTTTTTTTCCTTATTTTGATCCAAATATTCATCTTCATCACTGTCTTCAATCTTAAACTCAATACTGTCAAGCCTTAAAGTTTTAAGAAGAGCCTGTTCAGATTTGCCAGCATATTGTTTTGGTGAAGCAGCAGGGTGCAGTCTCACAGTACCATAATCCATATTTTCAGCAACAGACTTAATCCTCTGGTTCAAACTTTCACAGGTCCAGTTCGAAATAAACGGCTTGCGATGTAAATTTGTCCCAAACTCAAACTTTTGTAAAAATGCAATTACAAAAGCAACTAGACAGCCATTTACTTGTTTAGATTTTGTCTTCAACTCCTTCCCTTCCTTTTTTTTCAAAACAAAGGCTTGAAAATCTGTTATTGACGCACATAAGAAGTCCATAACATAACCAGCCCAGTTGAAAGCCTTAATGAAACGCACATCTTCTAAAGACTTGATGATATTAAAATTAGGAGACTTATCAGCAATTGGAGCCAAAAATGTAGACACAGCAAACATAACAAATAGCTTTTTAAAATCAGCACCACCATCTCTATATCTCTCAAACATCATCTTATAAGTAATAATATTGACATATGTCTTCTTCTTCTTCCTACCCTGAACAGCTTTTTCTTCTATTTTCCTCTTCTTTTGATTCTGTGCTTCAGATTCATTTCCCTGTTCAGAGTCATCCTCTAAATCCAAACCCAAGAACCTCCTCCACTCTATCTTCAAATATTCATCAGGATTGATTGATTTCTTCATTTTAGAAATCTCTTTCACAGGTATATCAGTAAAAGGAATACCCAACACATCAGCAATATCAGAACTATCAATATGAATTGCATGTTCCTTTTTACCAACAATAAGATTTCTAGCATGAGGATTAAAATGAGTTACTATATAGTTGTACAACTGATGACTGATATTGTCCTGCAAATTCATTTGAAGCAATCCACCAAAACCAATGTCTATAACATCCTTCTTTTGCTCATCACTAAAATCTTCCATAATTGTACAAAGATAACCAAGACCAGATTTAGCACCAATTTCAAGGTCTGAAATATCATCTTCAGTAAGAGCACTGAAAAATAAAAAACATGAATAAGACACACATATTCCTGAAAAAAATTATGTTATTTTCTTAGCATAATTATCTTTTAAAACATTTAATTCCTGACTATTATAAAATTTAAAATATATAATTACTGTATGTAATACTGATATCAAAATTCCTGACTCTAATTATCTATTTCCTGACTAATATTATCTTAAACCTGAGTGAGTATTATTATGTGAATATTATTATCCTAAAACTGACTATCCATATCTATTTTCTGACAATAACTATCTAATTCCTGACTAATATATGTTAATTCCTGAGTGTTATAAATTTTAAAACATTTAATTACTCTATATAAATACTGATATTACAATTCCTGAGAATAATTATCTATTTTCTGACTAATATTATCTTAAACCTGACTGAGTTATAATAGATGTGAATATTATTATTTGTAAACTGACTATCCATATCTATTTGCTGACAAGAACTATCTAATTCCTGACTAATGTTATAAATATTAAAACATTTAATTACTCTATTTAAATATTGATATTATTATTCCTGACTATTATTATCTATATTCTGACTAGTATTATCTTAAAACTGACTAAGTTATAATACATATGAATATTTTTATCCTAAAACTGACAAACCATATCTATTTTCTGTTAATAATTATCTAATTCCTGACTAATATATGCTAATTACTGAATAATGTTATAAATCGTAAAAATTTAATTACTCTATTTAAATATTGAAATTATTATTCCTGAATATTATTATCTATATTCTGACAAATATTATCTAAAACCTGACGAGTTATAATGTATCTAAATATTATTATTTTTAAACTGACTATCCATATCTATTTTCTGACAAAAACTATCTAATTCCTGACTAACATAATGTAATTCCTGGGTATAATAAATTGTCAAATATTTAATTACTGCAAATTTTATTGGTATAACAACTCCTGACTATTATAATCTATTTCCTGACTAATTTTATCTTAAACCTGGCCGTGTTAATTTTATTTCTGAATAATATATCATAATACCTGATCTATAAAATCTAATTCCTGATATGCTAATTCCTGAGTAAGATAAATTTGAATACAGACAACAACAACTTAATTTCTGATGAAAAACATCTAAATACTGAAAAACATATACTATTAGCAAAATAAAATAATACAATTAAAGATAATATAAAAAAATGCTTATTTCTGATATAAATAATATAATTCCTGACTATATAATAGTCAATCCTCAAAATAATCAAAATTACAACTAATGTAATTACATCAAAAATAACAAAATCCTACACAAGAATATTCAAAGTAAAAACAACAATTTACATTTCATCGAACACCTGGCGTGCATCTAAATATACAAAACAATATTTTTCCGAATTTAAAAGAATTTATTTCGAATATCACACCTCACAGATCGACTTCTTTTAGAACCTTGTTTAGGACCACGCTTCTTAGAATGCTGTGAATCATCCCTACAAAACAAGAACAAGAATAAAAAAAAAATTACTGACAATTGTTTTCATAAAAAACGAATAAGCAAATAATAACTAAAAAATTTATTAACCTTTCTGGCATTTCAACTATCTTCGGAGGCTGTTTTGATGATCGTTTAGTTCGTTTCATATAAACTTTTAAAGGAGAATCATCAGTAGGAGGAAGGCCAGCCATTAATGTAGGTGAGGAAGACGGAAATTAGGGTTTATGTAAAAAAAAAATGAAAATTAAGTACATGCAAATATAAGCTAGAAAATGAAGAAGTGATGCGAAATTTTAGGGAAAATGTAGTTAAGTTGAGAGTAATGAAGTGTAACTGCAGAAAACGTGGGGAAAAAGAAGGAGGAGAAAGGCGGAACGTTGGAAGACGTTTTTTTTTTTAAAAAAAAAAATCAAAAAATGATTGATAATTAATAGTCGGGCCGCGCGCGGGCCGAACTATTAAAAGACGGCCCGCACGCGGGCCTGTAAGTAGAACGGACTCACATGAGTCCGTTCTACACAATATTTTTCGTTATTTAAGATTAAGATATCATTTTTTTATTTTTTTAATGAGACAGACAGCCTTTTTGATTTGTCAAATAAAGTAGTGTATTAAAAAAAGAAAAAGTTACCCACCAAAAACCTAGATCTGTCCTGTTTTTCTCTCACTCACTCAGTTTCACTTGAAGTGCACTCAACTCAACGTTCTCCATTGAAGCGATTTCTATCTTCCATTGAAGCAGCTTCTGAGGTAAGATGTTCTTTTGTTTTTGTAATCATCATATATCAATTTCACAATGTAGGTTTTTATCATTAATTTAATTCTCAGTATACTCAATTTAGGGTTCTAATTCTAAACTCGATTTTTGAACTATTTGAGTTATAATTACTAAATAATAGTATAATTATGAGCTTAATTTGATGTTTGATTCTAATAATTTGCCTTTATTGTTAGGATGTAGCTATGAATTTGTACCTTTTCTACTAAATTTATGAGCTTTGTTTGGTAGTTGAATCAAAATTTTGTTGCTAATGTGTTGTAGAAGCCTTTAATGAAACTGGGGCATTTTACCGTGGGCCCGAGGCGATTGCCCGGGCTCAGAGACGGACCGGTTCAGCTCGACGAGGA
Organism: Chenopodium album; assembly: GCF_948465745.1. Classification (NCBI taxonomy): domain Eukaryota; kingdom Viridiplantae; phylum Streptophyta; class Magnoliopsida; order Caryophyllales; family Amaranthaceae; genus Chenopodium; species Chenopodium album. The sequence goes on along the minus strand of NC_137858.1, from coordinate 15,631,144 downwards.
TGTGGAACAGTGGCCGCATTTGCACGAACTTGTGCAATGCTACAAAGCTGATTGGATTAAAGATGAAAATAAGTATGGGCATTATGAGAGCATTGGTGCTACTAGTTTTCGAAATCAGATATATGAAGGGCCTGATACTGACATTGAAACAGGTTAATGCAATCGGCATCGAATTGAACAAACAAATTGTTTGATGCAATGATGAAAACACATTAATGTTTTTAGTTTTTTTCTTTTAGAGATGCATCTAGCTGAGGCCAGACAAATTGAAAATGAAGATGCTACTGATGAAGAGTCACCAAGCACATCGGGAAGACCATTTGGAGAGGTGTCGTATCAATGTACATTGTGTGCTAATTAATGCTTTGTCATTATTTAATGTGAATTTTCTGGTGTTTGTGTAGCATCTTGGTTTGTCGCCGTTGAGTGCATATGAACCAGCATTTGACTGGGAGAATGAGAGGTCTATGGTATTTGGTCAAAGGCTTCCAGAAACTCAAGTGCAATATGGAAGGTTTGACGAGTTTTACTTTCCTTGATTGTTTTTGTTATTTATTCACTGTTATAGTATTACCTTTCTGTCTATTGTGATTGTGATTGTGATTGATCTGTTATGCTGTGCTCTCCAGTGGATTGAAGATCTCTGTCAAAGTTCAGTCCCTTATGTTTCAAGCTGGATTAGTTGGTGAGTGACAACTCTTTATATTGGTTTAATGTAGTCTTAAGGGTAGAAGACACCTTTTTTATTTCTCAGAAACAGTGATTTTATTTTCCAATTTGTTTGACTGTCCAACTTCAATACATGTTTTTAAAACTCAATTGGCATGTATCAAATTTATTAAACTTGATATGGTTAACATAAGAATCATTAATGTTTTCACTCCTAGTGTTTAACTTTTGTATTTCTTATTAGAAAATTGTAAATACCATGTTACTCCCTCCATCTTTAAATAATTGGTATAGTTATTGCAACACGCTCATGTGCTCAACCCATTTCATATGGGCTGAAGCAGAACTTAGTTTTGAAGAAATAATAGTTATTGGAACACGCTCATGTGCTCAACCCAAATGATATGGGCTGAAGCAGAACTTAGGTTATGAAGAAATAGTAGTTATTGCTACACGCTCATGTGCTTGACCCATATGATATGGACTGAAGCAGAACTTAGGTCACGAGGAAATAATACAAGAGTTCAATGGGGCTACTTTTGGCTCTCTTTCCCTACCTATTTTGTAGTATGGTTGGGAGCATTAGAAGAAACAAGGAACCAAAAAAACTCACAATCTCACATTTCCATCAAAAAGAGGGGTTCCCTGAACTTTTCATCGAACAAATATGGGAAATAATAATGTTGAAAACCTCTTAAAGCAAGTTCTTGCTTGAACCATGTAATTTAGTTGACAGACATGCCTGGTGTGAGCCTCCTGAATTAAACTTCATCCTACCTAGTCTAGGATAACTAGTTTCTCTCAATTTCTATCAGAGTGCGGCCATTGGCCTTTGTAAACCTGCTGTTATACATGGAAATGCTACCCATGATTAGCTCAAGAGTTACAATTTCGTAACCCCAGGAGCATTTCATACATAGCCACTGATCCCACACTTAACCTAGAAATCTTAGGTTGTGTGTCCATTATTCTTTCATAACACAATTTCATTGAAATGAAGTAAAAAAGAAACAATTGAGAAAGTATCTGGAATTTGAATTGCACTATTAAGGTGACAATGGAAACTTACGTAGTGTAGAAGTCAAATAAGAGGAGTAATAAAGAAAATGTATATTTTTCTTGGAATCATCTGTATTTTGTTTTTTCCATGCATCGTTTATCAAAAAAATCTAGCAAAGATCGTTTATAAGTTTCTTGTGTACTACAAACTATATTATTACTGTTATGTCTTCTTAAATATTTGATTTGATCTTTGCAGAACCATTCTATGGAACTATTTGCTTATATAACAAAGAGAAAAGAGAGAAGTTATCAGAGGACTTCATTTTCCAGGTGCTCCCTACAGAAATGGAAAATGTAAGCTGTGGAAGAGTAGTATTGCATTTCAAGCCATGTTCAGCATCTTGACACATTGTCATTTTGAAATCTAAAAGTGGAAAGCAAAATTATTTTATTGTGCATTCCCTTCCAGAATTATATTCTTTATCCAAGTCTGCATTTCTTGAGTAAGCTATGAGAATCTTCTGGACACTTACTGCCTTCTTATATTCCACCTGTTTGCAGTCTGGTATTTCAAATGACTCTCGAGCAATATTCTACCTAGATGCTCCCTCAGCATCAGTTTGCTTGTTGATCCAGCTGGAGAAGCCTGCCACTGAAGAAGGAGGCATCACTTCGTCTGTCTACTCCCGAAAAGAACCAGTGCGTATCCCTTCAGCTTTGAATTTCTAAATTTGACTTAGAATAATTTTTTAATCTTTGTGATGCTTGTGCCTTGAGCACATTATTATGTTAATCTTTAATCTTTGACTTAAAATAATGCTTTTCTTATTTTCAGATACAGCTTAGTGAGAGAGAGAGGCAAAAATTGCAGGTTTGGTCTCGAGTAATGCCTTACAGAGAGTCATTTGCGTGGGCTATGGTACCATTATTTGACAATACCATCACTGGAACCTCTGGTGGAACTGCTTCTCCCAGTAGCCCTCTGGCACCGAGTGTATCTGGTTCTAGTTTCCACGAGGGTGTATCAGAGTCTACTACAAAAATCACACTAGATGGGAAGCTGGGTTATTTGAGTGGGAGTTCAATTATTGTTGAAATATCAAATTTGAATAAAGTCAAGGAGAGCTATACAGAGGATTCTCTGCAGGTCTGTTGTTTTTATCATCATTTCTCCTTCTTATCGTCTGACATGCTTGATAGCTACAGAGTTCTGGGTGATAACTTTGTGCTGCATAGCCTTGGAAAGGCTGAAAAACTTTGATGTGCTTTTCCATTTGTATAGTGCCTCTTGTTGTTGCTTGTAGTTTTTATTAGAATACAAGCTTTCTGTTACCTTCATTCTGTTTTCTTTGATTAGTGTGGTTTTTTGAAAGTTCATTATTTTCTTCTAGGATCCTAAAAGAAAGATCCATAAGCCTGTTAGAGGTATGTTGAGACTGGAGATTGAGAAGCTACACGCTGGGCATCTCAACTTTGAAAATGGCTCAGAGAGTGGCAGTATGACTAATGAATCCTTTGATATGGGAGAGAGTATTCATGATATATCACAGGAACCAAGTAACAATGTGGAAAGGTCTCAGAGCACCAGATCAAAAAATTGTTCTGCAGATGGAAAAGAATCTGCTCGAAATGGTTTAAAGGCTTATGAGAACCATGATTCCCAATCAGAGGTAGTAAGTTTGCTATAATTATCAATGTGATATTTGTTTTAATTTCTCTGCTGGTGCCGTTGCTGAGATCAATCTGGTTTGCCATTAGATTTCCTTTTTTCTTTTGTATAAAACAGGCTTCAGTGGGAATTGGGAATTCATCTTGTGGAGCTATTTTTTTTTATTTTAAATCGCATAGAGTATTGGCTTTGCTATTTTTTTTTTTAAAAAAAAAATTAGCATGGAAAATGGCAAAATCCAAGATTTGTAACTCTGGTACACCATGTACTCAACAAAAAACTATATTCCCATGTGTAAATACTTCAAAATACCGAGTAAACATTACAAGTTAGAACATGGGGATGTATAAAGCAAATGTAGGAAGATTATAGAGACATTTGTATTACTATATAGAATAAGTGGACAATGTGGTGGGTTATGGAAGGGTTAAAGTAAGAATATTCCTTTGCCATTGAAGATATATAGCAAATGTAGGAAGATTATAGAATACCCTTAACTGGAAAGTAAGATGATTATAGAATACCCTTAACTGGAAAGCAGGAAGATTATAGAATACCCTTAACTGTAAAGTAGGAAGATTATAGTATTATTCATTTTGATTGTTTGTAACTAAATAAACCTAACCTCTCCTCTGCCCCTCTCTCTCTACTATTTTTGGTGATGTTCCTTTTCGTTCTTACCCTGGTACTTCGTCTGTAAATTCTGAAAAAAAAACATCATTGATACCTAAAATAGATGATGGGAGTGTAAAGCTAAGATAGTTTGTAATTACTCATTGAATGCAAATTGCAGTTCCATGCCTTTGACTTCCGTGCAACTACAAGGAATGAACCTTTCTTGCAACTTTTCCACTGTCTCTATGTGTATCCATTGACTGTCAGTTTGAGTCGAAAAAGGAATCTGTTCATACGAATAGAGCTTCGAAAAGATGACACAGATATTCGACGACAGCCTCTGGAGGTTAGTAACTATAGTTTGATCATACTGTTAATTGTCTCATGGAAGTTTCTTCCCTTAGTTTACTTGTCATTTATTCTAGGCAACATACCCCAGGGAGCCTGGTGCATCACTAGAGAAGTGGGCTCATACACAAGTTGCAGTTGGTGCAAGGGTTGGTTGCTATCATGATGAAATCAAAGTCTCCTTGCCACCTATGTGGACCCCACTGCATCACCTTCTGTTCACTTTCCTTCATGTTGACCTTCAAACTAAATTGGAAGCTCCGAAACCGGTAAGCTCTTAGTTTGCTATGTATATTCTGTATATTATCCTAAAAACAACAAAACTTCTGATGTTGCGACTGTTTTCTTGATATCCACGTTTCTCCTACTTTCATCATGCCTGAATGGGACTATCTAATATTCTGTTGTAGGTGGTGATTGGCTATGCTGCACTCCCACTGTCTACATATGCTCAGTAAGAACTTGTTCTTTCATAATTTGATTCTTGTCTTATTGTCATTTTCTTAACTTTGACAGTGTCAGAGCTCTTTTATGCTTCTTAATCTTCATAGTTCTTTTATTTAATCAAGTGCAGTCATTATATTAGTATCATAGACCAATTGTGTAGAAGGATTTATGTTATAAGTGGGTGGGGTTTGGAACATATGTGGCAGAATAAAGTAAACAATATATTAGGCAGAAGTTTTTCTTACTGAGAAGATAAGAAATAAGGAAGAGGGAGGATCACTACCATTTTGGCAAAAATTAATAAAATATACTTCTTCCGTTTTTAATACTTGCAACACACTATGTTTGGAAAGTTTTTATTTTGTTGAAAGTTGTACTATTACCCCTATTTAAAAAGCTCATGGCCCACTAAATTATACTCTTAACAACCTCTCACCCCCATTAAGTGTATTTAAATCATGCGAGGCCCACTTTTCATATGTAGATATCTTAATACAATCTGAAAGGAAAAATAAGTCTCTTTGAGTATTTATAATATCTTAAAAAAAATCCTAGAAATTAATACAAGGAAAATAGAAAATAACATAATCAACAGGAAGTGTATTGCATAAGCCATTCTGAAAGTGTAGACGACAATCGAAGACGTGCATTGACGAAGACTAATGTGCAGGTGCAACGAGCCACACACAACACTCACACACACACACACACATCTTTGTTTGTTGAAGTATGTAATACTTTTAAAATGCATTTTTTCTTGGGTACCATGCATCTATTATTTTGTATGCCATACTAACTCAGATATCTTATGTGTGCTCCCAAGGTTATCTTATTTGTGATTTTGAACTACCATAAATAGATGAATTTACCAACATTATGAGATGGAGGAGCTCCAATAATTAGAAGCCATATACTAATGTTGCATACATTCTAAATTGATTCCTGTTTTTTAAATTCAGGTCAAGATCTGAAATTTCGCTGCCCATCATGAGAGAGCTTGTTCCACATTATCTTCAAGATACGGGGAAGGTATAATTCCATCGTGTTCCTTAAATTTTTTCCTATAAGTATCATGCATCGTTAACATTTATGGTTATATTTTTAGAAGTTTCATGTGCTAAATTCGTTGTTTTTAATTAAGAAAATAATTTTGAACATGCATTGCATTATTATTTTATCTAAAATTTTAAATTTAATTGGTCCTATCAATGTGATCTTGGTTGCATAAGTCCCCTACGAGCCATTTGACTTTGATGAGTGTTGCATTAAATCCATTTTGGACTTGTTTTGTTATGGAAGGTGTGTGTGTGTGTGTGTGCCTAACGCGAGAAGAAAGAACAAATCTGGTAAGATTTAATGTTATTGGTCTTACTTTAAGCGCATGAAACATATACATATCAATGAGAACCAATTCTAAATAAACTTTTCTTTTTTCTTTTTTATTTTTTATTTTTTGTATTTTGAAAATCTATTACACTCTTTTATTTTTATTTTTATTTTTTATATTTTGAAAATCTGATACACCTATGTACATACATTGTTATTTAGGAGAGGCTTGACTATTTGGAGGATGGAAAGAATGTCTTCAGATTGCGATTGAGGTTATGTTCCTCGTTGTATCCTACTAATGAGCGCATAAGGGATTTCTTTCTTGAGTATGATAGGCACATCCTTCGGACAAGCCCTCCATGGGGATCAGAGCTTCTTGAGGTAATTAGATCTTATTTCTTTTGAATTGTGATCTATGCTTAAGACTTCCTTTGCTTAGATTATCTTAAATTGTGTGTAATTGCTATTATCTGTGTGGTTTGGTATTTGGATCATGTGTGATCAGTGCTCAAATTATATCTATATAATACTCCCTTTGTCCCAAATATATTTCTTCAAATTTTCATGCCATTAAATGATATTCAACATCTCTCATAAAGTATAAAATACACATATATCGAGATTATCATCAAATATCATTATTTACTTCTTCCTATATAAAATTCCCTTACGTTCCAGAACATTATATACTTTCTCCATTCTCCTTAAATCCTGTAAAAAACTAGAAACACGCACTTAATAATGTGGAGGGAGTATAATATAAGTAAATACAACAAATTTCATAATAATTGTTTTACCCTCTCACATAGTTCTATGCTTCATTCTGGCCACTATTTGATCAACTCAACTTGTTCATGACCCATACTAATTATGACTGAACATGTTCCAACCTATTAACCTAGCGCGTTCATGATCTGCTCAATTACAACTCGACCCGTTCTAAATTGTTACCCAATCAACCCAACTTGTTTATGTCTTGGCTCAATTTTGACCCAATTCTTTCATACCTGCTGCATGATTGTCTCCGATTGTTTAGGTCCCGACACGAATTTGATTTGGCCCGTTGCTACCCACTACCTGATTAACTCGACTTGTCTAGGACCCGACTTATTTATGACCCGACTCGTTCCTACCTTCTATCCAGATAACCAACTCGATTATTACTCGATCCTGTTATGACATAATTTGATCTGAGCTGAAACCCGTTCTAATCCGGGTAAACCTATTTTCAAATTCAAGCCGACCCCATTTCAACCAAATCGAATATGACCTGAACCGATTACAACTTGCCCCGTTTAGGACCCGACCCAAATAGAAACATAAAAAAAAAACCCAAACCGAACTGATCCACTCTAGCCATTTGAACCCGTTTTAATCCCACTCAACCTGAAATTGAACCATTGACCCAAATTGACACCCCTTGGTAAGGGCAAGAAGTTGTGGCATGATGCTTTTATAGAAATCTTTTGGTGTGTTGTTTTCGGCAAAATACCAAAATTTTAATGTTATATCTTGAGCTTGCCTTTTAAATGGTCTGGGACAAAGTAGCTTATCTAACATCTTTATGGTGGCAAGGTCCTTAAGAACTATTCAACTGAGGAGGTTCAATGAAACTGGCATAATATGTAATTTACATTATTGATCAGAGGACAATTTCTGCTCTTTGAGGCACTCATTTTTCAGCTACTAATATATTGCTGCCTCTTTCCTTGTAAAAAAAAAAAAAATCATTTAAGGAGGAATTGGAGTTGGTTATTGCTGATTAAAGTTGAATAAAAAATAGAAGGTAGTGGGGATAGTTTATTGTTTTTAGAGGTTGTGAGAGAAAGTATAGTGGTATTAGAGGGGATTTTTTTTTTGCATTAAAAGTGTAACACCCAAATGAGACATGGGGCTAATATTTAGGGCCAATATTTTTGGGAGAGATGGGACTTTTAGTTAGGGACGGAAAGACTTTGTAGATGTTGAATTTGAGTGGGGCGAATAACATGTTTATCTCAACTACTAGAGTTCAGGTTTAAATTCTTATTTTTTAAGATGGCCTTAGTTTTAAAATCTTCAGTAGTGAGAAATGTGTCATAATTATCTTAGATGTTAAATTTGATTGGGGCGAATAACATGTTTATCTCAACTACTAGAGTTCAGGTTTGAATTCTTGTTTTTTAAGCCCGTTAAGATGGCCTTAGTTTTTAAATCTTCAGTTGTGAGAAATGTGTCATAATTGCTCTGTTTCTACGCCTTTTTAATTTTGCCATGATTTACTCTTTGTTACATCTCTATATTACTTTGTACCATATACATCATAAACCTAATTCAATATATCATAAACCTAATTCAGTAAGTTGCAAAGCCTCATAGTAAAAAAAAAAAAAAAAAAAAAAGAAAACCAATTCTATGTATTAGTGGAAAATTGCATTGTTACCGTTACTTAATCCTTATATTTTTACACCTCTTCTTCTGCGCAGGCCATTAACAGTTTCAAGAATGTTGATTCCACTGCCTTGCTTCAATTTCTTCACCCAATACTAAATATGCTTCTCCATCTAATTGGAAATGGCGGTGAAACCCTTCAGGTGCTCTTTTTAGCCTCATGTTGTATTTATTATATTTTCTGCATCTGTTGAATTGACAGAGTGAATTGTGATTTTTTGAAAACACGTCTTGATTAGCCACATGCTTGTTGAAATATCTTTTAAAATTTTGTGGGTGTTTAATTGTTTAGTTGCTAGACTTGCTACAAACATGTAATCGTGCATTGTACAGATATATATTGTCATTTGAGATTCAAGGGACAAATTGCTCAATATTTTATTGCTTCTTTTCCTTTGTTTCATTTCTCTTGCATATAAGCGCCATATTTTCATCCATCCTTGATATATATGGCTTAAGTAATTAAGAAACATAGATGCTGTGATTGTCACTGTTTCCTTATTCTATTCCCTTGTACTGCTTATTCATCTATTTCATGAGGACTCCTTGTTTTCCTAATGCTTCTTAGATGCTTGAAAAAAAAAACGGGAATTGATCACATTGCTATTTAGACATCATCATATTCTGATATCCAACCCTTCTTTAATCTGCATTGTGCATTGACCGTCTGTTAGATATCTTGATCCTCCAATCTATTCACATCAAATAGGAAAATCTTCTGGAACACTTCTACTCTTAGATAAGTAAATGTTCTTTTAGGTATTTCTTTTGAGTTTGTGTGCTTAAATTATGTGCGACGTTTGTAGGTCATTATGTATGTTTTGAGATTAGGCAGGAAACAATTTGGGAGATTGTCTTGGCACTCTTTGAGTTTTGTGGTTGAGAAATTATTAAATGTCTGGTAATACAACCTTGAGCGAGTATTTTTTCTTTAACACCTTGGAATATTCTTGTTCCTATTTCTCCATTGCAGAACTATTAAGGTATGCTTCCTTGTTCTGTCTTTGGCATCTTATGGATCCATCATTTATACTATCTGTTCAACAATGATAATTTCTTCAAACTCCTTCTTTCTTGGCGTTTTCAAAGATCCATCCTTGATTAAAGTTGTTTTCTCTTTTTACTTTAGAATAATTACGAAGTGGTGGTTATATATTTCTAAAAGGAGTTTAAGCACATAACTCTAAAGTCTCAAGTAATTTATCATAAAATATTCTCTTATCTAATGAACTTTGGAGTGGGGTTAGGGGAACAAATTTTCTTATATAAACAAAGGACTAATTACAAGAACACCTATTGTGTGCAGAAGATAGTTTGTATAGGACGATTGACATGATTTTGGGTTGTGCATCGTTTGGTCAATGATCATAAAATCACCTACCAGATATTAAATTAATTAATTCCATGCAAAACCTTTGCCCTGTCTTATAATCTTCTTTGCCGAGATAAATTACAGATAGTCAAAGGCTGATTTTTGAATGGATTTGTACGAGTGCAGTAGGGGTTTTAGTGATATATATTATGTTGCCACTTGCCAGCAACCTAATGTCAAAAGAGAATTCATTGAATGCTATAGAAGACTCTGATATCACTGAATAGGGAATACCTCTTCTTTTTTTAAATATAAGTTTATCAGAAATGCCAAAACTGTGAATAGGGTGTATTACTTAAAAAAATATTTTTTTGCTGTTTTTTTCCATTCAAGGATTTGTTTCGAAGTGCTATCATTTCATACAGTATTGCTCTTTTTTGCAGGTTGCTGCTTTTAGAGCTATGGTTAATATCTTGACGCGGTGTGTTCCTCTGTCTTGACTCAGTTGTTCTAGAAGTGTTATTCATGTCATGCAATTTGCTCTATCCATTTCTAGTTGGGCTATCAAAACTTTTGCAAGTGACATAGTGTGCTAATGGTAGACCTGGAAAACTGATCAAGCTGATTTCCAGACCCAAAAAACCTGATTTGTGACCTAAACCCAACCCGACCCGACCCAAAGTGGAGTTGACCTGCTTTTGACCAATACCCAAAGTGATCTGACTCAAAAGTTATGCAATATCCTAATTGAACTGACTCGATTTTAACCTGTATTAATTGACCTAAACAGACTCTATTACACGAAATGACCTTAAGTGGTTTCAACCAGAAATAATTGACCCGAATAGACTTTATAAATAGCAACCTGAACTAAACTGACTCGATTCCTTTTCAACTATCTTGAATTCATTGATTAAGTTTAAGCTCTGAACGACCCAACTTACTAATACTAGATTGAAGGACCTGAATGTTCAAAGGTTAACTCAATCTGAAATGATTTGATTCAAACTTGACCTTAATACTTGACCTGATCCGAATGACCCGATCTGAACTAGACCAGAAGTCTTTTGACCCGATCTTAAATTGAGACTTTACCTAATCCGAAATGACACGACCCAACCATCTATTTACCCGGCTATACCCGAAACGCAAATTGACCCAACCCAACCCAACCCAACCCGAATCAATCCAAACCTGACCCGAAGGCATGTGGACCCGAAATTACCAAAACGACATGATTGCTTTGTCTAGCTAATGTAAGTGGAGCTTATCTACGAAAAGTGGGTCCATCCCCTACAAAGTTATTGATTTAAGTTTTATCATTGTACGTAAGAGCATGTATAAGAGATGTACAAGCAAAAAGGATAATGTAGAGTCAACATTCACTTAAAATTAGATGTTCCTCATGGATTATCACATAGGAACTAGGAAGCACAGAGAAGTCATAGGCATACTTCTTTTTAATATATGAAAAGGATAATAAATACATGCTGTTTCAAAGGTGGGAAGATTGAGTGTTATCCAGTTAGACAGGTAGTATGGAGAAGTATGTGCCTTAGGTAAAACTATGAGCAGACAAAATTCAATTGGGATTAATTAATTCTTTTATTATGTCTACTGATATTGAGTCTCTCTGTCAGATCCTTGGACTATTGGTGTTGATGCGAAGAGATTGCATGTAGACAATTTTGCAATTTCCTTGACATTCCTTCTTTCCACTGACACTTTTTTCTGCTGATTGGCATTTGCTGCTTTGCAGTTTACATGACATTCCTTCTTTACATTGATAATTTTTTCTTTTAGAGGATTTTTGGTGTGTGTGTGTGACTCTGTGTGTGTGTGTGTGTGTGTTTATTTATTTATTTATTTTTAATAATTATTATTACATTCAGAGGCTTATCCTATTATCAGCTTCAGATCTTTTTAGATCTTTATTTGTTTTGACGGATACGGATTTGACTCCTCATCATTTTAGTGAGTAGAAAGAATTCTATTGTTCACAGGGTCCAGCAAGAATCGGTAGATGATGCAGAAAGAAATAGATATCTTATTAGCTATGTTGATTATGCTTTTGATGACTTTGGTGGCCGCCAGTTACCAGTTTATTCTGGTCTGTCTACTGTGTGGGGAAGTTTAGCACGTAGTAAGGTACAATCCCTTTTAACATTTTTCATGCATGAAATTGGGGGGACATTGTAGAATGCAATTTTTTTTTTTTTAATGTTTCCATAAACTAGCACATGCTATATGAGTTAGCAATGCAATTTTGCCAGCTACAGAGGAATGTTAGATGTAATTGTAAATAAAGCTGGAAAATTGGCAGTCAATATTAGGACATAGCTGCTTATTCAAAGAAAGAATAATTGGAGTTCTTTTAATCAATCTATTTATATCTCTCTAAGATAAATTGCAGATAGCTGATGAGTGTAAACAATTGGCTTATATCTTACAATGAGAGATTGCCTGTCAGAAATATGTGTTGCAGTTGTTGCCTTTAGTATGTTGGCTTTGTTATCTAGTTAGATTTAGATGAAGATGCTCTCCATGCATAATGTATGTAAAGATTGTGAATCGTTGCATTTATGTTATCCATTTGGTTTTTTTATCTGTGGTTTTTTATTTGTGAAACAAGGGGATATGTTAAATTCCATTTCTAAGAAAAATGTTCCATGAAAAAAGATTGTATTAAAAAAAATGTTCTGACAAATCACTCTATATTTTCTATTTTTCTTGCAATTGAACACAATAGGTCATTACCATTCATGTTAACTTCCCATGAAGATATATTGTTTTTATGTCTATAGGCAAAAGGTTATCGAGTGGGACCAGTATATGATGATGTCTTGGCAATGTCTTGGTTTTTTCTTGAGCTCATTGTGAAGTCGATGGCTTTGGAACAAATACGACTTTTATATCATAGCCTTCCATCAGGTAGTTTTCAATAGCATTTCATGTGATTCTTTTCATTTTGTCTTGATAGCAAATTTTGTAGGTAAGCTTGTTATTAAATATTGTATGTTGAGGTGGTTTATGTAAAAACTGAAAAGATCAAGGTCACATGACAAAGGTATTTTTGATGATCAATCAAGTAGGATTGAGGACCTAGGTACTAAGGAAAAAAAATTATTTGATTAAGTCATTTAAATGTCTAGAAGTCCAACTGCTAAATATATAAAACTACACTAGTTATATAAGTGTCAATCTAATCCGTAAGGTTAGCTAAAGGCTGAGATTATTTGTTGTTAATGGCTTCATTGTATTTATTTTAATATCATCAAAAGTCAATCATAACGTGAGTCTTAAAGGGAACAATATGATATTATTGCTTTAATTTTTTTTTTCCTCATTAATATCAATTTTCTGTAGAGTATTATTAGTAATCTTATCTAATCCACTCGTCATTAGATTTTTGCAATTTAGACCAAATTCAAAACCGGAACTAATTTTTGGAATGCTAAGTTTCGCTGTCTCGTGTTTGTACTACTCGACTTTATAAATTAGTTACTAGTTTTGTGATCGGATATATGGGGTTGATTAGTGCAAGGCATCAGCCCAATGTTGAGCCCAGGCCTGCTATACAATTCACTTATGCTCGAAGGAAGTCTAAATCAGCTGCATCTAATGGCTGATTGTGCTGGAAGAATGAGCTGGATTTTCTGTTACAAGTTTGTTAGCCTTAAGGGCAGCTTAGTAATTCCGTTTCTAGTTTAATATTCCTTAAGCAGTTAGTTTGTTATGGCTAATTGTATTTAATAAGGAATTCTGCTGTAGAAATGATTATGCAAAATATAATTGAGTGAATGAACTTGGAGAGATTCTCTTCCTCTCGAATGAAGGGCATTTGTATTGCTTGATTGCTTTGATCTTCAATACAAAATATCAGTTACTTGTCTAATTTTTCTCTGTTTCTTTCTCATTACAATCCTCTGTTTTAGCTAAGTCCTAGCAAATTTAATATCAGAGCAGTTGCGATTCTTACCGGAGAAGAAGATGGCTCGCTTGACTCATGCGCAGCGTTTGGACTTACTGGAGCAGGAGATTGCCGGAGTTCCTGGCCGCGTGGCCCAGGAGGTCACTGAAGCTCTGGCAGCGCTCAAATCCGACCTTACTGCCCAGTTTGCTGCTGGAGCAGAGAGGAATCGGTCAGAAAACCGATCGCCCTTGGGAAACGGACCACCCTATCAGTGGGACAACCCGTTTGCAGGATCGCAACCACGTCTGGAGCATGGTGATGGTGGTCAAGCGAGTTGGAGGCTGAGAAAACTCGATTTGCCCCTGTTTGATGGCACGAACCCAGACGGGTGGATCCTCCGAGCTGAACGTTTTTTCCATTTTTACCGGTTGTCGGCTGAAGATCAGTTGGAGGCTGCGGTGGTGGCGCTCGAAGGCCACCCGTTACATGCTTGGGAAGATTTGAAGAAATTGATACTCCGCCGTTTCCGCACCACCGCCACGGGAACCCTCCACGAGCAGTGGCTTGCTCACCAGCAAACCGGCTCGGTGGCCGACTGCCGTCGCCGATTCATTGAGCTACTAGCTCCGATTGAAGGGGTGCCCGAAGAAATTGCAAAAGGGCAGTATATCAATGGATTGAGGGAGGATATTCGGATCGAGGTTCGGATCTTAGATCCGATTACTTTGGATCGGGCAATGGAGCTATCCATGAGAATTGAGGAGAAACTGAAGCTCAGCCCAAAACCGAGGCCCAATTCCAGCCTACCCAGTTGGAGAACCCCAAACCCATCTTACAGATCCAACCCACAAACTACCTACCCAAATAACCCGAACCAAAACACAAACCCAAACCTAAACACTAACACCCACCCTTCCCAAAATCGCACCACCACCCCATTTTCCAAAACCACCGGAGAAATAAGGCGGTTGACGGAGAAGGAGGTTCAGTAGAAGAGGGAGCAGGGATTATGTTTCCGTTGCGATGAGAAATGGAACTTGAATCACCGCTGTCGCCGCCGCGAATTGAGTGTGTTGCTCACGGAGGATGACAGCGACGGGGAAGCTAGTGAGAAGGGTGAGTTTGCGGCGGCTGAAATTGAAGCACCCGCAGCTCCGCCTCTCTCTCCACCTCTTGCGGTTGAGCCTGGAGTATCTCTCTGCTCAGTCATGGGTATTACCAGCCCTAAAACTATGCGCCTGGAAGGAGTGATCAATGGCGGCAAGGTGGTTGTGATGGTGGACCCTGGTGCAACTCATAATTTTATTTCCACGGTGGCGGTGAACCATTTACAATTACCCATTACGGAGTCTAGAAGTTTTGGTGTCACGTTGGGAACAGGGGTTGCTGTGCAAGGAGAAGGGGTTTGCGTTGGGGTGTTGTTGGAGCTGCAGGGACTCGTGGTCAGGGAAGATTTCCTTGTCCTACCGTTAGGCAATTCTGATGTTATCTTGGGGGTTCAATGGCTCGAAAAATTGGGGACGATTGCTTCTAATTGGAAAACACAGACTCTGCGTTTTCAGGTGGGTGGGGAGTCAGTCACTTTGAGGGGTGACCCGCAGGGGAAGATCTTGTATCACACTCAAGGCAATGGTAAAGACCATAGCAAAAGCTGGCCATGGTGTTCTGTTGGAGTTTGTTGGAGTTTAATTACCTGGAAGGATCTGGGGAGGAGAATCCGCCATGTCCAGAAGCTCTCGAACCCCTGCTAACTCAGTTCCAAGAGGTGTTTCAGATGCCTAATGGGTTGCCCCCTCAACGGTCTGTGGATCATTCTATCACTTTGAAGAGTGGAGCAAATCCAATCTCAGTTCGTCCCTATAGATACCCGCAATATCAAAAGGATGAAATCGAGAAGTTGGTGAGGGATATGCTTGCTGCAGGTATAATACAACCCTCTACTAGTGCTTTTTCTAGTCCCGTGCTTTTAGTCAAAAAAAGAGATGGTTCATGGCGTTTCTGTGTTGACTATCGTGCTTTGAATAAAGAGACTATCCCCGATAAATTTCCTATCCCTATAATTGATGAATTGTTGGATGAATTGTTTGGTGCTACTGTGTTTTCTAAATTGGATCTTAAATCCGGGTATCATCAGATTCGGGTTAAGGAGTCGGATGTTCATAAAACTGCTTTTCGAACCCACGAGGGTCATTATGAATTTTTGGTGATGCCCTTTGGCCTCACCAATGCCCCTGCACTTTCAGTCATTAATGAATGACGTGTTTAGACCATTTCTCAGGAAGTTCGTCTTAGTTTTCTTTGACGATATACTTGTTTACAGCAAGTCTATGACAGAGCACCAAGAGCATTTGCAGCAAGTTCTGTCCACTATGGCTACACATTCCCTCTATGCTAACCTCAAGAAATGTGAGTTTGGGAAGGCTAAGGTGGCCTACCTTGGTCATGTAATTTCAGAAGATGGGGTTGGAGTTGATGCATCTAAGATTCAAGCTATGTTGGAATGGCCTGTTCCTCAAGGTCTTAAGGAGCTCTGGGGTTTTTTGGGGCTTACGGGGTACTACAGAAAATTCATTCAGAATTATGCTTTGATAGCTAGCCCTCTAACTGATCAGCTTCGCAAGGAGGGATGGGGTTGGACAGAAGAAGCCACTAAATCCTTTGAGGCATTGAAGGCTGCCATGACTCAGGCCCCTATTTTGGCTATGCCTGATTTTTCTCAGCCATTCATTGTTGAAACAGACTCTTCAGGTCATGGTTTAGGAGCTGTGTTGCTCCAGGGAGTACACCCAATTGCGTACTTCAGCAAAGTCTTGGGGATGCGTGCTAGGTTGAAGCCTATATATGAGAAAGAACTTATGGCAATCGTGTTTGCTATTGAGAAGTGGAGACATTATCTTTTGGGAAGACAATTTGTGGTACGAACCGATCAAAAAAGCTTGAAGTTTTTGTTGGAACAAAGAGAGGTGGGGCAAGCATATCAAAAATGGGTGAGTAAGTTGCTGGGGTACTCCTTTGAAATTCACTACAAACCTGGCCCTTGTAACAAGGTGGCTGATGCTTTATCGCGTCAATTCTCACCTGAATTTTCTGCTGTAATCAGCACATGTGGACTGAATTGGGAGGTTATTCGTAGATTCATTACCAGGGATCAAGCCTTGCAAAAATTGATATCACAATTGTAGATTGGGGAGGCTGTTCCTAAATGGTTTTCATTAGTGAAAGGTATTCTGAAGTACAAGGGAAGAGTGGTGCTTCCGAGGAATTCTGAGCTTATATCCTTGTTTCTAAAGGAATTTCATGACTCACCTGTTGGTGGCCATGCTGGAGACCTTAAGACTTATCAGAGAATGGCTGGGGAATGGTATTGGGAAGGCATGAGGAAGGATGTCTATAATTATGTCAGACGTTGTCATGTTTGTCAGCAAAATAAATCTTCTACTCTCTCTCCTCTCGGCTTACTTCAGCCCTTACCCATTCCGGACAAAATTTGGGAGGACGTTTCCATGGACTTTATTGAGGGATTGCCCAAATCCTTGGGGTGGGACTTAATTCTTGTGGTGGTTGACAGGTTGTCCAAGTATGGGCATTTCATTCCCTTAAAGCATCCATTCACTGCTCAAATCGTGGCTCAAAATTTTTCCAAGGAAATTATCCGTCTTCATGGCATGCCATCCTCTATTGTCTCTGATCGGGACAAAATTTTTCTGAGTATTTTTTGGTCGGAGTTATTTAGGCTTCAAGGCACTCAGTTGAAAAGGAGCACCTCTTATCATCCTGAGTCCGATGGCCAAACTGAGGTTGTGAACAAGGGTGTGGAGTCCTACTTGCATTGTTTTGTCAATGGGAAACCCAAGACATGGGCTACCTTGCTGCCTTGGGCAGAATACTGCTATAATACTGCTTTTCACAGTGCCACCAAGTGCTCTCCTTTTAAGGCTGTGTATGGCAGGGATCCCCCTTCCTTGTTGCGTTTCATACCTGGTAGTACTAATGTCCCTTCACTGGAAGACCAGTTGCTGGAGAGGGATGCCATTTTGGATGACCTTAAATTTCATTTAACCAAAGCTCAGATTTATATGAAACAGTATGAGAATAGGAGCAGAAGGGATGGTTCTTTTCAGGTTGGGGATTTGGTCTATGTGAAGCTCAGACCATATAGACAGCAGTCCTTGGCTAAAAGGTTGAATGAGAAGCTTTCTCCGCGCTATTATGGTCCCTACCCTGTGCTCCAACGTATTGGGGAGGTTGCCTACAAGCTTGAACTACTGCTACTGCTCGCATTCATCCTGTTTTCCACATTTCTCAGCTCAAGCAAGCCATAGGAACAGAACATAAGGCCTCTCCCTTGCCTGTACAGCTTACTTCTGAGTTGGTGCTTGAAGTGGAGCCAGAAGCAGTTCTTGGAGTGAGGACTACTCAGGCTGCTACAGAAGTTCTGGTTCAATGGAAAGGGCTGCCTGATTGGGAAGCCACCTGGGAGGACTTCACTGAACTTGACTGCAGGTTCCCTCACTTCCACCTTGAGGACAAGGTGAATCTTTGGGAAGGGGGTATTGCAAGGCATCAGCCCAATGTTGAGCCCAGGCCTGCTATACAATTCACTTATGCTCGAAGGAAGTCTAAATCAGCTGCATCTAATGGCTGATTGTGCTGGAAGAATGAGCTGGATTTTCTGTTACAAGTTTGTTAGCCTTAAGGGCAGCTTAG
This sequence comes from Chenopodium album, assembly GCF_948465745.1. Classification (NCBI taxonomy): domain Eukaryota; kingdom Viridiplantae; phylum Streptophyta; class Magnoliopsida; order Caryophyllales; family Amaranthaceae; genus Chenopodium; species Chenopodium album. The sequence continues at coordinate 15,612,703 of NC_137858.1, read as the reverse complement.
TAATTCCGTTTCTAGTTTAATATTCCCTAAGCAGTTAGTTTGTTATGGCTAATTGTATTTAATAAGGAATTCTGCTGTAGAAATGATTATGCAAAATATAATTGAGTGAATGAACTTGGAGAGATTCTCTTCCTCTCGAATGAAGGGCATTTGTATTGCTTGATTGCTTTGATCTTCAATACAAAATATCAGTTACTTGTCTAATTTTTCTCTGTTACTTTCTCATTACAATCCTCTGTTTTAGCTAAGTCCTAGCAATTAGATTATAAGATAATTTTTTAATTTTATCCCTAGTGTCAAATCTTAACACATATCATTAATAGATTATATTTTGCAAGAGGCACATAATCCTTATAGGATATTTTGACATAGATTCATTTATATATGTAGGAATAATTTATTACTTTTAAAATATACGTTGTATTTGAAAAACACAATGTAATTTTTGTTGTTTTATTAAAATACCTATGTTATTTCAATCAATTAAACATGAACTAATAATCACTTAATATTTATACGTGTAAATTAAGAATTTACCACTATCGCTCTTAATAGTTTAGATTATTTTTGGATCCACTAACTATGAAGTAATAACAATCATATTAGGTTATGAACTTTTTTTTATCGATTAAATTATGTTATATATGGATCTTGTTTTAAAGTACCTTATAGAACAATTTTATTATATAGAAAAAACGTAATTATAATATATTTATTGAAAATTATAAGAGGAAGCTCCCATTTATCCCATTATGACAAAAATATAAAGAAATCTACAAATATTTGGCATTATCATAATTAAGTTAACAACTATGGGGGCCATTTTTAATACTTTCTCAGTTTCTTTTTAGTTGCATCACTTTCCTTTTTAGTTAATATACTCTCTCTATCTCTCTCCTATCGCATGAGTCCATTTTTTTTTTTATTATTAATTCTCCCTATCTCTCTTCTATCACATGGGTCCATTTTTAATTTTCGCTATCTCTCTTATCTCCAATAATTGCCTAGGAGTAGCAAAGTGATGCAACTAAAAAAACAAAGGAAGTTAAAAGTTGTTGATTTATTTACAATTGTGTCACTTGATAAGTAGACTTTGTTTAAAAAAATGATAAACTTGTATTCTATCAAATTGTAGTTTATTTTGTACATATGAAATATTAGAAGTTTATCAAAAACTAAATTTAAAAATACTTTTTTATCTGGAAAAATAAACTAAATTTTTCTTTTTTGGCATCATAGACATCATACTAATGCATAATTGTCGTTGGCGTGGCATGAATGACACTTGACGAAAAGTTAGAATGGAAGTTTCGTTGTCTCGTGGCTGGCTACGGGATTTGAGTTTATTTATATGTTGGTATTATGATATGATGTGCTAGAATTTGTAATTCAAAAAGCTTGGTATTAGTTTAAATTATTCTGTCTTTCTTCGAATAAATTTTTTTTCATTCAAATGCTTCTCTACGGATGGCGGCTTTGGAACCTAACCTTGTGCCTTGCCAAAGGCATTCTGAGTCATGTCCTTTGGATCTCTTTAATGCCAAGGTGATGAACTGCTGTCTCTGACTTGCCCAGCATGCACATTTGGTCCGTGATTAACTAAGTATGACTTGTGTGAGGTTGTCTTGAAAAATCAGATCTCTGTTGCAAAATTTGTTTTCTCTCTCTATAGTAATAAATTGTGATAAGATCTCTTATTAAAAGATCTTGCACAATGAAAATAAATGGATTGTAAGACCTTCATCATTGTGAATGCTGTGTTACAGACATTTTGAAAGTTACCTAGGTCATTTTTATCACTCACTTCGTATGGTTCAATAATTTATTGTCTTTGAACCAAGTGAGCCATAAATGATGGAGAGGTAAGTTAAGGGTGTTTTTCAAAAATATCTTGAATTCATAATTTATCTTTAAATCATCTTGAATGGAATCTAATATTTTTCCAAACTAAAATAATTGGAACATTTGGGGTGGTGGAGACCTAAAATATTTTGGGAGTGATGTGATGACGAGAGAGAAAAATAGAGGCACTCATGTTAGTCATAATAAGATCAATTACCAAGCTAATAATTTATTTGATTGTACAGGTGAAGATGTCCCGCCAATGCAATTGAAAGAAGGAGTTTTTAGGTGCATTATACAGCTCTATGATTGTCTTATCACTGAAGTACATGAGCGTTGCAAGAAAGGGTTAAGCTTAGCAAAGCGTTTAAATAGTAGCTTGGCCTTCTTTTGTTATGACCTGTTGTCAATTGTTGAGCCTCGGCAAGTTTTCGAGTTGGTATGCTTCTTTCCTCAATATTTACTTAGCCTTGTGCCCATGCTCCATGTTCTTGAATAGAATGTGCACAATAGTATTTTGGAAAACAATAGAAGTTGTCATCGGCAAAGGGAAAAATTATTAGTATGAAAAAGGGCAATAGTTTCTCTCAATGTGAAGGGTTATAAAAAACAATTAGAACTTTGGAGCCGTGATGTTTGAAGTAATTCTACTTTAGTGCCCTATGTTTTCAGTAATTTCATTTTGGTGCCCTGAAGTTATATAATTTGTTTCACTATGATACCTGTCCCAAGTTTAAAACCTTTTTTTTTTTTTTTTTTTTTTTTTTTTTTTCTACTTTGGTGGTCTAAACTATATATTAATGCTCATTTTTTGTAACATACAATTAAATTCTTTAGTCTTATTTCATTATAAGGATTTTTTTGTTGTCAATTTTCAATCTCATATTTAAAAATATTTCTAGTGATTATGTTTATATTTATTTTATTATAATAGGGATGACTCTTTATTAAGCAATTATCCCATGTCTAAATTTTTTTCATTTATAACTAAAATGTTTCTAAATTTTAATAAAGGAAGAGTTAAGTTATTCGCTTGATGTAATAGCCATGAGCAAAATAAAAAGTGACTTTGTTTTGAGGATTTAGTAATATTATTTCTTTTCAAAATTTGAATAAATTAATTCAATCAATCAATCAAAGGCTTAATCCCAAAAGTGGGGTCGGCTAACATGAACCAAATTAGATTATTCCGTGTAGTCATCAACATAAATCTTTCTCCTCCATCCCTTACGATCCAAACTTCATCCTCACGTAAATCCATGCACTTCATATCCTTCCTTACTCCTTCCAACCAAGTCATTTTTGGTCTCCCTCTCCCTCGTTTAATCCCTCCATGGTCCCACTCTTCCACTCTTCGTACGGTGCACCCTCGGGTCTCCGTCTTACATGTCCAAACCAACGCAAACGATTTTCCCTTAATTTATCAGCAATGCCTGCCACACCTACTTTCTTGCCGATAACCTCATTTCTGATTCTATCTCTTAAAGTGTTTCCATACATCCACCTTAACATGCGCATTTCCGTAACCTCCATCTTTTTAATATGCTCTTTCTTAGAAGCCCAACATTCTGTACCATAGAGCAACGCTGGTCTTATGGCAATCCTGTAGAATTTTCCCTTCAAGTGTAAGGGAATGCTGCGGTCGCATAACACTCCCGTGGCTATCTCCATTTAAGCCACCCTGACTTAATCTTGTGGGCCACGTCTTGATCAATGTATAAAATGGGATTTTATTTACTTATAAATGAAATAAAAGGCCATGTGAATTTTGATTAATAAAGAATAGTCAAAGAATAAAATAAATATGAAGTACATTTTTAAAAAAAAAATGTAAATGGAGAGGCTAGAGGAACAGTTTTTCTTTATTTTTTATACAATATGGTTGTCAAAGTTAAAAGTATAAGTTTTAAGGCATCAATGTTGAAAAGAAAAAGTTTTATTTTATTTTATTTTTTTTATTGATTTTTTATTTTAAAATTTGTAATTTTTTTTTATTACTTAGATTGTAAGATTATTTTCGTTGTAATGAAATCAGATTAAAGAAGAAGTCATGTGGGGTCTTGTTAGATTCGTTTTGATTTTATGTTTATAGTACGAAACTTGAGATATTTTAGTTACAATATTGGAATTGTGCAAAAAGGAAATAGGACAGTACAAAAATGAGCATAAATATATATTTCAGGGCACCAAAATGAAAAAGGTATAAAACTAAGACATCAATATGGAATTATCAAGTAGATTTATTGAAACTATAGGGTACCAAAGTGGAATTTTGTCAAACCTTAAGTCTCCTAAGTGGAAAATTCCCAATCACCAATCATGCTGCATATCTTTTAAGGATAATCTTGCTAGAGTCATGGGGCATAAAATATAAGGAGGCAACAACTTCATCACCTCCTAGACAAAACCATCATTACATTAGTAAACCTTATTTAATAGTTGAATTCAGGTAGCTCACGTAATCCTATATTGAATTTACAAGAAGATTTAGAGACACACCATGTTAAGTTTATTGGGTCCTTAAATCACCAAAATTGTTCGTTAATTTTAACATATAAATAGTGCTTAGAGCTAGCATCTCTATCTGAAGAACTCTTAGCTCTAGAAACCTTTTTACGCATAACGTTTTACTTAAAAGTGAAGTCTCTCTATTGCCTACTTTGTTCAATCTAACTTAATCTAGTAAAATTTCTTTATGTTACTTTTGGTTTATCATCTTGATGGTTATACCAGGATGCCTCTTAAAAACATTATTCCTTCTACCTAGTATCTGCTAATCAATTACAGTTTTTAACTTTTAGCATGTAAATCTTTATAATAGTTAAAAATCAAGTTTAACAGCTGATAGGAGATTTTAAATAATCCAACTTGAGCATTAACACTTTTCCTATACTTTTAAAGAAGGTCCTAACTTGTATGGAAGTCAGGCGTCATTGTAGACTTCCCTTCACAAAACTTTCATATTCTATTATCCATATGATTTAATTTGGACAGAACAAGATGTTTATAAATTATGATGTGTATAGTGTATCTATATATATTGGTTATTTGATCTGTCTCTAAGTGGTGAAAATCCTAAGAAGAACAGAGGGTTATTGTAGATACCGTCTTTTTATCTTTAGGCAGTGACACGCATACATGTTTTATCTTTATGGATACTAACTTATCTCATTTAGTTCTGATGACAAACTGTTTGACGTTAATATTGGAGAATTTGAATTTCTATTGTGAATCTTGCAACATAGATTACTCAATTTGCCTTTTTTCATTTCAGGTATCTTTGTATTTGGACAAGTTTTCTGGGTTATGTCAACCTGTTCTTCATGACTGTAAGCTTACCTATTTACAGATCATATGTGATCATGATCTTTTTGTCGAAATGCCAGGAAGAGACCCATCTGATAGGTAATCCTGATCATCTTTCCTGCTCAGCTCAGCTTTCTTGTTGTAACTTGTTATTTCAGTCTTCAAATCTCATATTTCGGATCGAAGTCTAATGTATTGGTTGTTGATAGTCAATTTTTTTTTCTTCATTTAATTATTTTTTATTATACTTTTCAATTTTTTTTTAATTCCTTGTACCTACAACATATTATGTAGATGTTTTAGAAACTTGCTGCTCACGGGTGTACAGTCCAATAGTCAATGATACATGTACTCTATATTGCTCTCTATTTGGCGGTATGATAATTTTCTTTTCATATTCCTGTCCCGTATATTGTCTTGTAGTTTTTATAAGAAACCTTCAAGATAAAAAGGAGAACAAAATAATTAAATTAAACGAAATAATAATAAAAAAAGAACGATGGTACAGCAGGGATTGACCGTTGAGTCAAAAGAGAGTTATCACTCATGCAACAATAAATTGTATCTTCTTTTTCGTTGATATAGATGATAGACAACATGTCTTGCAAGGGATAAAATCTAAGATCTTTACATCCAAAGAGTTGGAAGGATATGTTAGTTATAATTCTGTGACTCTTAGGAAGGGAATGTCCTTGCTTTGATTTGGAGTGAAAGAATATCTTATTAGTTGGAAATGGCATTTATGATTTGTTTCGGAATCTGATTCCATTTGGCATAGAGTTAGAAGTACAAACAAATTTTGATGGAATGGAAAGAATGCATGAGTAAGAACTCATGCTGCTTACGCTAGTCCTTGAAAGCTGTTATGCAGAGACCGATTTGAATATAGAAAAAATATATAATTTTGGTCTTGGTTTCCAAAGGTTTGAGTATTAATCCAGTGTAGATCTTTGTATGTGTAATCCAGCACTATATTCCAGTTAGTTTGGTTTCTAATTGACAGAGTTTTATACTACCTTTGTTTATGCTGCTAGCTCTCAGTTTGGTACACTGACAGCTTTCCCCTCTCTAGGGTGTTTCCTATTACATCTCTTTCAAATGTGACCTGTGGTTGTGATCATTCATACTTTCAGTTTTATTTGGGGTTAGGGTTTAATGATAATCTTTTGCTTTATTATCCTTCATTGCATCCTGGAAACATTTCTTGAATGTAAGAGCATAGAATGGTTTACAGGTGTCTTGTGCCCAGCATTCAATTTTGTTTGTTGCATTAAACTGCTGTGAGCAACTGATTGACTTTTATGTCTTTATTTAGTGTTAACCTTGTGCTTCATAGTAGAGTGTTGTTATTAATCTGGTTTTGATAATTTGATTTATACGCAGGAACTATCTTGCGTCTGTGCTGATACAAGAGCTTTTCCTCACCTTAGATCATGATGACTTGTCACTAAAGGCTAAAGTAAGTTGACGGATAAACTTCTGTTGTCGTTGCTTCTTGTTTGTTTACTTTGCATGGAATAGCTTGCTCACATATATTTTCTCCTGGTTGGACTTGTTATTTGTATACTTTAAACATCTAATTAATAATTTTATATGTAGGGAGCTAGAATCTTAGTGGTTCTCATGTGCAAACATGAATTTGATTCTCGTTACCAGAAGCCTGAAGATAAATTATACATCGCACAGCTTTATTTCCCGCTGATAAGCCAGGTACATAACTTGCGCTCTTTTGATACAGTCTTGAACTGTATTCACTACTTTTCAGTATGAAGCAGTGGGAAAAATTTCCTTTTCCCTCTCAATTTTTCAGCATTGACTTGGATGTTCTCAAAAAAGTCTGAAATGTCTTGATTTCTTTAATCTTTAGGTGTGTTTCCTTTGCTGATAAGAACTTATTATAGCCCTTAACTGAACTTCTTTGCCTGGTACTTGACTTATCTACAATTCTTAGATTTTTATTTTTGTTGCACATTGACCTTCAGTAGCAATTTATTTCTTTTGTTAATATGTGCGAATAAGTTGAGGAGAAAATTACCCTAGTCAAGAAAATTTTGTGACGGCTAAATCAGATTCTCTTAAAGCCTCAGAGCAAACTGGTGAAAGATATTGGTATTGATGTTTGTAAATAATACATCAGTCTATTACCCTTCTAATAACGTTTGATAAATCTGATACACTAGATATTCTGCAATGCTAACTATCAGATTAATTTGCAGATACTTGATGAAATGCCTGTTTTTTACAACCTCGGTGCTGCTGAAAAGCGTGAAATCTTGATTGTTGTTTTGCAAATTGTACGCAATTTGGACGATGGATCATTGATCAAAGCCTGGCAGCAAAGTATTGCAAGAACCAGATTATTTTTCAAAGTTATAGAGGAAAGCTTAATCCTTTTTGAGGTTATTTTTGACTCCTTTATGACATGCATTGTATATCAATTGTATGTTGTGTATATCAATTGTATGTTGTGTTTTACTGATTTTGGCAAATTAATTTTTATTTTACTGGAAGTGGCTATTCTTATCCTCCAACATGAGGTCTAATGGGGTTTTTGCAGCATAAAAAACCAGCTGATGGTATGATAATTGGTAACAGTTCTCGTAGTATCGTGGGGGATGGAACTGCATCCCCTAAGTATTCAGACAGGTTGTCTCCAGCCATCAACAACTATCTGTCTGAGGCATCACGGCAAGAGGTAAAGTTCAATACTTTTTGGATGTGATTTTGTAGAATTTTACTTTTTCGTCGTGTTTTCAGTTTGCATATAATATTCACTTGGGCCCAGCATATATTTTTAGTTTGATATTCCAATGTTTCTTGTTTTTCTTGGTTTTCTTGAACAACTTTATGATCTTTCTCCTTTCTTTTGGGTGTTGGCTAAATCAATGCAGCCTCATAGAACACCAGAGAATTATTTGTGGCAGAAAGTAAACTCTCAGTTAAGTTCTCCAAGCCAACCCTATTCCTTGAGAGAAGCTCTAGCTCAAGCACAGTCTTCCAGAATAGGAACTTCTGCCCAAGCACTAAGGGAATCATTGCATCCATTATTGAGACAGAAGCTGGTGGGTACTCTTGCATTGGTAGAAATTTTCCATGGCAAGATTGTTTCATATTTAATAGATCTTACCAGATGACTCAATCCCTTTACCTGGGATCTGTCCTGCATTTTGGTCTCTCTTGTGTTGTCTGGGAATGGTTTTATATGGGTAATAATGTTGTTTCTCTTCAGGAACTTTGGGAGGAGAATTTGTGTGCTGCTGTTAGTCTTCAAGTCCTAGAAATTATTGAGAAATTTTCTAAAACAGCTGCAACACATGGAATTGCAACAGATTACGGGAAACTTGATTGCATTACATCCATATTCACGAGTTTCTTCTCAAGGAATCAGCCACTTGAATTCTGGAAAGCTCTTCTGCTTGTGTTTAACAGTATATTAAGTTCCCATGGATCGACATTAATGTCACGTGAGAATGATCGTTTTCTTAAACAAATTGCTTTCCATCTTCTTCGTCTTGCTGTCTATAGAAACGAAAACATTAGAAAACGGGCAGTTGTTGGGCTTCAGATTCTTGTAAGGGTATGTTTCTGATTGCTGATGACCATTACATGTATCAAGTGCTGCTTCTTTTTCTGTTTCTTTTATTCTAAAGGTTTTTCCCTCTTCAAAAACAAGTAATACATTCCTTTTTGCAGAGCTCTTTCTGTCACTTCATGCAAACTACAAGGCTTAGAGTCATGCTGACCATAACATTGTCAGAGCTGATGTCAGATGTACAAACTACTCTGATGAAGCCTGATGGAAGTCTTGAAGAGAGTGGTGAAGAGCAGCGGCTTCGTAAATCTTTGGAGGAAATGGCAGATGAAGTGAAAAGCTCCAGTTTGCTGAGGGATTGTGGTCTTCCTGAGTCTGCATTGATAGCTATTCCAGAAAAGTCTACTGAAAATAGGTGGTCTTGGTCAGAAGTTAAATATCTCTCTGACAATCTAATTCTTGCTCTTGACGCGAGCTTGGAACACGCACTTCTGGTAAGATTTACTCTGACAACTGCTTATATCTGTGATGCTTGGACTCAGCCCACTATCCCTCCTGTACCGGTGTCAACAGGACACACCCTACTGGTATTCTTTCCTGGCAACGGGATGCTTGTCTTCTTCAATAATTCATTTGACTTCCTCTTTACTTCTCTCACTCATTTAACTTTTTTCAAAATTCTGAACAATATATGTTTATGGTCACGTCAGTCTATTTTATTTTATTTCTTATGAGAAATGTCAGTTTTGACTACTGAATTATTACTTGTGTGGGTACTGTGGGCATTGGAACTCCTTTTTATTTCACTTAACTTCCAGTGCTATACAAGCAGTGAAATTAAAATTTAAGAAATTGAGTTTATGTGCAACTACTCAGTACTATGTATCTTATTTATTTAATTTTAATTTTATATTTTTATTATCGTAGATAATTTGTTAAGTCTTAATTTTTTTTTTTTTTGGACTTATTGTGTCCCTGGGTCCTTGAGTTTTGAATTTTCCAAATCCGGATCCATACCCAAGTCTGACACTTGTACCAGCCTGGATCAATACGCAAGTCTCACTCTTGACCTGAGTCCAAGCATCCTAGGCATATATTGTGGTAAACAAACTGACAGCCGAAATTGATGTACTTTCTGCCTTTGGCTTGGCAGGGCCCTGTGATGAACATTGACAGATATGCTGCTGCGGAAAGCTTTTACAAACTTGCTGTAGCATTTGCTCCAGTTCCAGATCTTCACATAATGTGGCTACTGCATCTATGTGATGCGCATCAGGAAATGCAGTCCTGGGCGGAAGCAGCAGAGTGTGCAGTTGCTGTTGCAGGTGTTGTTATGCAGGTACACATCTTACTTTGATTTAAAAAGCCTCTGTCAAAATTGATAATTACATGCTTCATTTACTATGATGTTTTTAGTGTTTAACCTTTTTCCTAATACATATCCCTTTGATAATTACATTTTTCATTTACAATAATGATTTTAGTGTCTAATCTTCTTCCTATACAAATCCCTGATGATATGGCAACTTGAGCATTCTTGTATGCATATTTATCTTTTACTTCAACAGAATCGTGCATGTTGTGATATTTTATGTATGTAATTTATGTAGCACATATGTATCAACACCATATCTTATAAAGTCATTTCACAATCCAATCCAGTCCATGCATATTTCAGGTTTCTGCAAGTTTAATGTATGTTACACAGACATTTGTGGCTTTCCACTGGGCTCGGGGACATTGCACATGTGAACTTCTTGCATATGAAGCCTGTCAAACACTTGTATTTGTATATTCCTAATTTAGTTGCACCATTTCTTTTTGGCACAATAGGTTAGGATAATAAGTTGGGGCATATGAAGGGTATTGCAAGCAAAGAAGATTACGACTTTGGGGCATATAGGTGTAATAGGTCATTTTATGTAAAAGCCATAATTAATAAGGAAATGGTGCAACTGTTATGATATTTTCATTTTTAACGAAATGCTAGAAACGAAGGAAGTACATTTAGATCATTTTGCAACAAACAGTTTGCCAGGTTGGGATTCATATGTGAAAGAAATGTAGTCCAAGAACCAAATTTTTGGCCTATTAGAATGTTAGTAACATTGATTGGGTTAATGTTGCTTATACAAGTGATAATGCCACATCTTTTGCAGGCTCTAGTTAGTAGAAATGACGGCGTATGGAGCAAAGAGCATGTTGCTGCTCTCCGCAAAATATGTCCTATGGTCAACAATGAGATAAGTTCTGAGACAGCTGCTGCGGAGGTGGAGGGATATGGTGCTTCAAAGCTTACTGTTGATTCAGCTGTGAAATATTTGCAGCTTGCTAACAAACTTTTTTCTCAAGCTGAGCTCTATCACTTTTGTGCTAGCATTCTAGAATTGGTAATTCCAGTGTACAAAAGCAGAAGGGCATATGGACAGCTAGCCAAATGTCACACAATGCTAACCAGTATTTATGAATCTATCCTTGAACAAGAAGCAAGCCCAATTCCCTTTGCCGATGCTACATATTATAGGGTAGGCTTTTATGGTGAGAAATTTGGAAAGCTGGATCAAAAAGAATATGTATATAGGGAGCCCCGTGATGTACGGCTTGGAGACATCATGGAAAAGCTTAGCCATACATATGAATCCAGGATGGATGGTAATCACAGACTTCATATTATTCAAGATTCTAGGCAAGTGAAGGCGGAGGAGTTGCAACCTGGTGTCTGTTACTTGCAGATTACTGCTGTTGATCCTGTTATGGAAGATGAAGACTTAGGTAGTAGGAGAGAGAGAATATTTTCCCTTTCCACTGGAAGTGTACGTGCTCGTGTTTTTGATCGATTTTTATTTGATACCCCCTTTACTAAAAATGGGAAGACTCAAGCTGGATTAGAGGATCAGTGGAAACGGCGTACAGTTCTTCAAACAGAAGGCTCTTTTCCTGCTCTTGTTAACAGGCTTTTGGTGATAAAATCTGAGTCTATGGAGTTCTCTCCGGTGGAAAATGCGATTGGAATGATTGAAACTCGGACAGCTGCACTTCGAAATGAACTTGAAGAACCTCGAAGCTCTGAAGGGGACCAGTTACCGCGCTTACAGAGCCTGCAGAGAATATTGCAAGGCAGTGTGGCAGTTCAAGTGAGTACCATGAAATCTTTGCCTATTTTAGCTCGTCATATGATTACTTGTGTAGTTTTGTCTGATGCCCTAATCTTTCTGTCTGTGACCTAGTTGCAACATGTATGTGATAGTAAGTGTTCCGGTTCGTTAATGCTTCAATAGTTTAGATCTTACAGTGAAGTAGTTGCCTCAAGCTTTTGAAAAGCTTGTATGCAGATGTTCTTCATGATGCATCATATTTCTCTTTTCTCACAAGTAGTCATTAGTCTTTGAAGGTCTAATGTGAGTCTTGTTTCAATGGAGAGAATGAAGGTTGAGGCCATGTATGGGGATTCTTCCGATTCCCTCCGTGTGTTAAATTCTATCATTTATCTTATGTGGCTTATAATTGACTGAAGAAACACCTTTCAAATCCATATTAGCAGGTATTTTATTGCTAATCTTTATAGAGCATTATAATAACCTTATATAGACTGGGAAGATCTCAACAAATAGATGAACGAATTGAGACAATCCCCAAAACCTATGTAACTTGGACTATGATATTTTTTATTACCTGAAGTAACCGTTACGAATTCATTACTCAGACCAAAATTATGTACAAGTTCATAAAAACACGTTGCCTGCTGTATTACTCAGATTCTTCATTTCATCTAGAGCTCATGTGAAATCTTTGACACTTCGACTTGGGTGTGGGCACGTCATTATGGGCTAAACTCATGGACTTTCTTGAAACAAAAAACACATCTGACAGTTGGGTGTATACATGTATCCTTGAGATCATGTGAAATCTTTGACACTTCGACTTGGGTGTGGGCACATCGTTATGGGCTAAACACATCTGACAGTTGGGTGTATACCTGTATCCGATACAAATAGCAATGTTTGAGTAACATAGAAATATCATGTTTCACATGAGTTTCTGAGTCTGAGTGACACCTTTTTGTTTTAAATGTGTGTAATATGTGGTAATTTGATGAATCCTGATATTGAAAATTGCTCCTTGCAGGTAAATAGTGGGGTGTTGAGTGTCTGTACTGCTTTTCTATCAGGTGAGCCTGCAACTAGGCTTCGTTCGCAGGAACTGCAGCAACTCATTGCCGCACTTCTTGAATTTATGGCTGTTTGTAAGAGGGCAATTAGAGTACACTTCAGGTTGATTGGAGAGGAAGACCAGGAGTTCCACACTCAGCTTGTAAATGGATTTCAATCGCTTACGGCTGAGCTATCTCACTATATTCCCGCCATTCTCTCAGAGCTCTAACAGTCTTGTTCATTGTTTGATGTGTGCATAAGATGATAATCTTTTTTTTTTTTTTTTTTTTTTTTTTTTTTTTTTTTTTTCGTGCCATTTGTAGATGTTACCCTTTTTCCAATGTATTTAATGTCATCGTCTGTAAAATCATTCTCCCCTGATAACAGACTTCTCAGATAGTGTATGTATTACCAAGTTGTAAAATCATTTAGAAGCTAAACGCTTCTCCGTTTTCATTCATGTATTTTGTTGCTTGCATATATTACTCACTCTGTCCTTTTTATATTACACAATTTAAGAAAATATTGATTAGGAGTTAGGGCTTGTTGTGATTTACTGAGCTGAACTGAACTAATTGGAGCTGAACTGAACTGAACTGATCGGAGCCGAATTGAACTGAACTGCAAAGAGCTGAAATGAATTGTTTATGAGAGAAGGAAATTAGGAACGGAACTGAATTGAATTGAAATTAAGTTGAAGGTAATAAGCCCTTAGTGTAACATGAAGATGAATGAGGTAAGAGATAATGTAAAAACATGGGTAAGTGTAAGAAAAACAGTAAAAATGTGTAATTATTCTAGTGTTAAAAGGGTAACATAGTAAAATAAATAGACTTGAAATAAAATAAAGCAAAATAACCCGATTGAATTAACTCTTCTAAAACTCTGTGTTTTCAAAAAAAAAAAAAAAAAAACTCTTCTAAAACTCTGTGTAAATACAAATGGTGCATTTAAAAAAATCGAAGGGAGTAGTTTTAAAGGTACTCATCCGGCAAATGAACATTGTTCGTTTGGAAATTGCTTTAATCTATCCTACTTGAGGATACACAACATTTGTTCAGATTTTGTAAATTTGCAAGATATACTTGGAGGTGTGGAAGTCTAGACATCCATTCAGAATTCAACGAGAACCTTTCATTTAAGGACCGGGATATCCGACTTTTTATAAGCTAGGACGAAGTTAATAGTCTAATATGTGCTTATATCTTTTGCACATTATGAGGATTAGGGTTGATAAGTAATAACCCGGTGTTTAGAATTGAGTTTGTGACAATATACTCAATTCAAGCTATTATTGATTCTAAAATGAAGTAGCACCAATTGCTAACATCGATTATTTGTGATCCTCTCCAAATAATTCCCCCACTCGAGATTTACCCAATTTGTCCTCTCGGGTTTTGAGTAAATTTTGGTCATCTTGTTTCGGATATGCATTCTGAAGCTATGGCTTGCATTCTTACTTCTTAGTATATAATATGACGACGTAATTGTACATACAAGTCATTTATATAAAATTAAAATTATATGATTGCAATTTTACTTCGAGTCACTAACTAGTAAGTAGTAACTACACATATATGTCATATTATACGAAGTACGAAGTATATATTAATTTTGAGGTTGGGAACAAATACTATTTTATGTATTTGTAGAGGTCACTATGGTATAATTTGATCCATCCACTAATGATCTCAACTTCTCTTTTTCGTTGGTCAATCAACCATTCAGGATCATCTTTTTTTGCAGAAAATATGTCCAAGCAATGAGATCCTGTTATGTAACAACATAATATTCCATAATTAAAAAATATAACAAACATTTAATTAGTAAATTAAAGAGTGAACGATTTATTATTACTAAAATAATTAATAACCTTTTGTTGTATAAATGGCAACGATGCTATCGGACAAATTGTGCAGCACCCTATAAAAATAAGATAGCGAGTTATCGTTCAATACTACAAGTGAAATACATGCAAGCTACAAGGGATTGTAGGTCTATAGACAACAAACAATAATATGGATTACTTAATAGTTTATATTATACCACTCGAGTTACTCTAATGCATTGAAACAAATTGAATTTTATTCTCTCTGTTCTTTTTTGTTCTTACTTTACTTAAAATTATGTTTAATAGGATGAACAAAAACGAACGGGTCCCAATAAGTACGGAGTAACTAATGTAGATGTGGTTAATAACTTGATTGGTAAGAAAATTACCCGGCACTACTATAAGGATCTTTGAGTCCATTCGAGAAAATAATGTTACTGCCGAATCTTTTCAAGACTAATTTCATATCCTGGTAACATGTAAAAAAACTTCGTAAAATAATAAATAAATAAAAAAATAATAAAAGATTGTATAATGTTTTTAGAAATATTGAAATTTGACATACATGTCCACCGTAGTTAGTTGTAATCCAATGAGGGCGAGGAACAACATTGTATTTCTTCTTGCATTTTTGGATAAATTCTTGTATTTTGAATTTTTGAGGTGGAAACATAGACATTTTGCTAGTACCTCGAACAACCGGCATCACCATCTCAGTACATGTCTGCAACATACACAATATACACATTTAATTGTAAAAAGGTTATAATTATTTTCATGAATAATTGTAATATAAACAATACAAATAAATTGTAATCCGTAATAACATCCCGTAAAAAAAATGTACTCTCTCCGTCCCCTTTTGATAGTCCCTTTTGGGCAATTTTCACGGGAATTAATAAACACAAATAAGAATAGTAAAAATACATTGAAAAAGTGAATTGTCATTGGGTATGCAAAAAAAAATAGAGAGAGAAAATAATAAAAATACATGGGAAAACAAAATTTACATAGGAAATTTAAATTTGCACAAATTTTGTTGCAAATTGGAGGGAATTTTGGTAAAAAATTAATATTAATGGTTGTTGAAAAAAGCAAATGGGGTGAACATTTTGGACTAAAATTTGCCCATAAGGGACTATAAAAAAGGGACGGAGGGAGTGTAATATTCAGACCCGGTTCACTACCTTTTAATTCAAGAAAAATCAGTAAATTCAAGAAAAATCAGTAACTTTAAAGAAGAGATATAATAGAAAATCAATAAAAAAAAAATAATTTCAGTTCAGCAAAATTAAATTATGCTCACCAAAATTAATTTCAGTTCAATAAAAATCAGTAACTTTAAAGAAGAAATATAATAGAAAATTAGTAAAAACGATTTCAGTTCAGCAAAATTAATTTCGGTACAGTTTTTTTTTTTTTTTTGAAAACAATTTCAGTACAGTTAAAATAACATAACTTCAGAAAAAGATAATAATTCCATATTAAAAATAATTTCAATTCAAAATTTAAGTGAAGTGAACAAGGCCTAAATATACAATTTTAACTAGGTTGAGATATAAAATGGATCATTAAATTTTAATTGTAATAACTAGGTTGGCTAACACCACGCGATGCGCGCACCACATCTAGCCATTTTCAAGGAGCTCTTTCATTTGTTGGCAAAATAATAAGGAAAAATAAGTAAAGAGTGGAGTATTTTTTAGGAGTATAAATATCCTCACGTTATTCTTAAGAGTTAAAAAATTAAAATTAAAGAAGGCAACAACAAATGAAGTTTAACATTAATTACACCGATTTACGCGTGATTTTGTCATGCATTCTTGAATTAATATCGAATTAGGAAAGACATTAAATATATATTCATAATCTACATATAACATAACCCTTTATTTTTATTTTTTTTAATAAAAGAAGATTAGAAACAGGAGACAATAAACGATAACAAACAGGCAAAATATGCACTTGACTAAACAATTTCTAAGTCAATTAAATTACTATATAAAAAAAATACTCGTAATTAATAACAACATTATAAATCAATTACGTACCTGCCAGTCATAACCAAGATTAGTTTCAACTGAATAATCATCAAAGTAACTAGTATTAACACAATTGTGATGAGTTCCATTAAAATAGGCTTGAACTCCTGCATAAATACGGCTTAGTATGTCAGTTCCCTTCTTTCCTTGATCAATTGCGTTGCAGATTATTGATGGATTATTGTCCGTGTTACTATATTGTGCTACTTCATCGTATATGTTCTCCAAGAAGTCCTTTAACGTCCTTGTTTCCTGTAATTGGCTGCATTATGCACCCCATAAATATCAAATCTCTAAATGTCCATCTTTTGGATCGAGTATCCGTTTCATATTATCTAATCACTTAACTAAAATTTTAATCATGATAATAAGGCATGCGGGTTATTTACAAATTTGAAATATCTTAGCACCCCACAAAGAACAATCTTTTTTGTGACGTACTCAAGTTGCTTTGCGAGATGAGGTAACTAACCCTCGAGTTTTATACATGTAAGATTTTAATACCAATTGACATACAATTGGTACAAGGGCATCAACTACAAAATACTCAAATTTAAGATCAAATCTTTGAATGTCGATCTTTTGGATTGTACATCAATTTCATATTATCTAATCACTTAACTAAAATCTTGGTTAATTATAAAATTTTAAAAATATTGATACAATATAAAGAACAATCTTTTGAATGACGTACTCAAGTTGCTTTATTGAAAGATGGGGTAACTAACTAACTCTCGAGTTCTATGTGACATACAATAATAACCAACAACTAAGAAATACTCGTATTTATTAGTTAACATGTTAGTTAACCGTATTCTAAAACACGAAAAAAATTTGACAAAATTTGTGATAATAATTATAAAACAAACTAATATTCCATAGTAGTTAACTATTCTTTTTTTAATTTATACCTCGCATGTTGGTTAATCGAGGGAATACTACTTACCTACAAGAATTGAACTTTTTACTAAGGTAGGAGAGACCCTTTGGCGTTGATCCAATTTTGTCGATTTCATCCCATGATGATTTGATGGTGTTATAGCAACTCTCACTAGCTTCCTGAATGATTAATTAAACTATATAAATTATGAAACCATCCTTAAATTTAATTTATTTAGGAATGAAATGTGAACATCATTAATTACTATATATTCTCAATATGCTCTTAATTACCTTGAAATCTTTGGTTACGACGTAGTAGTAACCGTGATTTTGCTCAATCATGTTATCGAAATATAGCACAGGAGCTGAGGCTGCTAGAGCACCAAGAGCAATATGGGGATACTTGAGTCGAAACCATGAAGCAAGCACTGAAAATGAAAAGAAAGAGACTTATGGTTGACCTTATGATGAAATGAAATTATTTTCGTATATACCTGATTATAGAGGTTTGAGGTTCAAATTCTACCAAGTGAGAGTACTTGAGGGTAGGGATTCCCTTACCCTCCCCTCTATTCTCACGTCTCAAGTGCCTAGCCCACAAATAATAGACCAAAAAACTGTAAGGTTGAAGTCTAGTCAAGGTCCTCCCTACCATTTAAAAAATTAATAGTACGCCCATTTTATTTTAATTAAAAAAAGACATTGAATATGGATTTTACTCATAGGAAAACTTTTGTATACACCCGGTTTTCAGTAATTTATTGTACATCGGGTACTCTTTTGTCAGATTTAGTGTCACTTTTGTCAAATTTAGGCCCTGTTTGATTCACCTTAAAAAAATAATATTAAGTAAAAATAATTTCAGTTCAGTAAAAATAAGTTCAGTTCAGTAAAATTAATTTCAGTTCAGTAAAAATAATTTCAGTTCAGTAAAAATAAGTTCAGTTCAGTAAAATTCAGTTTTCTTAAAGAAGAATTATAATAGAAAATCAGTAAAAATAATTTCAGTTCAGTAAAAATAATTTAAGTTCAGTAAAAATAATTTCAGTTCAGTAAAATTAAGTTCAGTTCAGTAAAAATAAGTTCAGTTCAGTAAAAATAATTTCAGTTCAGCAAAATTAAGGTGAATCAAACAGGGCCTTAGTGTCACTTTTGTCAAATTTATCAATGAAGCATAAATAACTCTTATATACGTCAGGATAACTTTTGTGCGTTTTAATGTAACTTTTGCACATTTTATTGTCACTTTATAACAGATGTTCAGTAATTTATTGAACATCCGTTTTATTTAAAAGTTTATCTTACTCATAAGATTAGACGACAAAAACTTTTTTTTTTCTTTAAGTAACATAAACATTGGTTTCCTCAATCGACGCGTGAATTTAGTATGTGTTTCAAACTTAATATGGAGTACATTTGTGTATTACTTAATTATCTAACGCCTAAAGTGCTTGTTAGCAAGATCCTTAATTGAAATATAGAAGCGTTTATAATAATAATTAAAAAATAAATAAAAGTTGGACTCACTTCCTCCATAAGAACCTCCGACAACAATAACCGGGGAATAAGTTGCATTTAGTTTTTTCTTCAAAAACAAAATAATTTCAGCAAAATCGGCAAGAGCTTGGGCTGAATTGAAATACCCACGAACGGTTGTATTTTTAATGATTTCTTTCGTTGTCATTCCAAATGGCTTCGACCATCCATAATATCGATGCTTCACATCACCAAAAAAAACAATTATAATAAAATTATATCAATTCATTAGTTAAATAATACATATAGTATAATACTACTTCTTTGCTCGAGCAACGCTCGCATATTCGCAGGAAAAAAAGTTATATTTATATATTATTATAAGTTTGTATTTGTTTATAGACTGTGTGTATTTTTAATATTTTATTTATTTAAATTTGTTGTTATTGTTCTATTATTTAGGCTGTATATTTTTTTCATCAATTATCTTTTTATTTTGTGAGAGGAAAATAATAATAAAAAATAATAATAATAAGTTTTTGGCGGGAATTATTTTAATGTAAACGTGACACGTGTAATTCTAGAATAAACCTGGTGATTACTTTAGTATATACAGTAGTATTGATTGATGATAGATACAATACAGTACTAGAAAAATTTAATACTCGGAAATATGTATGATAAAGGTCTCACAATGTCTTACTCGAAAAAAATATATTGTATGTAGGTTTAGGCCTTGTCTTATTCACCTTACAAAATTTATACAGTAAAAGTAATTTAATTTCATAAAAAATAAGTTAAGTTCAATAAAAAAATATTTTCGGTTTAGTAAAAAATATTTCAATTTAGCAAATAAGGTAAAGAAAACAAGGCTTTTGTTGAATTTTCAATAAGCTAAGTTTAATAATGAAAGTATGAAACATACCTCACTCTATTCCTCTAATAAGGCTTATTAGTTC
The DNA here is from genome assembly GCF_948465745.1 of Chenopodium album. Lineage (NCBI taxonomy): Eukaryota > Viridiplantae > Streptophyta > Magnoliopsida > Caryophyllales > Amaranthaceae > Chenopodium > Chenopodium album. The sequence goes on along the minus strand of NC_137858.1, from coordinate 15,592,682 downwards.
TCTTTACCTTATTTTCGTTGAATTAAAATTATTTTTACCGAACTTTATTGATTTTTACCGACTTTATAAAATTATTTTTGATAAACTTAAATTAATTTTATTGAACTGAAATTATATTATTAACTGAATTGATATTATCTATACAGATTCCCTATTATATTTGTTCTGTAAAGTTATTGATTTTTACTAATTAAAAGTTGAGCTTTTTACTAGATTGAGCTTACTTTTACTATTTTAATTGAATATTTATTTTAAGGTGAAGAGAACATGACCCTACAAATATTTTCTTCAACAACATTTAGTATGGCCATATATATTGATTTTTTCTAATTAAATACTACTCCATACATTTTATCAACATTTGAAATGCTGGACCCCTGGCCTTCTCCCTAAACAAATACTCATGTACTTAGGGCCTGTTCACATTTACTGAACTGAGCTGAATTGAACTGATTGGAGCTGAAATGAACTGAATTGATTGGAGTTGAACTTAACTGCATTGAGCTGAAATGAATATTTTATGAGAGAAGGAAATTAGGAGCTGAACTGAACTGAACTGAACTGATTGGAGCTGAACTAAACTGAAATTAAGTAAATATGAACAAGCCCTTAGTTAACATATACTTACCTCAATAATTACCACAAGAGCCTTAAATTTTGCAGCATAATCTGGAAGAATTAACCAATTAATTTCATCATCAAACATTGGCTCTTCATCTCCAAAATACACAAATATAGGATAATTACCCTTTGCTCCTCCCCAATGTTTGGAATACATCATATACTTTTGTTTAAATGTCACATAACTTTCTGGCTGATAATTAAAGTGATCTAGTGTTTGAGGATAATACAAGACTTCCAAATCTTTGTTGATGGAAATTTTATTAGTACTAAAGGTGTTATCCATATATTGTTTTTGCCGGATTTTTCGCCGGACTCCACCAAGCCATGGCCTCGCCGGAGTTGATATAATAGTAGAAAAGAAGAAAAAGAGAAGCCAAATTGAAAATTTGAGTAACTTTCCTATAGAAATCATTTCTAAGAGATTTATCAAGGTTATACACAAAATGCTTCCTAGTGTGGTATTTATATATATGTGAAATGTGAACAAAGTATTATTCATGTGGAAAATAGTGGTTCAACTTTGAGCATCTTACTTTATTTTTCAAGAATAAATAAATTTGACTAATTTCTACCCTTCAATCATACGTTACTAAGTGGATGGACAACTATAAAAAAAAAAATTGATGAAATTTATAATTAATTGATGAAATTTATGCAACAAACTCATGCAATTTCATTGCTTTTTATTTTGGTTATTTGAGTAGTAAGTGGTTTAGTCTTTATAAGGTGATGTACACGTATAAAGAAGCCATAAAAATGGTCCACTACCATGTTTTCCCATTGAACATGCACTATTATCTCTTCTTTTGCATCTTTTTTTGTGAATATTGATTGGAAAATGACATTATGCTTTTTACAAAAGTATAATTATTGAAAAAGTTGAAAACTTTTATTTGTAATAATGTTCTATGGGTTATAAAATGGTGGAACACGAACGTCACATGTTGGTGATGTTAGTGACTAGAATCTGGAAGGATGGTCAAATATACAGTGACATAATTACATAAGGCATTAACATATTTATCAAGTCTTAAACTTAAAGGCTCTCATTAATTAAGATAGTGTTCTTTTGGTCAAATTTTCATCTAGCTATCTTATGGTACTAACTTATTAGCCCTAAATTTTCTTTATTAAGATGTGAACTTGTCTTATCTGAATATATTCGGTAACACGGAGTAATAAGGTAGTAAGATTATAACTTAAAGGTTAGTGCTTATTAAGTTATTAGTCATAAACTTGTTTTATACTCATTAATACGGTCATGTAATCTCTATTATACTGCAAGATATCTAGACATATGATATCATATCGCTTATTTATAGAATATTGTATTTTATTAAGGAATAGATAAGGAATAGATAAAAAAAAATAAGCTCCCAAGTGAGGGGTCCCTTATTATTAAGGAATAGATAAGGAAGGAAACTCGTTCGATGCATAATCCAAAACTATTTAGACTAACTTTTTCTAAGTGTTTTAAGCATTTATTTTATTCTTTATTTATAGTTGCAGTTTAATAAAGTATTGTGTATGAGTAATAAGTAGCAAAGCTATAATTGGGACATTCCAAACATTTCTTTTCATTATTGCAATAAAATACCCTTTATTCTTTTCTTATTCATTTCAATCTTCAACCAAGCCATGTGTCACAACTGACAACTCCCTCGATATGATTTGACGCCACATCTGTGTCACCCTGTGTCGTCACTCTAAAACTCTTCATATTCATGTGTAACTTTTGTACTTAATTTTCCCATAATTAAATATAGTAACTTCTAAGTAATTGCACAATAAAATATATTTAATTTTTAAGAAACATACTAATGGTTTTTGATTTCTTGGATGCTAATATTTTAGATTCAATACTAGCTTAGCAATGAGATAGAGTAACAATTACAATTATACTATTGCATTTCTCTTTCTATTCCCATTTTTTTCCCCCACTTTTAAAATTTATATTAAACTTAACGAAATAATTTCAAAGTGTTATTCAAACTTAAGGTAATTTTTTTCATTTTGTATCTATACTTATCAATCAATAACTATATACTAAAAGACACACCAGCAATGACACGTGTCATCTCCTAGTGTGTCCTTAGTATTTTTTTTTTTTTTAATTTAGAAAATTTTATTTAAAGAAGTTATTTAAAAGAAAAGTTTTTTTGTCAACCAAATAAACAAACAATAATTTACCTTTCTTATGTTATTACGGATTAATAAGGAAATAAATAATCTTTTTACAGAAGTGTAATTATCATGGAATATAATTTATTCTACAAATATATTAACTTTTTATTTTGTATGCCATAGAGGCGTAAATTAATTTATACAAAGAAAATATGGAGTAATTAAAATAACCGTGCATGGCACGGGACCTAACCTAATATATTAAAAAGCGTTCCTAAAAATGTCAATGTGCCACGTGTATCTTATTCTTGCACCAACATAATGCCACATCATCATTCAATATGCCACGTGTACCTCTAGCATGTATTTGTTTCATGTTATGGTTAACCAAAAATGCATACAATAAGGTTTGAACACAAGACCTCATTGAATGAAGACCAACTTATTACCATCCAAGCTATAAACTTATGTTGTTCTCTCTATGCACATAAATATATAAATACATATTAGAAATAAAAGCAAAAATTATTCAAAACTATGTATTATTGTTATTGTAATACGAGTATTATAATTTCTGACAATAAAATTCTTAATTTCAAGCTCTTTGATAATAAATATGATAAAAATCCTTAAAGTAACACCCGGAGCAATGCCCGGGCCGAACACTAGTTTAAATTAAAAACCCGGGGCATCGCCCGGGCCACAAACTAGTTAAATTTTTAAATTTCATTCGTTAATTTTAATTTGCTTACATGGCGATTGAATTTTTTACGGTTTATTACACGATCTCATAACAAGGATTATTTTCTTAATTACATCCTATAATATAGGATTAACTTGTATTGCGGGTTAATAAAGGAGTAAGCCCTATTTTATAACCTAGAAACAAAAAATGTTTATCAAAAGGCATTTATACAAATATATAGGAAATAAACATATTTTTTAAATTATATTAATTGTTTCTACATTACATATTGATCAAATATCTGGATGAAGTCTCTAATATCAAAAGATAAATTTCTCTTCTTTTTTTTTATTTTTTTTTTTTAATAATTTGAATTCTCAATCACTATTTGTCATTTTATTAGCTATGTGGCAATTGAATATAAATTCTTAAATATTATATATAGTAAATTAAGTCCGTGCGATGCACGGATTTCTATTAGTAGTTTAAATTTAACTTTTAATATTCAATCATAATAACAAATATTAATACAAAGTACTACTAAAAAATAGAAAGAAAACTGTAGACACCTAAAAATGTCTCCCCAAAACCAAACCCGATGATGAACAACCTTTCACCGCCATTATTGGTCGGGTTGAGTATTTAATCTTTGGAGTGCTTAAATCCATGTTCCATTCATTACATTTTATAAACCAATCCAATTCATAGACCATTTTCCCAAATCATAACTTATTTTCCTCTTTTCGTGCCTTTAAACCCAAAATAATTCATTTCGTGTCCATTAAAATCATTCATTTCGTGTCCTTTTTATAAAAACGTTTAGACCAGTTTATTTTGGTCCATAGTATGGGTATAATTATTTAATATTTGTATGGGGCTTTAAAAGAGCTTTCCAACGATATATTATAAGCCCAAATCCGAGTTATAACGAATAAGTTATGGTTAAAATACTAAACTGAGTCTAAATCGAACCTAAGCCCACCTTACCTACGACCCAATGATCATGTGGAGGGTCCAAAGGATTTAATCTCATTCCTAATCCAATTAGGATTAATTGGAAGCTTCTATGAGCTTCTAAAAGATCTTAATTATCCTTTTTGAAAAGATAAGATTAAAGAGTTTGAAATAGAATAAAACTCCTCTAGTTATTCGATTCGAATTGAAAGATGTTCAAAGATTGACAGATATTATTTTCGTGTCTCACTGTTTTTATCTAATTTTATATGGTTGGATAGCTCTTGAAATTATATTTCCAATGATATATTATAATATTAATTTCGAGCTATAACAAAAAAGATATAAAAGAAATACGAAACTCTATCCAAAACTGACATCGTCTCACTATTTCGGCCATATCTTTTATTCTACAATATATTTTAATCTGATTCTAATTTTGTTAGAAATTAGATTTCAAGAGCTTTCCAACGATATCTTATTCATCTTATTCCGATTTCTTGATCAAAAGATATGATAAAAACAAAAACCGCAAAAACTGCTGTCTATCGCAAGAGTTTTATCCGATTCGAATTCTTATCTTTTCTTGATTCGACCCCCTCTTTTTTCCCTATAAATAGAGGTCATATCTCCCCTTTTTTAATCATCAACAAGCTTGATCATCAAATCATTCTCTCTTCCTCTCTTCTACACCAAAAATCATTCTCTCTCCCTACACCAAAAATATTCTCTCCTCTTTCTCTTGCTCTAGCCTAAACTCTAGCCACCCTATTCTCTCTTTTTATATCCCTTAAGCACTCTAAGGAGTCCATAGTTGACCCGAAGTTCTATACTTAAACCAAGGCATGAAAGGTAGAATTAACTGAGGGTTTGGACCAAATCAACTCAACCTTTTATTTAATTTAATTTCCATTTGATTTATTATTTATTGAAGTTACTAACAGTTTATTCATGATGTAGCAATTCAAGGAAACGTGGAAAGTGAGTAATTAATCACTTAATTACTCTTGTTATTATTTCTTGTTGCTATTATCATGATTAGGGTTTATTATTATTTGATTTGATTAACGATATTATTGTTGAATTGCTTCCAATATTAATGTTTGTTCTATTATTATTATGATCACCATATTGCATGTTAAAGGGAATATGTAATTGAATATCACGCCTGATAAGATATTTTGGACAACCGGTTTAGGTTCCTTTTTAATCTTGTTGTTTAATCAAGTGATCACCAATATTTTAGAATAATGTGTGCATTAATATTCAACCAATTTAACATAATTAATAGTTTGGAGCGAATTAAATATTTTGTTTGTATGCCTTTGAGATCGCATGAATACTTTTCACAATAAGAATCGAGTAGAGGCCAATACGGGCGAATGTGACTCCATGACTCACTTCGTACCATCATCCCCGATCCTCCTTTCGTGGTTCCGAACCATATGGAGTTAGTAATCTCATGGATTATGAATGGGGTGTAACCTTCACGGGTCAATCGTTGTTGCCTATCGTTGTCCCTTTTCGTGGTTGCCTTATAATGATCCGTGAACGGTTTACAAGTTCCTTAAAAACTTGTTGGCGGCTCCCTACTTTCCTTGTCCCTAATCGTTGTCCCTAATCGTAATGTCAATTCCCACTTCCTATGAGTGCCAAGCATATTCACCACATGCTTTAACGTAGGCGCGCTTCAAACGACGCCTACAAAAACCAACCCAATTGCTTGATCATATGCTTCTTATCAGTATAAATTTTGCACTTGAATGACTCAAACGCTCTCGCAGGACTCTAAATACTATGTTTGAATAACAATAGTGAAGGAAAAGTAAGGAGAAGGCAAAAGAGGGAAGGGAAATGGAGGTAAGGGGAGGGAGAAGACCCTAGAGTTTGCCATGATTTTTACTTTGGGATATTCTCCTTATCTTATCCCATATAGAAATGAAGGGAGGAAAATAAGGGTTGGGAAAGAGGAGGATGGGAAGGGAAGAGAAAAAGAGGGAAAAGGCAAGCTTTATTTTCCCTCTAAATGTCTTCAATTTTGATGGGGTTATGGGCCTATTTCGATTTATTAAAAACAAATGAACTGAACTGTTTATGAGAGAAGGAAATTAGGAATTGAATTGAACTGAACTGAACTAAACTAAACTAAACTAAACTAAAATTAAGTTGAACAGAACAGACCCATTGTTGTTGTTGTTGTTATTATTATTATTATTATTATTATTATTATTATTATTATTATTATTATTATTATTATTATTATTACTATTTTGACAGTGAGTACTTCATAAATAAAGGACAAATTACAACCTAAGAGACCTAAAACAAGAAACTAAAAACAACAAATCCCACTTAGCTAAACCAGTAGAGGGAAAATGAAGTGAAAGATTACACCCTTGTTCATCATACCAAATACCTCGGAACCTGGCCTGGATAACCAAAAGACTCTTACCAAAGTCTTTCCTTGGACCAAAAGTTGTCAAACGAACCAAAACCTTGGAGAAGGACAGATAATGCAAGCAAACACTAAAGAAGGGAACCAAAACTTGCTATAATGCCTATGCAAAATCCCGGTGGAAAGTACCTATATAGAATGCAAGAAAATGGAGGACTTTGCTTACCCCAAACATTAAAGACGAGGAGCCTCCTTCAAGATTGAAATTTTTAATGATGACTGTCTTTGTCATCATCAATGCCAACACCGACATTGAGATGATAGTCAGTGAATGAAGACCCAAATCATCCCACAACTAAGAAGCAACTGGAAAAGCGAACAAACCTCTCCCCTCAAATTTATTTTCTCCCTGCAAACTCCAAATGCAGGGAATACTTAGCTTTCTGCTTGCATAAATACCGCTAGCCTATGGAAAATAGCACAAACACAAAGGACATAGCCCAAACTATCAAAGAGGGAAGCCACTCATGCAACATGACAACCCCCCCCCCCCATAACACAATCCCACCCCGAACAAGCAACTAAAGGGCCACTTACCAAACTAGCAAGGGATTGCTTAACCTTACAACCCCTAAAACCAACCAACAAGGCGCCGAGAACAACGACCACACTTCATAACCCTCCATAACTAAAACTACTATATTTAAATCAAACAACCAAACCAACAACTTATACGGAAACATAATTAAAACTAAGTCAAATAAACCAAAACAACAACTAAAGAAATTAAAACAAACACACAAAGAAGCAAAAGAACACAGGAAAAGACAACAAGAACTAGTAAGGCCTCACCGGCAACAACTAAACCCAACACCACGAACAATCGTCAACGGTAACGGAAAAGAACCCCTCACTGAACCTAACCTTAGATACGCGAGGAAACCCTAGCCTTAACTTCACCTTTACCGTTGGGAAATTAGATTAATCCTTTTGACGACGGCGTTAAGGATAGCCTCTGGTTCTTGAGTTAATGAAACTAGCCGCAAAACACCTGACGATATACCAAAACCAACAAACTACCGACGAGGGCAAGTCCCCTGTATTCCTTGCCGACAAACCATAAAACAAAATAGCAAAAAAGGGAAACTAAAGAGATAAAACAGGAAGAGAAAAAAAGAAAAGTTAATTAACTAGACTCGCTGGCGATGGCTAAGAGATTAGCATCGATCGCCGGCGAGTAGGAGAGGAGAAAGGGGAAGCGATGGTAGCGGTGGGGGATAAGAATAGGGGTTTCCAATTTCCTAGAGAGAGAAAGTCTCGGTCTTAGCAATTGGTTGTTGACTGCAAGTAGATCCCCTATGTTTATTGAAGAGAAAAAAGGAAAATGAATCCCTCTATTTCCTTCCCCCAATCCTTTACCTTATGTTTCTCCTCCCTTTCTCTTTCTTCTTATCCTTTCACTTCATTCTATCCAAACAAAATGTAAAAGACTACTTTTTTTTAAAATGCAAAGTACTTTTTTGTATACACTGTCCTCCTAACTACTAACAAGCAAAAGTCTAGGGGAATGTGTAAACTACACAATCACACAGAGTCCCACTAGTCGCATAGTCCCTATATGCAAAAATGCATATAGGAGGGCAAAAGTGGAAAAGCGCTGAGGTTTGACATCCAGAATGGTACTTTTTATGGTTACAGTTAGGGCTGTACACCGGTCCAAAACCGGACCGGACCTGACCCGGACCTTAATGGACCGGGACCGGAATCATTGAATTTTGAAGACCGGAGACCGGACCTGAATTAACAGGTCCGGTTTCGGGTCAGACCTGAACAATCAGGTCCGGTCCGGGTTTGGACCTGAACAGACCCGATTCTTGATTTGTGTTTTTTTTCCCTAATAAAAAATCTGCTGGACCTATTATAAAATTAAATACAAAAAAAAGAAAAAGTGATTTCAAAAATAAAATAAAAAAAATTAAAAAAAAAAAAAAAAAGCACCAGCAATCAACATTAAATTTTGAAAGGAAAAAGTAGTAATATTACTCCAGATCAAGGCATAGGAAATTGATACTTCGTAGCCCCTCACAATCTCTTTAACTTGATAAACCATTTAACAATCAAAGGTGGGCTATCAATATATTAAATAGATCTAAATTTCTCGCACAATTTCATACTCCTTGGCGTGAAACTAGCAGCGGGTATCTGCGAGGACGATGGTTGCTTGTGAATTCATCATACACGCTTGAAGGTGGTTGCTAGCAGGGGTAGGCGGCGGCGATCGTGACCTCTTGGTACTTGATTAGGGTGGTTGCTCGTGAGAATACGAGGGTGGTGTGGTAGATTGGGTGTTGGTGTGGTGGTCTGGTGTGCAGATCTGCTGCGTGAGGGGGTGGGTGTTGGTGTGGTGTCGGCTGAGAGAGAGAGTGAGTGAGTGAGGAGTGAGTTAGGGTTAGTGGGTTACAACTTACAAGAATGAAACTGACTTGTTTTCAAATTTTGGATTTTTTTTTTTTTTAATAAAAAAACGCATTTTTACCGGGTTTCAGGTCCAGACCTGAAAACCCCGGGTTTGGACCTGATCCGGACCGGGACCGGAAACCTTGATTTTCAAGGACCGGGACCGGACCTGAATCTACAGGTCCGGGTCAGGTCCGGTCCTGTTTATGTACACCCCTAGTTACAGTGGTACATTTTTTGTACTATTATGCATGTATATTGTACCATTAGATCTTAGTACTACTATTATATCTCACAATGGTATAATATTTTGATGTACCATTTACATACTTATTTGTACTATTAGCATAATATTTATACCACTACAACTTTTAATGGTACTATTTACCTATCAAATGGTAGTTTATACTCCAACTACAACTTCAACTTTATTACTATATTGCCATTCTATATGCAATGTTTGCATATAGGAGCTATGCGCCAGACCTTCTCCAATCACACATACACTAATACACGTGCATTGACAAGGGTTTTAGTAAGCTATATAAGCTAATAATTGGGCTTGTGGTGATGACTTGGTCATTGGTGAAAGCTTACACCAATGCTTTGGTGAAAGCTTACACCAATGCTTTGGTGAAATAATCATTTCGCGATCCTCTTACGTATTTAACTTCCAACACAAACCCCATACCTTATTAATTCCTCAATCAATTATTTGACATATTTTTAATACAAATATTTATACAGCTATAAAAAAATTAAAATTGTTAACATAATTTTGATAATTTTCTACATCATTCTATATCTAACATATCTTTCGTAATCTTTTATTTTGATCAAATTTTGTCAACAATATTCTTAGATTTTATTTTGTTTATAAAGTACTAATTACAATGCTAGTTTAATAATATTTAATTAAATTTACCATGCATGGCGGCATGACTAGGGATGACAACGGGTCGGATCTGGATCGGATTCGATTGGATCTAGATCCAGATCCGTTTTTGTACCCTGGATCCAGATCTGCCGAGTATGAAAATAGAAGATCCATATCCATATACATATTCATTGGATTCTACGGATCTGGGTCCAAAACGGATCTTATACTTTTCACCAACTTTAAATAACAAACCAAGTGATTATAATGATATAACTAACTAAGTTAAAGTAGTGACAAACTGCAAGTTATAGTAACAATTACACTTATAAGATTCATAAAAGAATGACAAAACAAAATAAAAAAATATAAAAACAAACAAAAACAAAACAACATACGAAGAACAGTGAGCACTAAAGAAGCTCCATTGTTCGGATAATCTAATATATATATTTAAAGGGGAGTTTTTTCCCGAGATTTTAGAAAACCACGTAGAATCTAAATTTCTTAGCGCGCCACGTAAGATTATAAAGTTTAGTTGTAGCCAATTAAATAAGAGATTATTAATTTCTTTTAGAATTTATTAATTCAAATTCCACATAACCAAAATTGACGAATGATATTTTTAAGTTTAAATTAATTAAATATAAATTACTATCTTTTGATGTTAGGAATTTTATCTAAATATGCAACGAAATTTAGCACATAAATACAAAAAAATATATATATTAAAAAATTCAACAAATCGTGCATTGCACGGGTTTCATCTAGTATACTACTGTATTGGAATTAGTATGAACATTAGTAATGAATTAAAAGTCTAAATATAACATGTTGTAGGGTAGGGCTGTAGTTTTAAAAAAAAAATTATAAAAAAAAACAGGTAAATGGATCTGGATACGGATATTTTGGTTAGACCCATATTTAGATCCTCTTTATAGCAGAGGATCCGAATCCGACCCGGATATGTTGGGTCTAAATTTCAAAGATCCATATCCGTGAAAACAGATGTGGATCCACAGATCCGAGTCGGATACAGATTTATTGTCATCCCTAGGCATGACGTGGGAACTAACTTAGTTTCCCAACCTATACCTCATAACACAAATTGATGGTTCATGTAAAATTGTTTTTCGCTACATCAATGTAATTTTGAACTGAATAGACCCAACCCTAAATCCCTAAGAAACCCAATCAAACTCTATCCGATTATCCAAATCGACACCTCTACTCATACCGTTATACTCACTTCAACCTAACATGAGTAACATCACAAATTGATGGTACATGTACAATTGTTTCCCGCTACACCAAAGAAAACAAGAAAAAATGGCACATCTTCCCTCATCCCTTCGTTCTCTACTCAACATCATCCATCGTACTTGGCTTCTTCCCAAACCCTCTTCTTCACTTCCTCTTCTCTGCAGACCCATCTGCTCAAAACCCTCCTTAAACCCTACTCAAGCTCTCAATTCTCAATCTTTCCCCTCTTCAAATGGTACCCCTTTGATTTGAATCTCCTTTTTTGATTGATTTTTACTCCATTTGTTTTGATTTTGAGCTCAATTTCTTGTAATTTTTGCAGGGAATTTGCTGATTTTGAAGCATGATGAACGGATATCTGGGTCTTTTGAGAAAACCCATGTGGCAGTTTCGAGTACAATTGCTGCCATTGTTACTTCCATGGGTGGTCCTCCTGCTGCTGTGGGTATTGTTAGGTTATCGGGGCCGTCTTCGGTGGAGATTGTTCGAAAGGTGTTTCGGCGAATGAAGGAGAGAAAGAAGAAGGAGAGGGAGAAGGAAGAAAAGGGTAGTTGTTTGTGGCAGCCTAAAAGCCATGTTGTTGAATATGGTGTGGTTTTGGATCATCTTGGCAATGTTATTGATGAGGTAATTAAGTGGTTTTATTTTTTATTAAGCTTTTTAGGGTCTGTTCATATTTACTGAACTGATTGGAGCTGAACTGAACTGAACTGATTGGAGCTGAACTGAACTGAACTGAACTGATTGGAACTGAACTGAACTGAACTGATTGGAGCTGAACTGAACTGAAATTAAGTAAATGTAAACAGGCCCTTAATCAATAATGTGGGGATGTATTGCAAAAGTAATTTTAAGAAAAACTATGTAAAAGTTGTGAAATTTACTACTTTTTGTTTGTTTTTAGTGTAATGGATTAGCATAGTTATTGAAATTTAGGAGTTGGGTTTTTATTTAACATACAATGCTACTAATTAGAATATTTCAACTTTTGTAGGCTTACTTGTTAGCAAACATATGCTGCTTAATTTCTAATTCAATTTGATGGAATAGGATTTAGTTACTCCATTTCATTTGAGGAAAAGTATTGATATTTAAGTGAAGAAGGGTATGCCATGATTTGTATCGAGAAGTGGAAACAGATGTCAGGATTCATGGAGTATTACCTCTTAGTAGATTTTTCAAGTATGTTGGGTTGAATTTATAGAGAAACAGAGATATTGACGAATTGACCAAAATATAATTTACAAGACTATGGCTAGTCTCAATGTCCGACATGGAGACCTAGTCAAGTCTAGTTTCGATGGCTGAAATGGAGACCATGTGTTGTTGTGCGACCACAGTATGTCTAAGGGAAAATTTACAAGACCACTATTAGACAAGCATTATTATATGAGTCATAACGTTGGACAAGTAAGAAAGATCGTGTTAAGAAGATGGTTGTAGGTTGTGTTGTGGGAAATGTCTTAAAAAAATGTTACTGTGAATCTGTGATGGATGTGTTTTGAAACACTTTGAGGGATAGAATTTAGTCTACTGAATTTGTAGGAAAGTTGGAGTTGCTAGATAATGTGATAGGACATGAAAAAACTCACTTAAGTAGAGAACTGTGACATTATGGAATTTATAAATTGTGGGATGCCAAAGATAACTTGGATGGAGGGATTTAATTAAAAAAAAGGGGGGGGGGGGGGTTTGCTAAAGCTTGTAGCACTAGATTGAAGTAATGGAGGAAGGAGATCTTAGTGGATGACGAGAGATGGTTTATTATTTCATGCAACCGACCCTATGTGTTTAGAATTAAGGATTTGATGTTGCTGTAGAAGTATCGGAAGTTGGCAATTTAGCTTTAGATAGAGCGCACAAAGCTGCTAGTTAGGAGATTTCAGCTTTCGTAGACGGTAGACTTACCAATGTTGGCATATAGGTGACGATTGATTCCCAATATGATTTAATGGAAAATTTTTATTGGCATAAGCTTAAGCTTTGACTTTCTTATATCATTTTTGAATTTTGAGGATTCCTTGTTGTCTATGAGTTTCTTGCTCTAAACCTCCTCTATTAGCGCTTTTAATTTTTTTGTAATCACTTTTGGTTAGAATGTTTGATGTGAATTATTTTGTGTAAATATGTTTAAATGCAAGTCAAATTAGTTATGTATTCAAAGTACTCACTGAGACTTATATTCTCTCTATTCATATATAATATAATAGTCATGTATATTATTTCAGGAAGTCCGAAAATAGATGTCATCTTTCCTAGTATCTTAAAATTAGATGTGCCATAATTTATCTAAGAGGTAATGAGCGAATAAAGAGGGTTTTTTTATTTTTTTATTTTTTATATTTTTTATTTTTTATTTTATTTGATTTTATTTTTTGATTCAGATTGGATGGTTCCCGAGTTTTACATCCAAGTACTTTTTCCTTCTTTTGCCATTTCTTTTATTCTCAGTTTCTAATGTAGTAGAATTGTGCACAAAATTTTGTTGTGTTCCTAGCTACTCCCTTTGTTCTACTTTTAAAAAGTATCCATTTACTGTAAACACACAATTTTATCCAAGAGGAGAAAATATTGTAAACTCTGGTCCATATGCTTTCTTTACTACTGTATATCATATAGAGAAGAGAGATTGTGCCAATTAGGAGTAAAGTATTGTATATACTCTGCCAAAATAGGAATAAAGTAAAGTTCATAGTTCTCTGTGGAATGAAGGGAGTATTTTAAGCTTATATAACTTCATATCGAGTGCTTCAAGCATGCTCAGTTATCTGTTGTATGTAAACAGGCTATCTTAAGATAGGAATGGCTTTTTGCTAGGTTTTAGTGGTTCCTATGCTGGCTCCAAGATCTTACACTCGCGAGGATGTGATTGAGCTCCAGTGCCATGGTAGTGAAGTATGTCTTCGTCGTGTGCTGAGGGCTTGTTTAGATTCAGGTGCAAGACTTGCTGAACCAGGTGTGAACTTTGTCAGTATAAAAATTAATATTTGTTATTCTGCCACAATGTTTTTCTTTTCTTTGTTCCTTTCTGTAATCTAATTATCAATCATTTCATAAGTCAGTGATGAGCTGATGACAGTCATGACATGCTTGGAAAGCCAATAGTTAAACAGTTGAACATTATGGAGTAACAATCTGCAACCAAATTATGTTTTGCTCACATAACACAAGTTAGATATACTATAATCAAATGTCAGAAACATTGCTGAGTGGGGTTGTCTTGAGGGGGGAGCTTTTATGATTTTCATCTCCAGAGTCCCTAAGTGCTGAGTGGGGCTGTCTTTAGGGGAAGCTTTTATGATAATATCGAGTGACTTGATGAGATTAGATTATCTGCATAATCTGGGATGTTGTTTAGAGAAAAGAATTGCTTTACTTGTTCATTATCTCACTTGTTTATTTGTAAAGGTTAAGACGAGAGATACTTGATTTGCTTGACCTCTTTTGAGGGAGGTGTTTGAATCTAGGGAAACCAAAAAAAAAAAAAAAAAAAAAAAAAAAAACCAATATGCGGTTCTGTGTTGTTATCTCACAATACACGAATCTCTTATTAATGATAAAAGGTTATGGGGCTTTAAGTATCTTGTGTATCTGGATTCATGAATTTTAAGTCTACTACCCAAAATTCCACAAAAGCATTATTACTCTCCCTACCCCTTAATAAAAGCCCCATTTCTCCTGGATTTAGGAGAGGAATTGTAGCGGGGTATTGTTTATTAAACTTAAACAAAAATGAAGATGGTGGGAATAGTTTATTGTTTTAAGTAGAGGTGGGAGAAAATAAATTGGGGTTAAAGGAGCATTGTTGATTTTAAATGATGATGGATCCCACCCAAATGAAAAATGAGGATTCTATTTAAAATGCAAATTTTTGGAGAAATGGGTTTCTCTATTAGGGACTGAGGAAAAATAATGATTGCTCCTCTTTTAAATGAGCTCCATACAGTTTCAGGGACATCTGTTGTTAATATGCTGTCCATGAAAAAAATTTCGTTCTCTTTGTCAGGTGAGTTTACTCTTCGTGCTTTTCTAAATGGTCGCTTAGATCTCACCCAAGCAGAAAATGTGGGGAAGCTTATAACAGCAAATTCCGTGGGCGCTGCTGATGCAGCACTAGCTGGAATCCAGGTATGGTTTAAGTATTACGGAGTAGATTATACTTTTATTGTGAGTACTTTTACTTTTTGAATATTATAACAAACTATTGTAATGCTTTTGCCAGGGGGGTTTCTCACATCTTGTCAAATCGATCCGAAAACAATGCATAGAATTACTTTGTGAAATTGAGGCGCGTCTTGATTTTGAGGATGAAATGCCGCCTTTGGACGTGTTATCAACTAAAAGTAAAATACATGCTATGGTAGAGGATGTACAAAAGGCACTGGAAACTGCCAACTATGACAAGCTTCTACAATCAGGACTGCAGGTTAAAATTTGCTTTTCATCAAAAGTTAGGGACTGATTCAATTCTTCACAATCGTGTAAAATACTTCATGTCTTGATTTTTTTCTTCTTCTGTAAAGACTAGTAGTATATTTAGTGTCAAATCTTTTTGAAATTTTTATGATGAATGATCAGGGTGTTATCTTCACTGTAACCTATGAATCAAAATATTTGTCACTTAATTGCAACTTTGCAATATAGGAGTTTCTCTGTCAATAGTTTAGAAAAGCAAAACTCCACTTGCCAATAACTTGATATGGAGTAATTCCTTAAGCTTGGGTTTTTCTGTTAATGACTTTGTTTTCTAATGTTTATACTGGAAAAGTCTTAGTTTCTCTGCTGTATATTTTTATTGCCTCACCTTGCTTAGACCATCTATATTATTTATCTAATATTCTAATTTGAGTAGTTGATGGCCAATTACTTCACAAATATAAATCCTGTTTTGGCCAAATATATAAAAGGCATAGCTTTTCCTCAATATAGGTATTGAAAGTATGATTTAGTTCTGAACTTCTAATTATAGCTACAGGCTTACAACATTACTTTATCAACTTTTTCCCTTTGTTCTGCTGTTGATGTAATTATATTTGCAACTGTTTGCAGATTGCAATTGTCGGCCGGCCTAATGTTGGAAAGTCAAGCCTTCTGAATGCTTGGAGCAAGGTACACAAAACAGATTCTTTGCTCATTTAATGAAATATGTCTCCACATTCATGATAATTCTTGCTAGTTGCTACTGTATTTGGGGTTAACTAATAGACTTTATTTAATGTAGTAGCAATTTCATAATATATAATATGCTTGGATTTACCACTAGCCTCTAGGCACTATACACAAGGACCTATGTCATGTAGCTTTCCCAAAAGATACAATGGATAGTGTATGGATGGCATAATATTTCTTCACCCATAAATGACATGAACAAGATTAGTTTAAATTTAATGAGCTTTTTGATTGCTTGTTTTGATCTACAAGCTGTTTCTCCAATATGTATATCATGTTTCAAATTTTTATGTGCATTATGTTTGAATTTTCAAATTTGATGTTCAAAATTGCTATTAAAAAGCTCTATATGAGTTTCAAAAGATCATTAAAGAACATTTAATTGCATTAATAAGCATATCTATGTTCTGAATCAAACTCATTGAGTAAAATTTAAAATATTTTCTTGATTGATTTGTGTTTTACATATACAAACCTTAACAACTTGCACTTGTCTGAGCTTTAGCTGTTCCACAAATCCAGCCACAGAGGGAATATTACTTGTCATCTTGAATCAATAATGAAATTTTGAAGAAAGCTATGTTATCATGCTTTATTATTGTAAGATGTTAGGGGTCTCTACAAGGAGTGTGATGTTGGTGTCGTTGATTGTTATGGCTCATGAGATGTGTGCATTTGTACTCCCTCCGTGTTTTTTTAAGTGATACACTTTCCATTTCCGGCCGTGTTTTTTTAAGTGATACACTTCCTTTTTTGGCAAAAAATTACATTAAAATATTATATCTCTCTCCTCTCATGGTCCCCACCCAAACCCACTGCTACTTTTTTATTATATCTTTCCTCTCACATTCATTACTTTTCAATAAACTATTAACCCCACTATCTTTCTTTAACAATTTTTTAATACTCCACTACCCCACTTACCTCTTATTTTATTAATTCAATTAAATTGCCTAAAACTATGTGCCGGTCAAGTGTATCACTTAAAAAAGCACGGAGGGAGTAGTTTTTATGTTGGATGAGGTGGCAATTTTGTAACTCAAATTTTAGCTGAGCGATATGTAACCAGGCATGAATACTTTGTCCTTTAGTGGGGTTATTTATTTATTTATTTATTTATTTGTTGGGGGGAGGGGGGATTTTGAGTACCAGTGCATGAGAGTTCTTTGATTCATTTCCTCTTGTGATGTGGTTAATCTGGTATGTTTCTTGCTAAACTGATTGCAATTACATGGCTTAATTCCTTGTTAGCATGCAGAGTGAGAGAGCTATAGTCACTGAAATTGCTGGGACAACTCGGGATGTTGTTGAAGCCAGTATTACAGTTCAAGGAATCCCTGTTACCCTGCTTGATACTGCCGGAATTCGGGAAACTGAAGATATTGTGGAAAAAATTGGTAAGTGCATCTATTCTATTATATGACAATAAAGCCATAGCTTAACAGTGTGTGGATGGATATTATGAAAGTTCTTATATTGATTTATGTTGATGGTAGTCAAATTGAAGTTTATTTGCACATTTTTTATCCATTGTCGCATAGAGCAAAAAAAATGTGTAGGAATACATGTTACAAGAATAAGAAGACTGCAGTGCTGGTAACAGCTTTGGCACTGCAGTCTGCAGATTGTAGGCCTTATTTCCTTGTTCATTTTATGGAATGAGGACGTAATTTTTGCAGAATGCTGAGTGCTTGAGCTGGTACTATGTAGAACAGCCATTATTTTTTTTATTCATTGTCACATTTATAATACTATGTAGATCAGCCATTGATAAGTGTCCTAAATTATAGAGTAAGGATTATGCCGTCTAAATGGTTGAAATTATTAACTTGTTTTGACATTTTTGGTTGCAGGGGTAGAAAGATCTGAAGTTGCTGCCTTGGGTGCTGATGTCATTATTATGACAATTAGTGCTGCTGATGGTTGGACAATGGATGATAACAATCTTCTGCGTAGAATTCAATCTGCTAAGGTCTCTCTCTAAACTATTTAATACACCAATGTGGTAAATCACGAAAGTCTCCCAGCTTATTTTGCAAACTGTAGCTAACCATGATGTTCTGTTATTTTCTGCACTTGTTACTAATTCATACTTGGTTGTGAGGTGATGTTGCTTTTCCTTTTTTGTGCAAATACACAGGATATGAGATCTTTTACACCAATAATCCTTGTCATCAACAAGATAGATTGTCTTCCAGCTGCATGTGCTGAAAGCTTCAGTGTCGATGATGATCTTTTTGCTAGGTGTATATCTACATGTGCTGTCACTGGTGAAGGACTGGAAGATCTGGAGAGGGCAGTATCAGAGGTTGTGGGTCTCAACAGCATTACTGCTGGGGGGCGAAAATGGACTATAAACCAGGTTAGCTACCTTCAACTGTAGTTCATCATATTATGTTAACTCTGCATTGTTCTTTACCTTTGGTTTACCACCTCCTTCCTAGCTCATAGAAGGTAGCCAAGATGGAAGGGGGAACAAGGAAAATATGCAAATAATGCTGTATGTTGTTAGTGTGTAATTTCAACATCTTCAAAGTAAGGATTCGTTCAGAAAGGTTCCATCCCCTATACTCGCACTCATCGCCATCTCATTATGCTTGAACCCATAAGGCTGATGAGGAATATATTTTTAAAAAATGTTTTACTTCCACTCCTTTGGCTTTGGTTCTCTTTTTCACTCCCTTTCGTATTTACTACAAGACATCATCTGTAAAAGCTTGAAATATGTCAATGAATGTACCACCTCTCTCGGCCCAAAAAGTCCCATATGAAAGTCTCCTTTGGCTTTGATTCTCTTTTTCACTACCTTTCGTATTTACTACAAGACAGCATCTGCAAAAGCTTGAAATATGTCCTGAACGAATGTACCATCTCTCTCAGCCCAAATGACCCATATGAAATCAAGGATTAGCAATTTGCTATAGATTGGGAATACTGGAACTTAGATCTGATGTAAATATACACTTTAAAAATTGTGTTACTGACAGCAACTACACAACATACACAGAAAACTATTGTATCTCACTGCCCAGCAATAGTGCTACATCCCTCAACCATGACTGTTGATAAATGCTATTATGAAGTAGATAATAGTGCTGGTGGTTTGCTAGCCCTTTGGTCATTCTTTCAACATTTAATAGAGTTAACTGCCTTGGCTCCATTGATGTTCTGCATCAATGAAACCAGTATGTAGAAGTAGAACTTTCCTCCATCAAGTCTACTTTGGCTCTCAAATCCTTAAAGCCTTTCTCTGACCAATTTTCTGTCTTGTAATAATAATGATGGCCAGAAAAGTTCTCGTGACTATTGAAACTTAAGGCTATATTTTTGGGAAAAACAATTGAACAAGTGATATCTAATTCTTTAGTTTGATAATTCTAAGCTAGTTAATGTTCAAAGCCCTTCACTAAATTTGAAATCCAAACTCAGGAAACCTATTTTATTATATCCTATGCATTCTAGTCTTCTTTCCTATGCACCTTGCAAATTCAAATCCAGTGGCCTTACCAAATCTCGAAAATGAAGATACTTATTTGCCTGGAATGACCTAGCACAATATTGGCATTAACTATTTGCATGGACTCAATCTAGGCATGGAAATATGGGCTGTTTGTACTTACAGATCTTTTGAAATTGTGCCTGACAGACCTTTTGGACCAATTTATTTATTAGCAATTTAATTTAACTGACAATATGGTGTCCCACCTGTCTCCCAGTTAGATAGCTTAATGGACCGGTCAGGTTTTTTTCCTGTCTGCCCGGCTCCACTGGTTACCACAAGCTCAATCTTTGTATCTGTCATGCTTGTTATACACCTGTGTTTCTGGCGTAATATTGCTGTGTTGGCTGCTATTATATGTTTCTTTCAACATTGCTATGTTAGCTGCTTTTGTTTTATATTTACATGTTAATTCTATTGGCATTTGGTTTGGTGATCGTACTGAGAATGTTTCTTTGTCAACAGAGACATTGTGAGCAGTTGGTACGTACCAAAGAGGCTTTATTGAGGTTAAAAACATCAATGGAAGAAGAACTCCCATTGGATTTCTGGACAATTGATTTGAGAGAAACAGCATTGGCTCTAGGTCAGATTAGTGGGGATGACATCTCTGAAGAAGTTTTATCAAGTATCTTCAGTAAGTTTTGCATCGGTAAATAAATAGCTTCTTCCATGTTTGTGCCCTTAAGTTCTCCTTAGCCACCCTAGGTAGTAAGCCCTGTTAAGAGACGCTACCAGCTACCGCAGTAGGGTATGGTATATTGGTGGTAATGTGCTAAGTTAAAGATTAGAAAAGGTGTTCCGACAAAGAGAGGGCTGAAAGAGGATAGAGTTTCTTTTACCCCTCAATTTTTTCCTTTGTTTGGTGGGGAAGAGGGGTGGTTGTGGTCTACGATTTCGGCTGAGAGCTTACATCATTTAGACTTTCTTTCTGCAGTGTACATGTCAATACCAAAGACCTTATTCTCTCTCAGTATTGCTCTAGTTTGCTGCAGTCTTAGTAATCATATTATCCCTTGTACTTTTTGAGCAAGAAATACAGCATCTTGACATTTAGGTTTGCTAATCCATAAACCTTAATTACATGTTCTGAAATAATTACTTGAATACATTCACAGTTTATAATTAGAATTTATATTTTGCCTTCATTGGATTATACAAATATGTTAAACTAGTTTTTACAACGATACATATTTATTCAAGTTCGAACAAGTTTTAATTACTTATAATGAAACATTAACAAACATATAAAGAACTTAAACAAGTTGTTTACGAACATAAGTGAGTCGAACATGAATTAGTTCGAGCTTGACTCATGCATTTAAAAAGATTGGGATTATTTTCAAGCTTGTTTATAAATTTAACAAATGGGTTATAACTGAGTTTGTTCACAAGTAGTTCGTTAACATAATATCTCAATGGATACTACTTGTTCAGATAATTTTAGTGCTAGGATTTTTAAGTAAAAAAAACCATAAACTTGAATTTGTTACAATGCGACAATTAATTTTGGTCCAAAGGAGTAAGTAGTATTTACAAAATATTCAAATATTATTGATATACTCATCCAATATCAGCTGGATATCATACACGCACCATTTCCTTGACTTCCAGATCATAAGATGAAATTGCTCCTTACCAATTTTGGCTTTAGATGTCCTATCTGTTTGAAAAAGTTTGGAGGTTGTATTATTGCATAATTCAATTGTGCCATAAAGTCTTCCACCATTCTTTTTTCTAGACTTTTTTGTGCAGAATAGTTTATGACTGAGAAGATCTAAATTTTGTATTCAGAATTGTACTAGTTTGATGTATTGCCGATATTTAGGAATCTATTTTTGAATAAACAATTAAATAATAATCTCTCTCAATTTCAGAATAATCGCAACACTTTGACTATTCATATACTTATATTGACTATGTTTTTACCAATGTATAAAAGTTAACCAATGTATAAAAGTTAAATGTTGTCAGGTATAATGTTATTGGTTTAATCTTTATGTGTATTTTCATTATATCAACTTTTTCTACTTATCACTAATATACAATTGCAAATAATAATGGTAAAAGTTGTGCATTGACATGTGTGTCAGTCAAACTATTGTGATAATTCTGAAACGAAAATAGTGTAGTTTATACGAAATGATAAAAAAAATTAATACGTAAAATTTAGCATCACCCGTTCAAACGTTTTTACTCGATAACTTTTTACCGTTAAAAATAGTACTTGTATCAGTTAGGGTTTCTCAAGTGAAGAGATTTTAGATTTAAAACCATGTCATTATGTCATATTGATCACAAAAACTTTTGTATACATCCGGTTTACACTAATATTAGTGTACATCGAGCAGTATAAGGGTAACTTTTAGCTAATTTTAGGGTAACTTTTTGCCTGTTTTTGGGTAACTTTAAACATAATACAATTTTTATATAAATAGACAAAAAGAAAAGTTTTATAAAGGTAATTTAATTACATTCAATCACTAATAATTGATTTTTAGTCATTTAAAATGTGATTCTTTTCTAATAAAGTGTAGATAATTTTTATTTGAATTGGGTTACTTTTACTCATATTGGGGTAACTTTTATTCATTTTAGAGGTAACTTTTAATCACTTTAAGCTATCTTTATAATGGATGTACAATAATTATTGTACACCCGATTTTTTTAAAAGTTTGTGTATTGATTATTGTCACATCAAATTTACCTATCGACAAGTTCAAAGGTGCAATTTTTTTGGTTGACCCTTAAAGGTCTTCCAACGTACACTATTTGTTTTTCAAACAAGTGGTATGCGACATAGACGTTTTTGCATAGTAAAATAAGAAAGCAAATGTTTTTATTGAGACTTAAAAAGGTTCTATTTATATGGATGATCAGCTAGTTTAGTTGATTAAAGTTTGGAAGAATGGTACTCAAAAATTCATTAGGAGTACATATGAAGAAGAAAAACTAAATTGGAATGATAATCGGGCATTTTATAATGTTTGTAAGAGCCATATAAAATCATGAACTAAATGGTTCTCAATTCTCACCGAGTCACCGGTTCCTAAGGATTTTTTTTTTTTTTTGTTCGATTATATAAGTAAATTGCATATATGGTCCATGTACTAAAAGACCTAAAGTAATCATAGATTAAATATTCAACTCTAGACAAAAACACATGAAATAACAAATTGCTAACCATCTCATTACATTAGAAAATGGATCAACATTTTCTTATATCATATTCATATACATTCCTGTACACACACAACATTACCCTATAAGCTAAGGGGTTGTTTAATTTGTATGATGCATTCAAACATACTTGTTGAATTCCTCTGCTTAGAACTCTGAATAGAGGTAAGTGGATGATGAACCAACAATATAATTACCCAGCTTATTACCACGTAATCATAACTTTATACTGATTAAACATACACACAATGACACAAACTCATACATACATTCAAGTCGAATCAACCCCATACAACTTTTAGAAATCCCGGTTCTCATATAATCAAGCCTCTTCGATTACTCTTGGAGAACATGAATGAACAGCATGCGCGACTGTTAGATAGATGTTATTTTCCCCTATTAAGGATGTAAAATCAGATGCATGTAGCTTCTCGATTACAACTGGTCCTGGATTTGCTAAAGCAAGCTGCATAAACAGAATGCCAAAGAAGCATGTCAGCGTACTTTAGTAACAAATTCGGCTAGTACAAATTTATATGGATGACTTGTTATATTCTCTAACACATATCTAGACGACTATGTCACAAGTAGAGGTAGTAAACGAGTCATTCAGATCAAGTAAAGCTCAGCTCGTACTTAAATGATGACTGAATTTGTTCAGGTTCAGCTAAGTTACAGTTGTTTACCTGAACATTTCTTTTCTCTAGACTTTTGTGCAACTCTTCTAAAGCATGGATGCCACTGGTATCAATGTCAGTGACAGCTGCATCAACCCATGAACAAAAAGTTATTTTCTGAGTTAAAAGTTCATTTGCAGTGATCAATCTTCTATAAATCGACATTCTAAATAACTTACGTGACATCTCTACGATTAGGAACTGTATCCTCGTTCTGTACAGCTTTTTCCTCTTCTCTTCCTCGTCGACTAGCCATCTCAGTATCCTGCAACACAAAAACCAGACATAAATCTTTGAGAAATCAGACTACTCTGCCTCAAATTTCAACTCCTGTACAGATGGTATCAGAAGTTAATTTGAGACCAAAGATGTCAGACTCGAAAATTTTGATGATAAGACTATTCAGCCTTTCCTGTGGAATATGTTCATGTTATGAAATTCTTACTTCAGATATTATTCTGATTGCATGTCGTAGAATGATTAGTCTATTTCAATAGAAGATAAAAAAAAAAAGGAATACAAAAGATAAAGAAATAAATCAAATAGTTATATACTCTTAATGTGTAAAGCTCAAAAAGGATGATGTAAAGTTCTTTTTTTTTTTTTTAATGTGCTTGTTCCTTTAGCTATTATTCTAATGAAAATTGTAAGGACTTTTGGATTAGGGTAACACGACGTATAGTTTTTATCAACCTTAATGATTTTTTAAGTTATTTTTGGCAAGGAAGAATCAAGCAAAAATATCTAAACAAAATCATAAAAACAGAGAATATAATTCAAAAATTACCTCTCCTTTATGTAATTTGAGTTGGAGAAGTAGATAGCCGAATCAACTCTAATAACCAATATACCGGGAACATCAGCTGCTTCAGGATACTGCTGAAGATTTCTGTAAATTGTCGTACCTGGGAGATTTCCCAGGAGAGCAGTCCTTGGCCTAGTAACTTGCAAGAGGATTTTCGCAAAGGATATAACTACCTGTACATCTAAATTAATTTAGCAATAAAACTCGCAACAGAAGCTAACAGAGTAAAAAAAGCAGAAAATCTTTAAGAACCCATACCGCGATCAAAAGACCAATCTCAACAGATGCGAATATCACACCAAAAAAGGCACCCATACAAGCAACAAAGTCGAATTTATCAATCTTCCATATAAGAATAGCAGCCTCGTAATCAATAAGGTTGATGACGGCAGATATGATGATGGAAGCAAGAATGGCATTTGGGGTGTACTTAAAAAGTGGTGTTATAAACAACAGAGTTAGAAACACGATGAACGACATAACGATGTTAGAGACTGCAGTTTGACAGCCTGCCATGTAATTCACTGCAGATCGAGAGAAGGATCCTGCAAGACATAAGCATATAAATATCAGATGACACTTATCATCAAAATTTTAAAAATATCAGAATTTAACTGATCTTATAATTTTATAAATTCTGTTAGTTTCAAAGTTTAAGCATTCATGTAATTACCAGTGGCAACATAACAGGAAGTCATTGATCCGACAACATTCATCACCCCTAAAGCTACCATTTCTTTGTTTCCATCTAGTTGGTAGTCCTTCATAGCTGCAAATGTTCTTCCTATTGCTGTGGCTTCCTGTAAGAAAAAATTGTCACAAGGAATTCTTTCAACAAATATTAATAAAAGGACATTGCTTGAAACACCTTATGTATACAACTTTTCGAAAAACAACTAAAAATAATTTTTTATTTAATTCAATTTGACATTTTCTTAGATCAAAGTGATCTGAAAGCTTAATATAACGTAATTTCACCATCCAATATTCACCAAATTGTCAATCAAAGGCGAAAATGATGGTTATTCTCATAGGCAATGTTGAGTCCTATGATGATCAGTTGAAGACAAAGTATTGCGGATTTGACAAATTTAAGTACATCATTAATGTTAGAAAGAGCTACCTATAAGGTAATTGTTGACAATTTTTACTCGAAAAATACGAGAACAAGATAAATGACCTGTGCATTAAGGAGGATGACTTACAGTTAGTGCTATCATACCAGCAACAGAGCCAATTTTGAAACCTCTCAGAAGATTATCTCCTGATAAATATAATAGATGCACCGATGATGGGTTAAGTCCTTTCTCTATGTGATTCACCTACATACGAAATAACATGATTCGAATTATTATTTCAAAACAATTAAAAATTCCCGCTCTTTTCTGTATGTCACAAGAAATAAGAGAGGAAAGGTGTCATACAATTGCTACTCCTTTCTTTTCTGCATGAGTTATAAACACGAAAAAAGTGGATAGAATGACTGAGATTAATGGAGCAATTGCTGGCACCCAAAACAGTGTCTTGTTCTTCTTTCCCTGAATATTAGATTTGATCAAAGTCAAGAAAATCTTACTACGAAATAGAGAAAGACAACAACTAGAATTGAATCAAGTGTAGTTCTCACGATCATCTTAGCGAAAAGAAGGAAGGCTAGAAAGACTGATCCTATCAGTATCGTCTGCCAGTTCCACTTCAAGTAGCGAAAAATAGGAATAGTTAGTCAATTAGATAGACTACTTGTATAGCAGTATGTAAAAGAATAACTTGGTATTTACCCCGTGATGGATGGTCCCGAAAACAGACTTTAAGACAGAAATTATATCTGATTTCTTTGTGAAGTGCTTGCCCTTGATCCCAAGAAATCCTTTAAGCTGTTGTAA
Organism: Chenopodium album; assembly: GCF_948465745.1. Taxonomy (NCBI): domain Eukaryota; kingdom Viridiplantae; phylum Streptophyta; class Magnoliopsida; order Caryophyllales; family Amaranthaceae; genus Chenopodium; species Chenopodium album. The sequence goes on along the minus strand of NC_137858.1, from coordinate 15,566,090 downwards.
CGCGATTGTAATTGCAGCTCCACCCATGAAACCAACAATGGCCGCGTGGGATAGGAAGTCGATTAAGAATCCTAATCTGATGACATGTTAAAATGGTGAATTATGTGTTACACTAGTTATATGTACAAAAATAATATCAATAAATTACACAAGAGTTATATCAGACCTGAAAAATCCGAGGGTCATTTGAGTGATCCCTGCAAAAAATGTTGCAGTGAATGCAAGCCTTCTATACTCCACGGGATTTTTTGTAGGATCGATTTCATTCTGAATCAGAGTCCCTAGTAACAGAGAAACAACAGCCACCGGTCCAATGGCGATATCTCTTGAACTACCCATGCAAGCATATATCAATGGGGGTACAAAGCTGGAGTCTGCATTAGTTTACAGCATATTAACAACAGGGTATAAGTAATAGATAAATAAATATCACATGATATGATACTAATTACAGTCCTAAACAAAAACTATAGTAGTAGTAGTCGTAGTAGTAGTAGTAGAGCATACATAGTCCATACTCAGGGTCGAGGTTTGCAAGTTTCGAATATCCAATATCCTGTTACATACACCGGAAAATCAAGATTATTGTCACACATACAAAGTTACACTGAGATATCATTCTTAAACAATGAGGTACACAAAATGAATATTTTTGCATACCTGAGGGATGCAGAGACTGGCAATAGTGAGGCCAGAAATGAGGTCACCTCTAAACTTCTTGAGATTATAACCTCGGCCCCAGTCAAGTATAGGGAAGACAGCATGAAGACCAAGAATGAACTTCCGGGACTTAGACTGATCTTTGAAATGTCGTAAAGGATCATCAGCAAAGAATGTTTCTTTCACGGTGTATGTGAACTCCTTAAACAAGTTCTGCTTAGATGGAACACCGACTTTGTGGTGACCTAAGTCCGGGTTTTGGCTATGACGCTTAGAGGATGGCAGGCTAGCCATATCGATCTCTTTGGTATCGGCCTCTCCATTAGTTGGAAGATTGGCCATTGAAGTGTTTGGGAGAACAACAAAAAAGGGTGGTGCTAATGCAATTTAAATCTGTAGCATGTAACATTCATAGTACAAGAGTTGCTTAAGAATATTAGTATGAAAAGTATGTTAAAAGAGAGAAAAAGAAGGGAAATAAGTACAAGAAGATAACAAGAAAACAAAGAAATTCAGCTAAGCTGGAGAAAGTGATTGATTGGAGTATGCTACAAATTGCAAAATATCAAGAGGGTCTCAGAGCTTTATAAGTTCTGTCAAAGGAATAACAAGTCAAAAGTCTACATTTTGGCTTGAAGAATTTTCAAAATTAAAAAAATGGGTGGATCAGAAAAATGTAACATTGAAAAAAAAAAAATCGCGGTAGGAGGATAAAAAATTCTGAACTTAATAATTGATTGTACACACTTTCTAATTTAGTAAGAACCGGACATTACTGTAATTGGTTAACATATTCTCGATTGCTTAGCATTTAAGCTCATTTTAGATCAAGAAGGGGTGGTGTTGACCTAAACATGTAGGTGAAGTTGTTGGGGGTGCTTCATGCCCTATCTTAACAGTACTAGTTATAACAGAATAACTCGAGGCAACAGTTCCGATCACTAAAATATTTTCAAATCATGCAAGAACAATTTCTCTACTGATGATCCAGCTGAACTACGAGTATACGAGTATGTACATACATTTCAATGTGTAGACACTTTTCATTTTTAGATAGTTGACTTGACCCATATTGTAAGGTTGTCATTGTATCAAACTAACAATCAGATTAGTTGAGTTAACAAGTTTGAATTCATTGAAGCACATCAAACTTTAATAAATTGTAAGTCAATACATGTTACAGAATACAGATACAACCTTCCCCATAAAAGGAAGTTTCTGCACCCCACAAACGCCATCTGTAATGACATATGCAATCACTGAGACAATTTTGCTGTAAAACTATGATTTTTTTTTTTTTTTTTTTTTTTTTTTTTTTTTTGTGTGTGTTAATAGGTTTCTACTGTTGTTTTTACAATGACCTTAAAGAAGCCAAATTATGGCAAGGAATGTTGCACCAACCCCGTGGGTCGGAGTTGTCGAATGATCGATTCCCGGGTAAATTTTAAATTGGTGTGGTGATATCTCAATTGATTAATGTGGTACAAGTTTGTGGCGATATTTTGATAGCCACTTAGGTAGGCCGTCATAAATCGTGAGAATAGTAATGAATTCGTGTGTAAAACTGTAAATATGTAAGGTCAATACCATCTCGCAAGTGGTAACGGAGAAAATGAGGAAATCGACTGACATTATGTAGACAATGACATAAGATTTCCTTCATAAATTGCAATTAATTAATGTGGTATATGTTATTGGTTGAAAATGAAACAATGACAAGAGATTTCCTTCCTTAATTGCAATTAATTAATGTGGTATATGTTATTGGTTGATAATGGAACTATTGGTAAAGTTTTAGTATTAGGTAAATGCAATTGCATGAGTAAGGTGAGATACTAAAAACATCATTATCATACATAACCAATCACCTAAATAAGTTTCTAGCTAATCCGGTGTGATTAATACGACTTTTACTGTTTTATTTACATAAGACGGGTAATTTTTATGCACATGAAAAGGGCGACTCAAGGACATGATGACTAAGGGGACGACTTAAGTGAAATTATTGTATACACCCGTCTTATACAATTAAGAATCTACCTCGACACAATAATAAAGACAACACTATTGGGTTAAGTAACAATCAAATCAACAGCCAAAAGTAGGAATTTCTAAGCAAAAGGTTAAGATTTAATTAGCCAAAATTAGCATAAGTTCTTAGCTACAAATGGGGGGTTGTTACTCCAGTAAGAAGCTAGTTTGATGGGAGAATAAAGAAAAGTGCAAATTTTGTAAAATAAATTTAAGGAAAGTGACAAGCACACCTGCATTACATGATTCATATTATATGCTTTTCATTCAAACCATTAATAGTGGGGGTTCATTTGATCTTTTCCATGACTTCCTAAAAGTTCTCTTCTTCCCAAAATAAATTAAATTAATTACAAAAATAACTTATGATTCTTAAATTTTTTTAAAAAAATTTTTTAAAAAAAAAAGAAAAAAAAAAGAAAGACTAAAAAATGGCACCTTTTTTTGTACCTCCAAATGTGAGCACACTTGACGGCACCTGTAAGTCTGGAAATGTAAGTGGAATAGAAATTATTATTTGGTTAATATCCTAGGAAAAAGAAAAACAAAAATTTATATGCCAAAAAAATTGTTACATTGTAATAAATCGGATCCTTTGGAGGGACTAGATGGTTTGGTTTGTAGATGGACGGTTGTGATTGCATGACACGGGTGAGTAGGGTGGTTTTGGTCTTTTTATCACGTGTTTTAATCTGAAGATGAAAATCGAAGGAAAAGAATTAGAGAGGATTCATTTTGAGATTTGGCATAGTAAAATGTAAACCTATGTTTAGTTGTTTAATGCAAGAGAAAAATGATGGAGAAATTGTAAAATGTAAACCTATTCATGATTTATTGTCCTGGTTCAATGAACCTGTTGAAGATTAGTGTATTACACTTTTTTTTCCTTTAATTTGCACTTTTAAATCTCTTTCCAAATCTCTCTGACTCTCATGTGATGATTTTTAACTTTTATGGGAATAAATTGAGTATTAAAATGGAGTATATAGGTTCTAGAAAAATAAAGTTATAGAAGAAATTGTCTAAGATAAATAATGTGACATTTTACTCTAAGAATTTTAAGAGAAATGTAATGGTAAGTTGGGTAAATGGTATAGAATTCCTATTGTAATAGTGTGATTTAAAATTAGATATAAATCAGGTTGTTTTTAATGTATAGAGAGTCATAAAGGAAAAATGAGGTAACAATGTTCCCACTTATTAGCATCCACAAAAATTAAAGTTTGTACAAAAAGTAATGAAGAATTTAGTGGCATATTTTTTTACAAAAATACAGATGCAACAAAAAAGTTACCTATTTATAGTACAATTACTTTTTAAATAGGGATTTTATTGACTAACATACCTAGTACTCTTGTCTTTGTATTGGGACCAGATTACGGGCAATATTCATCCCCTAATGTCATGCAAGTATGCAACCCTAAAGATTTCTGTTGCTTTACAATTACTATTTTTTAAGGGTAATCTAGTTAAGCACCTAGCAAAGAACCAAGGGTTGTTCATCACAATCCTAAACCGAATCGAACCCTGAAAATTTTAAACTTAAGATTTGAATACGTTGATGTTAAGATTGTGATTCACTATTCCTTGCATAATATAATACAATACGACATATAATATCACGGTACAAAAGCTAGATCAGATTGATGATGTTAGGATCAAATTCAAATTGGATGGATATATAAAAAATTTTCCAACCCATCCCACATCAAACTGGTTTTGAATGGTTTTGGCCAGGTAACTTTCTACATTTTTAAAGTTTTATTCTATAATCATATACTGCATTTTTTACTTTTACCACCAAAAAAATCAAAATAAAAGTTTTAGAAGTTTTGGTGGTAAAAAACAATTTTTTGATTTTTTTTGGTGGTAAAAGTCAAAATTTCCAAAAAGTTATACACAGTACTTTTTTTAAAGCACAAATGTACACTCCCTCGTGTTTTTTAGTGTTACACTTTAACCGACACATAGTTTTAAACAATTGAATCTTCTATTAACTTATACTAAAAGCGAATAACTAATGGCACTTGTCATTACTTGGTAAAAAAATTTCCCGCCACTTTCGCTTTTTTTTTTTTTTTTTTTTTTTTTGTAAAATCTTTAAGTAAACTAAGTATACATTATGATATTTTCTTTCCACTTTAACAATCATATTCTATATATACATAAATGAAATATTTTTGCACATCTTTCATAACTTTATACGGAATATTTTATACTACTATTGTCAAAAAATATTTATTAACAACCGTGGATTGCACGGGATTTTAATCTAGTGACTTAATAAAATAAGAGTTAAGCAGGGTATTGTAGCCTAAGAAATTGTAAAAGAAAGATAGTTTGGTGAAAAATAATGAATAACTAGTTTTTGGCCAGGACAATGCCTTATTTCAATTCATTGTTTTATTAAAAATAATATCAATTGTTTTTGATAATATTATTGAACATCAAAATACATTATTCAATTTGCATTAACCTAAATTTTACAAATTTTTAATTTATTTGTTAAAATGATTTTATTCTTCAGATGTCATAAAGAATTCCGTAATAAAGTAAACGTATTTTGTATTTAATAGAACCTTTAAAATTTCTATGAATTTTTAGGTTACATATTTTTAAATACATAACTTATATATAAGAATTATGAATGAGTAAATGATAGAAATAAGATCAATTTTGTAACAGTATTGTTGTTGATATATACACATTAGTTGACAATTAAAATTACATAATTTATTAACATGAATAACACTTTTTAATATGACTTTATTGTTAAAAGTTGTGTCATTAGAGTGGTGGTTAAAGCTCATCTTTTTTGAATATGAGGCCATGGAATTAAATATCACTGTTAACAAATTAAATTTTTTTTTCCATTTCTTTACTTTACGGTTACAACACACATTTAATTACGACTGTTGTATTTTGCTAATATTAAAAGAAGTGTAACAGTTAAAAAAAGCATGAATGCATTTGGTAATTATAACACTTAAAAAAATACAGGTGGAATCATTGCATCACTTTTCAAGTTTCTATTTTAAAATGGGAATACCATTATTTATTTATTTATTTATTTATTTTAATTTCTCCCACTAACACCACGTACATATTTGAGATTGAAAATTTGAAATACAATTATAATGGAAAAAAATTGATATGAAGAAAAATCTAGAGATAATCACTGTATTAGTTGAAAAAACACTAACATATAGTCGTTTGATTCATCATAGATAGGCAGTAATTGATATTTTCAAGTAGAAATTTAAGCAATCTGCTATTCACTTTCTTAAAAATAATAATATTATATGATATTATCAACATGGCTAATTGATTATATACGGTAATTGATTCCATAATTGTACAGTAAAGTAATTGATTTTATACAGTAATTGATTTGGTTCCATATTAAAATTGTACTTTTAAAAAAAAATTGATTCCATATTAATTAAAATTATACTTTTTTTTGGGAATAATTAAAACAATGAAACTAATTGTTTCGTGCTTGAACGAGTTATGAACGAGCATATGAACGATCATATGAACGAGTGTTTGAGAACATTAACGAGTCGAGCACGGAGGTGTTTGAGCTGGGCTCGTTTACTTAACTAGCCTCAATTTTTTGTTCAGGCTCGTTCAATAATAAATAAACGAGCTTTGACCGAGTTTGTTCGCGTGTTGTTCACAAACGTATCGGCTCATTTACAACCCTACATACATACACTAATTCTTTATTGTTTTTCTCACTAACTATTAACTAACCAAGTAACCATACTTATACTAATTCTCTGTTGTATTTATCTCCCACAAAAAACCATTAAGTATATATACCCTTATTTACATTATTTTGTCTTTTTCATGTAGTTAAAATTGACTAGAATAGCACAAACTATTGTTTAGACAACACAAACTTTAAGTGGAATGATATCATAAATGATATAAATGTTTTCCGATTACAGAGATTACATTGGATTTCGAATTCTTTTATTCTTATTTTTTTTTAATTAAAATAACTCCCCTGCCCTTCACAGGTCTATTACTCCCTCCGTCCCCTTTTGATAGTCCCTTATGGGCATTAGTCCCAAAATGTTCATTCCATTTGCTCTTTCCAACAACCATTAATATTAATTTTTACCAAAATTCCCTCCAATTTGCAACAAAATTTGTGCAAATTTAACTTTCCCGTGTTAATTTTGTTTTCCCAATGACATTTTTACTTTCCCTCTCTATTTTTTTGCATACCCAATGTCAATTTACTTTTTCAATGTACTTTTATTATTCTTATTTGTGTTTATTAATTCCCGTAAAAAATGTCCATAAGAGACTATCAGAAGGGAACGGAGAAAGTATATTCTTTGTGATTGAGATTTGTATGAGGTTGAGACAGTTCTTTTTTTCAAATTAAACGATAAATGTCCATCCATTTTCATCCTCAAAGGAAACTTCAAGACATTAAATCAACCAAGCTCTATAAGGGACGTTTGGTTCGCGGAATATAGGTATAAGGTATGGGTTTATAATGACTAAAATTCATACCATATAATCATATAAATATTTGGTTGACAAAAATATAAATTTTAAATCCATAGCTTAAACTCATGAGGTAGGTATGAGGTTTAGAAACCTTGGGGGGGTAATATGGGTTTGACCCATCATTGCATTCCCTTAGGTGTCAAATAAGAGGAAATAGTGAGAGTAACTATTCCAAAATTAAACCAAATACATGGTATTAAGTATCAAGTTCCAACCTGATACCATCGATCTTAACCCCATTCCTTATTCCAAACTCATACCACTTTGCGAATCAAATGCCCCCTAAAAGTTAATTGCAAGTTTACTGTTAACATCAAATCAATCCTTAATTATACTTAATGTTTTAATAACAGCAATTTTACTGATTTGATTAGTATAAAAGTTGAGTGGCACCAATTGGAAGGAAGAAAAAATAAAGGTATCATTTGGAAATGCCAATAGCTCAATGGTACCATTTGGAGAATCCCTTATTATTATTTTCAAGAAAGCTATAACTTTGATTAATAAGGGATAAAGAGTCTATCAAAACATATGGAGCGACCTTGAGGATAATGATTTTCCCAAACCTGTTCAACTTCGAAAGGGACTAGCTTCGCAAGAGAATTAGTACACAAAATAAGGATATCCCTTCTTCAAGAATATCCCCTAGCAGGCACAATATCTAAAGTAGCATTTTTCTTGGCGCCTTTGCACAATCTGATTCAAGAATTACTTCAGGGAGGTTTGCAATCTGATTCAAGGATTACTTCAGGGAGTTTGCAATCTGATTCAAGGATTAATTCAGGGAGGTTCAAACCAATATATAATTGCTTTCCTAATACTAATACTAATTAAATTCCGCATTGAAATAGAGTAGTGTATTTGAGTAGAAGAACAAGTCTCTAATGTTGACACGTTTTTTGGCCCGTCTTGTGTGTGTCTAGCCACACCGTGTAGCCACATATAAAAGAACAAAGTAACCCATATTATACTGACCAAGTAAACCTTATAACACTAATTGAGTAACTCTATAACACTGATGAAGTAACCCCTTTAACATTGACCAAGTAACCCCTATTATACTAAGGAAGTAATCCATGCCACACGGTATGGTCAACCACATATAAGACTTTGTGCACATCCCTTTTTGAAATATAATTAACTAATCTATTTTAATCTGTTAAATTAATAAAAATAAATCTAACTATCTATTATAATCCAAAACTATCAAATCGAATCTATCTTATGATAAACACTATTTTGAATAGGGTGAAATATATAGCATTTTGTATTGAAAAAGAATTTTTTAAATTGTTATAATAAAATGGCAAAAGCTAACGAAGGCCCGAGGGCGTTGGATAAGTTAAGTAAAAGTAGAAAGATTAAATTAAAATGAACATTAATTACACCAATCGACGCGTGATTTTGTCATGAATTCCCAAATTAATACCACTTTAGGTAATATTTTTAAATGCTTATCTAACACTTCGAGGGAGTTCGTTAGCGGGATCGTAATAATAAAAATAATAAAAAAAATAAAAAATAAAAAAAACCTTATTAGACCTTATTAAAATATTAAAACTTCCTAGACTGGATTAAACTATAATACTACTCTCATTTCAATTTATTTGCAACATTTACCATAATAAATGGATATTGCAAATTATTTGCAATAAATATTTTGATTCTATTCTTAGTTGTCATATCTTAATATCCCTCTTCTCATAGCATATAACTTTAATTTTCTCTCTCCATTTACCATATATAAACGAACTTTACCTAGATCAAATTTGGTAAATGTCACATCATTACAAATAAATTGAAACGGATGTATGTAGTAGCAGCTTATTAAAATTTATCTGAACTTATTAATTAAATTTAAAACTTTTTTTTAAAAGGTGAAAAGAACATGCCCTTGGAATATTAACACTATTTATAAATAATCTTCTTAATTACTCATAATAATAACATAATAATCATATTTGATTTTATTTGATTTACATATTATACTAATATGCAACTAAAAATATTTATTCACTTATTTCATGTTGATAATAAGTTCACTTTTTGGATTGATAAACTTGTAAAGTCAAGATGAAAAAAACTTTTATGAACGACCAATGTACTTGAGAATGTAAAGGCAAATCTATCATTCTTTGGGGCGATACAATGGGGTCAAATTAAATAAACTAACTCAATATAATGAAGTTTGATGACATGTCATTCAAAAGAAAAAAAAAAAAAAAAAAAAAGCTTGATGACATCGTTGCAAACGTATAACATTCTGAATATGAACCTAGACATGATTCATCTAGGAGTATTTTACTCGACCTAAAGTTTAGTTTATTTGCTTTATTCATGCTTATAATATTAGACATAGGTGAATCCTATTGCTTTGTTAGCAACCCCACTAATCCACCTTATGATTAGCAAGTCCACTAATCCACCTTTTAATTAGCACAAGTACGAAAGTTGACTATCTCAAAAAATCATGAACCATCTACTCGAGTCATAATCGTGTGTTCTTTAAAGAAACTCTATTTTGTTACACGTGGTGTATTTTAATATTGATATTAGAGTTTGGTTTATATTTATGTTAATATTGCATATTTGGAAAGTTTATCTTCTTAGGAGTTTTAGGCAAGTTAGGTATTTTATTGTATTGAATATATATTTGTGATTAATATAATACAGAAGGCCAAGCCGTTTTCTCCAATATTTCTCCACTTTAACAATTGACTTGAGTATTTCGTTTAATAACGTTAAAAAAATGTTGATAATACTATTTTGCGAAATTCTCAATGGTAACCTTTAATTTCTGTTTTTTTTTCACAAAAATTTATTCCAATTATAATCTTATTTCATTAAATAGTTAAGGGAAATTCTCTTTAATAATAATATATTTTTTAATTTTCTCAGTGGTAAATTGTAAAAATTCTTATTATCTTTGGTAATGTTATAATATATTATGTGGATGCAGGATGTCAGGAATAATAGATTGATCAATTATCTCTCCAATTTCTCTCCTATTCTCTTTATTTCATAACATGTTATCAGCATCAAACTCTAGCCAACTAAACAAATTAATAAAGCAATTCATTACAAGACAATTTATTTAAGGAGGCTACTAAGAAATTCGCATATTGTCGACATAGTTCTGTAAGTATTAATCATGTTCATATCTCCATATTACTTTTGTTCCTGAGTTATTGGCTCATATGGAAAAATTATTTCCTAGACATATTAGCATCTCTCGATATAAATTGCTTAACGATTTTAGAGTTCAATAGTATAGATATATATAGAGTCATGGTCAATTACTTTAACTTACTAATTTATTCTCATGCATGTTTACAATTCTTATGAATTTTTCATGAATATTAAGTAAAATTACCACATGTTTTGTATGGGCCTATTCTCTTCAGCTTAATTTCAGTTCAGTTCAGCTCCAATCAGTTCAGTTCAGTTTAGTTCAGCTCCTAATTTCCTTCTCTCATAAAATATTCTATTCAGTTCAGTTCAATTCATTTCAGCTATATTCAGTTCAATGTAGTTAAGTTCAGTTCAGTTCAACTTCAATCAGTTCAGTTCAGTTCACCTCAGTTTAGTAAATCAGAACAGGCCCTTAGAGGTGTCAATTCGGATGATCTGATCGGGTCTGATGAGGTCGGATCGGGTCGGGTCAATTTTTATAGTTGAGTCCTACTAAATTGTTATGGTCACACGAGTCCAAATCTGAATCGGATATTTTTCGAGTCGGTTTCGTGGTTGCAATATTATGTTGTACGAGTACTCATATTCTAATTTGTACAATACTCTAATTGTTTAAATCAATTATTAATTATATGAATCTGTGATTGATTTTCGTTACTCCCTATGTGTTTTAATAAGTGTTACAATTTGACCGCCACATTGTTTTAGACAATTTAATTGGCTTAAATAAAATAAGAGGTAAGTGGGGTAATTGAAGTATTAAAAAATTGTAAAAGAAAGATAGTTGGATTAATAGTTTATTAAAAAGTAATGAATGTGAGAGGAAATATATAATAAAAAAAATAGTGGTAGTGGGTTTGGGATTTTAGGTGGGGACCATGAGAGGAGAGAGATATAATACGTATTTAAATGTAGTTTTTTGGCAAAAAAAAAAAAAAAAAAAAAAAAGTGTAACACTTATCAAAACACCGAGGGAGTAACCTTTGTACAGCTAACTCCTACTTTAATTATATTTTATTTTCATGGTGTTGTTGAAATCTATGCATTACTAAATATATAAGCATAATTTTGTTTGAATGTCTAATTATGACCTCTAATTTCTATTAGATCTATTGTTTATGTTGACAAAATGTTCATGAAATATGCAACATTCCTTTCTCCGATTAATCAATTGATTATGTACCTTTTAGCAGCCAATTAAATTAGATATCAATAGCAAATTAAAGGTATGTATATACTATATGTCTATATTATGTTATTATTAATTCAATCATGTACAACTAAATATGAATACTCTAGCTAGATGCTAATTACTTCCTATAATTCGTATTAGGCTTTACAAGTTTAACTGTAATTGGTATAAGCCTCTTGACAGTGAAAATTTTTACCTACAACCCCCTATAGTCAATGGTGCCTACTCCCCCATTGCACTACGTCGTTTACTCTGTTTCTGGTTTTTTTTTTTCCCCTTTTTCTTATTATTTTCTTTTCTTATTTCTCAAGTCATTTATATATATGATTCAAAACCTATTTTTCTATTTTTCATTCGTTATTTTTTTTTTTTTTTTTTGCATTTTCTCTCTCTTTTTCAACATTATTTCACTTTCAATCACGTTTTCCCCCTCTTATTCATGGATGAATCATTGATTGTGATAATGAAGTGTTGCATTCTTCGATTGCCGAATTTGATTGTGATTGTGAAGTTATTTTTCGTAATGAAGTGCTACATTCTTCGATTGCCGAAATCGTGATTGTGAAGTTAATTTTCCTACTTCTGGTCGATCTTGATTCATTCGTTGATCAGCGTGAGTTGTTTCATAATTTCGATTAATGTTTGCTGTTACTATTCAATTTTATTTAAGTTCAATTTTGATCAGTTTTGTCTCTGATTTCAATTAATGTTTGCTGGTCGATTGTTTGATTCAATTTTGTTAGCTGTTTTGTTTTAAATTGTTTGCTGATTTTATTTGATTTTTCAAGTTTTTTTTATAATCAATTTAGCCTCTGTTTTAGTTCAATTTGGTTTGCTGTTATAAATCAAGTGAATTGAAGTTGTAATTTAATTAATTTTGTCTCTTATTTTGATGAGTATGATTTATAATTCAGATTTGTTTGCTGTTTTCACTTTAATGATTGTTGATTGTGATTTAGTAGATTTTTTTTGTAATTGATTATATTTTTATATACGTTTTTATTTTTTTTAGCAGTTTTATAATTTTTATCAATTTCATAATTCTAAATGATCATTATGATTCAAACTAATGTTCTGTTGTAGTTGGTTAAATTATATTTTAAATATTTAGTACTTTGTTTTATTTTATTATTTTGATCAAATCGATATTGTTAAATGATCATTTATATATGTATTGTTTTGTATTTGCATATATCTGTTATTGATTATGTTCTTTTGTAAAAACTTATGTAGTGGGTGCTAGTGATGAAATTCTATATGAAGAAGCAACTTATGTAGAGTTACTTTTTTAAAATTTTGATTGTGAACAAGAAGCTTATGAAAGGTACGATGAATATGTTTTTAAGAAAGAGTTTAGTATTCTCCAAGTGCGTGCTCCAAGAAAAGGCCGGCCAAGTTCCTTCAAGTGCTCGAAGTAATGTCCAAGTTTCTTTAAGTGTGCCAAGAAAAAAGGTTCAATTTCGTCCAAGTGTTCCAAGAAATTTTCAAGTTCTTCCAAGTGTTCCAAGAGATGTTTAAAGTGTTTAACGTGGTAGCTAGTCAACATATATCTTCTAAGTATGATAGGTTTTAGCTTTTTTTGACACTAATGTAGCGAATAGGTTGGCAAATAATAATAAGTAAGAATTTGGATTGAAACAATATATATTCGTTCGAGCTTATTTTTTTTTTTTTTTTTTTTTGATAAGTGATACTTCCTCCGTTCTTTATTATTTGACCCGCTTTGACTTTTACACTATTCACTACCCCTCCTTTGACCGTCTTTTGTGAATAATATGTAAGGAAAAATATATTCATGTATGATTTTTTTGGATTCGTCTCAATAACTACTATCATAATATACACCTTTTATAATTTTTACTTATGGAAAATTAAAGTTATTGATCATTAAAGTTTTGCATTGGCAAGCGTGATAAAAGAAACAGGTCAAGTAAAAAAGAACAGAGGAAGTATGTAACTGAGCATATTTTGTTTTGACACTGAACATTTGTCTTTTTGGTTATGAACATTTTATTGTATTTCGTTAGAACTGTTACATAATTGAACATATGACTTCTTAATAATGAACATTTCCATTCCAATATATGTACATAACAAGCACTAATGAAATAAAAACAATATGATTATTAATGTACTTGATCATTTAAAAAACCGTAAATGATCAAATATCCGAAAGAAAAATATTTTAGTAATCTAAGCTTCCATAAATCTTCTTGCTCCTTTTCTATATTGCCTCTACCTTTTGTTTAATCCAAATAGCATCAATTGAGCAATGTACTGTACAACAAAAATGTACATTCTGTTTTATATAAATGAACAAATTATCACAAATAACATTAACATATATATTCTAACCAAATTTCAAAAATACATGTTCAAGAAGATATATATAAATAAGCAATATCTTTCAATTATGTTACATGAACCTAATGAATCTATATCAAAGTGTTAGTAAAATGAACATTTTTGTATACTTAAATGAACAATCATAAACATATATATGTATGAAATTTTTTTTTTTATAAAAAACATCAAGTCAAAATGAACATATAATCTATTATAAATGATTATCATACCTTGCTATTACAGACATGTCTTTTTCAACAAGGACACTTGTTATTAATTATATCTTTTAAGAGTTGAGGATCAATTGTATTTTATTCACTCTTGATTGAATAGGAATATCATCGTCATCACTGTTTATACATTTTTTTAAAAAAATTTAAAATCGATTAAGAATTAATTATATAACTCCATAATGTAAGTGACAATAAGTGATTTATTTTTGAACATTTTTTGACATGTAAATGAACATACATTAATATATGTGTGAATATACACATATCCAAATTAAATGAACATCTATGTATCAAATTCGAATAAGCAACTATCAATATTAGCGCTAAAATGTATGTAATATAATATTCAAATGACGCTCATGAGCATATAATTTGATATGAAGTTAAACATGTATTATTATAGTCTATGTGGATATTATCAATATGAGAATTACATGTACGTATTTTACATTCAAATAAACACATGTTAAAATACCAGTAAACATTCATTAATATGTAAAGATCATAAACACAATTAGGGTAATCTTCTCTCAAGAATGAACCCTAGTAGATGTAAGGTAAGAATATAAATGATCATATACTAATATCATAATGAACATCTATCAAAATGAAAATGAACATTTTGTTCAGCAATCGTCTTCTCCGACGGAACCTTCGAAGTGTTCTTTGTTTCGTTTCTTCAAAAATACCACCAAATATAGTAGATTTTAGTCTATTTTACACAAAAATAAGTGTAATTATAGTAGATTTTGTTTTAGAATATCAAAACGCAGATTAAAATATAAAATCTAGGGTTTACACTAAAAATTCTACTAAAATGAACAAATTCTTACTCTTCTTTTTCGGAATCTAGTTGCGATTGAAGAACTTCATCTCGAATGTCAAACATTTTTAGAAGTTTTGATGCAATTTGCACTAATTTTGAAGCAATTTGTAGTGAGTTTCTTGCGAGTATTTTGTTTTGATGAGAGAGAATTTATCGAAATGGTTTCGAAATGATGTTTTTGATTTTTTTTCAATTACAGTGGTTAGTGGGGGGGGGGGGGTAAGTGCAGGTAATTGTATGGTAGTGGGGTGTGGTTAGTGGGGTAAGGGTTTTACGGTAATTTCAGGTGGGGGAGTAGGTATTAATGGCTAAAGGGGGGTGTAGTGAATAGGAATTATCTTGACAGCAAATCAACTATCTTATTGACAATGCCTCGTAGTTTATGGTGGGTATTGCATTGCTTTGTTTGGGCCTATCACATCCATAGGCAGATCTAGGGGGGCCTACCTGCATATTCTTAGGTGCACACTCATGCACCTAGAAATAGGTGTAACAACAGCACAATATGAACATTAGTTTTTTAGAAAACGAACATAGGCATAAAAAATATGAACATTAGCTTTTCAGAAACTGAACACAAACATAAAAATGCGTGATTTTTGATTTCTTATGTGTTGACTTTGTGATTAACTTCGATTGATTAGGTTATACCTCCGTTAAATTTAGTTGCAACTTTGGGGTATTATTTGAGAGACATAAAACATTCCAAAGTTGCAACTAAATGTTAACGGAGGTAGTATATGATTTTCTTAATTATAATTATTTGAATTTTATCTGATTTTCTGCATTTATTTTTTATCAATGAACATAATCATGCAAAATATGAACATATGCATAGGTTCACTTAAATGTGAACATTAGCTTTTCAGAAAGTGAACATAGGCATAAAAAATATGAACTTATGCATTTCAGAAAGTGAACATAACATTTCAAAATATGAACGTAAGCATTGGTTTTCTTAAAGTGAATATAAGCATTTAAAAGGTGAACATATACGTAAAAATATACGAACATAAACATTTAAGAAAGACAACATATGCATAAACAGATTCCCTCAAAAAAAAAACAAAACAAAACATATGCATAAATAGATTTAATTAATATTTCATGAACAACACTACATATTTACATTATGAATATTTGAAATTATATGTGAACATATAAAATATTATTATGAATATAATGCATTAATTATGAACATAAAAATTTGAAGAAATAAAAAATAATATGATTATGAAACATATGCATTATAAGTATTAAATGTTCATTTTTTTACGTGTTCATTTTCTGTTATTAAATGTTCATTTTTTTTCATGTTCATATTTTTTTACTAAATGTTCATTTTGTAGAGCGTAGTGTTGATTTTTTTTTTTACGTTGTTACACCTATCTAAGGTGCACAAGGGTGCACCTTAGACTAATTGGGGCCTACCCGAGCCTTGGCCCCCTTATATCCAGATTTTGATACATACAAATAAAAAAACTTGTCCTTTATTTTTTTTTACATGATCCATTAGTTTTTGGCACAGTTATTTAGGAGAGGAGAGAGAAAACAAAAGGGGTTGGTTTTCTCATGTGGGGTATGCTTTAATTAGAAATTAAATGGCCCACTAGTCTTTAATAGACCGTGTAAACTGAGTGAGAAATGAAGGGAATCATTTTTTTCCCTCCAACTTTTTGGTTAAATTTAAACCAAAAGTTTAAAAGCTTGTTTGGCATCATTTTTTGTTTTCAGTTTTTTTTTTTTTTTTTAAACTGAAAACCAAAAACAGGAAACAAGAAAAAGGTATTTCCACTTTTCTATTGTCAGTTTTTAAAATTATCATGATTTTAATAAGTCTAAATAATTTTTGATTCATTATGTGACATATAATATATTTTTAAAAAATAAAAAAACCAAAAAACAGAAAACCACAGCGATGGCAAATGAACCCTTAATTTACAATTCAAAATTTTGGGAAAATTTTTGGCTCCCTTTTATTTACAGCATTATAAAAGGAGAACCATCTGCACTTAATACCCAAGTCAGACATTCACTACTCTTTCTCACTGCACACACCTCACTAAAAGTTCTCCAAAATAGATTACACTTTCACAGCACACACTTGCACTGTACAAAATTGATATAGAATTTTAATTTTACAGAGTACGTTCAACAAGGGTATAATAGTCATCTTACAATGTAAAATAGGCCCAAATAGGAAATAGGTCAAGTAAAAAGAAACTTCATAAGGAATACATGTCAAGTAAGTTTTATAATTGGTTTAGTTGGTTAGTTATTTGATGCATAGATTTGGAAAGTCAAGGGTTCAATTCCCCTTGTTTGCACATTTCTTTTTTTTTTTTTTATTTCGTGTGGACTTCTTAAACTCATATTCCTTTATGGTTTTATTAATTGAAATACTTTATAATTCGACTCGGTCTTTAAATAAATTATGGATCTGCCCTTGATCACATCTTCACACTAACAAAGTAACAAGCACTTACCATCTAATGTAATAAATCTATACCGTACTGAATTCAGGGCCGTAGCAATGACTTTGGGGACCCTGTTCCAAATCGAATAGGGCCCTTAATAATGTTAAAATTATACAATTTTTTTTATTTATAATTTAGGCAATGCACAATTTTCCTATATATACATTGCAAAATGAAAATGTTATCGTATAACAATGATATATTCAATTACGCAAAATTAAATTCGATATTTTATTCATGTTGATAATAACAACTAAATACAGTTCAACTCAAAGCTTATATCAACTTAAGCTATATTAACTTTTAATTATTTAAAAAGTGATTCTTCTAACGCTCTTTGAGGCAAAATCATCAATCAAGTCTTCGATCATATTCCACTTTCTCTAGAAGATCATTCTCAATTGATATCATCGCCAATCCATTAAGTCTTTATTGTAGCATTGTAGAATGAAGTTATGACTTCAATAGCTTTAACTTTGAAAAACTCCTTTCTGCAGACTGCAGTTGCAACTGTCACAAGGATAGTTAACAAAATTCTATATGCAATAGTAGCATTAGTAAAACAGTTCACATCTTTCAAAAACCTCACAATATCAATAGGTCCTTTTCTGTCATCACGCAAAATTTCTTTAAGCAACTTCAACTCCACACATAATTCATTTCCATCAATATGTAATTGTTCATTAGACATAAGTGCATTTTCAAATTTCAAACAAGAGGACTTCAAACTTAAATCATCTAATGACTTCAACTTTTGAGGAGTGAATAAGAAACCAAAAAAACTTTCATATTCCTCAAATTACTCAAATTTTTTTATAGAGAGAATTAATAGCTTGATCAACAATATAAATAAAGTAATCAACTCTAAATGATTCTTTTGGAGATAGAGGAGCATTTGATGATGAAGTGCTTGAATTTTCATCAAAATGTTTTTTTCTTCAAATTTCACGCTTTTGGGGAAATATATGATCAATATCCATTTCAATATCAATTTCTTTAGCCTTATTCAAAGCATCATAAAAACCAGTTTCTTTATACCCCTAAAAAAAAGAAATCAACCCTCTTATTTTTTTAATAGCCTCATCAATAAGCATACCCTTTGATAGATTGTAATAGCTTGCTAACCAAATTAATTGCAAATAGTATTTCATACCAAATTACTATTGCAATTAAAAACTCAAAATCACCAAGCTCGTTAAAGGATTTGGCTTCACTCTTTATATTGTAAATCTTATCACAGCTATCGGCTACTTGAAGTAAAGCTTCTCGTATATCTGACATTTGAAATATAATAGCCTTACCACTTTCAACACGACTTTCCCAGCGAGTATATGACAAAGACTTAACAATTAGGAAATTTTGTGTTGAATTACCCTAAAGAGCAAAGTAAATGCTATAAAATACTGAACGAAAAAAAAGGATGAATGAGGTAAAATGTAGTAATTACTGTTAAATTTGTGGCCTTTAAATTATCAATTGTTGAACATGTGAAAATCCCTAATTTTTTCATTGCTCAAATTAGAACCCTAAATTTTTAATTGCGAAATAAGAAAAACCCGTAATTCAATTCAACCCATAAACCCTATAAATTAAAATCCCCAACAAAATTCAAGCCCTAAACCCCAAATTGAATCCCTAATTATGTTAATTGAAGTAAATTATGAACCCTAAACCAATTTAATATACCAAGAATTGAAACAATAGCTTAAAATATTTCCTAATTTAGTGATAAATTGTGTTGAATTTAGATTTTTGGATAGTAATGAAGGATGAGAGAATTGAGTGGGAAACCGTAGAAGTGGGCCTCAAAAACGGCTCAATTGGACAAAAACCGTTTATCGGCAATGCTAGACAAACATTTGTCATTTTATGGGTAGTTTTAAACAATACTTTTTAAAACGGGTAGTTGCTCACAAATCAGCCTATCTTTAGGGTCGTTTTACGCAAAATTTTCTGACAATTAGTCTCTTTACATTGTCTTTCAAGATTTGCCATCTCTTAGTAGAAGCTGTAAAAATTTTATATATACGTTGGATGACTCCAAAAAAGTCTCTAGATAGCTTTACTACATATGTTAGCCATATCACATAATGTCAAGTTTAAACTATGACAACCATAAGGAGTATAAAAAGCATTAGAATTTAAATCCAAAAATTCCTTTTGAACTCCTTGATGTTTTCCTTTCATATTAGATCCATCATCATAGCCTTGTCCTCGAACATCCATTATATCATGATCAAGATTTTTTAATTCATCTAAAAACATTAAAAAGCCCTTGGCCAATTGTATCATTTACATTCAAAAATCCTAAGAAAGATTCTTCAATGTATATATCATAAGTAGAGACATTTACATATCTTAATATCAATGACATTTGCTCTTGATAGCTAACATAGGGAGTACAATCAAGAATTACTTAGAAATATTTTGATTGCTATATATTTCTAATGATATTTTGATTGCTATATCTTTCTAATGATTTCAGTTTTTTTTGCATAACTAAGCAAAAATATTAACTCGTTTTGAATTGTATGACCTAAATAATGAAACTGAATATCGTTATTAGTAATACGCTTGACATGTTCTTGAATAATTGGGTCAAACTCGGCCAACATTTCAATCAAGCCTAAAAATTACCATTACTTTTTTGGTATAGTTTTCCATTTGAACCACGAAAGGCTAGATTATGTTTGGCAAGAAATTTGACAATTGAAACAATTCTTTGCATTACTCTCTTCCAACTCATACCTAGTAGTCATATTCTTAACATGTTCTATGCTTATCTCATGCTCTTTAAGTCTTAAGACTACATTCCCCCAATTTGAAAATCCTTCATTTGTCAATTGTCATCTACCAAGCCCTTCTTTTATATATTTTACAGCAAAAACAATAAACTCTATCAAGCTCTTTGGAATAAACAAGCCAATCTCTATCACATTTCTCACCGTTTGATAAAACTTTAGTATACAAGTTAGCCATAAATCGTCTTAAAGATTTATCTATAGGACCTTTCACAATTGAATTGTCTCTTTTAGGACCATTTTTCACTATTAAATCAATCATTTTGAAATCAAGACCATCTCAAACTCTAGGATCATATATATTAGACATATGTAACTAGTAGACACGTTAGGCGGAGTGGGAATGTTGTTGCTCACAACTTAGTATGTGAATGTTGTTGGTTGTGAGCAAGTATGGAAGAACCATAGCCTAAAATTTGTTTCTCTGTATGTTTTGATGGCCAAATTATGAATATAAGACTCCTTTTTACTTGCTTTAAAAATAATTATACAAATTATACGTAAACATTTTTAATACATTTGTGTAAAAATTAGTTACTTGATTTAAGAAATTTACACAATTTGTAAATTTGTAAATAATTTTGATGGAATTTATTAATTTGTAATAATTTTAATGTAAATTCTCATTGGTAATCACGAACTTTTATTTTTTCTTAATAGTAAATCCTAAAACTTTTGATTATCGGTAATCATGAATTAATATTACTAAACTAATGGTAACTTAAGTTAAACAATTTGTAAATTCCTTTACCATGGTTTAGCAATCGACCTACAAAAAGACATTATACCCTTATGCATAACCACTTCTTTCTTCTTCCTTTCTCTTTCCTCCTCCCCGCTGCAACTCCCTTCCCAGCCACCACCGCCATTGTTAAACTACTTGTTAAGGTCAGAATCGGAGCGAACTCGGAGTGACATAGCTTTAGTGTTGTATAACCTATGGCTTGATCATAGCAACCGAGTGAAACACGTGAAACAATTCAACAGCAAACCTCAGGACACTGCCATTCGAACTGCAAAACCCAGAGAATTCAACAGCAAACCCCGACAAATTCGACCTAAAACTAACAAATTTGACCCCAAATCAACATATTCGGCAAATTGGACCTCAAAAATTAACAAATTCGACCCCAAAAGCAACAAATACAACCCCAAAATCGACAAATTCAACCCCAAAAATCAATAAAATCGACCCCAACATCAACAAATTCGACCTCAAAAATCAACAAAATCGTTAAATTCAACTCCCAAAATCAACAAATTTGACCCCAAAATCGCCAAAAGTCCTAGAAATTTTAACCAAAGTAAGGGGAATGAAAGGATATCGGGGAAGAAGATCAGAGGGAATCGAGGAAGAGGGGAGGGTGGCTGACTTTGGCTAGGGAGGATGGCTGGTTTCGGCGTCCTCGAGAAGCAGTTTTAGTGGTGATGAAAGGAGAAAGAGTGTGGGTCGGGAACAGGGGAGAAGGTGCTCGTTCTAGGATTGGGGTGTCGGTGGTGGGGTCTCCGGTGGGGGATGGGGTTGAGTCACCGTTAGCCGGGTGAGCTGAGCGGCGGGGAGGGGGTTTCTGGTTTCCTGGTAACTGGAGAGGGGTTGGGATTTTTTTTTTTTTTTGTTTTTTTAAATAATTTGAAGGGTATTAATGTAAATTTATTGTTACTTAACCCAAGATTAACCTTAGTTAATCTTTTAATAATATTAAAATATCATTAATGTTACCATTAGTTTAGTAATATTAATTCATGATTACTATTGATTATCAAAAGTTTTAGGGTTTACCATTGAGAAAAAATAAAAGCTAGTGATTACCAATGAGAATTTCCCTAATTTTTAATGTAATATAATACATACAATAACTTCTTTATAGACAATAAATACAATCACTTTATACATTATGTTATCATTTTAACTATATTTCAAATAGTTATGTAAATTATCGAATTAAGTATTAGATGTTATTGAATTTTTTGGCATATGAAAAAAAATTGATGGCATATGAAAAAAAATTGAAAGTGAGAAATAATATTTTTACTTAGTAGCGACAATCTAGGTAAAAGCATTTTCTACTAAGATTACTACATTTCTCTCTACTATCCCAAACTTAAATGACACACTAGGTTAAGGGAAAGATTGGTGGATTTTTGGATAGTGTATGCATTACATTAGATTTTATTTTTTTTTAGAAATGATTGATTTATTTAAATATGAAATAAATTTAGTTCATACGGATTTTGGAACTATGTGAACCGTGATAATGAGTTTATCACGGTTTAATAATCTCCAATATTTATGGATTATTGCCACTATTATTATTTGTGGATTTTTTTTTGTTATTTATCATTGGATAACTAAAAGAGTTGTTAATAATAAAAATGTTGAAGATATGGATAACTTAAAAGATGTTGTTAATAATGCTTTTAGAGGAGCTTTATACTACGTATACAATATTCTTAATAGCTATAATTCAAATGGTTAGGTTTACTTATAGAAATTAATTGTAATTTAATTTTTATCATTAAAAAAATATTGTTGGTTAGATTTTATTAGCTCTTGTAAAGCCATATTTGTATGATGTAATTTTTAATTACTGAATATTAATGAAGTAGTTTTTGCTATGCTATGTATAAAACTTATACTAGTATAAAAAAATAGACTAAATAAAAATTTACATTAAAAAATGAAATGGCACAAAATAGGGACTAATTAAAAATGGAATTTTCATCATATACCACTGAGTTTTAACTTAATTCACCATATACCACCGAAAACATTCTAGTTCACCATGTACCACTGAGTTCCTTTGCAATACCCACAAAATACATTTTTTGATAACTGTCGTTAGTCTGCCGTTTGTTGTATTTTACTAATTCACCATACTCCCATGTTTATAAAGTTATTTCACCAGATACCATTAAATTAAAAGATATTTCACCATATACCTAGAATTTACAACGACAATTTTAATTGTTGCATCTACTATTTTTTGCTGCTTCACTACTCTTCTCTTGAGCTCCTTTAACATGCTCTCATCTCCATTACATTGTGTGTCTATGCTTCCCCTGCTTTGAAATTCATAACCCGAAAAGACATTTTTCTCGACATTACCCTTGTACCATCGAAATTTCTCTCATATATCATACTCATAGTACAACTTTTTTGGTTTTTTTTCAAATCACAACCCCTTATTGCAAATTTCTTCCCACTGCACATGTACAAGCTTTAATTGACATTCTTATGTATGCATATTCGTAAAATGACGATGATGATTTCAAGTGTGTTGACATCTTTGCAAATGCTTCAATCCCTCAAGTATTATATTTATATTCATAAACTATCCGTTTTAACATTGAAAGACTAATTTTTTTAAAAAAAAAAATAACCATTGTAATTTCTGGGTATATAGTGAAATATCTTTTAATTTAATGGTATATGGTGAAATAACTTTATAAACATGGGTATATGATGAATTAGTAAAATACCCCAAACGGCAAGCTAACGGTAGGCTAACGATTGTTACCAAAAAAGGTATTTTGTCGTATTGCACAGGAACTCAATGGTACATGGTGAACTAGAAAGTTTTTCGTGGTATAGAGTGAATTAAGTTAAAACTCAGTGGTATATGGTGAAAATACCGTTTATATTAAATAATAATTGATTCCCAATTTATATAACTTTTAGTGTTTAAGGTTATATAAATTGAGAATCAATTAAGGAAAGATTTCGTTTGAGAAAAGTAAACTTAAAAGAGATATGACATAAATTTATAATATATATTTTGTCTTCTATATCATTATAATTGAACAAAATTGGCCTCAACACTCTAAATTAGATTGGGTGCACCAGCACCCTATACTTTGCGTAGTAGCCAAAACACCACAAATTAATGGCTTGGGTGCAAAGCACACCTTTAGTGAGTTTTCCCGCCATCATTCTTGTCAGAGTCGGTGAACTAAATTTTCATTTTTCGATTTGCGTGCCGAATAATGTCTCGTAAAGGCTTCAGGGGTCACTCTATCCCTTAAGGAACAAAAATTAAGCTCGAAACAAGCAAACAAATAGCGTACATGAGCGTTTAGTGTGTTATAAATTATTTCGATTTGTGTTAGATTATTTTTTAAGCCGAATTGTGTCATTTCCGCTAGTTTGTTTTGCTTATTTTGAGCTCAATTTTCCTCTTTAAGGTTCAACATGACCCCCAAAACATTTACATGACATTTAGCGACACACAAATCGACAAAATAAAAATTTAATTCATTGCCTCTGATGAGAATGGTGGCTACAATGCTCACTTAAGGTGCGCATTGCACTCAAGCCATTAGTTTGTGGTGTTTTGGCTAATACGCAAAAACAGGGTGATGGGTGCACGCAAGCCATAGTTCAGAGTGTTGAGGCCAATTTTGCCTTATAATTACTAATTCACTACACATTTATTTTGTTTTAGAAAGACAACAATTACACATTCTAAAAGCCTATTTTGCTGGGTACTAAGTATAAGTGTGATGTGAAAGTAGATCAAGCTATTGTTAATTGTGGCTCTGTTGTAACCGGAGAATAGGATGATTTCTTGATTGCTCAGTTTACAAAAGATGAGATCAGAAAAGCTATCTTCAGTATTCCTGGTATTAAGGCCCCAGGTATGGTTTTAATAGTACTTTCTATAAGCAAGCTTGGAGTATAATGGGAGAGGATATTTGTAATGTTGTTTTAAAGTGCTTTGAGACAGGAAAGATTTTGAGAGAGATAAATTGTACCAACCTGGTTTTACTTCCCAAAAATGAGCAGCATGTTTTTGTTTCTGACTTTAGACCCATTGACTATTGCAATGTGATCTATAAAGTCATTACAAAGTTGATTTTCCTGAGACTTAAAAAGGTGCTGCCTAATATCATCTCTCCAAATCAGTCAGGTTTTGTGCAGGGAAGGAGGATTTGTCATAATACACTAGGCGAAAATATGAATTGGCCACCGGTTCAAAACCCCCCAATGCCACCGGTTTTGAACCGGTGGTCATTTGGGGGGTGGCAATACTCCGAAGCAAGGCCACCGGTTCAAAACCGGTGGCAAAAAGGGGTATTGCCACCGGTTAACCGGTGGCAATTATCGTTTCGCACTTTTTTTTTTGGGTATTAATTATTTTTGCCACCGGTTAACCGGTGGCAATAACATGTATACATAATATTTTTTTTTTTGTCTTTTTCGAAAAGAAATATAACAGAACAATTCAGTAAAAAAAAATTACAAACATCAAAATATAAATCAAAGAATATCAATCTGTATAATCGAAATTTTATTTACAATATGAATCAATAAAATTGATTAATTACAACATATAAATCAAAAAAAAATTACAATATAAATCGAAAAAAAAAAAGTTACAGCATCAAAATAAAAAAAAAACCCATACAACATCAAAAACAATATTCCTGCATCATGATTCTTCGATTTAAGATCTAAATCAATATACCTGCATCAATCAAAACAAAAAAATAAATCGACTAATATACATAAGCTGCGAAAAAAAACAACTCAGAACACTATGCATGTATCTATAAATCGAGCATGTACCCATAAATTGATTAAAATCATTTGAAAAAAAAACCCAGAAAAAGTATGTAACCATAATAAAAATCGAATTAAACCCATAAGAAGATCGAATAAAACTCAAATAGAAATCGAATTAAAATCAATTTTAAAACTCAAAAAATTCGATTTATAAAACCCAGAAAAATTCGATTTAAAAACCAGAAAAACCCAGAAGAAATCGAATAAAATTGATTAAAATCACATAAAAATCGAATTAAAATCGATTTTAAAACTCAAAACTTCGATTTGAAAACCCAGAAAAGTTCTAATTAAAAACCCAGAAATAATCTAATAAAAGACCCAGAAAAATTCTAATAAAAAACCCAGAAGAAATCGAAGAAAATCGAATAACATCACATAAAAACCGAATAAAAATCGAATTTTAAAACCAAAACTTCGATTCAAAAACCCAGAAAAATTCTAATCAAAAACCCCGAAAAAATCGATTTAAAAACCCAGAGAAATCGATTAAAATCGTTTAAAATCAAAGTATAATCGAATTAAAATCGAATTAAAGTCAAATAAAAATCGATTAAAATCAAACCCTAACCTCCACTAAACTCGTTGTTGCTCATGCATGTGTTCGTTGTGGTGGTGGTGTTATTGTTGCGGTGGTGGTCTTCGAATTGTT
Source organism: Chenopodium album (assembly GCF_948465745.1). Classification (NCBI taxonomy): domain Eukaryota; kingdom Viridiplantae; phylum Streptophyta; class Magnoliopsida; order Caryophyllales; family Amaranthaceae; genus Chenopodium; species Chenopodium album. Next base: position 15,539,590 of record NC_137858.1, on the reverse strand, counting down.
GCGGTGGTGGTCTTCGAGGTGGTGGAAAAATTGGTGCTGGTGGAGATCGAAGAAGATGAGAAAGAGAAGGAGGAGAGGGGAGAGAGGAGAGAGAAAGAGTAGGAGGAGAGGATGAAGGAGAAGAGGGGATCCGAGATCGAGGAGAGAGAAAGAGAAGGAGGAGAGGATGAATGAGAAGAGGGGATCCGAGAAAACTGATCGAGGAGAGAAAAAAAGAATGAGGGGAGGTGGGTGTGAAACGGCTGATGGTGGGTGAAATTGTAGGGTTTGGGGTATTTAAAGGGTTGGTTTTGTCTTCCCAAAAAAAAAATGGCCGGTTTTTTTTATATTAGTAAGCCACCGGTTTTGAACCGGTGGGAATAATAATTTTGCCACCGGTTCGGTTTGAACCGGTGGCAATAATATCCCCGCTCATTTTTCCCCTGTTTTTTGCCACCGATTCTTAAAAACCGGTGGCAATTGAGCGGTGCCTTTTTACTTTTTTCTACTAGTGATATTTGCATAGTGCAAGGTAGTTGGGAGATATAATATGAAAAATTCCCCTGCAGGATGCATGTTCAAAGTGGATATTATAAGTGCTATGATTCTTTGAATTGGTCTTTTCTGAGAGATATGTTGATTGAATCATCTCTCCTTGATGTAGGGGTGTGAGATTGAATCATCTTGCTTTTGCTAATAATCTAATAATCATGTGTAGAGGTGATGTCACTTCTGCATCTTTGTTAATGATAGAGTTGGCAACTTTTGTTGCTGCATCTGGGTTAGCTGCTAATGGAGGAAAATCAAATGTCTACTTTTAATTTGCAACTAGTGAGTAGCCCGGGCGTTGCCCCGGGTTGCTACTGTTGTAGACGTGCAATCGATAAATTTTTTAAAAGACTTTTTAAAATTGTATAATAATTATTATTGTCAAACTAAAATTGAGTTTTTTTTTAGTATATTTTATTTTAATTGATTCTTGTGGTTTACACTTATATAATTTTTTTTACATATTGAAAATATACTTGATAAGTGGCTTAGATGGTGAAATGATTATTCTTCTTGTAAGAGGTTGAGGGTTCGATCCCCATTAACCTTATGTTTTTATATTCAATAATGTTGGTTGTTTGGGTGATGTGGCATTGTTTGAGGGATGATGTGGCATCATGAGACATTGGGAAGTTGACATGGCGCAACAAAAAAGGGACTGCGTGGCACATCGACGTTCTTAGGAACGCCTTTTAATATATAGTATAGATGTGGATCAGAAAGAAAGAGAAGGTATTAAAAGTATTTTTGGTTTTCAGGAAGCTAAAGGTTCTCTTCCCTGCAAGTATCATGGAGTGAAAGTTAATGCCAAGAAACTTGCTAAGGATGACTGCAATGTGTTGATTGATAATATAGTGGCAAGATTAGAGTTTGGGGTGGTATAATCATGTCATATACAGCTAGAGTTGTTTTAGTAAATGTTGTTCTCTTGTCCTTGCACACTTACTAGGCTTCTCTCTTTGTGTTGTTTAGGATAGTGTTAGAGGGAATGATGGCTATTTGTAGAAATTTCATCTGGGATGAAATAGCTATTTTTAGCAGAGCCCTCTTTACGTGGGAGATTATTTGCAGACCAAAGAAGCAAGGTGGTTTAGGAATTCAGGACTGCCTTACATGGAATGGTGCTGCTATGGACAAGTATGTGTAGGATATTGCAAATAAGAATGATAATCTTGGCTGAGATGGATTTAGTCATCATTATATTAAAGGCAGAAATTGGAAGAAAGTTGGGTGCCCTGCTTAAGCTAGCTGTCAATGGAAATAAATATGGAAAGTGAAGGAGCAGATCAAGCATGAATTTGTTGGAAACAGATGGCAACATAATGCAAATGGTTATAACGTTGCTTCTGCTTACAAGTGCTTACAGACCTCAAATCCATAAGTTGCTTAATATAATTGGATCTGGAATAGGTTCAATATGTCTAAGCATTAATTTTTTTGCCTGGATGGCAGTTTGGGGCAGGTTAAGAACAAAGGATAAGCTGAAGCTTTATGGTGTTGTTGATGATGATAGTTGTTCTTTGTGTGGTACATGTTCAGAGTCAAATAATCACTTCCTTTTTGAATGTGAGTATACTCGGAAGCTGATGTTGCTGATGCACGACAGATTGAAGAGAAGTATGAACTACAAAAATATGATTGGCTGTAATGAGTTATGCTGGAAAGCAAAAAAACAGATTCCAAAAGCAGGTGTACTAGAGTATTTGTGCAGCTTTGGTCTACAGTATATGGAAGCAAAGTAATGAGGCTACCTGGGAGCTAGAATTTTGAGGCATGAAGTTCTTGTAAAGAGAATAGGTTTTGATGTATATCATAGAATTTGTAGTGTAGCTTCTTGTAAAGTTAAGGGTAGAGATATATTAGCTTGGTTAAGGGGCATTTACCTAGGGGATTAGTATCCTTAGTTTATTTTCTTGTTTGTTTGCTTAATAAAATTTTGCTTTTTCTAATCTGGTAATATTTTATTTTTTAATGTAAATTTTTTTTTAGTCCTTATTTTTTATAAGTTTTTTACTTTATTATTATAGCACAAACGGATATGCATGCACATTTTTTCTAAAACAAAACTTAATCTTCTAATAAATTTGATAATAAAGATATAATCTGCTAATAAATTTTAGAGCGGATTTTTGACCCTTTTAATATTTCCGCCGTTTTGGAGAAATTATGGAAGAGTTAGAAACAAGGTTATAAGAAAAGAGGAGAAAGAAAAAAGAAAAGAGTTGATGACATAATAAAATAAGGAGTCATAAAATTGAGAAGAGAGATAAAGGAGGATGATTTGGAATTTATGTACATTGGGACCCACATATATGACCATAAACAGAATTTCACGTGTCATATTACTATCACTCAAGGTTTCCTACCTTGCCACTATCTAATACCTGAAAAAAAAAAAAAAAAAAAAAAAAGATATGCAAGGAATTATTATGTAGGTCAAACTTTAAAAATGTTGACAATAAAATACTCGCTCTAAATCTAACAGAGATATTATATATATATATATATATATATATATATATATATATATATATATATATATATATATATATATATATATATATATATATATATATATATATATATATATATATATATATATATATAGTTGGAATACATTTTACTAATACCTAGTTTTTATAATTTTTACACTATGAAAATGGAGATAAAATCATGAGACCACGAAAGTTAATTAAATGGGACAAAAATATAAATGACAGAGGGAGTATAAAATAAATTCTACAACATCTTTTATACTCTCTATGTCCCAAATTTTTCCCAATTGCAATTAAATGGTCAAACTTTAAAAATTTTGAACATAAATTTTCATTGATATCTAGTTTTTAAAATATAGTCATGGGGAGTCCTATTAGATTCGTCTATTGTATAGTTTATTACGATAATCTTTTTATAATTTTTACGTGCATAGAAATCAAGTTATATACGTTTTAAAACGCGTCTTGAAAACCTAAAAAATTTAAATAGGGTAAAAAAAAATTGGAGATAGAAAAATTACTACCTCCGGTTTAATTTACTCGCAACAATTTCCTTTTTTGGGTGATTCAATTTACTCGTAACAAATTTGTTTCTTTCCTTTTTAAGTATGGTTTTGGATGGTAATTGACTCCCTTACTTATTTTTTTAAACAACCATATTAAATTACAAATCTGATTTTATTATATTAAACCCCAAGCTTAATTAATAAAACTCCAAGCTTAATTAATTAAACCCTCATCCCCTTTAATTTTCTCTCTCCTCCTCCAACCCCATTTTCATGGTGATTTCGTGGTGTTAAGAGTGGCGGGTTGCAGATCGGCGGCGTCGTGGGTTTGATTCGTGGGTTAGGTGTCGTGGTTTCAGATCGGCGGGATTCATGGGTCGGGTTTCGTAGGTCTGGTTTTGTGGGGTAGGTTTCGTTGGTTTGGTGGGTTGGTGGATCGACGGTGCTGGGTTCGTGGTTGCAAATCGGTAGTGCTGGGTTCGTGGTTGCAGATTGGTGGTGCTAGGTGTAGGGGTTTATAGGTACTACGCAGCGGAAATAAACATGAATCATATTCATAAAGCACCTAAACCAAGGATCATTGCATAACACATAAAGAACACATAATTGTACCTTTGAAGCGTGATTCCACGTGCGATTGAGCAAGAATAAGGGAGATAAAGAACCTCAAGTGTGATTCCTCTACTTGGTCCACGGGCATGGATTAAGACCTCCACTAATGCTAGTTAGTTGCAATTGAAACCTTCAATTGACCTTCTACGGAGAAGAGCGACAAACTAACCAAGAACCACCACGATAACCACCACCTATGGGCGGCGACCGTACAGACGTGATGGGAGAGGGAGAGCCGTGAGTTAGAGAGAGAATTAGGGTTTTGGGATTGGTTGCCTTGATGTCAAAATACACTATATGTGGATTATGACTTCTTACATCCAACCCTAGGCATGGATCTTATTTATAGATCTCATCTCTAAATAAGAGCCCATGTCAAAAGCTCAAAACCTAATTCCAATCTAACTATACTAGCCCAATCTAATTCATGATTAGTTAATTGCTCATGAAGCCCATTAATGGGCCTCTTACTTGCTTAACCCAATACCCTTGTGTGTGACCTCATAGGATCCATTCTAGAGGGTTTTGGACTATTTGACTAGTACAAAGATCATCTCTCATAATCTAGCAACAGAGGATGACGCCCCAAAAGAACGAACTTATTATCTCCATAATAGTGATCCTTGATATATCTAGTAATTGCACTTATCGAAGACATAACTCCTTCAATAGGTTCGTGGTTACTAGCTCGAACGCGTGGTTCTAGGTTTTGAGGTTCGTGGGTTGCTGGGTGCGTGGGGTGGTGGTGGGTCGGCGGGTTGCTGTGTTTGTAGGGTGGCTGGGTTTGTGGGTTGCTGGGTTCGTGGGTTGTTGGTGGTGGTTTGGCGGGTTGCTGAGTGTGTGGTGTGGTGGTGGTGCGTCGGCGGTGTGCTGGGTGCATGGGCGGACCCACGTTAGGACAAGGGGGAACCATTGTCCCCCCACTTTCAAAAAAAAATCAGAGAAATAAAAAAAAAATAATAAAAAAATTTTAAAAAAAGAAAAAAAAATTCAGCATGCCTCACAGGAAAAGTGAGTTAAGAAAAGAAGGAAGGAGAAATTTTTCAAAAAAAAAAAGGGAGGAAAGAGAAAAGTTTTAAAATTGCAAGAGAGATTAAACTTTTTAAAACTTTTTATAATGAAATATATGGCCTAAGAGAGAGAAAGTAGATAGATCGTCCATTCGCCCACCACTGACCACCGCAAAAGCACGTTAACACCGAGTCACTGACCACCGGAATTCTCGCCGCAACACTGCCACAGGCAGCGCCACTGCTCGTCATTGCCGTCAACCCATTGAACCCAGGTCAGATTTTTTTTTTTTTTTGTTTGTTTTTTTATTGATTATTTCCTAATTTTTATCTTAGATTATAAAAAATTAAAGAATTAATTAGTTTATGAGTAATTGTGTTTGTGTAATCATGTTTTTGAATTAATTTGTGATTTAGTTTATTTGTTATTAGTTTGTGAATTTGTGAATTATTTGGTGAATATGGTGAATGGAAGATTGAAACTTTGAAAGTACGTAGACAAGTAGTTTGTGAATTTAATTAATATGTAAATTAGTTTGTGACTTTGTTTATTGAATTAGTTTGTGATATGGTTTTTTAGATTTTGAATGCTTATTGTTAAAAAGATGATTATTGAATATTGAAGCTTATTTTTTTAATTGAATTAGGATATATCAAAACTAAATTGACAAATAGTATTGGTGATGAACTTATGAATAATTGCTTGATTACTTTCATAGAGAAAGAGTGTTATTACAAGTCCCCGATGAAGATATCATTGATCGATTTCAAAGAATGAAGAGTCGGAGGATATTTTAGTAGTATATAACCGAATTGTATTATTTAATGCATTTTGGGATTGTAACTTTTTAATTATCGTATTAAACAAGTATGTCCAAATTATTTGTATCGTGTACCCGTTTTTTTAAAAACATGTTGATGTTAGTTGAATTATCAAAATTGTCCCCCCACTATCAAATTTCTAGGTCCGCCATGCTGGGTGCGTGGGGTGGTGGTGGTGCGTCGACGGTGCTGGGTTTGGTACTGAGTGGTGGTGTGTGGTTTGGGTGATGCTTGGTGGTGTTGGTGGTAGTGGGTTCTTTAATTAATTAATGTTGAATTTGTTTTTACTTTTTTTTTAGGTTGGACTAATAGTTAAGCATATACCCTTATTTTTCCATAATCATGTTTTCAATTTTTTGCCTTGCTCTCCGAAAACTTGTACTTTGTTGTGACTAAATTGAACCAGAGGTAATACTACAAGTACATAGAAATTATCATTCCCTGAAAAAAAATAACATCTCAAGTTTCCAACAATGATGTTGACAATGGGTGGGTCATGGGATGTGAATAAAAGATATTCAATCAGTTAATGTAAACCTAATAGAGTTAAAAAGGTTGTAAATAAGGATAAAATAAATTAATATTTACTCTTTAAAATTATATTATATGATAACTCATACTCCTATTCCAAGCTAATTAAATACAACTTTGCTAACTATAATATTACGGACAAATATTATCTTATAAGCATACTTATGTACATATACTTTGGAAAAATTAGAAATAATAATCCCAACTTTAATCAATTTTGCTACAATAATCCCAACTTTGGATTATTCTGGAATAATCCGAACTTTGGGGGGTATTTTTTTTCTTCAATCCCAAACCGGTCAACAAAAGTCAATGACCTATTATATCAGGTCACTTGACACGTGTCAAGCCCTGATTGGTCCAAAAAAACAAAAAAAAAACAGAAAAACAAAAAAAAAATTAAAAAAAACGTAAAACCCAAAAACCCACCACCAGCCACCCTAACCACCACCTGACGGCCAACCTGCCGCCCTTTTGTCGCCGATCAGCCGCGTGAACAACCTCCACCCCGTCGCCGTCTTCCTCCTTCCCCAAAACAACCCCATTCCTCATGAAACCACCTCCCTTAAACCGAAACCACCTCACCGAAACCCCAAATCCACCAACGAAACCCTAAATCCACCAACGAAACCTCTCCCCACCGCCAAAAACCCCCAATCGTTCCTCCCACCACCCCGAAACCCTAAGCGGCTAGGGTTTTCGACGGTGGGGAGGAGTTTTTGGGGGTTTTCGAGAGTGGGAGACTAGATTTAAGTCGCGATTTCGAGTGGAGGAGATTGGGGGAAAAGGAGAAACGGCGAGGGGGAAGGGGGAAACCGGCGCAAGGGTAGGGGAATGAGGAAACCGGCGCAGGGGAAGGGAATTAGCGCCGGCGTTTAGGGTTAGACTGGTGGTTTTGGGGGTTGGCAGGTGGTTTTTTAGGGTGGCTGATATTTTGGGGGTGGTTTTGGGGGTTAGGCTGGTGGTTTTGGGGGTGGCTGATATTTTTGGGGTTGGTTAGGTTTTTTTATTTTATTTTTTTTAGAAATTGTTTTAGCCAATTCAGTTGTGACACGTGTCACTTTAAAAAGTAAAAAAAAAAATTAACCCATTCAACCGGTTACCGGTTTTTGGGATTGAAGAAAAAGAGGAACCCCTAAAGTTCGAATTATTCCAGAATAATCCAAAGTTGGGATTATTGTAGCAAAATTGATGAAATTTGGGATTATTATTTCTAATTTTTCCTATACTTTAATATGATCATTATAAGCCAAAATTCAGTCAATAAATATGGTTCACTATGGGCCTGTTCTCTTCAGCTTTTTTCAGTTCAGTTTAGCTCTAATAAGTTTAGTTCAGGTCTAATGATATTGCTATTGATAATTTAAGCCAAATTTCATACTTTTTAGCATAAATAATAACAATAACAATAACAATAATAATAATAATAATAATAATAATAACAATAATAATAATAAATATTATTATTGTTATTATTATTATTATTATTTCATAAATATTTTATTATGTATTTTTGTAAATACACTTATATATATAATTGTAAGGAATATTTCAAGCATCCCAAACTTGAACCCCATTGGGATCATACACTTAAGTATGGCGGCGTCCAAAGGAAAGAAAGCTAGAGCAAAAGAGTCGCCAACAAGTTTTAGGAACTTGTAAACCGTTCACAGGGTGAAGGTTACACCCTTTCACGATCCTAGAGATCGCTGACTCTATAGTGGTCTGGAACCATGACTATATATTAGGGGATGAAGGTACAAATCCAACCTAAAAGAGATTGAATCCGCCCTGAAAACAGGCCTCTACTTTATTCTTCTCATATTCATGCGCGTTTTCTGACTAACATACAATCATTAGGTTGATCCTAAGCCTGTTTAATCTATGTTGGTTGAATATTAATGCGCAAATAATCTATTATTGGCGATCACTTGAACTAAAATCATATTAGCCTAAACCAAATTATTAATTATCTTGTTAGATGTTATTTCAATTTTAAATTCCCTTTAAACCTGCATAAAAGGCGTGATCAAGCAATAACAATAATAATGTCAAGCAACATAATAATAATAAATTGACACAACGAATCATCGTCATCATAATCTCATCATTAAAGCAAAATAGCATTAGCAAGATCCTAGGCATGATATTAACATGATTAATAACAAATCCTAGCATGTCACTATATAATAAAGATCAAAGCTTTATCCCTAACATGATACTAACATGATAGAAGAAATAGGAAGCAACCTAAATTACTCACTTTGTTGTCTTGTGTATCTTTCTATTAAAAGAATATACACGTTAGTAAACTTCAATAATATATTAAATCAAACAATTAATTTATATATTTGAAATAGGGATTTGGAACAAAGCCTCAGAAATTAGCAACCTTTCACGTCAAGGGCGAAGGCAACTTCGAGCTTGGGTAGGTGCGCCTAAGTCTCGTGAATGAGGAATGGTGTTTTGAAAAGGCAAGGTTTAGAAAATCAAGAGAGAAAGAAAGAATAACCTTCGCATAAAGAGAGAAGAGAGAGATGGTAATCATTGGTGATCAAGATTGTTGATGATTGAAAACGGGGAATAACGCCCCTACTTATAGAGAAAATTGTCCGAAAACGGTTAGAAAAGAGTTAGAATTCAAATCGGAATAAAACAGGTTATGTCGCGACGCGATAACATAGTTTTTTTCTGATTTTGTTTTTATCATAACTTTTGGTCCAAAGTTGAAATAAGGCAAATAATATGTCGTTGGAAAGCTCTTGAAGTCTGCTTTCCAACAAAATTAGAATGAGATTAAAATATTTTGTAGAATAAAAGATATGGCTGAAATAGAAAGGTGTAAGTTTTGGATAGAGTTTCGTACTTCTTTCAAATCTTTTTTGTTATAGCTCGGAATTAATATTATAATATATCATTGGAAAGATAATTTCAAGGGCTATCCAACCATATAATATTTGGATAAAAATTACCATGTTAAACATGAAAGACTTTGAAAGGCTTTCGACCCATATGTATAAAGCTAAGTAAATGTTTGAACTAAGTATAAGCTAGGCTAAATACTAAGTCAAACATGAAAGACTCTAATAGAGACTTTCAACCGTATCACATAGCGAACAATTTAGCAAAGACTCGGTGAAACTGAATGAGCTAAAATGTCACATGGATGGAATAAGATTGAGAATCATTCTACAACTAAATCCGTCATGTACGCTACGATATGGAATCGCCACACGACTTACTTGCTTAGAGCATGTGAAGTATGTATACAATACCAATCAACTTGAATCTAAGTATTAGATCGTTAGATTATGATCAAGAACATCCATAGCACTTGGATAAATAAGAGAATGAGTTCTTAACTCATGGAAACAAATGTAATTTAAGTATTGATGTTGCAAGCACAAACGATAAAAAGGAAGCCATTTATAAGCACGAGCTAAGAAGCGTCGTGGCTTGAAAATGGTAACATGGATGTGCATCCATGTATAATGTGCAGATTTTCAAGGTAAGTTTCCATCATCACAAGTGATAAGGGTATCCCAAATCGTTGTGAGTCGTTTGGAGTGAAACCCAAGCAAAGCATCATTAAGAAGTCTACTAAAATATATGTTGAGAATATTGTTGCTTTAAAGGCAATAATAAGGAAGATGTTAAATGGAAAGTTTGTTATTGAACGTTAATGATTTTAGGTTGTCAAGTTGAAGATTTCAAATCATGAAAATGAATGGGAGCCGTCATTTGGAAAATAAATCCTAGATCACATATAATCCATTAACACTCTCAAAATTTTATCATCTTATTATGAAAATGGTCGATAATGAAGATGTTAAGATTTGCAAAGTAATCATAACTAAACCTATACAATAAGTGAACGACAACATTCACAATTGCATGAAAGAAATCAAGCATATCAATATGGGTGTGATTTCTATAAATGTTTTATGAAAAGTATTACTCTTAAAACATTTGGGAAAACCATTTATTATAAGATGAAACATTGTAAAGTTTCATAGTGGAATAAAATTTTTCTAAATATTCCACAAAGCTATTTAATTGTGGTTTAGAATTAAATATTGAGTCTATTCGATTTTGAGAATATTCAAAATAGGGTATCAAGACAATGTCTTGGATAAAGAAACACCTATTAAGTGAACATTGAATATTTTAATCAAAGATTATCCCTAATCAAGGTCATTTAAATGGAAGATGATCAATGACCACTTGAGATTAGTGTGTAGTATGATTTATAGCACCGTTTCTTGTGCTACAAGGACATAATTGTCATAAATCATTTGCATAGGTATTGGTTTAGAACCATACCAGATCGACCTATGAGAATACTTTAGGAGATTTAAAATCGTCATAAGTATATTTCTCATTATAGATTTATAGCTGTCGGAACTTTTTTCCTTGACCATGAGTACTGTGAGTTCTCTTGTTTGAGTACTAGTCCGTTTTGATGTTGGTCAAACGTCTGCCGTACATGGGGATTATAACGACAGCAACCGGGCAGCTAGATCCTCTTAGTAAGAGAAGCTGACATAACAAGACTGGGAATGTCCCCCTACTAACAATAGGGAACATATCTTTGTTGTTTACAAGGCCTCTCAAAGAGCGAAACTGTGAAAATGCATGGTCGTGGTCGGATGGATTTTAGAAATCATTTGTTTATTGACAGTCAAACTCGGATTTCGAGAAACACTTCTGGACGTAAGGATGATGAATAATCTTACCTTATAGTGCATGAAGAGACATAGGAAAAGGGCTATACACTAAAAGCACACTTGTCTGGAAGGACAAGTGGGAGATCGAAAGGAGTGGTGTCCTTCGAACAAGTGTATTATTCCAATAGAGGGTTCAAAATTATTAGAAACCTAATTATTCAGTGAGGTCAAGTGATCGGAATGCCTAGGTGGAGGCCACTTTTGATTAGTCTTATTAATGTATAATTAATATTACAGCTTAACCACAACTGAACCCTTCGGGTCACACCCAAACAACAAACGAACCGACACGACGAATTAATTCAGTAGGAATTAATGAATCGCTCGAGTAATTAATATTTATACGTCGCAAATCGAGCTGGGAGCGTCGAAAGTTGAGTCAAAATAATAAAAGGACGAGACGGTAAAATCAATAATTAATCAACAAGATTACCAAAATACCCCCTAGCATCGGAGTACCCCGAGCAAACCGAGTGCAAGGGGCATTTGGTATAGCCAAGGTGGCTAGCAAGCGCACTAAGCCCAGCTTAGGCTGGTTGGTGCGTACTAGTGCACCATGGAAAGCAAGCCATGCTAGCATGTGCGTGGCAGCCGCAACAAGCTAGCGCAATGCTCACATGGTGCGCCAGCCAGCAACACATGCTGCAGCATGCTAGCATCAGACCAGCACGCATGACGCAACAGCCAGCCGCACACAGCAGCAGCGTAGCACGCATGGTGCCGCGCCCAACCATGCCTTGCAGCAGGCCAGCCACACACCAAGCGCCAGCTTGGCTGCTTGGGTGCCTTGGCTTGGTCTGCCACGTGGCAGCAGCCGATTGGGGCAAGTGGGAGTATATGGCCGGTTTTTGGGAAGCCTTGGGGATCAAGTTTCCCCCCCCCCCCTTTCCCTTGTGGTCCTTACCTAACCCCTTCTCTTAGTGTACCACTTGTTGATTAATTAGTTATTGGCTATGTTCTTTTGTTTTTGATTTAAAAATAAAAGGAGAATATTGATTTTACTTACTCTTCCACATTGATGGGAGAGAAGATTTCACTCATGAGTTTCTCTATAAATAAATAAATACCCAACTTGGGGTATGGGAAAACTCACTTGAGTAAGAGTTAGAAAAGGCATCTCCACTTGAGAGAAAACCTTTAAACTCATAATTACTCGGGTAGTCTTATTGGTCGGATTTGGCTAACCTTTAAGTAGTAGACCTAGTCGGGGTCGTGTTGCGGGTGGATACCGTCGGAGGTTATCGGCCAAAGCGAGACTTAAGCTTTCTCACGTAAGAGCTCGGGGGACGAGCGAAGCACGCTACAAGGGTAATTCTGTCTTACCTTAATTCTTGTTAAATTTGTTATTTATGTCTTTTGATTATATTAATTAATTGTGAGTTTGATCTTGGCTCGAGTTTTATTTTCTGCGATGAGTCGGACTCATCAAAACCCAACACATCACTCATCCCCATTATTTTTTTCTTAGAGTTCAAAAGAAGATTCAATAACTTATGAAATTTTCCCCATTTCTCTCTCCTTCCTGTTCCTATTACTTTCTCTCCTCCCTAATTATCTCTTCTAGCTCCCACCCCTTTTTCCTCAAATTTCAAAAAAAAATTCATGAATATGATCAATATGTCGTTAAAACTATATAGTAACAGAGGAATAATATACAAAGAGTGAAGATTAAATATGCATAACTTTATGCTATATTTGCATGTGCATATTTATTAGTAGAAATTTGCAAATCCTCTCTACTAAATAAGTAAATATGCACATTTTTATTAAAAGCACATATTGTTGAATATTCAATCTCTAAATGATTAAGGTATATCTATTTATGATTTAAAGTCCGGCTAATTGCTTGATGATTTCCATAATTCATCGTTTAATGATTATAGGAGTTCGAAAGTGCAATTGACATAAGGGAGTGCAATTGACATAAGAATTCACTTAAGTAGCGAAGCTTAATCCAATCCTTATTACCTGGTTAGCAATTTGCTCATAACCATATTCACTTTATCATCTCTAAAATTAGAAGTTAAACTTTGAATAAGCTTTAATGGAGGAGGAAGAAAGAATGTGTTTCGTTGAAGAGGAAAATGAAAGTAAAAAAACAAAAGTGCATAATGTTTGAATTAAATATGCATAAATTATTGGAAAATTTAGAAATAATAATCCCAACTTTGCTCCATTTTCTTTTAATAATCCCAACTTTGGATTATTCTACAATAATCCCAACTTTAGGGGCTGTTTACATTCTTCAATCCCAAACCGGTCAACAAAAGTCAATGACCTTCTATCACAAGTTACGTGACACGTGTCATATTGTGATTGGTCCAAAAAAAGAAAAAAAATTAAACCCCCACCCAGCGTCCTAGCCCCTCCACCACCGCGGCACCGTCCACCCTATTCCCAAACCCCAGCCGCCCCTATCCTCCTTAACCCACCGGAAATCTTACCCAACCCCCTTTACCCCACCGGCGAACCCAACCCATCCCTCCCGTCGGCCAGCCGCCACCTCTTATCTTCCCGTAAACCCCCTCTCTCCTCGAAACAACCATTAAAACCTCCCTCACGGCTTCAGAAGCCAACGAAACCCTTCCCCTCACCCACGAAACATCTGTCCCAAGTGATTCGAGGGGAGGGGTTTCGTGGGCTTCTGGAGCGGCGAGGGAGGTTTTAAGTGCCTCTATCGAGGAGAGATATGGGGTTTACGGGAATGGGGGTTGTGGTTCAAGGGGAAGGACGAGGAGTGGCGGCGATGGATGAAAAGAGGGGGTGGTTGGCCGGAGGGTGGATTTAGGTGTATTTTCCGGTGGGTAAGGGTGGATTAGTGGGGTTGGGTTGAGTTTCCGGTGCGGTGGGGCTAGGTGGTCAGGGAAGGGATCGGGGCTGGGGTTTTCAGATTTAATTTTTATTGTTTTTTTTTTATTATTCTTTTGGCTAGTTAGAACTCAACACGTGGCATTTATGAAAATAAAATAAAAGAAAATAACCTTGTTAACAGGTAGCCGGTTAAAGGGATTGAAGAAAGTGAATAGCTCCCAAAGTTGGGATTATTTCAAAATAATCCAAAGTTGGGATTACTAAAAAAAACGGAGCAAAGTTAGAATTATTATTTCTAAATTTTCCTAAATTATTTAATTAATGTGCATATTTTTGTGATGAACGTGCATTTTACAAAATTATTTCTCATCCTTCTCATTTTTAGATCCTTCTCATTAGATCCTAACCCTGTATTTGTACTCTCTCCGTCCCGTAATACTTGGAACGTTAGGGTGGGTACGCAGTTTAAGAAAACTATAAGTAGATCCATTTAATACATTTGTTTATTGTATAAAAGATTGCCTCTTGTATTTTTATATTGCAAGAAAAAAAACAAGTGGGGTGGGACCAGGGTAGGTAAGGAAAGAGAAAATATGGGAAAATATTTTTTTTATTTGTGATCCCATTCCATATTGAGTAACGTGCCAAGTATTATAGAACAGACGAAAATGATAACTGTGTCAAGTATTATGAGACGGATGGAGTAGTATAGATATTTAATCCTAGTTTTTCTAGATCTACTACTTTTTTTTTTATTACTATTGTGATGCAAATTCTGATTTTTTAATTTTACTATCATTCTTCCCGAATTATTTTCTTAATTTCGAGGAAAAGTCGAGTGTAACCATTTTCTTGGCCATTGAACATAAAGGCAATACATGAGATATTGAGAACTCCTAAAATTGGATCCGAGACTCCTTTGGTAGTAAAACATACGAGTAGAATTCATTCGAACTATAGGAGAATCAGAGATTAAACCCCCCAAATCCAAGGGTTAAATGGTCATTTGACCTTTTTTTTGGTGTCGATCGACAACAATGTATGAGGGGTGAAACTATTACATGCCAGTTCATCACACAAGCTGAAGTACAGACGTACATTTATGAAATCTAATCTGTAAGCTTCGAGAGAAAGCAGTGATACTACTATCAAGGATAAATGATCTACGACTCTACAGTCCTCGACTCGAATAGGATCAACTACCAATCTTACATTGTAAGGTTGAATCATGGAGCAGGGGGCAAATACTGCACATTGTTAGTTTCAGCTATGAAAATCTAAACCAATTGCATATAGATGTATAAGCCAACTGATCGTTTATCAGACATATGGCGTACCAATTTCTCTACCTCTATTCATCATACTATCATTTGGCAACTTAAACAACTAGCAATGCGGTCCTATGTATACACTGAGATTCAAAAGAAAAAGATTTCCACCAGACTTTTCCAATACACAAGGGGGTTTACCTGGATAGGCAATCAACCCAGTTACAACTCCATCGCTATGATCAAAAGATTGAACTAGCTTCCAAAAATGAACAGTTCACAGTTCAGAAAACAGTGACTGTGTCCATTACCTGCTATGACCCATAAGATGCTGCTGAGGATGAAAGCTTGCGAGATCCAGGAGTGCTATCATATGTTCCCACTGGCTTGTTTGATAAGCGACGTTTGTAACGTTTTAAGACGGAGGCCAGGTTTTCTTTCCCTTTGGGGAAGGCAACATCCCCTGCTGCAGTGCCAGACCGGCCCTTTCGACAAGAAATTGCGATCTCAACATCCTTGATTACTTCTAGAAGCATTGCTGAAGATGTAACCTTTCCCCTGCTTACTGGTCTGGATGCCGGAGGTAACATACCATTTGAAACAGGTGGACTTGATCTCATCTGATATGTTGCTGGAATTTGAAGGCAAAAGCATGGAGACATTGGAGACCGAGGTTTGAAGAAAGCCACATCAACAACACCCTGACAAGGTAAAGTTAGGCATTGTTAAGATTTTGTTACATGCAATTATCTGAAAGGATGTACATGAGCCTCCTTTGTCCAAACCCCAACACATTGCACAAAAGCAATATGGACTTGTGACCAATAAGAAAAGGAAAGGAGAGCATCCAGTTTATAAGCCTAAGCAGAATACCTCAGATAGTAGGTATAAACAGACTGAACTTATTTTTTCTGATCTGTCTGTAATAACTCAAATAAGTAATAAGGTACCTAAATCAGGTTAACTAAACATAACCTTATTTGGGGGTCAATAGGATAACTCGTATTTCTATGATTCAGTAAATGGAGCCTAAAGTTCCAAGTGTATAAAAACCTTTATGTGACATTAGCTAAACTTTTTAAGATAATACCATCACCTAATTGGTTTGGGATTTGCTAACATTCAGATGGAAAAATTGATAAAGATAAAACCCAAGTTTGGAGTCCCTAATTAATCACATGTTTTATGTTTATATATCCCCAAATTTTAGAATGTGTTCCACATTGGTCCTGGTGACACAGGTAAATTCCCTTTCCATCTGTATCTTTTATCTGCTCATATACTGGCCCATCGGCACCCTTCACTAGTCACCACCAACACCTTCCAGCTTCCTTCCCCAGCCCCCTATTATAGCCATAACCTACCCAGCCCACCACTACAATCCTACAATGTTAACCCAACCTCAAAATCAAGTAGAAATCTAGAATAACCAAAGGACAATCAGGAGAAAAAATATCACATGCACAAAGACCCAAAAACCAGGCAAAAATCCAGAAAATATCAGTTAATTCATTTGTTATTTTGTTATTTAAACAGCGTGCATTCGTGCATTTGACTATCAACGTTTAAAGTGTAAAATTTTATTGAAAAATCATATTGATTCAATCAATTTTATCTAATTGCCTACTTGCTAATATTACCAGATTATCAAACTCCATGTTCTTCCATCTCTTGCAATTAAAACCAACCTTGGCCCCTATTCAACCCAAAATACAACCAAAGGAAACCAACACCGCCCATTTTGGAGCTCAGGGGTCAAGACCCAACCAATCTTTAAGCAACACCAACCTTCCCCCATCCAACCAAACACCAAATTCAATATCATAATTCCATTATTTCCAGATATGGAGGAGAGAGACGATGAAATTGTCAAACAATAGGTAAGTGATTAGGAGAGGTGACAGGAGATGGAATTTATCAAATAAGACTCATAAGAGGTAACACCGCCAGCCCAGCAGTAAGGGGGAGAGGGAGGAAGCAATGCATGATAAGGCTGTACAGGCAGAAAAAAAAAAATGTGTCCTACTGTTTCTGCTGCAGCATATAATTTTTGAACACCTACAGACTTCTTACATAAGTCCCGTGGGGCTTTGTATTGTGGCAAAGGATACTATGTTGATTAGTCTTCTTGTTTATTATATGAATGACATGACTAGAGAGGAATAATATTATGCTATTTGACCAAGTGAGTAGATATGTTTAGATTAGCTTTGTTTACTATTTCCTCCGTTTCTTTTTAGCTGACACATTTCTTTAGTCACGTTTGCCAATGCACAACTTCAACCATTCATATCTTTAATTGCCGATAAGCAAAAATTATGAAAAGTTGATATTTTGAAACTATATATTGTGACGAATCTAACAAGACCCCACATGACTATTTTTCATTAAGCACAAAACACAGTCAAAGGAGAGTGTGTGAATAGTGCTAAAGTCAAAACGTGCCAACTAAAAAAAAACGGAGGTAGTATTATACTATGTGTGAGACATGTTTATAGCTCTCTTAAGGCTCATGTACATAAGTCTCAAAAAAAAAGTCCTTTCTCAGACATTAAACAAGATTGGAGCGCAGCTAATCTGCTTCCTTAGACTAAAAATGACTGTCAGTCTCCTCTCTCTAACTCCCTCCATCAATGAAAATATATCTATATCCAACAACTAGGTTCCATTGTATCAATGCAAATAACTTTTGCAAATCTGGCACCCAAATCCACCAAGCTAAGCAAGATCTTAAATCATGATACCAAAATCATGACCAGACCAATAACAAAAATGGAAATAAAACCAATTGTGTCTATAATCATGATTGACAAGTTACAATAATAAATAGCAATTTCGAGCCCAAAGAGATATAAGGATAATAATTAATAATCTAAGTATTGAGGTTAAATTAGACGAGTTACCTGAAGACGGTTTAGAACATAAGTGTATTTGCCCCAAAGTTCAGGCCGGCTTTCCATGAGTGAAAGTTCTAAGACACGGCGGATGCACCACACACCAAAGCTTACAACAAGATCTGCTTTCCAAACACAGCCCTCTCCACACTGTGGGACTGAAGAAATCATATTTGCAAAAATGTCATCACCCCTGATTGTGGCACCAGACTTCCTCTCAGAATACAAGTACTGAGGATCACCTGTGTGAGGTGATTGTTTAAAATCTTGAGACTCAACTTCATATACAAACTTTTCCCTCATAGCCACCCGATCAATGAGATCTTCATCTACACCGTCATTCGACCTAAATAACCACTCAGATCCTTCAAGTTTTAGA
The DNA here is from genome assembly GCF_948465745.1 of Chenopodium album. Taxonomy (NCBI): domain Eukaryota; kingdom Viridiplantae; phylum Streptophyta; class Magnoliopsida; order Caryophyllales; family Amaranthaceae; genus Chenopodium; species Chenopodium album. The sequence goes on along the minus strand of NC_137858.1, from coordinate 15,521,007 downwards.
AGCTTCAAAATGCAATGCCTCAAAGATTGCAGCAATTTTCTCTCCATCTCTGCAGCTGAAGGAGGCTCTGGAGTCATCATGGAAGCCTCATTATCAGCTGTCTGAATTCCAAGATCAGTGAGCTTATTAGCCACACCAAACTGTTCAAAAGGCTGTTTAGACCAAAGAGAATTTGCATCAGCCCCTGAATTTAATCTCAATGACACAGAATCTCGGTATGCCATAGTCGGAGAAAGCTCATCAAATGCCAGGGGGGGCACAGACCTCAATCTTGTACTTGAAAGTGAGGATGGTTCATAGGAAGTCCGACCAACTGATGATCCAAAACCCACAGAGGAGTTAGGATTGTCAAATCTTGTACTTCTATCTGATGCATAAAAGTTCCGGAGAGGAACAGAAAGTCCAGAAATGTCCGGCAAACTGTGATATTTCTTGGTGTTGTTACTTTCAGAAGGTGCTGCAGAAGAAGGATCATAACGAAGGTTGTCAGATTGCAAGGGACTATTTCTTTGTACAGCAAGATTCTGAATCCTAGATGACTGAACAGAGTTAAATCCATTTGTTGTATTTTGCCCTAGAGAAAAAGCAAGGGGCTCTCTATAATTGTTGGGGGCCAAAGATGGGGATTTCTGAAGTGTATTCCCATAAGGACCAACCGCATAATCAGATCTTTCCTTGGCCAATCGATTAAAATAAGAGGCATATTGATAGCCATGTACAGTTGCAGGCTGATGATCCGAAACATCAGAAGATGGAGGGAGGTGCAAACTCTGATAACGTCTTTCACCAGCATCAAGCATATTACGACTAGAACTCTGCCCATAGCTGTCCAAATATTGCATCTGTTTGGACCATAATGCAGCAGATGTTTTATTTGCTTGTGCCCTATATGCTGACTCTATATTGTGTTGAAGCTTCAATTGATTTTGAGCATCATATAAATTCATGTTTATTGGATTATCCGATACTCTGCCTCCCAAAGATTGAAACTGCATTCCATACTCTTTCCCATACTCTTTTCCAGCAGAATCAGAACTTGATAGCGACAAGTGAGGCTTAGAGTTTAAGCCAAACACTCTATCTAATTTCTTGGATTTTGCCTCTTGTGTGATTTGTCCATGGAAATCATAAAGCTGTCCCCAAAATTCATCAAGGGCTGCGGCCAATTGACGTCTTGCAGCACGGCCCAACCCTGACAATCTTGAAAGACTACCAGCACTAGGCCCGCCATCATCATGTTTTCCACTAAGACTTCTATATGATCCTGGTCCGTCTGCTGAGGCTGGTGGACCAACTCCAGGAATATCTTTAGACGATTCCTCAGACTCCCAGGTATCCCCTTCATCATCCTTTTCAGGTGCTGTGTCACCCTCAATGCTCAAGATTTTCTCAGCTGGATTAGCTCGTTCATTTTTCATAGGACTAGATGCCATAAGTGAATTATCAGAAGGCTTAGTTACAATACTGGAGATTGGCACTGATTCAACAGAGGCAGCTGATTGCACTGGTTCAGAATGGCATTTCGATGAGACGACGGGAATATGTTCTCCCAGATTTTCTTCAACAGAAGTTGAATGAGTCTCTTGAACGGTATCCATAATTGTTTCGGGAAGATTAATGTCGTAATTAGGACTTGGCATGTCTGGATGACTACAGAAGGAATTCTCCTGCAACGGCAAAGATTCTGGCTTATTAACACGTTCCTCGTCAAGAAACCTAGTTTCAATAACATCATTTTCCTCCCTCTCTGTATATGATTCAGGTAAAACTTGCTGACTGTCCCAATTCCAAGGCGAAGATTCCAATCTAGCAGTTGCGGATTTTAAGGGAGTGGCTGCCAGCCAAAGCATGAAACTAAGCGAGATGCAAGCAGTGACAAGGAGAAAAACATAAGCCATAGATGTTGCATTAATCCCCATACTCCAACGCAAGTTACCAACCCAATCACTCTCACCAAATATCATCTCCACAACAAAAATAAGCTCTAAACCAAGCATTCCAATGAATGAAAGAAGGACAACAAACTCCAGAATAGGTGAAAGCTTGTTCAGACCCATAATAGGTCTAGATGAGGCAATTCGAAAAAGAGGTATCATAGAAGGTGGCAGCAGAAGAGCCACCATGACCTGAGTGCACATTAGCATATGGTACATTCCTTCAGCTCCTGACTGCCACAAACAAAACAGTACAGGCACAACAGCAAAAATTCTGATTGTCGCGCGATGAAGCCATTCAGGAAGATCCATGTTGAAGAAGTTGTGCAACATCGTTTCTCCACCTTCTCCACAAAACTCCCAGCTTGATGCCATGATTTGGTTGGCCAAAAATAAAAGCAAAAATGAGGCAAAGGGTATTAGAGGATTCCTGTATGCCTGCATTAATTAATATAAGGACTTCAGTAAGCACGGATTTGTGTCATAGAGAGATTTTTAAAAAAATAAAAAAAATAAAAAATAAAAACAAAACAAAAGAGACAAAGAAACCTGATCTAGAAGAGACATTGCATCTGGGTAGCTAAGCAAACCAAGGCCATTGCTGTAGAAGACATTAGCAGCTGAATTCATTAGCACATAATTCACCAAGAATATGCCACTGGAAACAGTGAGGCTAATGATAATATTATCCTGAGATCTCGAACCCTTCTGCAAATAGACTTGCCCTTGATATCGCTGCAACAGAGTACAGTCAGAAAACAAAAAACAATATGGACAGTCTCCAAGGCCAAAGATAAGACAATACAACATCAGCATAATGTAGGGTACATACACTAACAATTAGAAATAAATTTCAACCAGGCATGCAATGGCATCTTGAGCAAAAAGCAGAAGCAGTTAGTTGAAACACTCAACTTCTAATTACCTTCCTCAATATAACACTGATGGCTTCATTCCTTATTGTCCAATATTTTAAAGATTACACAAAACCAATGAATGATAAAGATTATGTTTAGACACCAATTTTCTACTTATAATATGACACAGAATATATTGCCTTCCAGAAGCTTACATTAGTGAAAATAAATTAATAAAGGTTAAATAGTAACTTAGTCTGGCATAGGTAGTGAGATGAAAGGGAAGTATCTGTGTCTAATTGGTATACAAAAAACCTAATTCTATAACTCATCATGCAGTCTAATCATGGCAGTAGAGGACCATGTATTTAGAAAAAGTTCAACTATATGCTTCAATTCCGGGTTTTTTTTTTCAATCACGACATTTTCCATTTAGGAAGTTGCCAAATGATAGCAACATTGCTCTGTTTGGCTAATGGTTCCCTCTACCTCTCTCCTCACCAAATGGGTCCATGAGTGTCCATCATTCCATCTTCTAATCACAACATTTTCCATTTAGGAAGTTGCCAAATAATTGCAACTTTACTCTATTGGCTAATGGTTCCCTCTACCTCTCAGTCCATCACTTCATCTTTCTATTTCTCTCTCTCTCTCCCCCTATCAACTTAGGAAATACTCTTAATACAATTCAGCTTAGGAAATACTTTTCCTTCATATAATATAATACATATCCAAAAAGTTACAAGTAATTTTATTATTGTACAATTAACAATAAAAACCCAAATCTTGCTAACGAATGCCCTAAGGGCGTTAGATAAGCCTTTAAAATAGTTCCTAAAATGGTATTAATTTGGGAATGCATGCCAAAATCATGCATCGATCGGTGTAATTAGTGTTTATTTCAAGTTAGTATTTCTACTTTTAGTTATCTTGTCTAACACCCCCGGGAGTTCCTAAAAAATTTACTTGTACCTTTTTAAGTTCATAAGAAAAATGTTGTCATAAATGATTTTGGTATATAAAAAAAAATAAAAAAAAAAAGGAAAGATACAATGTTGTCATAAATGATTTTGGTAAAAATATAAAATAGATTAATCATTTCCAAGATAGATTTTAAATTATTTTTTATAAGGATTAATTGTGAATTGTGTAGATAGCTGAAAAAGTAGTTGCATTTTTTTAGGAGTAAAAACAGTATAGTATTTATTGTAAAATATTTTGCCGAGTCAATTGGCTTAAATAAAAATAAAATAAAATACATATATATATAAAAAAAAAAAAAAAAAAAAAAAAAAAAAAAAAAAAAATTAAAAAAAAAAAAAAACCCTTCTAGTAGCCATCTATATGGTGTGTTTTAAGTTGCTTTCCTATGAATTATATAGATAAATTAAAAGGTAGTTGCATATTTTTTTTAAGAGTAATAGGTAGTATAGTATTAATTGCAAACTTATTTTTCCTAGTCAGTTGACTAAAAAAACTTTGAAGTATTTGGGTGAAATAAGAAGTGATTTGGGAGGTAAAAAAGATTCTACTTTAGTATAGAGTTATTGAATGAGTGCAAATCTAACTCTTTTGCGTTGTAACAAAGTAAACAGTTGGCCGTTGATTATAAGGTAATTTCTTACCCTACCTTCAATAGTTCAAGATACGGATTTTTTTCTTAAATGCCATCTTCCATTTGGTGGCATCATAAAGTCACAGACACGTGAAGAAAATGCATACAAGAAATACTAAATGACAGAAAAGTCATAAAGTATTATATTGAATAGGTGAACACCAAATTACCTGTACGATGGAAGAATGGAGATAAAAATTGTGCGGCATGACACTTGCTCCAAGTAAACTCATTAAAGAAAAGGCACTCTCACCACTCAACTTTGATAGCAAACTATTTGAAGAAGCCGGTAACTCAGGAAGACTGAGTAGCATGCCAAGCACATAGCCAGCAAATGTTATTCCTGCCAAGCATACTACCAAGAACTTAACCTTGGAGCTTTCCTGAAATAAAGAAAGATTGGCAAGAGAAATACTGTCAACATTTTGAGCTCCACCCAGAAGGATGTGAAAGTAGAAGAGCTCACCAACAGGGTGGAAAAGAGTGGATATAGCACAACATTCAGCGCAGTCAATAGGATGCAAGTAAATAAATCCAAGCCAAAAATCATGTTGAGTCCATGTGCAATTCCAATAATCTGGAAGGGAGAAGACAATAACAATTAGTAACAATGCAGATCACGAAGAAGGGTCATGATGGCATAATCATATTTCACGACATGAAGTGAAGCTAACTTACCATAGTAAGATCCAAAGTAATGGCAGACAGCTCTGCTTGAATTCCCAGAAAAAAACATGTGAGCTTGTCATACTCTTCACTGCAAATCTTCAGCATCATGGAAAAAAAGGTAACAAATCACGATCAATGACACGTACGCAAGAGTGAATTTGAAACTAGCAGTCAAATTAATGCAAGATTTTTTCCCCATTTCTTTTATCCTTTATTTTCGAAAGATTCTGAACTAAAGCCCTAAAATTGGAAAAAAAAAAAAAAAAAAAAAAAAAAAAAAAAAAAAAAAAAAAAAAACAAATCCAAACTTAACATATCCCCTTCAATCCATTTGACAGATAATAAAAATAAAGAAAAAATAATAAAAATAAAAAAGTTAACAATTACAAATAAATAAACAGATATTGCGAGAAAAACTTGCAAAACAAACAAACACGAAAATCGAAATCTTTTAACAGTCAACAAAGGGAAGACCAAAAAGTGCCATAAAGAGAGAACCACCCAACATTGATGCAAAAGACTACATATCAAATTATCAGCAAAAATAAGTATGATTCCGGTTCGCCACAAACAAGAACCGGCAAGGATAAAAATGCAGAACAGAATTAAGGTGGCCAAAAATTATATTATACCTGAGCAAGATTTTTTCCACTGATCACAGTAATATGAGCACATAAATAGTGACACAAAACTCCCATTAAGTTAAAGGCCAATGCAAACCACACAAGATCAACCCCGAAACGAGCACCGGTATCGATACAGGACGCCCATTTCCCAGGATCGATATACCCAATTGAGATAAGAAGAACCGGAGCCAGGACCGGAAAAAGACCATTCGAAACACCCCCTACCGCCATTCGATGTACATGTGAACTTCCCGCCTCCATTTTTGATTTTTCACAGACTAAAACACTGAAATTTGAACAAATTTTTTAAGAAAAATCAACTCTACACTACAACTATCATTTCCAGAAAAACTTAGAACAACCACAAAAAGATCTGCTATAACTCAATAAACTCACATTTGCAGAAGTCAACACAATTACCGATCATCTCCTTGGGACTTCCAACTGAATCTTGTAAAAAAATAAATCTCAAATTAATTCAATCATTTCCAGCATAAAATATCATAATAATCAAATAATATACAATACATAAATTTATACAAAATATATATATATATATATATGAAATTAAGAAAAATCAAATATGTGGATTTCCAAAATCACAAATTCACCATAAAAACAAAAAGTTATATCAGCATAAATGTAATCATACCTTGATTAAACTGATGAAACTTCAATTCCCAAAAAAGATTCAAACCAAAAATCCAGATGAATAATATATATATCGATCTAAAATTCAGAAAACCAATGTAAAAAACCAAAAACCAACGTTTAAACTATCAAATCGTTGATTAAAAAAAATCAACTCTACTGAATACTCTCACTCGAATCAGAATCAAATCGAGAACAAACTCGTGCGCGAACAAAATGACATGGATAAGACCAGCACACAAATTATCCTCCCTTAATTCAATCTCCAAAACCAACTTTTATATCAAAGTATCCAAATAAAATTGATTTTCTCAGTGATAAATTAATTAATTAGGGTTTTTGATTAAAAAAACTCAATCTGCTTCAGTTGAAGAGATGAAGTTGAGAAAGAAAGAAGAAAAATGGAAGGTATAAAAATGGTGGGAGTTTCAGAGATTAAGGAAGAAGAGGAGAGAGAAAGAGTGAAGGTTCCTTCAATGGAAGCGGGAAGAGAGAGAAAGAAAAGGGAGAGAAAATGAATTGAGGAGAGAGAAAATGTTAAGAGGGAGGGAAAGAAATAATTATAATTATAAAAACTATATAATAAAATAATTATTATCGTATAATATAATGTTTTTATGCTAATAATAATGTTATTATAATAAGGTTGATATCAAATGAGATAATAGAGAGAGAAAGTTAGAGAGAGAAAGTGAGAGAGTCATGAGGAAGTCCAGGTAGAGTGAAAAAATCTTCCACTAGTTCTTGCATAGGTTCAAGGGTTGACTCGATACTTTCGCTTTCTTCCTATTTTTTATCAACTTTTTATTTTATTTTCTTTATTATTGTTGATGTTAATTATTTTTTTATTACCTCGATTTTGGTGATTAAATGAGGTTGAGATCTTAATATTAGGGGTTAATTTAGAGATAAGATTGTTTTAATAGAGTTTATGTGAGGTCAGTTTTATGTACGAAATGCGTGAATGTTGGGGTCGAGTAATGGTGAAGTGATGTTTGGATGTTGGTTGATTAGGTTTTGTGATTTATTTTATGGTTTGAGAGTTTTGTTTTTGATGATCAAAGAAGACGAAGTTGAAGTGAGAAAGAAGGATCTTTTAAAAGATCAGAGGAAAGCTGGTTGAGGGTTTTGCAGATGAAAGTATGAACTTCACTGAATGGAGCACAGTCCGCCAAAATCGAAGTAATATACCAGCATAAAAAGTAAATTTTAAATTTGAGATTTTTAACAACCTCAAAGTAATGCTTGATTGTTAAGTTACAAAAAAAAATAATAATAAATACCAACTATGCATAAAAGTGAAGCTAAAGCATGTAATTCATGCAGGTCTGTATCAACTTTCAGCCGGATGTATGAATATGGGGAAACTTCTTACAATACAAGGTTGAAAATATTTTATTGCTTACTTAAACATAACCACACATGCGATAATAAGTTTGCACCTAGTAATATTGTCACTATATATGTTGGCAAAATAGTGATAAAGGATCAACAACTGTTAAGTAACAATAATGGCAATACCGACAATAAACATTAATGAACTTAGCGCATACTAGGTACATGTTGATTTTTTTTTTTTTCCAATTAGAAGTTAAAGAATATGTATCGAAACTATAATCTAATCTAATGTACATGATACCTTTTTTAGTATTTAACTTAAGCACAAATTAGATATGTTCTTAAACTATTTACACCTAATTAACATTATTCATATGAGCCATAAAATTTTGAAGAAACTAAAAAAAAATTGGTGACTATAGAAGTGTTCTTTGCACGCAAAGGATTAACGCATGCAGTTGCCATTTGCCACATTGTACATAAATCGAAAAGGAAATCCTTTAGATTCATTATTATTCCACCAATAAATATAGAAGATATTAATTCATTAGCTGATTATTATAGATTTGATTGGTTATGATATGAATTGAGTAAACAGATTTTATAATTTATTTGGGAAAGGAAGAAATAAGATGTGGAGGGCACAAAAATTATATCATTTGTTTACAAAAATGAGCGATCGAGGTTGTGATTAATAATTAAGTTATGTAATATGAAGTTGTGTTTGATAAAATTAAAGAGAAAAATAAGATTAAGGGCATGTTCACATTTACTGAACTGAGCTGAACTGAACTGAACTGAATTGAGTTGAAATGAATATTTTATGTGAGAGGGAAATTAAGAGCTGAACTGAACTGATTGGAACTAAATTTGAACTGAACTGAAATTAAGTAAATGTGAACAGGCCCTAAGTGAATGGGCGTCTTTTTATATAAAATTTTCTAGTGAGATAGGGACGTGCATGAAAAATTTTAACATATGTAAAATGTTTAAGGTTTATTGAGTTTCATCGATATGTGTAGGAAATTCTATTTGATCGAGGGTTTTTAATGGAAAGAACGAAATGACATTGAATTATTTATTTTAACTTTTGAATAATATAGAATGGAGATAAAGCCCTAAGAATATCAAGGTTCAAAAATATATGTATGAAAAATTAAACAATACCAACCATTAACATTAACTTATAGTGCCTGCAATTAATCCAAAAGTCTATCAAGTTAATTATTATTATTATTATTATTATTATAATTATTATTATTATAATAATAATAATAATTGTAATTATTATTATAATAATAATAATAATTGTAATTATTATTATAATAATAATAATAATTGTAATTATTATTATTATTATTATTATTATTATTATTATTATTATTATTATTATTATTATTATTATTATTATTATTATTATTATTATTATTATTATTATAGCAATGTAGAAAATTATGTTTTATAAGACACTAAATGTTTCAATTTATAGCTAACTGTAAACTATACATATTGCCCACTTGTTTACACCTGCTTAATACTGTAAAATTAAGTCACATTTTTTTAGAAAATTAACTATTTTGGGATATATAATACTAACAGTTTAAGATTTGTTTGTATGGAATACTTGATGCAATTATTAATTACTATATAAATTTGTAAGGAATTTATATAGATAACATAAATGTGTGTGTGTGTGTGTGTGTTGAGAGCAGATTACTATCCCGCCAATAGCTACAAGGAGCACTCCTTACACTTGATTACTTTGAGTAATTGAGCCTTGGTTGTTAAAAATGCACTAAGTCATTCAGTAACTATACTAGTATTAGGAGCTTAGGAGCCCAACTTATAGATTTTACCTAGTCATTTCTTGACATAATCTAACAACTAGTATTGCAAACAGATTTTTCTTTATATCAATGAAAAGATTATATTGTTGTTTATGAGCAAATTCAAGTTTATCATTAAACATGATCTTTTTATCAAATGGTATATTGGACTATTTAATTTAATAATCAAAAGTAGGGATAATTTTGTCAATTTATATTTTAGTCAGGGAAATTAAAGTAACGGACTTTATAGCCTTGCTAAGTTACTAACTTTGTCTTCTTCCTTTAATCTTTCTCCTCTGTAATATCTCTATTCAGCATCTTGTAATTTCTTTGTCCTCCTTTAATCTCTCTCCTCTGTAATTTCTCTATTCTCATCCCTTCTCCTTTACGACTTGAGCTACCATCACAATTGGAGCCAATTGGAGGTGGGCAATTACTTGAGAACTCAAACCATTGGAGAAGTGCAATTACTAGTAGAGAACTCGAACCGTGGATTGGAGAAGTCGAACCTGGAGGTGATTGAATCGGAGCTCTTAACAATCGGAGCAAGACGCAATCCTTCCACTTAGGGTTAACCATACCCTTCTATTTATCCTTTTTCATTAGGGTTTTCGTTTAGTTCGGCGACGAAGCCGTCGGAATTGTGGTGGCGAAAGTGGCCTTGATTCACGAAAAAGGTGTGGTGAAATGTTGTGGTCTAAGTACAATTGAGCCATGGAGGAGTAGTGGAGAAGGAAGAAGGAAGAAGAATTTTTGGGTTTAGCTCCACCTTCGAATTTAAAATCTTCTAAAAAAATTGTGGTAATTTACTTTCTCTCTACTCTGCAAAACTAAGTTCACTTTTACCCATTAGCAAGCCGTTAACTAAACGTTAACATGGCTCGTTTGTGACAGCTAATCAGTGACAGAATAAATAATATAAAAACAAATTGCACGAAAACCAAGGCGATTTAATTACTACTTTGCCACTTGATAAACGTCTAAAGTTTATCATTTTGATAAATCGGGGCGCCCTCGTTGTTTACTTCACTTTATGTAAAAAAACCCAATTATGGTATTTCACTAGTCATTTTCTTTACCCAGCAGAGATGCAAATATTGCTCTCACTATATTTTCTGACGGATTTCTTCCATCGAAAAACAGCTTCATTCTTGTTGTATACATAGGTTCAATTCAAATTTATAAATGTAAATAAAACCCGAGGGGAAGGGGTAAGGTAGAGATATCAACTTTGAATTTAAATCTCATGTAATTTATTCGAAATTCTATTTATTATTACTATTTCAAATGTAAGTAGTATCTTCTTCATTGGGAATTCAAGAAGTAAATATATAATAATATAAGTATTTACGAAGGTAAGCAACTAAAATCACTTACATGGATGACGTGAATCTATTAATTTAATTACAACATATTGAAACTACTATTTTTTAACCATAATTAGAAGTTACTAGTAGAGTATATTGTAGTTTCATTGTCATTATCTTGAATGTCTTCGTTGCAATAATTTGTTAATGTATAATTTCGATTTGGTAACTAAAAAATAGAGATGGAGTGAGAGAAAGAGGGGGTTTAATTAAAGTCTTGAAGAAACACACAAACAAAAACTCTTCTCTTCTCTCTTCTATGGTTTTGGTTTAATTTTCTTGACTGTTTAGACTGACCCTTTTTCTTTAGTTTAATTTAGTTTTTTGCTTTGTTTTGCTTTTTATTTTGTTTTGCTTTGTTCTCTCCATTTGTGAGAGTGAGTCCTAATTCTTAAGGTTTCCCCAATTTTCTGGGATTTTGATTCGCAGCTATGGATGAGAATTTTATTTTTAGGGTTTCGATAATAATTATGAAGGTGATTTGGATTCATATGGACTTATGGTTTGTCATCAACTCTACAATCAAAACATCAGCGTGGATTGCGAAGGTCTTTGCTTGGAATGATGCAAGCAAAGACATCAAAAATCATTGCTCGCATCAAGCTTGAAGTAGTGGAGTGTGAGCTATGCCAAATATGCAAAATAGTTATGATTTAGATTGTAAAGGTTATATTAATTTATCTAAATTTGTGGTTTACAAATCTTTATTATTATTATTATTATTATTGTTACTATTATTATTATTATTGTTACTATTATTATTATTATTATTATTATTATTATTATTATTATTATTATTATTATTATAGATGTTGTATGACTATTCATTAATGATATTATTTCTTCTCATCAAAAAAAGAGGGGAGATTCAATTTTGCTCACGTCAAGATCGACTTCGATTTGGCATGGAAATTAAAGTAAATCGAACCAAGGAGAATTAATGCAATTTTTTTATCGACAAATTTAAATTTCATTTTCGACTTAAATAAGACCTAGACTCTGCTCTTTTTCATTAATAATAAAATTATTTCTAGTAAATACTCATATTATCAAATAGCATAAACATAAAGTTGTACTACGCCTTAGGATAGTCTTTTTAATCTTTCTCCAAATTTTTTCACTATATGCACAAGTCACAAATCATACCTAAATCATAAGAAAATGTTTTATAGGATGGTGTGGCTTATCAATGAATTTATCAATTCTCCCAGAACATATGTTATATATATCAACCTCTAGCCAAAAACTACTAGATGTGTTATACTTCGTATTATACAATTTTATGGGCTAGGAATTCACGATTCAGTTTTAAATAAATTAAGTAAGTAAAATTAAATTTATTATTTTTGTTGTCTAGGTGATATATATGATAACAATTTGTGATGTATTATATCTTTTGCTTTGGTTTCGCATATAGTGAGCATCCTTCAATTTAGAAGGCCAAAAATAATGTTTGCAGCAATGTTTTTATACTTATTATATCTTAAACACTTACTTATTACGAAAATTCTATGCGCCATTTGAGAAGACCATGGATTAAATTTGCATCTTTTTTATGTTTATAATAATTAATTTATAACAAAAATGGATTTTCCATCCTAAACTTTTTTTAAAAAATATTTTCCATTTTTTGTCGTCATCATTCTAGATACTATTCACAACAAACATATATAACCTTTAGATTTTCTTTATATGTCGATCTACTAGATTAAGTTTGTGCTATATATGAATGGTTTTAATATGTAACTTTGTGAGTAATTCTTTTTTTAAGAATATTTTTGAATAATTCTTGTAATATCTTAACCTATATGAGTTGTGATGTATAAATTCCTTTAAGAAAGATAGATTATTTAGACTGAAAATTGTAATTAATTCTACTATCTCATTGTTTGATTTCAGATAAATGTCTATATATTGTTCCATCAATTGATGCTTGAATATTAAATTGATGTTGAATATTAAATTTTTGAAATGAATTTTATACCCAAATTTTTTTAATAAAATTCTTAATTGAAAAAATTAATAGTAAATATTAAGTGATTTTACAAAAATAAAAAAAAATATGTTGTCAAGTGCTTGTGAATTCTTGAATTCATTTTATAATTATATAAATTGTAAATATTTTTTTGTCATTTGGTAGATATTCAAATAAAATCCTTAGCTAAAAAAGAAAATTTTCCATTATTAATTAATAAATTTATTTTTAGAAATGTTTAAAAATTGTGATTATTATTATTATTATTATTATTATGAATTACTTCTTTATCACTTAATTTTTAATATAAAATATATTTTAACATCTCTTTTCTTTAGATGTTTTGATAAAATCTAATTCCAAAAGATGATCTATAACAAACCCTAAACCTCTTATAACAAAGATGATTATTTAACCATCTAAGCCAATTATCAACTCTGATATGTAAAAAAATCATATAAGTGCAACCCATAAGGTTCAATTAAAAAAAAATATTCAAAGAATAACTCAATTTTGATTTGACAATGACAATTGCAATTTTGAAAAGCCTTTAAAATTGCATATCTCTAAAAGTAGCAACCTGGGGCAATGCCTGAGCTATTCACTAGTTGTTTTATTAACTAAACTCTCAAATTTCATTTGTTAGTTTTTCTTATGTGGCACATAAGTTTTTTTTTAAAAAAACATTTTAAATAGAATTGCAAATCTCATTTTTTATTGGCTAAAATCTAATGGGTTCCGCTCTAAAATCTCTTGTAATAACTTTTTATGTAGAATAAAATCATAACATTCAATATTTTCAAATTATAGTTAATGTTTAATACCTTTCATATATATAGTAATAATCTTTTAATATCTTTTGATTAAAATTATACAATGTAACAAATCATTCAATATCTTCATTTATAGACATTATGGTAATTTAAGCATTGAATTCATTGACAATAAAAATATCTTTTTATATCTTTGAATAAAAAAAATCATATATATATAAGGTAAAAAAAATCATTTTTTTAAAATTACATAAGGTAACATATCATTCAATAACTTCTTTTTATAGACATTTTGGTAATTTAAACATTGAATTCATTGACAATTTAAATGTCTTCAATATCTTTTAATAAAAGATCATATAAGGTAAAAAAAATAATCATTTTTTTTAATTATATACGGTAACAAATCATTCAATATCTTCTTTTATAAACAATTTTAATAGACTAAAATAAATTGACATTAAAATTTTTATTAGGTAAGAAATCAATAATGGCTTTATTTGGGTAAAATCAATAATGATACTGCATAATAAAAAAATAATAATAGTTGGAAATATCTTATTATTATTATTATTATTATTATTATTATTATTATTATTATTATTATTTCAAAAAACCTACAAAGTCAATCAATTTACAAGAAATTGGTGGGGAGCCGAGATACAATCTGGGCCCCCACCCCTCTAGCTATAGCAAACCCGATCCTGCTGAAGATGTGAGCAGCTGCACGAGCACCAATATCCTGAGTCTTAGCGAACGCCTGAATCCGCTTCAGCAACGCAACAACATCCTTCTCTAATTCCCCCAACGAATAAAAGGAGAAAGGAAGAAAACCATAGCCAATAGCCCTGCAATGCGCCCCATACTTGTCCCGCTTCCGCTGAGCCGCCGCAGACACAACTCGACCAGGAACGAAGTCAGACAACCCCCGATTGTGTCAAAGGTGAAGACCCCGTCAAGTCAACACATACATCAAGGCCTCTATCCCAGGAATAAAGCAACACATCTGCTGGTCGTAGAGCCCCGTCGTTTCCTCCAGTCAACCCAACGCTAACCTCCTTACGAGCAGAAATCCCAGATCGAAAACAAATATCAATAAGGGTATCACGAACAACATTGTGCCGATGTTTAATACCCACAATCCCAGCACAAGATACTGCATGATCCCCATAAATATCCCCATCAAAAACCCTTGAGCAAGTTGAACACGGTGTTGAAACGAAGAACAAAGGAACACCCAACCTGTAGCAAAGAACACTACCGTAGGTCTTACCACTCATAGTCTGACCCAAACCCGATATCGGGACCGTCCGCAACCAGGCCAAAGAGTGATCCCCCTGCTGGGACTTCCATAAGGCTACTTGACGCGGAGTTAAGGAGAAAGTGGAATCCGTAGATGTAGTGACCTTCGTGAAATATATATCTGCCAACTTTTTCATGAGTCTGGGGGCAGCGATCTCACTAGGGTTACCCATAAGGTCAGTCTCCACAACCCTGTTAAAAAGACTAAGAGCACCATTGAAGGCCGGTCCAGGACCAACAATACCAGAATTGCGAAGAAGCGTAGCCTGAAGACCAGAAGACTGTAGATGCGATGCAAGGAAAGCATAATGTCGAACATCACCCACCGAATAGACACCCAAACCGCCATAAGAAAAAGGTAAGGTGGAAAGTCGCCATTGCCAATCACCAAAACCAGGCCCGAAGCTGTTACAGTGCGCTCCAAAGAAGCCCGAAGGGCCATGTCAAAAGAAACCTGTGCTGTTTCAAAAAGACGAGGAGGACAAGTGCGCATAGCAAAATAGAGTTTTGAAACCCCAGTACACGCACGAAGAAGCAACAACTCGCATTGGGGATCATCGAGCTTAGCAACAGCATCCATAAGCACAACGGTCTTCGACACTCTCTGTGAAACAAGCTCACCACAAAAAGAGGAATCAACACTGACAGGGCCACCCAGTAACTTAACACCATGCATAGGGCGTCCAATGTCCGGAGGAAAGACACCGACGAGACGGCTACGAGGGTCCTCCGAGGGCCAGAATACTTCTGTTTTCTCAACATTGACATGGAGTCCGAGACGAGGTCCCTCCGCCAAAATCAACTCCAAAACCTTTCCTACCACTAAGGTGTCACCAATAATGGTCCCGTCATCTAAATACCAAGCTTGCAAACACAAGTCAAAAGAATTCCTGATTTGGCACACTAATGGATGAAGAACCAAAGCAAAAAAGCAAAGGGCCTAGAGGATCACCCTATTGCACTCCTTGACATGACCATAAGGTATGCTCCCCGTAAAACAGTCTGGCTGGAGTAGAGTAACAGAATTCAACCCATCGCGAAAGAGCTGGACACCGGAGACGAACCTCACGCAACATAGCCGAACGGTCTACCAAATTAAAAGCATTCTTAAAATCCACCAACAACATAGAGAGACCAATATCACAACCACGCGCCTCAACCAACCGATTAACGGCATGAAGAATAGTCTCACCACCTGCCGGCACCCCAACACCAAACTGAAGACCTCCTAGATAGCTTCCCAGATGCGGACCAATTAAAGCAGCCCCAACCTTTGAAACTAGACGCCTCCAAACTGTACCCACAGCAATAGGCCGAATACCACCTCCAGCCTTAACAAGTGGCATGAGAGGAGCACTAGCAATATACTCTCCCAACTCAGCAGGACATTTCCCAGCGAGAAAAAGGTTAACAACCTGCGTAATAGAGCCCACCAACTCATCTGATATAGCAACTGCATCACCACTCAAACAATCCATAAGGTGCTGAGCACGCAGGCCGTCCCTACCACATGACGTACCTCGCGGAAAACCCCTAATCTGATCCAAAACAACAGCAGGAGTAGCAATAAGGTGCTGATCAACGGGAATATCCGGTAAGATAGGAGCCGGAAAGGAAGGGTGCTTAGCTTGCAAATCTGCAAGAGTAACATCATTGTAAGGGGCAAGACCAGAAGACGAAAGAACCCTAACCGCAGCAGTGTAATGCCCGTCAAAAATCTTTCTCTTACACTGCTTAATATTACGGTTAGACAAATCATGGTCCTCATCAGCGTCCAACAAAGGTGGAGACACATCAGCCAACGAGTCTCGCACAAGCTGCACAGAACCACCAGGCTCACACCAAGTGCGAATAGCAGCGGTGATACTCTCTTCCTGCCGCAGTCGCCTGACACCCGAAGAACACTCACGACTACTCCTCGGAGAAAAGGTTTTAAGGACACGTAGAGGCAACACAAGCAATTGAATCCAACAAGAGATGTCATCAGGCTTGCCAATCACCTTATCAAGGGCCCCTTTGAGAACCCGAGAGAAACCCAAGCGACACTTAAGAGGAATAGATTTAACCGAACGAAACCGCTTAGATAGCAAACAATCAAGAAGAGCAACATCAAAAGCAAAATGAGGCTCACTAGGCACCCTAGGAACAGGATCAGATACAGCAAGACCCTGCGGTTTAGGAAAACCATAAAGAACAAACCAAACAACACCATCACTAGAATCAGGAGGGGCCACGAAGTCACCAGAACCAGTACCATGCCGACACTTCGTACGAAGATAATGTGTCTTGAAACACTCCCCACAAAGCCAAATGCCCATACGACGAAAAGTTGACTCCGCTTCTAAGAAAAGCGCCAAATCAGAAGTAAGAGAGATTCGGGTCAAATCCCGCGCATTCTCACAACAATGGCGGTCACGGAGATGAGTGATCAAAGAAGTTTTAGTGAGCCCATTACCCCTACCATCTTGACACCCATTAAGACCCACGAACGGGCAATGAAAGAGAACACTAGGAGGCATAACAACCACCACGCAAACTGCACTAAAAATGTCCCAAAAATGCAGCAAAGCAGCACCCAAAGTCATATAACCTACAAAAAAATTAGTGGGAAGTCGAAATATAATATTGGCCCCATTCCTCTAGCTATAGCAAATCTTATCCTAGTGAAGAGATGAGCAGCAACACATGCCCCAATG